>NC_080189.1:15182500-15807500 GCF_030028045.1 Hippopotamus amphibius kiboko | reverse complement strand
AAAAAGAGGGAGAGAGCCTTTTTTTTTTTTTTTTTTTTTTTTGCCACATGGCATGTGGGATCTTAGTTCCCTGACCGGGATCAAGCCCATGCACCCTGCAGTGGAAGCGCGAGTCTTAACCACTGGATCACCAGAGAAGTCTCAGAGAGAGACCTTTTTAAACACAAACTGCTAAAAGGACCCTTTTGCCCAAAGAGCCTCCTTAAAATTGCTTGTCAAGGACAAAGACAGATCTTAAAAGTCTTCTCCACACACTATAAAAGACTTTAGCCATCTAAGCCAGTAATCTAATTTATTCCATTATTTATAAACTAGAGAGTTTTGTATTGAACCAATTCATGATTAAAGTTTTAAGATGAAAACTATGAGATCTTTGGTTGTGTCTGTCTATATGTCTATATGTGTATGTTACCTCCAGATGGTATCGCAAAAATTAATTTGCGAAATATAAGAGAAATATAAGAGAAACTAACTCAAACAAATATAAGAGAAATATAAGAGAAACTAACTCAAACAAATATAAGAGAAACTAACTGCATAACCAGACTTAGCCTGGGCTCAGGGAAGGTGTTCTTGGGGAGAGAAGGCAGAGAGAAGGACGGAGGTCGATGAGACAGGGCTGGGGGAGCAGGAGCGCAAGGAAATTCAGGACTGTTGGAGTCCATATTAAAGATGGTGTCTTTGTCCTGAGAGCAACAAGAAGGCCTTGATAGGTGTGAAGGCTGTGGGTGGGAATAAATGATGCAGCTTTGAAAACCTGTTTCTAATTACAGGGTAGATTGGAGAGGAGGAAAAAGTAGCATCAGGCAGAGCAGTTATGAGATTGGGGCACTGGTCTAGGCCAAAGATGAAAGATCTGTTATTTTTAATACCCTGTGCGACAAAATGGGAAGTAGATATAAAGCACTTTTACAGCATAATGAAGTAAGAGAAGCAATTATTTGAGTTGCAAGCTGAATTAGCTGCTATTTTCACGGAACACCATTTTTTTCTTGAAAGAATGGCTGACAAACTATGGTTTTCAGACTTTGGCATTTGGCAGGCATTTTCTCAAAAAATGATCCAAATGATTCTGTCACTTCAAAGAAAAACAAAAACAGTGTTTGTTGCCAATGATAAAAATTACAATTTTAGAAAACTTTTATCTGCCACCATGAACTTGACAGCTTCCTAATATTAAAAACTTTTCTGATGAGATTTCTGTGGGGATATTAATAAATGTGACTTTTTTAGTGTGTCCTATAATGAAATGTGACAACATTTGGAAGATCTGCATAACTGAATATACCAATACTTTCCAAATGACCGAAGGCATGATGTTACAAAATCATGTACAGGCAAATGATTTATTGAAAGTGAATGATTAGCCGGTGGGTTTTAATGAAAAGGTCACTGATTTCAGATCCCACATTGCAACTAAGCTTTTAAAAATTACTACTGTGGGACTTCCCTGGTGGCACAGTGGTTAAGACTCCGTGCTCCCAATACAAGGGGCCCAGGTTGGATCCCTGGCCAGGGAACTAGATCTCACATGCATGCTGCAACTAAGAGTTTGCATGCCACAACTAAGGAGCCTGCATGCCACAACTAAGGAGCCCACCTGCCGCAATTTAGACCTGGTGCAACAAAATAAATATTTTTTTAACTAAAAAATAAAAATATAAAAATAAAAATTACTACTTGTTAAGTTTTGGTGTAGTATCAAAGAAAAATATCCACAGCTATCTGAAGAAGCTGGTAAAACATTTCCCCCCTGTTTAAAACTACATATCTATGTAAGACCAGACTTATTTTACATACTCAAACAAAAATAACAAATAGCAACAGATTGAATGCAAAAAGAGATGCAGAAGACAAAAGCTGTCTTCTATTGTCAGACATTAAAGAGATTTACAAAATAAAACAATTGGCACTCTTCTCACTAAATTGTTGTTTGTTTTGGAAAATATAGTTATTTTCATGAACATATATTATATCAACATATAACAGGTTTCATATTATTTTAGATGAGCTAATATCTAAGTATTTTTACAATTTCTCAGTATTTCTAGCGTGATAAATGTCAGTGGATAGAATTTACATCAGCCAGAGCTCTTTGGGGTTCTCAGTAATTTTTAAGAGTATAAAGGGGTACCTAGACCAAAACATTGGAACTGGCCTGGGGAGAGAATAAAGGGGTGCACTAGCTGCTAGGGCTGCCTTCACAAAGTACCACAAACTGGATAGTTTAAACAACAGAATTTATGGCCTAACAGTTCTGAAGGCTAGAGGCTAAGATTAAGGTGTCAGCAGGGTTGATTTCCGCTAAGGGCTGTGAGAGATAAATTGGTCCATGCCTCTCCCCTAGCTGCTGGCAATCTTTGGGGTTCCTTGGCTTGTAGAATTATCACCTAATCTCTGCCTTCATCTTCACATGCGTGTGTCTGTGCCCAAATCTCCCCTTTTCACAAGGACACCATACATACTGGAGCAGGGGCCCAGCCTACTTCAGTATGAGTGTGACCTCATCTTAACTAATTACCTCTGCAAAGACCTTATTTCCAAAGAAGGTCACATTCTGAGGGACTGGGGTTAGGACGTCAACATATGAATTTGGAGGTGGACACAACTCAGCCCATGGGGGGCAGGCAATAAAGTCAGGCCTGAGCTTGAGAGAACTCAAGCTTTCAGGACAGGACAGAGGAGATGGACAAGAAACAAAGAGTGAGGAGGGTAATCCCAAGAAGGAGAATTAAGGGAAGAAAGTGTCTCAAGAACCGTGGATTGGTCACGCCAGGGGAGGGCTGAGAAGCATCCGGAGGTTACTGATGAACCCCACAGACTTACTTCAGTGGAAGGAAAGCTGCAGAATTCAGAGTAAAGACTGTGGACTTGGGAAGTCAGCGGCTGGTGAAGAGAAGATAGGTAACAACACTTCTTTCAAAACATCAGGCTGTTGAAAGGGCACGTGGGAGCAGGGCAGTAGCTGATGAGAACATAAAGCATCCCCGAGGGCGGTTCTGTGGCGGCTGCCGGCCACCCTGCTGCACAGCCCGCCGCTGGTGGAGTGTCTCTCAGAGTCGCGGCGCAGCTCACTGCCCTGGCACTGCTGCAGGTCCAGCCACGTGGCCGGGACACCGCCCAGCGCCTGCGAGCCCACGGGCTCCTGGGGCCACTGCGCTGCCCGCTGCAGAGACACCCTCACTCAGGAGCTACGCCCCGGCCTCTACCAGGTAGCCAGAAGGCCCAGGAGCAAACCCCTAAACCCAGGCTGGTCCGGGTCAGGGTCACCTGCTTTCCCTTCTCGGCTGGACACACACCTCGGCGCTAAGGAGTTATCCTGGACACGAGGTACGACTTGGAATCCTGACTCAGACTGCCCACCTACAGAGGTCCCTTTCATCAGAGAGCCCGTGCCAAACCGACACCCCTGGTGAAGGAAGCCCTGTGATGGGACAGGACACAGCATATGAGGAAAGCCCCCGAAGCTTGACAGAAATAAAGGTAGGCTGGGCCCTGATACATCGCGTGGGCAGGGGGACCATGGACCAAAACACAACCGGAAAGAGTGTCTGCCCTCTGCAAATGGGACTAAAACTAGTGATGGATGTTGCTGCCTCTGCACTGATGTAGCAGGACACTACTTCCAGGGGAGATCCTGGATGAGAAGACAATCCTGCAATTTTCAAAATCCTCTGAGTAAATGTGTGAGCTGAGTGGAAAAAAAAAAGGAAGGAAAGAGGAAGGAAGGAAGGGAAAGAAAAAGAAAGAAAGAGAGAGAGAGAGAGAGAGAGAGAGAGAGAGAGAGAGAAAGAAAGAAAGAAAGAAAGAAAGAAAGAAAGAAAGAAAGAAAGAAAGAAAGAAAGAAAAGAAAGAAAGAAAGAAAGAAAGAAAGAAAGAAAGAAAGAAAGAAAGAAAGAAAAGAAAGAAAGAGAAAGAAAGAAAGAAAGAAAGAAAGAAAGAAAGAAAGAAAGAAAGAAAGGCAGGAAGGAAGGAAGGAAGGAAGGAAGGAAGAGGAAGGAAGGAAGGAAGGAAAGGAAGGAAGGAAAGGGAAGAAAGAGAAGCATCATGGGAAGTTTCATTTATTTTTTTCAAGGGCAGAGACAGCTGACAACCCCAAAGAACTCTGTGAGCTCTAGTTGCACACACATCTACAAATGAGAGCTTCTATTGTTTCTCACCCATTAAGCACATTTGAGACAATCACTTTGAACCATACAAGGATATCACGTAAACTTCTCTGCAAGGTTCCTGACTGAGCTCAATATTTTATAGGCAACTTTTCATAGCACTGCTTACTCATGGGAGGTGGGAAGAGAAAATGTTACCAACCACAGCCCAGTTAGTCTAAAACCAAAGCAAACTTCCTAAATTCTTTAGCCGTACTGTAACTCTCCACAGTGAAGAAAGAGCGAGAAAAGAACCAAGGCCAGTTCTGGCCCTAAAAGGGTTTCCAGTGACTGGTGGGAAAGAGACAGACAGGTTCCAATCCACTCATTGGAGTGGAGGCATGTGAGGCTAAATGATGCACCAAAGCCAGATAGCGTGCTCGCATTTCTTTAATTATTGACATTTGTGTCGCTGACTTTTTTTAAAAAGCAAGTAATTCTCCTATTAATCATTATATACTATATATTTTTAATATACTCTCAGAATCCCTAATAACACTTAAATTTGGCATTAGGTCTTGAGAGAAACTACCTTCTTAGAGCAGAATCAATCCCCTATATTATCCAAATGAACACTGTTTTTTGTTTTATTTTTTGTTTTTTTTGTTTTTTTTTGTTTTTCCCAAGGATTCCAAACTCCTGAACACTGTTTTTGACACTGAGTTTTTAATACCACAGTCCCCATTCTCTAGACAAGTCTGGGGCACAATGCCAGCTGTGGCCACAATATACTTGTCCTTGCAGGTTTCTGGCAAGATACTTTCATGCCCTGAGGACTGTCTATAAAATAACTCTTGAGGAGCTGAAGAGGGAAGCACTCGATTTACACTGCTTCAAAGTGGACATTCCTTTAAACAAAGGGCCTGCTTTGTTCTCATAGCCCTGGACCCAGGATTAGGACGATACTGGGCACAACCACATGTTCGGCTGTACAAGATCAATTTACAGGAGATCATCGTAATTTAAAAAATGGAAAGGGGTAAGTGGAGAGCAAGGCAAAATGCTTGTAAGCAACTTCCACCAGAAATTCCAAAAAAGGTAAGTTGTAACAATAACAATCTGATTTTTCTCAGACCAGTATCTAATTTTTCTGAACTGAATCCCAACCAGATCACCTTCATTCAAAGAACTGATTTTCCCATCCACTTACCTAGCACTTGTCCACCACAGGCCCGGCACTGAGCTCACCATCTACAAGCCTTCATAACAGGCTCTCACAGAGAAGGTGCTGGAGGCAGAAAGAGAATGATTTGAGGTTACTCAGAAACAAGGGAATGACATTCAGCTTCACACACGCACACATGATTAGGTGCAGTGGGACAGTAATGTTCATGAGTTCACAAGTCTATGTTCTCAGCACACTGAAGATGGTACTACGTATGCTGGAGCCAGGACCATCCCCGGCCAGGAGCATCCTTACTCCCTCCTGACCTCCGACCTTCTCCAGGGATAGGTCTCGTGGTGCCTTGGTGCCATCCAATGTCCGTTTGGCCCTCACTGCTGTTCTACAGCTTTCCATCCTCTAGATCATGCCCTGAGACAAAGAGCCCTCCCAGTGTCTCTCAGGGACAGCCACTTTCTCCTCCACCCTCCATCCAATCCCACCTCTCCCCCTCAGCCCATGGCACCTCATTCCCAAGGAGAAGACCCTCCATCATGGTGCCCTCCGGCTCCCCTTTTCTCCACCTCAATATGCCTTGGTCTTGTCTCTCTGTTTCCCTTCTCTCCAGAGCAGAACTACTTCACATCCCTTTCATTCCTGTCTTCACTTCAAGTCACAGAGTGACTGGGAGTGAGCTTTAGGAAAATATAATTTCATCATGAAGAGGACAGAATGCCTCTAAGCTTGTAGTGGGCCAACTTTACCCATCGCATCTCCAAGTTTTTCACTGGGGAGCATTTCCCCAGTTATTCACCTTTTCTGTCATAAAATTTACTCTAAATTCTATTAGGGAGTTTCTTTTCAGCATGATTTCTACCCCCACTTTCTTAAAAAAAAAAAAAAAAGACTTTACTAGCGCATTTCTTTTTCCATTTAATATGCTTAGGGATCTAAACCAATCCCTTTACTTTAGAGGTAAGGAAACAAGCCCAGGGAGGTGAAGGGATTTGCCTAAGGTCACACAGCTAATCAGTGATAGAGCTGGTCGCAGAACCCAGGGCTCGTCACACAGGGTTTTCACTTCATCCCTGTAGCTTCCCAGTTTGTTTCTTGCGGGACTTAACATCCCTTTGTGTAGGCACCATATGGAGACTTCTGGGGATAATTTGTCCCCTCTGGGGAGTCCTAAGGATCCCAGATAAAGGTCTGCCCACACAGGATTAAAGGCAGCATTTCCCTATATTTTTCCCCCTGTATCCACCTTCCAGAAAGATGCCCATCATCGCTCTCAGGTAACATCATCAGCAAGGTGACGTGACTCCCCCAAGTTCCCACGGGGAGCAACAACATGAAAACTGGAATCCAGAACTCCTGACTCAGGGTTGGTTTTGCTGATCCCAGTGGGGCTGTGGGCAGCCTGGACGGGAAAGAGATAAGAAAATGGGAGAGAGAGAGAGAGAGAGAGAGAGAGAGAGGAGGAAAGTCATAGAAGAGACTGGGAGGCCAGGGAGGAAAGAAGTTAGATGTTGGGAAGAGACGGCCAAAATCTCTCACTCGGCTACCTGGTCCATTTTAGTTTTGTATGGACAAAACTGGAGAAGAAAAATTGGCTGAGTGTTTATCACAAACATGCAGCTTATTTCCCAAAAACCTTAGCTTAAAATTACTTTTTGGGAACACACATCTCTGTTTATTAAACAAAGGATGAATCTGACCACAACCACTGTTGTGCCAACAGAGGCATTTTTGCACAAACAGTCAGACTGGGAACAGAAGGGAGCCAGAAACTACCAATCACAGAGGCCTGGAGCTGAACAGGGTCTCCCCTCCATTGCTGATTAACTTCACCTTCAAGTGCCCTTCCCTGCTTCATGCTAGTAACTCACTAACTTTCCCACAGCTGGAGCTGTCCCACAGTGGACATGGCTGCCTTCAAAGTTAGTAATAAACCTATCACTTGAAGCATTTTAGCAAAGTCCAAGTAACAACCTTGAGAGGTCAAATGCAGCAATACCATACTCTAACCTAATACTTTGTAGGAGAGAATTCTTACAGGTTAAGGATTGGACCAGGCAGCCTCTAGGTGCCTTTCCAACACTGAGATTCTATGTTGTTGGTTTTTTGTTTCATTTTGTTTTGTTTTTTTCCCGTGTCTTATTTCTAGTCTTCTTGTCCTGACATTCTTGGGTGTGTCTGTACTTCCTGTTATACACCTCAGGCACCTCAAGAGCAGAAGCTGTCAATAAGCAGTTCTCTGTACCATATGCAACTTGAAACTTCATTAGGATTTTTTTTTTTAATGGAAGAGATTTCTTGACAATTGAAATTTTTCCCAGGCAGTCAGACATTGTAAACTGTGGTCTATCTGCTCCATTGTGACTACATTGCTTTCCTGTGAACTACTCTTTTAAAAGATGTATTAACTTGATTTTATTTCCTGATTATGAGTAATACATATTCTTTGTAGAGAATTTGAAAGACATAAAAAAGTGTAAAGAAAATAAAAATCATCAAATAAAAATCATCAAAGTGTAATTTTACATATGACGACTGTTAACATCTTAATAATATGCTTTTCAAACTTTTTTCTTTATATATGTGTGTGTCTTACAAAACTGGAGTGATACTGAATGAGTTTTATATCCTGCTTTTTCTGCTTTGTATTATATAGCAAGTGTTTTCCCAAATAATAAATGTTATTCCAAGACATAATTTTAATTTTAAAAATTATTTAACATTTTATTCCATTATAAGCTGCTTCTAAGCTTTTATTTTTACAAATATTATAATGTTGAGATGGAGAATCTTGTATATACATTTTGTGCATGTGTGTGCTCATCTCTGACTATTCCTTGGGGAAAAATATTCCAAAAAGCTGCTCTATAGAGGAAAGGTGACCAAAATAAGTTGACCCTAACAAAGTCTACAATTTAGCTATAAATCATCTCAGTTACTGATCCCGGACTGACATGCTGTCACACTGTTGTTGCCCCAAACATCTGATTAAAGCAACCAACAAAAAAATCATGTATCATCCTAGGTCATCCTAGGTCACAAGTTATTTCTACAAACAATTGTATGTAATTACAATTTTTCACACAATAAAAAAAAAAGGAGAAACAGGTACACAAGGAAACACAACAACATGAATGAAAACCAGCAGAGATAATAGACAACAGAAACGGACTAATGGGGTGGGTAAATATTGAAGCTGTCAAACATGGATTTTTAAAAAATTATGTTCACTCTGTTCATGAAGATGAAAAACAAGACTGAATAACAGGAAGCTATTTTTTAAAGTACAAAATGAAAATTCTAGAACTAAAACTAAAATAATTGAAATTAAAAACCCAGTGGGTATTTATAAAAGTGGATTAGACACAGATGACAAGAGATTTAATGAAAAATAGGGCAGAAGAAAATATCCAGAATAAAACACATGAAAACAAATGGATGGAGAATAGAGAAGAGGGTAGAGAACTAGAAGATTCTATGGAAAAGCCTAACTTATGTGTAATTGGAGTCTTGGAGAGAAAAGAATGGGACAGAAGTAGTATTTTATGACTGAGAACTTTTCAAAACTAATGAAAGACACACTCCATATTCAATTGCCTGCGAACCTCAAGCAAGACAAATAAAAGGAAATCAATACCTGAGCACATCAGAATAAAACTGCTGAAAACCAAAGACAGAGCTAAATGCTTAGAAGCAACCAAAGAAAAAAGAGACAAATTACCTGCAAGGGTACACCAATTAGATGGACAGCTCTCAAGAGAAACAATGAAAATCAAGAGAAATAGAATATCTTTAATGCACTGAAAGAAAATATCTGTCAACCTAGAATTCTACACCCAATAAAAATATCTTTCAAGAATATCTTCAAGAATAAAAACATATCCAGATAGATAAAAACTGAGAGCATTAACCACTCCACTGAGGGAATACTAAAAGGTGCTCTTCAAAGAGAAGGGAAATGATCACAGATGGAAGACCAGACATGCAGAAAGCAGGCAAGAGCAATAAATTGGCAAATATATGGATAAATTTAAACATTCATTTTATACAATATTAATAATGACTTAGGGTTAAAGTTTATGTATATAGTTACAAATTCATGACCATAATGATATGAAAATCAGGAGTGGATAAGTTCCAAACTCTCTGCATTATCTATGAAGAAGGTAAAAGTGTCAATTAATATTAGACTTTGATAAGATTAGAATGCATGTTGTAATCTCTAAAAAATTGAATAATAAAAAATCCAATCCAAACATAGCAAGAAAAAGAATAAAAAGGAACATAGACAGATGGGAAAACCAGAGAGCACTTGGTAAGATGGTAGATTAAAACCTAAGCCAATCAGTAAATACAGTCCATGGGAACAGACCCGGTGGCCAAATTAAAGACAAAGATTGTTAGAAACAGTTTTTTTTTAAATCCTACACTACATTTTTATAAGGTACATATCTAAAAACGTAATAAAAATTTAGAGAAGTTGAAAGAAATGATGGAAAAATACAGTATGCAAAACTAAGCAAAAGTGTGATAGCTATAGTAATAGCAGACAAAGTAAACTTTATGGCAAAAAGCATTACTAGAGTGAAAAATTATTACAAAATTATTTTTTTAAGGAGGTGTCATAATTCTGTGTTTGTATGAAGCCTAATTACAACCTCAAATATTTCATGCAAAAATAGACAAGACTACAAGGAAAAGACAGAAATGCATAATCACCTGTCTCAGTATTTAATAGAATTAAAAAAAAAAAAAACAGGAAAACTAAAGAAGATATGAACCACGCAGTTAGTACTCTTGACCTAACAGACTTATGTAGAATACTGAACCCCACAACCACATGACAGTCTTTTCAAGCAGTCAAACATTTGTAAAATTTGACCATATGATGGTTCTTAACGAATACATGAAATAAAAGTCATCCAAGTGTGTTTGCAGATCACGATGCAATTAAGCTAGAAATCAATAACAAAAAGACAACTAGAAAACCTCCATATGTTTGAAAATTCATAAATATACTCTGAGAAGATGTGAAATAATGAGAATAATGAAATAATAAGGACGGGGTCCCTAGCCAAGCAGAAATTCCATTCTTTTTTGTTAAACCCACCTTTGTCCTGGCTACGGTATCGCCACCCTCTAGTGCAACTGCGGATTAAGAGCAAGCTGAATAAGCCACCCTGGAACTGCTCAGAAGTGGTTCCAAATGGTGGGCTCCAGGCCTTGGTCACTTTGTTCCTTTTATCAATTCTATGGTATGATCTCAAATTGGACTCTGTAATTCTCTATTTTTCTTACAAGGGTACTCCTCATTCTCTCCAAATCCTACACCTATAACTGAATGGCAGTAGGTGAGGCTAAGCTCCTCCACAAACTGAGCGCTGCTCAGGGGAAGGTCTAGATGTTTCAGTCCCATGAGCAACTAGAGACTGACAGTATTTTGTGAAAAAGGATCCTGACAAAGCTGCATGCAGGAAGAGCCACAGACCCCATCTCCGCTCAGAAGTTACGGAATAGCAGGCACAGGTGTGGTCAGAGCCATGATTCTCAGAGTGGATGAACCGGAAAGGAAAGCCCCAGGTTCAAAGCCAGTGGTCTCTTCCCAGAGATGGAGAGGCGGTTAGAGGAGCCTATCAGGATCACAAGGGGGGTTAGGGAGAGACTGATTCGGAATTTGGGATTAGCAGATGCAAACTATTACATATGGAATGGATAAACAAGGCCCTACTGTGCAGCAGAGGGAACTATATTCAATATCCTGTGATAAACCATAATGGAAAAGAATATGAAAAAGATTTTATATATATATATATCTCACTGTTACACACCAGAAATTAACTATACTTTAATAAAATAAATTAAAAAAAAAAAAAGAATCACAGAGGAAGTTCCCTCAACATAACATAACCTTCCAGAAGGCAGAGGCCATTCCAGGCCACAGAATGCTGGTTTTCAATCATTTAGCACAGGAAACCCTCTGCCCCCATCCTTCTCTTTTTCAAATGAAATTATATCAGGGAAAACAGATAAAACTGGAAGCAGTGAGGGCCCTGGAACCCCATCCTCTAGGCCATCCCAACCCCAACATGGAGCCTGGTCACAGACATTTTAACTTTTGACTTTAAAGTCTATGTAACCAAGCACGTGTCTCAACGATTAAAAATAAATTCTTGAGAAAGTTCCTGCAGAATGTCTAGCTTTGAGCAATGCAACTTCCTGGTATACTTTCCAAAGCAAACCTGATGTAAAATGAAAGACTTACCAGGCAAGGTAATCAGCTGCATGGAGTTACTAGTTATAGACCTCTTAAAATGAAAGACAGCTAATAATGGTGACAAGTGTAAAACAGTTGCCACGTGGCCCTTCCTTTGGGGATTAATGAGTTATCAGAGACCAGTCAAGTCCATCCTATTTTAGGATAATAAAATCCTTTCAGTCTGTTGATAAGAGAACATTTGTCTTTTAAGTTGACTTGCAAACACCTAATCTAAGACAGCCCTCAATCAACTAACAATATGTTAAAAAATAAAATAAAGAGAGAGAGAGGACACATCATTGCCCGTCCCCTTTACACCCACTGCTTCCTAGAATCACTTTCCATTGTATGACCTGATATGATGCTGTCAGCTTAGACAGGTGCATGCTCTTCAAACCCCCATCACAGCAACCCTACACAGGGCTGTTTCGAATCTATGTCTCAGGCTCTCACTATTTTGGAGGACGTGCTCTGCTCACATCAAACATATTAAAATGCACCCAACATCCTACATCAAATTGCTTCTGTTTAAATGTTTGAGATGAATTGTATAACTTTGCTTTTGAAATATATTTTTTTTCTTTTTCCTTTTTTTCTCTTCTGTTTTTTGGCTGAGCTGTGGCTTGCGGGATCTCAGTTCCCTGACTGGAGATCAAACCCATGCCCCCTTGCACAGCAAAAGAAACCATAAACAAGAAAAGAAGGCAACCCTCCGAATGGGAGAAATACTTGCCAATGAAGCAACGGACAAAGGATTAATCTCCAAAATATACAAGCAGCTCATACAGCTTAATACCAAAAAAGCAAATAACCCAATCCACAAATGGGCAGAAGGCCTAAATAGACATTTCTCCAAAGAAGACATACAGGTGGCCAACAAACACATGAAAAGATGCTCAACATCACCAATCATCAGAGAAACGCAAGTCAAAGCCACAATGAGGTATCACCTCACACCAGTCAGAATGGCCATCATCAAAACATCTAGAAACAACAAATGTTGGAGAGAGTGTGGGGAAAAGGGAACTCTCCTGCACTGTTGGTGGGAATGTAAGTTGGTATAGCCACTATGGAAAATAGTTTGGAGGTTCCTTAAAAAACTACAAATAGAACTACCATATGATCCAGTAATCCCACTACTGGGCATATACCTAGAGAAAACCATAATCCAAAAAGAAACATGTACCGTAATGTTTAATGCAGCACTATTTACAATAGCCAGGACATGGAAGCAACCTAAATGCCCATCAACAGATGAATGGATAAAGAAGATGTGGCATATATATACAATGAAATATTACTCAGCTATAAAAAGGAATGAAATGGAGCTATATGTAATGAGGTGGATAGACCTAGAGTCTGTCATACAGAGTGAAGTAAGCCAGAAAGAGAAAAACAAATATTGTATGCTAACACATATATACGGAATCTAAAAAAAAAAAAATGGTACTGATGAACCCAGTGACAAGACAAGAATAAAGATGCAGAGAATGGACTGGAGGACACGAGGTTGGGGGGGCAGGGGGGGGCGAAGGGGAAGCTGGGATGAAGTGAGAGAGTAGCATAGACATATATATACTACCAACCGTAAAATAGATAGCTAGTGGGAAGTTGCTGTATAACAAAGGGAGATCAGCTCGATGATGGGTGATGCCTTAGAGGGCCAAGACAGGGAGGGTGGCGGGGGAGTCGCGGGAGGGAGGGAATATGGGGATATGTGTATAAATACAGCTGATTGACTTTGGTGTACCTCAAAAACTGGTACAAAAGTGTAAAGCAATTATATTCCAATAAAGAGCCAAAAAAAAGAAAAAAGAAAAAACACCCCATGCCCCCTGCAGTAGAAGCACAGAGTCCTAACCACTGGCCCGCTAGGGAAGTCCCCAAATAAATTTTTTTCTTATTTACAGGTTTGGTTGTTGTTGTTCATATTTTGGACCTGAGAACATTTTCTCAGGTCTCAAACATTTTATGGGCCCTTGAACATCCTGTAGATCCCATGCACTGCTGTTATCTCTACTGCGCATTGGATAAATCAGCCCAAGTCTGCAAGGTGTACTGTGAGGAAAATGTCAAAAACAGAGATCAAAAGATAGGAGAAAAAAAAATCAAAGAAAATGTTCATCTTATTAAATAATGTCATCTCTGTGGGGACCCAAAGGGAAAATGGTATTAAGAGCATGGCTCTGGTTTTGGTATCAAGAGCAGTTGTGGGATTTTCCTGGAGGTTCAGTGGTTAAGAATCTGCCTGCCATTGCAGGGGACACAGGTTCAATCCCTGGTCCGGGAAGATCCCACACACCACAGAGCAGCGAAGCCTGTGGGCCACAACTACTGAGCCTGAGCTCTAGAGCCTGTGAGCCACAACTACTGAAGCCCATGCACCTAGAACCCATGCTCCACAACAAGAGAAGCCACCACAATGAGAAGCCTGTGCACCTTAACAAAGAGTAGCCCCCGCTCATCACAACTAGAGAAATCCCGCGTGCAGCAACAAAGACCCAATGCAGCCAATAAACAAATTAATTAAAAAAAAAGAGCAGTTGTGCTTTTAACACATACACACTACTGTATATAAAATAGATAAACAATAAGGACCTACTACATCACAGGGAACTATATTCAATATCTTGTAATAACCTGTAATGGAAAAGAATCTGAAAAAGAATATGTGTGTGTGGGTGTAACTGAATCACTTTGCTGTATTCCTGAAACACTGAAAATCAATTATATTCAACAATAAATAAATAAATAAATAAATAAAGTAGCAGTTGTACCTCCCGTTGTTTTTATCTCATGAGCTCGTGAATCACGTATGTGATCATGTTACTCTTTCTGAACTGGCTACCAGAAAGCTTAGAAAACATGCATGTCATGTGTTCTAAACTTACCCATGCACCCATCTTATATTTCCTACCATAACTTTCTCTATTCCTCATTTCTTCTTGTTTTATTTCATGTCGCTTAATTAACGTATATAAGTTTCATTAAACTCTTTTTGGACCAAGGCAGGATATAAATGAATGAATACATAAATAGCACTATTTTTCCTCCAAACTGCCTTTCTCCCATACTTTCTGCCTACGATGACCCTTCTTTTATAATGGTGGTTACCACTGACTGAGTACTTACCATCAGCCAGCACTGTGAGATGCACTTCACATGGGTTACTTCATTAAGTCATCATGCCAACTCCTGAAAGAGGAGCTTCTCCTATTACTCTTCAGATGAGGAACCCGAGGCTTGGATGTATAAACTGCCCGGGGCCCCTGAGCCCATAAGAGGCAGGGCTGGGATTCTAGCCCAGACTGACCCCACAACCACCAGTCACCCCGGCTGGAAAGCTTGCCTCCACCCTAGATGCTTTTTCCTGGGTTCCTTTCTGTTGATCCAGCCTCTGCTAAATACCTCTTGATTCTGTCCCTGCTCCTCTATCCTCAGTCCAGCTTCTTATTTCAGGGCTCTTTTGATGTCTGGGATTTCTGCAACAGCTTCTTTGATAATCTCTCTGAATCCACACCTACCCTCTGTTCTCCATTTTTCTGAAATACAAAGGTGCCCACATCTACAGTTCCCTTCTAGGTGTCCCAATCATAAGATAGAGTCCAGTTTCCTCGGTCTGGCATGCAGGCCCACTTACAATCTGTCCTAGTCTAACCAGATACACCATGACCCAGCCCATGCTGTGAGGACAGTAATTACTCCCCAAACAAGGGGCACATGGTCATGCCTCAGAGGCCAGGCACACACTGGTCTCTTCTCCTGTGCCTGGCGCACTACACATCTCTCAAGTTTCAGGTCAAGATGCCACTTCCATTGTGAAATGTTCTTGGAATCCACTAGTCCCCAACCCTCCTCACCACACTTACTTCATTGTGTTGTCATTATTTATGTGTCCATCTTCCTCGCTAGACCCTGAGCTCCTTGAGGACGGGGCTGTGTGGCCTTACCCATGTCAAACCCCCACCCTCATACCAAGGGCCTGGATACAGCAGCTCTTTGATCATTGTTGACTAGTCAACCAAGGGGTAGGCCTAAACTGACCTTTGTACACTGCTTAAAGATTAGCTTTCCTAAAGTACTTCTGTTCCCAATCCCCAAATCCAAAAGTAAAGGGCCACCCTTAATTTGTATGTTTGGGCAGATTAGAAAAAAGTGCCTCCTCCAGGTTGATGTGTAACAATAAGACATCCTTATTCTGGGCTTACGCGTGGTTTATATGTCCTTCTGTTAGGGAACTGTGGACCGAAACTGCCCACTTGGCCAGGCACGATGATCACCGCTTGCGTGAGTTGTCTCACAACAGGAGGTCTCATAAGGAAAATGGTGCCACCACCAAAACTAACCCAGCAGAATTCAGGAGGGGCCAAAAGGAGGAGGGAGGAGACGCTATGTCCTGCCAGCCTCCCAGAAGCCCTCACGCTGGAATCCGTCTTGGCTGAGAGATGTGCGCCCCACCAGGGAGTCCCCTGAGTCAGACCAACTATGGGCCAAGCAAGATGACTGGCCAGAGACAACCTGGAAACCAACCCCATCACCATCAAAGCGGAGACTGTGAGCCCCGTGGCAGAGCTGTTCTCCTGGGTTCCCTTCCTCACCCTCCTGCTCTCCGCCCGGGCGCCCCTTCCCAATGAAGTCTCTTGCTTTGTCAGCACGTGTGTCTCCTCCGACAATTCATTTCCGAGTGTTAGACAAGAGCCCACTCTTGGGCCCTGGAAGGGGTCCCCCTTCCTGCAACACTGCCATAGAGCTTTGAATGAGCTCTAATTCATCCCTCACTCTCTTAACCAGACCCCAGCTTATTTAGGAACATAATATACATACCAACACGTGGCAGCCAGCCAGCATGCACAGACAATTCCTTTTTCTGTGCTGTTCCTTTTACTCGAAAGGCCCATCAACTCCCACTTGCATATGCAAACTTCAGTACCCAGCCCAAAGGTCACTTCCTCTGTGAATCTCTCCTCCACTGTTCTCAGGCAGACGTCCCCCTCCCTCTTTTACATCCCCATCACCGGGGAAGATACCCATACTGAGCCTACCATATTGCCTCCCAGTTCTTTCTTCACTGCATGGTCGCAAGGCTGTACTGAGTAGGAATCAAGAGGAGGGTCACATCTTAATCATCTTTGAGTTTCAAATGCCTGGGATGGTGTCTTTCAAACACAAGGTGGGCATTCAATACATGCCTTAGATCGAAGGCAGAGCATCAATCAAATTAGTACTCAGTTCAAAATCTTCACAAAGCCTCCCTTTGGCCACCTGACAGTTTCAAACCCCCCACCCCCAGCCTGGCAGATTGGATGCTCAGCCTGTTAGTCCCAGTGGATTTCTGAGTACCTCTTACCTCCGGGCTTTTGTTCACTTGTCCCTTCTACCTGCAATGCCCTTTTCTCCTCTCTGCCTGTCAAAACCCTATCCATCCCGCAAGGCCCACCCAAAGGCCATCTTCCTCATGAAGCAGCCCTTCAGCAGGCGAGGCCTCTTAGTGCTGAGAAGTAAAGTGCTTTCTCCTCCGTGAATCATTCCTAAAAAACTGCTCTGTGCTTTAAAGATGCGTGTTTGTAATAAAGCACTTTGAGGGTGGGTATTTCCAGACTAGAGAAGAGGGCAGTGCACACAGCAGGTTTTGGTAAAAATTGGATGGGACAGACTAGGGAATCCAGCACTAGGCCTGCAGGTGGAAGAGGCAGCAAACTAATCTTCAAGGAACCAACAGGACACAGATGTCCTCCCCTGTCCTCTTTTTTCTCAGCAGCGACAAAAATGTGAGCTAAGGAAGAACCACACAAGTCACCGTCCCTTCCTCCCCCAGCCAGCTTCCCTCCTGGAGAGGTGAGAGCCAGGTGTGACAGCCCAAGTTCCCTTTGCTCCACCCCCTCTCTTTCCCCCAAACACAGAGCAGAAATTCACCTCTGCCAGCATTGTTTTCAAGCTCCTGCAGGACAGGCCACACACGGAGGCATGGCAGGCAGCCCTCAGCTCACCTCTGCGGGGACTGTGCGCACAGAAGCCTCACCCCTCAGCATGAAGTGCCTCAGCTCTGCACCCTGGGCCACCTTGGTCCTCAGCCTGGCCTTTGCCTCCTTCCACCTGGCTTGCTTGGCAGGTAGAACTGTGAGCTTTATTCTCGCCACACTGGGAAGAGGGAGGGAGGGTAGGAGGGAGGAGGAGGGTTCCTCAGCTAGGGTTGGTCCTACACAAAGGGAAGAGGAAACAGTACTTTCTCATCTGAAAGATTAGGCAGGAGAGGGTAGGGTGGGATAGGAGTTTACCTAAGACCCACGACAGCCAGGATGGGAGCAGCCGCCTCTGCTGGCCTTTGCCACAAAGAACCTCTCCCATCAGGGGACCAAACTGGACTAAAATGACATCTTTGGGCTGCTGTTTCTCAATGGCTCCTTGTCAGCATAATTGTGTTGCAACCCTGTACTTTGTGGTTTTCATCCTTCCTTTGCATCCCCTTTTCTCACCTAAGGACCTTTGTCCCTCCCTTGACCCTGTGCGCCCTTTGCAACTTTCACAAAACCTCAACACACAAAGCGGCTGTATGCTGTTTAAACCTCTCCTGCCTTGCCCGGCTCAGGAGGTGTTGGGTTATAGCCGGATCTTCTCGTGGAGGCTGAAGAGGGGTGTTAGGTGGCCTCCCCGTCTTACTCTCCCAGGCTGGGCTCTGCACATCAGGGACCTCCGCCACATTCTCACGGTCCTGGCTCCTGCCTCTGGCTTTGATCTTGCTCCTCAGAACGGCCTGCCCTGCTCCCGGACAGTCTCCGTCTCTCAAAACCAGTCCTCGTCATCCCCACCTCCAGGCTGTATCTGTCTGTCTCCTTCTCACAGTCTCTCCTGTAGAAGTTCAGAGTGTGGGCTCTCAAGCCACTGAGCCTCAACTCAACTCCGGCTTCCACAACTGACTAGCTAGCTGTGTGACATTGAGCAATTACTTACCCTCTCTGTGCTCCAGTTGCCTCATTTCTGACGTGGAGCTAATCATAGAGCTTATATATAGGGTTGTTGTAAAGATGAACTGCATGAAAAGAACTTTTAATAAAATAGCTCATCGTAAACCCTCAATGAATGTTAGCATATTCCTTTTATTTTCCAATATCACCCCTCCCCAAATGAGAGTGTTTTTTGTTTACCCTCACCGTGCTTATGAGAAGGCCTCAAACACTTAAGAAATTTAACTGCACTGAATGGTTGGGTCTTCCCAGCAGCTTTTATTTTGGAAGTGACTCCAAGTGGGGACCAGTCCCCGGCTGGCTTTGTTGAGGGAAGTGGGTGATGTTTAAATTCTTCAGAATTTATAACAGGATATTTAGTCTGAACCATATAAAATTTCTGATATTGAGTAATTTTTGACTTACAGAAATGGCAATTTCATATGGTTGAACCTAACACTAGTGTTCCATTAATTAGGTTTTTTTCCACCCACTAGCTCTAGACCGAGACCACTTTCATTCTAGGGTAGAGGGGAGATGAAAGTCAGGGTCAAGGAAGGTATCTGAGTAACAAGGGAAATTAAAACGTTGAGGAATCAATTTTTCCAAAGCAAATAAAGACCAAGCTCTAAGGCGTTTAGCTGTAAATAATTTACAGTAACAATCAGATTGCATCAAGGTAATCACTATACTTTAGCAGGACATAGGAGTGGCTTGGGGGTGGGAGTGGGTGGTGCAAAATTAGTCTGAGCAGCAATTTCATGGCTAAGCAAGAAGGTTCCTCCTAACTCATCCTGCTAGATGGCAACAAGCACTTTGGAAGGACATGCTAACCTAGAGTCAGTGGGGCCTGGAGAGTTTCCAAACTTTTTTTTTTTCATTCCCAAAGAAGCAGATTGAACAGCAATACAATTTCCAGAAAGATTCTTTTAGATGGTCTCTTGGTTTCGCTGTACCTAGATCAGCGTTGTGTCACAGCACTTCTTTGACAATGGAAATGTTCCATCTCTGTGCTGTGCTTCCAGTACAGTAGCCACCAGCCACAGGCACTTACTGGGCACTCTGCATAGGGCTAAGTTGACAAGGTAGCTGAATTTTTCATTTAATTTTAATGAACTTAAATAGCCACAATGGTTAGTGGTCACCATATTGAACAGAGTGACCCTAGATCATCTACCATCTGCTATTTGTTTTTTTGTTTGGTTTTGGCCATACCCTGCGGCAGGTGAGATCTTAGTTCCCCAACCAGGGATCGAACCCGCACACCCTGCATTGGAAGGCGGAGTCTTAACCACTGGACCGCCAGGAACGTCCAATCATCTACCTTCGTATTCTCAGTGCTGAGAGGGAACATGGGTCATGGCTTTTCTCCCTTGGGGATCCTTATGTTCATGTCCGTAACCCCTCCCTACCCCCCAAACTCTGACATTTTCTGCTAAAGTGCCTTTTATCATTGTGCTCCTTGCTTATTAATCAAGGGACAATTCTAAGTGCTACATATTCTAGAAATCTCTCAACTTGCTTGTAGGGTGTTTCATTTTTATTTTAAACCCTCTGCCTGAGTAACAACATCATAATCATCAGAAATAAAGAATCAAGGTCAGACTTCAATGTTTATTAGCTCAATATTTTGAAGGGAATTGAAGCTAGTTATGAAAAGATTCCAAATTTTTAAGTGATTGTGTTAATATATACTAGAAAAAAACACTTTATAGATGTACCTGTCTGCAGGGAAAGCCGCTAAAAGAAAGTGTTTAGAGGCCCTTGGTGACTGAAGGGCAATGAGATATGAAGCTAAAGCACCTCTGAAAGGGAACAGGGAGCGGTAAGAAAAGGGGAGTGTGTGAGTTTGCTGCTCAACAAAATAGTGCAGCCAGGGTGGCTGAAACAGAAGCTTCTTTTCTCACAGTCCTGGAGGCTCCAGGTGTCACCAGGTTTGTTTCCTCCTGAGGCCTCTCTCCTTGGCTTGCAGACGGCCCCCCTCTGCACTGGATCCTCACGTGGTCTTTCCTCTGTGAGCTCACATCCCTGACATCTCTTCCTCTTCTTACAAGGATACCAGTCATATTGGATTAATTTAACCATTTAACCTTAATTGCCTCTTTAAAGCTCTATTTCCATAAAATAGCACTACGTGGGTTAGGACTTCAACATACGAATTTGGGGGACATAGTTCAGGCGATAACAGAGGGTTAGCTTTGTTGCGTGAAATTTCAATGTACCTCTACTGGAACGTCTATAATACTTTCATAACACTCACTACTGAATCACAGAAAAAGACTGCAAACTCTATGCCTGAGAATGGCTTTTCCTACTGCCTGAGACTATATTCTCTCTTTTCTTCCAGAAGCAAGGAGCAGCAGCAACTCAACCTTGACCATCCAGCATCCAGACCTTGAGACCCTGGAGCAGTGCCCCAGTAAGCTTCTCCTGGCAACCGCCCTAACCCAGGGCTCGCCCTGGAGCCGGGAGGGACACTTAAGCCTCCTTGCTTTCTGCTCATTGGCATCAGGTGGCTGAGTACCTGCCTGCCCTTCCTGTGCACTGGTGTGTTTTGTTCACAGCCCCAGAACTGTCTGCAGAGCACATCTAAAAAGCTCTCTTGGCCTTGGGTCCCATCTAGGCTCACAATCTTTGGTGCAAGTAGCTTTAATGGTGCATCCCCAAGACAGCAGTCAAAGACTCCCTGACTTCAAATGCTTACAGAAATTTGGAAGTGGAAAGACCCTAAGCATCAGCCAGTCCAGCTTCCGCCCAACGCAGGAGCTTCATTCTGGTACCCTTTGCGTATCTGTGTTGATCCTCTACTTGAAGACTTCCTGTGGCAAGGAGCCTAGTGCTTCATAAAGCAACCATTGCTATGCGTGTCTAATTAGAGAGCTTGCTTTACTCAAAGTTTGGCTCCTTGATTCTGCGTTCACTGAATGACCAAATGAGTTTACTTCTGGGCACTTACAAAGAAGAGTAATAGGCAATTACATGTAGAGGTTATGAACATGGCTTTGGACTCCTGAAGACTCGGGTTTGAGTTCTGGTTCTGCCATCTCATGACCTTGGGCAGGTGACAGCCTCAGTTTCTTCATGTCAAACAGGAGGAATATTGTGCCTATCACTTTGTGCTAAGTAAATAATGTAACACGGGTAGAGCCCTTAGTGTAGTACATGGTGTGCTTTAGTAAATCCTATTGTTACTGGTCTCAGTGTTATGAATGTTAGAGAAGAGCTCAGGGGGAGGGGAGGCTGGTGTGACGCTGTCATTCTTGCTCTCTCTCCCCCACCAGATGTCGATTTCTGCCCACAAGCAGCCCGGTGTTGCCACACCGGAGTGGATGAATACGGCTGGATTGCGGCTGCCGTTGGTTGGAGTCTCTTGTTTCTCACCCTCATCCTGCTCTGTGTGGACAAACTGATGAAGCTAACTCCAGATGAGCCCAAGGACTTGCAAGCATGAGACAGAATCTAGTCCCAAGAACGTCAGTCACCACCAAGTTGTGGGTAATAGCAGGAGGAGATAGCGCTAATGTGATTTCCATTATTTTAAAGTCTGTTCACCCTTTTTTGTTTGTTCGGGTTGGGTTGTTTTGGGGGGTTTTTTTTTGGTGGTTTGGGGGTTTTTTGTGTGTTTTTTGTTTTGGGTGTTTTTTTTTTTTTTTTGGCGGGGTAGGGGTGTTTTGGCCATGCCATGCAGCTTGTGGGATCTTAGTTGCTCAACCAGGGATCAAACCCAAGTCCTCAGCAGTTAAAGCGCAGAGTCCTAACCACTGGACCACCAGGGAATTCCCAGTTTTTTCATTCCTAAGCTTTGGTTACTTGTAAAAGGGAAAGAAAAAGAAAAGGGGGACTCCAAGGAAGACAAGACCAGGGCTGCCATCAGGGCTAATTTCAAAAAGCACTTGGGCCATTTATAATCTAATATCTCTCCAATCATCTCATTTCTCAAGATGGTCCCCATGGGAATTGCTTGTATTTTAACCGTCACTTTCTTCTGGCTTCCAAGAGTGTGGTACAGAAGAAACATAAGCTTCTGTCTTTTAGTCAACACATTCGAAACAAAACTCAGAACCTTCTCACCACAAACAGGGCATTGTCCTTTGTCCCTTACTTCAGTCAAGGGCGTCACTGTCGTTTCAAAATATGAGAGTCACCTCGGACACCCCCAGCTTCCTCACCCCCAGGCCTGACGCTTCTCCAGCTCTTGTTCTTTCTTCCACGGCTATCCTGTCCAACCTCCCTGCCAGCACCCTAGTTCCGGCCTTCACTACAAGGCCCCACTACCATGTCAGGAATATTTCATTTCATTCTCCCTGCCTTCAGGATCTGCACCCCACCCCAGCTTGTCACTACCCTCATCCCAATGTCTTCCACTTCTCTGCTGTCATTCCTTCTTCTAGGGTAACTACTCCACCTTCAGAATGAAGGCCATTCCTCAGAGTCCAGTTCTTTTTTTTTTTTTTTTTTGGCACACGGGTTTAGTTGCTCCGTGGCATGTGGAATCTTCCTGGAGCAGGGATCGAACCTGTGTCCCCTGTATTGGCAGGCAGATTCTTAACCACTGCGCCACCTAGGAAGTCCTCCAGTTCTAATGCTTGCTCTGCCTGCAGCCTTCTCTGCTTGTCTTTGGGGACCAGGAGGTGGCGGTCTTAGGGCATGTCTGTGCTGCCCTGAGCACAGCCATTGTGAATGGGTTTCTTCACAATCAACTTATACTTCCTCATGCTCCGGGGGCATAGAAAGCTCTTCATGATATTTTCCAATGAATGAATGAATAAACCAGTGAATGAGTTCTTGCCCTAAACAACTTTATGATCATTGCTCTGCACTCAGAACCTCCGTTTTTCTATAGGTGGTTGACACAACTGACCTCTGGAGGAGCCACTTGGTTCCTGCTCACTCAGGGAATCACTCAGGACCAAGACCCCATCACAGTGGACTCTTCCAGTGGGAGTCGGGAGGAGAGGAGGGTGCGTTCCTCAGAAGGAAAAAAGGACAATGACTCTTTCTTTATGAAAACATGTCTGCCCTTTGAGAGCAAATATGTGTTTCAATTGGATAAACTCTAATCATAATGAAAAAAAAAGAAAGAAAAGTGAGAGGCCTCTGAAACAGGAAGAAACATTTTCTAGAGGTGGCAAATGACTCAAAGCTGCCCAACTGCTCTTTCAGAAAGTCTGAATAAGTTTCCCTAACAATGGGAACTGAAGGGATGGCCTGGCACATTTTGCTGTCTTCTGAAGAGCCAGATAGTTTCAGAGTCTCAGTTGTTTAATCAGTGAAACGAGGAGGTTTCATTGTTCCTAAGTGTTAATCACGTGGACACAAATGTCTGTGTAAGCCCCGAGCGCCATCACAGACGTACTCATGGGTGTGTGTTCCACTTTTTTTAGAAGTGGAAGGAAAGAGTTTCCACAATACATGATGGTTTAATTCTTTCGAGATGAAAAGATTCATTGTGGAGCTCACTTTGGTTTAATACCTGCAAACATTTTTGAAATAAATCAGTGTGCATTAGTGATAAGAGCACTGGCTCAAAGAAGAAAAAAAAAGAAGGGAAATTCAGATATACATCTGGTAAATGTGAATAGAACTGACTCATGTTGCTTTGCTGTGCATCAGTTTTCTAAGTGGAAAATGTAAGAACTGGACCCAGTACATGGTCGCAAACTAGGTTACAAAAGCTCAGGGAGCGATTCGAGGTGCTGCACAAAAGTGGGTTGGGCGTGAGGCCCTTCCTTGAAAGGAGGGCACAGGGCTCTTATCTCTTACACATTCGTGTGCCTCCGTGGCAAGACTGCATTTGCTGCCTTAAAGAGAGGAGAGTCAGAGCACCAGTTGGCGCCCAGACAATGTGTAGATTCTTAGACTACACTGAAATAAATTGCATGTAGTTGCTGCACCGTCACAATAAAATTGAGGCATTTTGTGAACCGCTTTTCTTTCACAAAAGGAAGGACAGATCAAATCCAAACAATCACTCTTTTCTTTGAGACTGGAAAGAAAGACAGCTAAATAATATGACGGTCATGACACCCAGACGCTGTCTCTCAGATCTACCCTCACATGGAATCTCTTTATTCTAGCAAAGCAAAGATTTGTCAGTAAATTAAAAAGGAATCTGAGTCTATAAAAAGGGATGAGATGGAGCTATATGTAATGACGTGGATAGAACTACAATCTGTCATACATAGTGAAGTAAGTCAGAAAGAGAAGGACAAATATTGTATGCTAACTCACATATACGGAATCTAAAAATGGTACTGATGAACTCAGTGACAAGAACAAGGATGTAGATACAGAGTATGGACTGGAGAACTCGAGGTATGGGAGGGGGCGGGGGGTGAAGGGGAAACTGAGACGAAGCGAGAGAGTAGCACAGACATATATATACTACCAACTGTAAAATAGTCAGTGGGAAGTTGTTGTATAACAAAGGGAGTCCAACTCAAGGATGGAAGATGCCTTAGAGGACTGGGGCAGGGAGGGTGGGGGGGACGCGAGGGGGGGGAGTCAAGGAAGGGAGGGAATACGGGGATATGTGTATAAAAACAGATGATTGAACCTGGTGTACTCCCCAAAAAATAAAAATAAATAAATAAATAAATAAATAAATAAAATAAATTAAAAAAAAAAGGAATCTGAGGAGGAAAACCGAGGAACAACGTCCATCTAAGAGCTTCCTGGGATAAGGCAGCAGGACCTGCCTAACAAATGTACTTTTCATTTAAAAACTTTGCCTTCAGTAACCAATGCTGTCCTCAGGAACATTACAGACTGTGTGACACAGGGCACAGTCAGTTTGGGGCGTTTCTAAATATATGAAAATGTCCTATGCAGAAAAAGAATCTTTAGACATCAAGATGTGGCACAATTATCTGACTTTTAAAATCATCATTTTTAAATCTATTTCTTTTTAGACGCATTATACCCAAGGACAAATAAGCTAAATATATAATTTTCTATTCAAAATGAAACATTATGCCATGTGAGATTAATAAAATACAAGTCTTGGACTTCCCTGGTGGCGCAGTGGTTAAGAATCCACCTGCCAAAGCAGGGGACACAGGTTCGAGCCCTGGTCCGGGAAGATCCCACATGCCACAGAGCAACTAAGCCCATGCACCACAACTACTGAGGCTGCACTCCAGACCCTGTGAGCCACAACTACTGAAGCCCACGCACCTAGAGTCTGTGCTCTGCAAAAAGAGAAACCACTGCAGTAAGAAGCCCGCGCACAGCAACAAAGAGTAGCCCCTGCTGGCTGCAACTAGAGAAAGCCCGTGCTCAGGAACAAAGACTCACCGCAGCCATAAATAAATAAGCAAACAAACAAACAAATAAATAAATACATTTGTTTTTTTGATGAAGAACATTTCTTTCTGTCGGAGCCCTGGCTTCTGTTTTGAAGTCGCATATGTACATACAGTGAGATACCATGGGTCTTCATCAGTGTGTGGTAGGAGTGCCTTGTAGACAACCTCCACCTGGTGTCTACAACCAGCCTTACCTTGTTAGCCCATCCTCCATACTTCCTTCCAGAGTGATCTTCCTAATCCATGAATAAGGGATCGGGTCACCGTCCCCTGCCTAACATGCTCCAGTGACTCCCTGCATCTGACAGAGTAAACTCCATACTCTTACCTGACTAAGACCTTCTCTAGCTTTACCTCTTCTGTATCCTTCACACACACACAGTTCTGAATTATTTTGGCTCCCTCGCTATCCTCCAAGCCTTCGTTCTTGCTGTTCACACAGCCTGGAACATATACTTCCCAGGAGGCAGATTTGCCATGAACCAAGAGAAGCTTAAATTTCTGGTCCCCAAGGCCCTCTACCTAATTTTGTGTTCCTAATTTTGTATCTTTTTCATTTCTTTTTAAAGAGGCTACCCTAATTGTATACATTTTAGGTCCCATAAACCTGGACCTGCCCTTGTTTTTCCCTCCTCTCTCCCTCTCCTAACTGGATTCATTTGGTTTACTGGGATTGGTCTTCCAAGACAAGTTTTCCCCTCCTCCCTGAATGGACACACATGCAAACACACACACACACACACACACACACACACACACACACACACATACACCTCAATGGCCTGTGCTCACCTCCAGGGCAGCACTGTGACAAAGACTCTCTCCTTAAGGATGTGGAGAAAAGGAAACTCTCCTACACTGTTGGTGGGAATGTAAACTGGTGCAGCCACTATGGAGAACAGTGTGGAGGTTCCTTAAAAAACTAAAAATAGACCTGCCATATGATCCTGCAACCCCACTCCTGGACACATATCGGGAGAAAACCATACTCTGAAAGATACTTGCACCCCAATGTTCATTGCAGCACTATTTACAATAGCCAAGACACAGAAGCAACCTAAATGTCCATCAACAGAGGAAGAGAAAAAGAAGATGTGGTATACATATACAATGGAATACTACTCAGTTATAAAAAAGAATGAAATAATGCCATTTGCAGCACCACAGATGGACCCAGAGATTATCATACTAAATGAAGTAAGCCAGACAGAGAAAGACAAATATTATATGATATCACTTATATGTGGAATCTAAAAAATAATACAAGTGAACTTATTTACAAAACAGAAACAGACTCACAGACATAGAAAACAAACTTATGGTTACCAAAGGGGAAAGGGGGAGGAGAGATAAATTGGGAGTTTGGGATTAACAGATACATACTACTATATATAAAACAGATAAACAACAAGGACCTACTGTATAGCATAGGGAACCACATTCAATATCTTGTAATAACATATAACGGAAAAGAATTTTTTAAAACCTAAATGTCCATCGACAGATGAATGGATAAAGAAGATGTGGCACATATATATAATGGAATATTACTCAGCCATAAAAAGAAATGAAATTGAGCTATTTGTAGTGAGGTGGATGGACCTAGAGTCTGTCATAGAGAGTGAAGTAACTCAGAAAGAAAAAAACAAATACCGTATGCTAACGCGTATGTATGGAATCTAGAAAAATGGTACCGATGAACCTAATGGCAGGACAGGAATAGAGATGCAGACGTAGAGAACAGACTTCAGGACATGGTGTGGAGGGGGGAAGTTGGGACGTAGAGAGAGAGTAGCGTTGACATATACACATTACCAAATGTATAACAGATAGCTAGTGGGAAGCTGCTACAGAGCACAGGGAGATCAGCTTGATGCTTTGTGAAGACCTAAAGGGGTGGGATAGGGAGGGTGGCAGGGAGGCTCAAGGGGGAGGGGATATGGGGATATATGTATATATACACATATAGCTGATTAACTTTGTTGTACAGCAGAAAGTAACACAATACTGTAAAGCAATTATAGGCCAATAAAGATTAAAAAATAATATATGTATATTCTGATATATATATCAGAATCATTTTGCTGTACATCTTAAACTAACACAATATTGTAAATCAACTATATTTCAATTTAAAAAACAAACACACAAAGACTCTCTCCTTTACCAAACTCCTTTGAGCCTCCTTGTCAACTAGACCTCAACCTATAAAAACTACAGACTCTCAACATAAATGACTTCATCCATCCCATCCCCCCATATTAAAGACATGAACAAACACTAACATAGTTCCTAACAGCTCAAGGCTGCATCCCTAGGATGACCCTAGCCTGTCTGAGAAAGCTCAAGGCTGCCACAAGAATTTGCTGTTTGTTCTAATCAATGCCTGACAATAGGTCCCTGACCATAGTTTCTTAGAGCATTTACTAAAAAGGCCTTAGCTGTGAATCCTTCCTCTGTCCCTTCGAGATGTGTCTCTCCATCTATCTATCCATCCATCCATCCATACCTCCTACAACTTAAGACCTGAAAGCCATTCCTTCAAAATTTAATCATCAGGAGGAACAGGGCCTATGTCCTCCAGTCTCTGTGGAAGGACAGAATCCTAGCTTCAACGACTGCCAGCTAGCAGGTAGAGCTGGCCTGAGCAGCATTTACACGGACCAACTCTGTAATTTCTCAGTTCCCTGACTTTACTGAGCCCTCACTCACCTGCCTCCCCCACCCCTCGCCCCCACCCCTGCTCCCTTATCCTCCCCGTAAAACGCCCAGTCACCTCTGTACAGTTGCGTTCAGTTCATACTGGACTCTCTTCTCAGTGGTAATAGTTACAGTTCTTGTTAAAATCTGTCCTCACCACCTTAGTGTTCAGCTTTATTTATCTTTGACAACTGAGCACTTTGGACTATCGTATCTACCTGCTTGCCTTTCTCACTGGTCTCTCTGAAGGCAGAGACTGTCTTTCACCTCTGATTCCTTCCACCTACCCAGTGCGCAGCAAAAACTGAATAAAGGGATGAGTCAGTGAATCAGAGGAGACCAGGAACGTGGCCTATGCAAACAACCACAGTGAAGTACGAGAGCTGTGAAGACAAAGAAAGAGGCTTTTGGGAAAATGTGAGGTTTCAAGGTTGGGAAAAATTTTAATTATTGTTTTTATAAGTTTATAAGTACACATAATTAAGTCATTTGTGGAAATGAGTATCTGGCAGACCATACCCCAAAAGTTGATTCTGTGATGAGAGACTAAATATACAAAGAACAAGGGCCAGACCATATATAAAAATAGAACTTTAACCCACAATCTGCAGCAACCAGTCCAGGAATTCAACCCATTACCCTCAGTAAGTAGTCCAGGAAGTCAAACAACCTCCATGGCGATCGGCCCAGACAGCCAGGATCTGGTTAATAATGGATAGCTTCAGATAGTTTAATTAATCAATTCTTGCCCCTACTTCCAACGTAGGACCAACCACAGAAAGGCAAATATGTACGCCTGACCAATCACACAGGATGGCCTGCTCCCACTTAGCCCATCTACAGCCATCCCACGCTAACAGCCTCCGATGGGACACATCTAAAGACCTGAAGTCTCCCCCTTTTCACCATCAAGCTTTCCCACCCCCGTCTGCCTTTGAGCATCTGCCAAATGTAAATGATGGAGGCCAACTCCCGGAATAAATAGCATTTGCTTGTTCTCAGTTGGGTGGTCTTTGTTTACTTCCACAGTGACTCTTTGTTGAACTCTTTGTTGGAACATTTGTCCTGTTCTTTTACCTTGAAGGAGATCTTTTTACCTGGGAGATTCCTGTTACCAGGTCAAAATGAGGGACGCTATTGAGAGGGAGTTTTAGGCTGAATTATGCGACCCCCAAAATCCATATGTTGGAATTCTAACCCCCAGTACCTCTGAATGTGACCTTATTTGGAAACAGGGTCATTGCAATTGTAATTAAGAAGAGATTACCTTGGAACAGACCTCGACTGGGCCTCTAAACCGATCTGCCCTCATATAAAAAGGAGATTTTTTCGACACAGACAAACACACACACAGAGGGAGGACAACATGTGATCAAGGCAGAGATCAGAGTGATGCATCTGCAAGCCAAGGAATCCCATAAGTTAACAGTAACCGATAGAAGCTGGGTGGGTAGGGGGCAGAGAGGCCTGGAACAGATTCTCCCCTCGGCCCTCAGAGGGAACCAACCCTGCCGACACCTTGATCTCAGACTTCCAGCATCCAGAACTGTGAGACAGTACATTTCTATTGCTCTTAGCCACCCAGTTGGTAGCACTTTGTTAGAGCGACTGTAGCAAGCTAACACAAGGAGTATGGCTTTTTGAAAAAAGAGCAGTTTCAATCTGAAACCAAGGAGAGTCTTGTGCCCAGGGTTTGCAGTGCATGGACAACAGACATGACGTGATTGAATGTGAGCAGATAGGCAGGATGGTTCCCCATGGAGCTTCAAGCTGTGGGCATGTGGAGTGAGTCACCCTTGGGGACTGGAGGCCCAGGCCATCTTCCTGCACCTCCCCATGGCCCAGATTGGCTCTCCTCTCCCGCACCACACAGTACCCATCCACGAACAGGTCAAGAGGATGGAGATGCTGCCTTGGAAGATGCAACGACTAGAGGTGACAGATGCCAGCCCCAGGGTCACACACATTCTGTGCATGGCACAAAAGCGCCATTCCACCCAGACTTACCTAGGTGAGAGCTGGGGGTGGCAAGGGGTGGGGAATGCAGGACTTGAGGGCTCTCATGTAAGTCCTGGGGCAGCAGGAAGCCCCCCTTCTAGAAAACCCCTCTAATAAAACCACACTGCATGCACAGCTGCGCACGTCCTCGGGGGAGCACACACACACACACTGACGCCTTGCTCTGGCCACACTTGGTGTCCCTGAGCTCACTTCCCTCTCCTACTTACTGCCTGACACTGCCACCCTGGGTCCTCCCCTGATTCTGAATGGTCCTGGGAGAGGAACAGGGAGTGTTTGAGAAGCCAACGCAGGGCCACCTGGGGCCCGGGGTGCACGTGAGCGGGAGAGCAAGTATGGGGCCGAGGTTGCTGCCCGCTGGGATCTGGAAAGCTCTTCTAGAGTAGCTCAGGTTGTTCATATGCACTTACTCAGGTTTCCTTGAGGAATAGGCACCTTTTAAAATTTGCATAGAGGTGTCCTAAGGGCTGCCAAAACCTCAGAAAAAAGAAATGACACAGAAGATGTAACATTTGGCTTCAATTACAGACTTGTCTGGTACAAAACTCATTTGCTATGTAACATATTTGTAAATGCATTGTTTAAACTGTACTGAAATGGGAATTCCCTGGCGGTCCGGTGGTTAGAACTCTGCTGGACTTCCACTTCCACTACAGGGGGTACAGGTTTGATCCCCTGTGGGGAAACTGAGAGCCCACATGACCCACCGTGTGGCCAAAACAAAACAAAACAAAAAAAACAAAAACAAACTATACTGGAAAGAAAAGGCTAAAGTTTAAAAAATAAAAAAAAAGTAAAAAAATTAAAAGCTTGATTACAAACAATACTCCATAATGGCCAGAATGATAAAGCACAATTGATGAAAAAAGCCACAGCACAGATGGTGACACTATCTGGTAGACTACAAACGTGCAGTTATGCAATTTCCATAGGGCAAAGAAGTCATTCCTCTTCCGCACTAAAGCAGACAGGTCCACAAATGCAGTGATTGTATTTCTTCTGTGACACTTTCATTTCTATCAAGAAGGAATAAGAGCTAAACTGGTTCTATAAAGGTAAGCAATTATTTCTCTGTTTTCACTGGTTGAGCAAGTAGCTTCTTTCTCAAATTTTGTATTGTTATAAGCAATATGTGAAATACAGAGAATAATTAGATTATACTTTGGAGATGCCAAGGTCAAATATTCTTTTAAAAACTGACTTATAAGTTACCAAGCCATGCAAAGACATAGAGGAACCTTAAATGCATATTACCAAGTGAAGGAATCCAATCTGAAAAGGCTACATACTAAATTATTCCAACTCTATGACATTCTGAAAAAAGGCAAAACTATTCAGACAGTAAAAAAAGACCAGTGGCTGGTGGTAGAAAGGGATGAATAGACTGGTCACAGAGGATTTTTAGGGCAGCAAAACTATTCTGAGTGATGCAATAATGGGGGACGTATGTCATTATACATTTGTCCAAAATCATAGAATATACACCAAGAGTGAACGCTAATGTAAACCATGGACTTCGGGTGATAATGGTGTGTCAGTGTAGGTTCATCAGTTGTAACAAATGTGCGGCTCTGGTGGGAGATGTTGAGAGCTGGGGAGGCTGTGCCTGTGTGGAGGCAGCGGGTATACAGGGGAAATGTCTATAGCTTCCTCTCAATTTTGTTGTGAACCTAAAGACCTAAAAAATAAAGTCTGTTTTAAAAAGCACATTTGTATCTGGGAGAATCTTAGTACCCACTCCAGAGAAGGGTGGTTTTTTATGTGTCAAATTAAATACCCTCGAGTTTAAAATCTTGAATGAACAAAAGACTACTTATAGAGGTACAACTTCTGTATCTTACACACCAGCCCCAAATTTTAATTCCTAAATTAGTTTATCATATCAAGTCCATTCTTAGGATCACTGAATAAATCAAAATTGCAAGTACTTGTTTACCCTTAAGAGAACTGTATTCATTTATTTACTTATTTATTTGGGGGGAAATGTATGACGATTTCTTCATTCTACTCTTTATTCACTCTTACCCCCATTTCTCTCTCTCTTTCTCCTGGGTCTATCCCCTAAGGCAAACATATGGATCCCTGTATGGGCTCCTGTAAAATAGGAAGTATTATAAGCTTAGGTATTTTGAATTCACATAAGATAGATCTTATCCTGTCTCTTACTTTGCTCACTCCCTAGTAATGTTTTTAAGATCTATATACTCTTCTATGTCAATAAGTCTGGAGCTTCTAGCTACACAGGATTCCACCGTGTGAGCAACGACGACTCACTTCCCCATTCCCAGGGAGCTGGACTCCCAGATTGGCTCCAAGCCCCACCTCCATACCACACTGCCACGTCACACGCTCCCTTTATGGGTTTATGAATGTATTTCCCTGGGCGATACTGCCAGCTGCAGTAATGCTGAGTCACAGGAGAAACACATTCTTTTCTTTTTTTTTAAGATTTTATTTTTTATTTATTTATTTTTGGCTGCCTTGGGTCTTTGTTGCTGCACACGGGCTTTCTCTAGCTGTGGTGAGCAGAGGCTACTCTTCTTTGCGGTACACGGGCTTCTCAGTGCAGTGCCTTCTCTTGTTCCGGAGCACGGCCTCTAGGCACGTGGGCTTCAGTAGTTGTGGCACATGGGCTCAACAGTTGTGGCTCACAGACTCTAAAGTGCAGGCTCAGTAGTTGTGGCACACACCTTAGTTGCTGTGGAATCTTCCCCGGCCAGGGATCAAACCTGTGTCCCCTGCATTGGCAGGCAGATTCTTAACCACTGTGCCAAGAGGGAAGCCCAGAAACACATTCTTAATTAAACTAAGTGTTACGGATAACTTGCTTTTTAAACCAGCATACAGATATTTCATTCCATTGTCCCAGAAATTGAAAATGACTTTTCATCGTTTCTATCTCCTTGTTCCAGGATGACACCAACCATATCCACGCCTCACCCAAGAATAACATGCATAACAGTCCCACTGTTAGATGTTGAATTCGATTTACTGAATTCAATTTTATCTTGAATCTAAAGACAGCATTGCTATCAATTTGTATCAGAGTTAGCATTTTTCTTTTAAATGATATTTTTTAAAGGTTAGCTATAAATGAAATTCTAGGCAAGTGTGCATTTTAGCTGAAATGAAAAATACAATTTACTGCCCTGTTACTGCATTCCTGGCTCTGGGGCAAATTTCTTGCCCTTAGATATGCCAGGGTTGTGCCAGGTATGGGGAAATGCAGAGAAGTTGTTTTATTCAAGAGAGCAACTCTGATGGACCTTTTTGGAACTATGACAAGACCTCAGTGTGTTTTTCCCAGGAATGAACCAAAATGTAGCTTCTACTGGTCAGTTCTGAAAGTCTGTCCCAGAAGTGAGAACAAACAACAGAGTGGGCTATGAGGCTGGATGACAGCAGTGTTCCATGCTAAGATGGTGAGAAAATCTCAGACATCGTGACCTACAAGGCTTATACTAAGGATATTGCAGATTCTATAAAACACTAGAATGTAAATGCCAGGGAGGCAGGGGTTTTAATTTTCAGAATCATTTTTAATATTTTAAAATAATTTCCACAGACTTGATATACCACTGCAAGAGTTAAATTTTCCAGGGGACAGATGGACTCTCCCAGGGTACCCCAACATCTCCTATTTGCATTCAGAGATGTCAACCTTCCAGCCCATCTCTGGATAAAGCCACATGGAAGGCAGCCAGCTCAACAGGAGCAAACAAACCTCTCACCTCCAGCTTCCCAAGGGCTATTCCCTTTGAAGAACCCTGGGGGTGAGAGGCTGGGGTGTGGGTGGCAGGAAGCCAGGTGGACAAGTTTTACTGATGGGAGGAATTTGCATGTAAGGCAAATCAGACCTCCATGACAGTCTGAGGATAACATTTTTTTCAACTTCATTGAGGTATAATTGACAAAAATGGTATATATGTAAGGTGTACAATGCAATAATAGTTAAATTTTTTTTGCCCAGAGATGTTTAGCTTAACATTTAATGTTATCTACATAAATTATTTTTTACAGGCATCTGTGGGTTTCAGTGAAACTCAAGGAGATAATGTGAGTTGACTAAACTCACATCACTCTAAGTAGCTCAGTTTGGATTAAAATATTAATAATAATAAATCTGATCCTCTCCAGGCTTGGAATTCTCTGCTTTAAATCCTCATCAGCAAGACTGCCTGGGATACTGGGACAATGCAGTGAGTCAGAATCGAAGTTGGAAGGGATCTTAGAGGCCAACAGATTCCATCTCCTTCTCTCTCTCTCTCTCACACACACACACACACTTAACCATACCTTGGAAAGATGATCTGTCTGCCTGGTGACTTCCAGGAAATGATGTTTATCGCACTATGAAAAAGCCCCTTAAAATCCATGTATATTGAAAACGTAAGAATTCAAAGGAAAAAGAGCTTAGGAAATAATCTGGAAAAGCAGTAACTGTTTCCAGTAATTTGCTATTCTAGATAATGTTACCTATTGAGAAAAGAACACTAAATATCAAAGAACAAGGTCAAGGAAAGATAGTACAACTATGGGATGTTATATAGACATAAAATAACTATGAAAAGTATGTGGAAACGTTTATTAGTCAAATTATAAACTATTAAGTATATATAAAATATTCTATTACTCAATGCTGGTGAGGATACAATGAGATGTATTCTCAAAGTGGACCATGGGGATAAAAATTGCCCAGGATTTCTGGAAAATAACTGATAATATTGGAATAAGACCCTTTAAATCTATTCAGACCATTCACCTCAGTAATTTCACCTCTAGGATTTATTCTAAGGAAAGAATCTGAAAATTAGACAGTTTATACACAAAGACATTTAGCACACCATCATTTACAAGAGCAAAACATTAGAAACAATCACATGTTAAGCACTGGGGAAATGGTTAAATTATGGTAGATCCACAGAAAGGAATATCACACACAAAAAAACAGAGCCCCTTCCGCCATGTGAGGCTACAACGAAAGGTCTGCAACCCAGAAGGGGCGCCTCACCCCAGCATGCGGACACCCTGATCCGCAAGGTCCACCTCCAGAACTAATTACACTTTTCCTATTTAAGCAAGAATGGTGAAGGAACCAGGAATTCCTTTGTTGAAGTGTTAAAGGAAACATGAGTACCAACCACAAAACTTTACAAATTCAATCAAGTTACTAAAGGAAAAAATGTTTTTAGTAAAGAAATTAGTTCAGATACATGGAAACTAGGATAAATAATGAATTACACAAGAATTTGGAAAAAATGTTTATTTAGACATAAAATAATGGATAAAAATAGATCTTCAGTGACATGATAAAATGTTTATGACAATGCTAAAGAAAGAAAACAGGACAGAAAATTGTATATAGAGTATATCCCTCAACTAGGTAAAATAGGAGGCATAGGGAAAAGCCTGGAAGGAACTTCTCCCAAATGTTGAGAGCTGCTTGAATAAGCTGCATAGTAACCTCAGGCAACATTAAATAGGGGAGCATGTATGTCTGGGTGTCACATGGGTACGTGTTTAATTGTGAATTAAACACCACCATGTCTTCCAGCTTCAGTGCAACTTGTAAAGAGCTTGGAACTCTGTTATAAGGTACTTGCATCACCTGTGAAACAGTACAGTGTCATTTGCAAGTGGACTTGGATTTAGACATAAATGTGTATTGCAAATTATAGGGCAATTGCTTAAAAAAGTAAAAATAGAAGTAAAATTGAAATGTTAGGAGAGAAATGGAATGATATAAAATGTTCATAAAACTAGAGAAGGCAGAAAGAGTGAAAGACAAAAGAAAAACAGAAACGAAGAATGAAAACAGTAACAAATTTGGCAAATATGTCCACAATCACTTTAAATGTGAATGGTCTGAATAAACCAATTAAAAGAATATCAAAATAGATAGAAAAAAAACAAGACCCAACTATATGCAGTCTATAAGAAACCCACCTTAAATACAAAGACATAGATTAAATGTAAAGGGATGGAGAAAGATGTACCATGCTAGCACTAATCAAAAGAAAGTTGGTGTAGTTATGTTCATTTTAGAGTAGAATTCAGAGAAGGAAATTTATCAGGGATAAAGAGAAGCATTATTAAAGGATAAAGGGGCCAATTTTCCAAGAAGATATTACAATCCTTAATGTGTAACAAAATATGTAAGGCAAAAACTGATAGGGGATAGGGGACTTCCCTGGTGGCACAGTGGGTAAGACTCCGAGCTCCCACTTCAGGGGTCCCAGGTTGAATCCCTGGTCAGGGAACTAGATCCCACATGAATACCACAACTAAGAGTTTGCATGCCACAACTAAGGACCCCTCGAACCACAGCTAAGGAGCCGACATGCTGCAACTAAGACCCAGCACGACCAAAATTAATTAATTAATTTTAAAAATTGATAGAACTGCAGGAGGAAACAGATGAATCCACTATTATAGCTGGAGACTTCAACACCCCTCTATCAGTAACTGACAAACCCAGAAGGCAGAAAGTCAGTAAAAACATAGTTGAACAGAACAGCCCCATCAATCAACTGAATTGAATTGATATTTATAGACTACTCCATCCAACCACAGCAGATTACACATTCTTCCCAAACTCACACGGAACATTCACCAAGATATACTATATTCTGGGCCATGACAAATTTAAGAGAAGAAATAGCCCCGTGTCACTCAGTCATTATGTTACCCCAAATGACAGACACTATTCATTTGAATTTCTAGCCATGGAAAATGAAGCAGAGTTCATCTTTTAAAAACCACAAAATTAGACATTCTACTGAGAAACAATGTTTTTGCTGCCTATTAAAAAAAAATCCTAAGCTAATAAATCTAAACAAATGGTAACATATTCACTTGAAGTCGATTTTTCTCAGAAGCAGAAAGGTTGTCCGTTTTTGCATCTCTGCAGACTGACCTGAATTTGGGCTGTGTTCCATTTTCCCTCCTTGCACAATGGGATGCTATCCCCGCTCCTCTGATGCCAACTCCCCCATGATGCTCTGAATCCCAGCCCCTCTCTTTCTTCTCTGTCTTCACTCTGTGGGTCACCCCAATCAGCACACAACACGCCTGGTTTGTAATTCTAAGGTTGCCAGATTTAGCGAATAAAAATACAGACACCTAGGTAAACTTCAGTGTCAGACAAACACGCAATATTCTAGTATGTGTGTCCCATGCAATATTTAGGACATACTTAAACTGAAAAAAGCCTTCCCTGTTTATCTGAAATTCAATTTAATTGGGTTCCCTGTATTTTATTTGGCAACCTTATGTCATTCACCTTCCAGCCAACCTTCCAGTTATCACACAATTTCTCTGCTTCCTTTCTAAGCAAAGTGTCTGAAAAGAGTTGTCTGAATTCTCTCTTCTCTCTATTCCCCCTCCTAGTCCTCCTCCGAGCTAGCTTCTTTCACTAGCACTCCAAGGAGACCAATGGCCTCCATGCTGTTTATCGGGGCAGGGGCTTTGTCTTGTTCCCCAGCGTAGTCCAAGTTCCTGATGCTTATAACACAGTATCTATCACACAGCTGGTACTCAATCAGTATCTGTTTAATGAATGCATTCATGTATCTGCAGTATTACCACACAAGTCAGTTTTCAGCCAATTTATTTGCTATTCCATGAGATTCTCAGTGCTGGAATTGAGATTGTTCACTCTTTTGTACATGTAACATACCACGTTCTAACAGTAGAAGTATATTTATAAACCACCCAACTTTATTCCCAGTTACTTTTTCAAGACATTCTAAACAACATCTTTCCCTTCCTTCATTTTATGGCATAACTAAGCACAATGGAGTGGGGGGGGGGGTGGTGGTGGAGTATTTCTCCATTATACTGACTGTGGGGAGAGCCTGAGCTGGTGTCCAGAGCCTCGCCTTCCCCCTCACTGGCCCATAAGTGTCTTGGAAAAGAACTGGGTGGGCTGTGAGGCCTCAAGGCCCAGACACGCAGTCCTTCTGTTGGAGGACGTGGGAGGGACAGGCTTAGTGCCATGGGAAGGAGGCCCTCACGAGAGGCCGATGGGAAGGACTTCTAGAGATGGCTTTTCTGTGTTGACCTACTGAGATAATGGCTAAATTCTTTCTTTTAACTGGGCCAAGACCTGCTTTCTTGAGTTGTTAGTTCTGTCTTCCAAAATACCATAAAGCAAGTCAATTCTCTGTCTCACAATGACACTTCGAATATTTGAAGACAACTTTGTCTGTTACAAGCCTTTATTCCTCAGGGTAAACACCAAGCTTTTTGATTTCTTCCTCAAATGATGTGGTTTCCAGTCCTGACATTCTCACTCCCTTTCTCCCAGTCTCTCCATCCAATTCACAAGCATTCCATTCAAAATAGGTCACCTGTACTCTTCAAGTAACCAGCCTGGGAGATAGAAATCCTTACAGGGCATTGCATTTCTAATGTCTAATTGCAAGTTGCTCCCCAAACACCTCCAGTGCCCCTGATGATCCCTAACGTGTCAATTAGCATCTTCAAATCTTTTCCCATAAAGTCTTATTAGACCATATTCCCTTTATCATATATGCATAGTATAGATTTTTGAAACCAGGAAGTAGGACTTTAAATTTAGTAGGAATAAATGAAATTTTGTTGATGTTCTTTGCCTGTGTTTTAGCCTGTCAATATCACTTGTCATTCTGATTGCCACCCATAGCAATACCATCCTTCTACATTTGGAGGCACGTCAAATTCAGTAAGTCACTCGGAACCCATTGATGTGAAGAGCATACAAACCCTAACTTCTGAGGCCCAGGGGCCAGTAACCTCAAAAGACAGAAACCTTAATTATCCAGAAAGGGGTTGAGACACGGAGGACTTTGTCATAGGCCAAAGCAGACTTTCGACCCTGCAGAAATACTTGAGACGCTACTCTTGGTTCATCCATCAATGGGTGGGGGAGAAAGAGGTAGGCAGCCTGGACAGGAAATGCGTTATGGGAAGTTATACCTAGTTAACCAGTGAAGGAAACTGTTTTCACAAGGGTCCCCCCAAGGCAGTTTTTGTGCGGAAGGAAGATTTTTAAGTTACCTGCGTTAAAGCCAAGGCTAGAAATGGAGTATCACTTTCTGATCCCGGCCTCCCTGTCCATGAAGTCCTCTATGTCAGCTACAAGCACTGGGAAGTCCCTGTAAAATTCCATGAAACGTGTCAAGAGGTCAACTGGGCAGCGCCCCCAGTGGAGCATAGACTTAGCCACAAAAGGGTGGGGTTCTCAAGGTCGTGGTGCCATTTTCCTCCAGCAGCTGAAGATCCCAAGGCACAGATCCTTCTTTCCAGATTACATCCTGCACCAATTCTAATCATTTTGCCCTCCTCCAGACCCTTCCCCTGCCCTTGTCTACTCTGGAAATTAAATAGATTATAAGACTAATTAGAAAGCAAATCATCCTGATCAGTCCCAATCACCAAACAAGATTAAATTGGCTGAGGTTTATTTTTTAAATTTTTATTAAAATTTTTATTGCAGTATCTCTGATGGTGGAGTTATACTGGATTTTATTTCATTTCTTATTAAAATTTTTATTGCAGTACCTCTGATGGTGGAGTTATACTGGTTTTTATTTCCTTTTTTCCTTATCTGCATTTTGTCCAGCAGAGGTAAAATAAAAAAGATTAGGTTTAACGGGCTACCTATAGGAACATGGTGTTCTGATTTAAATTTGGTTAATTAAATCTTTTTTTTAAAAAAAAACTTTACTCCTAATTTGTGTATCAAATTTGTCTTGCAAGAAATCCAGAAAGCATTCTAAACACATACTGGTTCTTGGACTTCAAATGCAGGCAGTGATTACTCTCTCTCTCACTTAACAGCTTTAGGAATTTCTAAAGGGAATAACTACTTCTGAATTCTGCTAAAAATAGAACATCCCTGCTATTCTTCGAAAAGCAGCCACAGTACAGAACTACTTGGGGGAAAAAAAGACCAGCATTCATTTGTAGTAAAATGCAGCAACTCCATTTTAGCTTTCAGGCCATTCTAATGTTTCTGTTTGTTTTATTTTTTAAAAAATATTTATTTGGCTGCACTGTGTCTTAGTTGCGGCATGCGGGATCTTTCATCGTGGCACATGGGCTCTTCTTTGCAGCACGTGGGCTTCTCTCTAGTTGTGGCAAGCAGCATCTGTAGTGGTGGTGCATGGGGTTAGTTGCCTGTGGCATGCAGGATCTTAGTTCCCGACCAGGGATCGAACCCATGTTCCCTGCATTGGAAGGCAGATTCTTTACCACTGGACCACCAGGGACGTCCCCACGCCATTTCTTCTTTAAAAAAGATTCTGTACTAATGTTTCCTTTAGAACAATCTCAGAATTGTAAAACACTGAATGAAAGAAATCACTGATTTGAGGTATATCATCACATCACAGGAACAAAATCTAAACACACTAATGCACATTTTTGGGGTAATGATGTAACCACCTACGTGCCAGTCACTCTGAAAGAACTTTACAATAGAAGCTTTCCTGATATGTTCTGTGTTTCATGCTTCTGTAATGCTATCCTTTGGCACAAGTATGACAAACAGTAGTTTTTAACTATATGAATATGGGTTACCTAGACTTGTGACTATAATTTTTCCAGTCTCCCAACACCAGAGAGATCAAACATACACCACCTCCAATTATTTCCCCAGCAAGGAAGCTGTGGGAGATCTTTAAAGGAATAGAGTTACTAAATAGTGCATGGTACAACAATAAAAATATTTCATTAATTATCTAACCCAGGGACTAGACCAAAGGATCTCTCTTATTTGTTATTGTTTCTTGTTTTTTACCTTAAGCTGTGCTTGGCAGGTGCAACATGGCAGAGAAGAAAGAGGGACAAGAAATGCCAATTAGGATTTAAATTCATATTCACGTCAACCCAGTAGCCAGGCTCTGGGCATAGGACCAGCCTGATCTTTCTCCTAAGCCTTACCCGCTTCTCCTAACTCCTTATTCTTCTACCATTTTGAATCTTTTTACATTCAAAGCATATAAAATCTCTTAGTGGAATGAGGTGTACCAGGTAGTCCCTTGGTTTTAATCTTAAGTATATTTATTACTGTGGTTTTGGTTTTAATCTGAAGCATATTTGTTAAAACATAATATAAAGGTATATTAAAACTATTATTTCTTCAGCTATGTCTAAAATATTGGACTATTATATGTATATATGTGTTTTTAAATTCCTTTATTTTTCTTTCAAGGATTAAATTTTGGTTTTGTCAAATGTGCTTAAACTTTCCTGATACCCTGTCTTTCCATTGTTTACTAGTTTTTGTTTTTTTTTTAAACCTCTGTAAACATCTGAAACATAAAGTTTTCATAGTGTTCCACTTTCTCCAATTTTGAGGTTCAAATTCTCCTTTTGTTGATCCTGTGAACTCTCCTTCATGAAGGTTTATTTTCTGCCAAGACTTGCAGTTGTTAACTGTGGTTTCCACTCCAACAGGAGCTAACCACCTTGAGAAGCAAGGCAAGTTCTGGGTCATGGATGCCCAGGGCAGGCTCTTATTAGCCTCTGCAGGGGCCTATGGGCTTTATCTGTACCAGACTAGTTTTTAAATTGTCAGTTAATTTTAGATTTAGAGAAAAATTGCAAAAACAGTGTTTCTGTATATCATTTACATAGCTTCTCCTAATGTTAAAGTTAGCAAAACCAGTAAATGAATGTCTGTACAATACTGCTAACTACACTGTAGACTGCATGTGGATTTCACCATTTTTTCCACGGATAACCTTTTTCGTTGTTGTTCCAGAATCCTACCCAGGTTTCCACATTTCATTCCTTCGTTGTGTTCCACTGTTTTTTGTAGTTCCTCTTGCTTTTCTCAGTTTCAAGGGGGTTTTATTTTCTTAAGTTTCATAAACAACTCCAGGTTTAACCTATTACCTTTCAAGATTATACAGACTTCGATCTTCTCAGTTATCTTTCTAGACTGTAGTCCCAATCTTTTCATTTCAAAATGAATCTGCTCTTAGTGGAAGCATCCATTTGATTAGTGAGGAGCCGTAAAGCAAAACAGTGAGTTAAAGGGAGCGGCACCAACCCGTGTGAGTGACCACAATTCTGCAAATTCCACACACTGAACAGACCACTTTCAACTTAATTTCTTGGAAAATGAAAGTACTAGGTGTTCTCATGAGGGACACAAAAATTAGAGAACAAAAAACAACTCATGCAACTTTCACATGACCTGAAAATGAGAGAACTATCATGTTGCAAAGGAAATAAACAGAAAATATCACTTGACACCAATTCATAGCATTTATTGACATTTCCATTTAAAATGCTAGGAAAGCTGTATAAATTGTAAACATGGAAACCAAACACTTGCATAAATTATCTCAAAAACTCTACAGCACATTAGAAAACAGTGCAGCTAATTGAAGGGTAGAAACATAACCAGCAAAGAGAAGGAAGGGTTCGATGATTAAATCATATACCCATACGGAAATTTAAGGGCCCGTTCGAGACCAGCAAACCATGATTGTCACGTTCAAGTGGCAGTATTGAGGCCACAAGTGGCCTCAATTTACTCTGCGTATTTTCGTACATTAACACTCAAAATCTAGGTATGAGCGTGCGGAAAGGGTCAGAAGAACATGGACCTTGACAAAGTCAGAGGAGACAAGTGGGCATCCCAGAGCAGCTCGGCTAAGCAGCAGTCTTTCCTGCGAGGGCGAGGCTCACCCAATCTCTCCGCGCTCCTTAGACCGTGCCCTGCAGGGGGGCAAAGTAGAGAGTTCCTACTGCCCTTTTCTGAAAGTAACGCTCTGCTGCTTAGAGCAACTGAGCCTCTGTCCCCTAGTGCCGCCTCCTCCTCCTTCCCCACATCTGCAGGAGGAACCGTACAGGAAGCCTGGCGAGAAGCTGGCCCTGTACTATTCTGACCTTGCACACTTAGGGAGTCAAGTTATGAATGCTGGAAATCTGGTAGACATGAGAAGGGGCTATTCGTGATGGTCCAAGGTGTCCAGAAAGATTCTGTGGAATCAGGGACCTCGAGATCCAAATCACTTCAGTTTTTCTCTGTCCCTTCTACTTACCCACTCTTCCTTTAAATGTGAAGTGGCCCCAGAGCAGAAAAATCCAGAGGAAGAAGGAAAAGCAAAGAGCCTGCATGATTATCTACCCTGTGCGAGCGTAATTTGGATGAGAGTATCTCAGAGGGAGACACTCCTTCCTTCTTTCACTTGGTCGCTGGTTCCCAACTTTGCTTCATGTTTCCAAGGCATCTGATATTCTTTTCCTAAACGTCAACACCTGCTGCATGTTAAGATAAACGTCAAGTGTACTGTTATACACACAGCATGGAATTAGGATCGTACCGTGAGGTTTTGGTTTTCAAGTCTTTTTCATAAAATTAGAGAAAGGAGTCCTAGTTTAAACACTGAAAATCACCTCCAAGGATATCAAAAGAAACCTGAAATGCACACACTCCTTGTTCGCTAGGTAACAAGTGTAAGCCTAATACAGTTTATGAGTGTGTTACAGCAGTTGCTCATAGAGACCCCTCTCACCTGTTACCAGAATATCCGTGACGGTGTTGGATTAAACGTAAAAACAAAGTTCAAGTTAGCATCCCAAGAAAACGTGCTTTATGTTCAAACGGTCCACGTGCAGGTGCAGATGTGGACTTCCTCACACTCCTGCCTGGAACAAAGGTGGATAAGTGGGCTCTGGAGACTGGCTTTGGGGACTTGCTCTGGAGGTAGAAATGAAATGGCTAAAACATCTACAATGAAAGCGGGTGTGGTACTTAAGACTGGAGCCCCCTCCCCACCCACCCAGAACCTTAACCAGCTCTCCTTCCAACCAACAAATTCATTCACGTCTAGGATCTCAGATGAAAGGGATGTAGAAGTATATTTAATGATTAACTCCTGAAGTACTGCAAATGCAAATCAGTGTCCGAGTGATTAGTTTGGTCACTGGAGCACTAAGTTGCGCAAGTGCAGTAAACACTGACCCTGTACACAGTTCAACGGGAAGCTCATAAAGCACAGAATTACCTGTTTTGGCCCGAGGCCTCCAGGCGTCCCTTCACCTCTGCCCTGCATCACAGGCCGCATGCCCTGAAAGATCTGGCTGGCAGAAACTGGCTTAGTTTGCTGCTCAAAAGCCACATACCACCAAAATGAAAACACGCTCTGAAATTAAATATAATTTGGAGGAAAATGTGTAGGTAGCTGTAAAGAACTCAAATATATTTATTTATAACCCACTGTGCTCCACAAAGGATTAAATGTGGCCGAATGGCTGACGCTTGAGATCTGCTCGAAGCAGCAGACCTCAGTGGAAGTCTCACTCTTTTCACACTGACATGGGTCCTCCAGCAGTTCCTGGGACTCTCCCCTCTCCTCCCCTCCAGAATGGACCTCTTCCTCTGCAAACCTTCTTCCCAGGCCTGGCCATTTTATGCAAACATATCCTCATAGCATCACTTCCTCCTCTTATAAAACTCCCTCAATGGTGCAGTTACGGATTTCGTTCCCATATGGGAACAGATCAGGATCAAGGTTATTTTCAAATGTAGCTTCACCCACTTTCTCCATCCTTCCCCAGGCCCACTCTCAGCTCTTCCCACAGCATCTCACCATGCGCCTGGGAAGCTCCTGTCTTCCTTCGTTTCTGACATTGAGTTCTACCCAAGATCCCAGTGTTTCCAAATGTGCAACGTCCATGCCTCCTTCTGGGTGCCTAGTGTACTTTCAGTGAATTTTACTGATGTGTAAACCACATCATTTTCCCGTCTCTTCTGTCTCTTAAAACCGTGGGTGTTGTCTGATTCAGATTCTAAGATCTCAGAAGGCAGGGCTCATGTTGACTTATTTGGTGCCAGAAACAGCAGAAAACCAGGAGCATTAAAATGCATGACAACTGAAAGTTAATGGTGAAGGAAGTGAATTTAAAGCAAGACAGGAAAGAGGAAGCAGAGTCACATGGGGGCTCTAGTGTTGCTCTGGTTACCCCCACGTGAACTCGCTCACGGGGAGGTCAGAGCAGAGGGCCCAGCCCAGCGCAATCACGCAGACAGTCTGTTTTCACAGTGCTTTGTGCTTCCTCCTCAGGGGACATTTGCACACGTGACCACGTCTGATTCTCTCAGTGAGAAATCCTGGGGAGTGGGTAGGGGAGAATGAGGCTCAGAGAAAGGACCTGACACAGCCACTTAGTGACCGTGTAGGTTCTAAAAATGATCATTTCTCCAAACAATCTTCTCTAAAACTCTGACTCAAGTTTATAGCTCTTGTTATTACCACTAGAATTTTTAAAATAGGAAAAAACGAATAGACATGAAATTTAACTTTTCATTTTGCTGTTTCAATAAATGGAACTCCAAAGCCACATGTGATTGCCACGAGGACCTTTCACTAAGTAGATCCCATTCACTGAGTGATGCTCCCCACGACAGCGGGTCTGTTCTGAGTCTGGTGACGGTAACACTGAGTGCAAAGTGAGTGACCTTTACAACCAACACAAGAGTGCTGGGGATCCCACCGGCCTGCTCACACTCACCACACACCACCGGTTGTTTATTATACGTCATCTTTGGTCTTGAGGCCGGTTTAAAACTGTATTGGTTCTAAGAAGAAAAATGCAGGTAGAGTCCCCTTATGCTAGTTTGAAAGGCATCAAAACTGTTACTGCAGCCCCGTTTAAAACAGAGGCCCGTTTCTGCCACGTACTAAGGAGGTAACCATGTTCATATACTTAGGACACTGAGCAGAATGGAAGGAGAGGGGCCTGCATTTTACCCTATCAGCTGGCACTCAATCTGAATTCACCATGAGGTGTCCGTAATAAAATTCTGCTTGGATCTCTGAAATTCTTAATTACACATTCAGGAAACCTGGTATTTCTGAATGACATGCAAAGAGAATCCTCCACTCTGGGCAAGTCTGGTATTAAACCAAGACCGAGAGGTAAGAAATCAAGCCCAGATGGGGTCTTATCTCCCCCACTCTTTGGAGCCTGTGAGGGGCACATGAAAAGGAGTTCCCATTCCTTTATTTAATATCCTCAAGAGACTTGTCCTCCTGCACCTCTCCTTTCTCAGAGGTGCAAAGATGAAGAATGGCTACATCTTAATTTCCCAGAACCAACTTTCCCCTAGTGTGAGACTTGAGTCTACACAACAGGCTTCATTAAGACAGGGCTGAAACATGATTCTGAAACCCAGTGATTACACTTTGGGAACCTATTTTAGCTGCTTTGGGGTTCTTACAATTTGACACAGATACACAGATTTTGAGTTGTCAGAGCCCCAAATTCTGCCCGTGTATCTGTTGTTTAATTAAAGATATTAGTTGATCTAATAAAAAAAAGGATTCATGGAAATTTGTTATCTAAGTCTGTTTTTCTTCATTTCACTCAGGCCCGGAAAACAGAACTGCCCTTGTGACTCTATTCCTTACTCTACTTTGGGAAGGGGAGAAATGTTTCCTTCAGGAGTCAATCTCAAGTGAGAGGACCCCTCTGTCAGGCCCAAAGACAGTTTTAACAGTCACTCTGTGGAGTCATGCACAATAAAATCAGAAATTAGGAGCAACTCTCTCCCTCGTGGTCTCAAAGCTCTTCTTTCCTTTCTTGACTCATTACAAACAGGCTGAACAGAATTCAGTTTTGTTTCCAGGTCTTGAGCACAGGGAATGTGATTACCATGAATGCATTCATGAATAACCAACCATTCAGCAGTCCAAGAAATTCTGACATTTTTGCTCATGTTAGATTTCTCATTCAAACAATATTTGGGAGCAACTCATCACCAAAGTGCAAGGATTAGGACCTCCTGAAAGCCTCATTCTATAGGCCTGGCCTGGATGAAGAGATGTACTCCAATGAGATGCAAGGGCAGTGCATGTGCCCAATTAACAAACCGCAAGTACAATTAAGAATGTAAATCTAAACTTTGATATGTATTTTGAATAACCAAATAAATATTAAACGTTTCCTATTTGGGGAGGCTTTTTTTTTTTCCCCTTTCCAGAACAAAATGAAACCTTCCACATATTCTTCCATTGAGAAAGCCAAAGTTGCATTTCACAGACAAGGTGAAGGGGCTCTTGGAGCTGTAGCACCAGAAGTAGAAGGAAAATGCAGTTGATGGCTTCGTTTGGAATCATCAGGCTCTACAATCTATCATTTGGTTTCTCACTAGTAGCTTTTTAAATTCCCAAACAGTCTTAGTATTCATGTTGTTAATATTACTATTAAAATAAGTTCCTATGGAGGAAAAGAGGGAAATCAAGCTGTTAATAAAATGTCTTCAAATCTCTTTTCTCAGAAAACAAAGCAGCAGGTTCATCGTACAAACCAGTCTGAATCACATCTTCCCACAGAAATACTAGATTCCTTTAATCCCTACACCATCTACACATTTTCATCTTTCACCTTTAAAAAAGAGACTAACTTAGTTATTTCATTAGCTTAGAACTGTGGTCTGTCTTTCATGAAGTGCTGCTGGCTTTTGGCCAAAAGTACATAAATTTCAACTGAACCCAGGTAGTCACAAAATTGCCAACATATTAAAAGCATCGTGAGCTGTCATATGACTTATGGCATCTTTTAAAATTGCAACTTGTTCCCTTACTTGGGCCCCTAGCCCGGGAGATGCTCATCCTCTTACAAACACCCGCTCATTTGATTTCCTTTTAGTCTTGCTTCCACGGGAAGCGGATACTTGGCAAATCTGCAAGGTGAGGCCGATCAGCTGTGGAAGTTCTGCACGCCGGTCTGCTTCTGGGAGAGCCGAAGGAGCTCCTCACGGATGGCTTTGATGAGAGAGGCTGAAGAGTGGCCGGGCTGGAGGTCTTCCGTGGAGCTGGTGGGGTAGGCCAACCCAGCGCCCGGCAGCCCCCTGGGCGGGAGGTTCCCGGGAGGAGCCGAAGGCTCCCGGCCTGAAGTCCTTGGCACCTGGAAGAGTGGTGAGGAATACTCCTGATGTCCCAGCATGTGTGTCTGAAAAACATGGCAAACGTTACTATACTTCCCACGTGAAAACAGGAGGGAAGATCAGATGCAAACTAGCATTGGACACGCTCCGCCCATCTCCCACCTGGCAACTCAGCTCCCCAGGACTGGAATGGAAAGAAGTAACTGTGGAGAAACTGTTCGAGGGAGAGCAGTACAATGAAGAAGCCCGTGAACTTAACAAGGGCCTATAAACACTTGCTTAAAGACAGAAAGAATGAATGTGCCCCACTAGCTAATCCCTGAGCTACTGTGTGTGGAAGTGAGTGGGCCACTGGGGAACCAGGAAGGGGCCTGCAGAGCTGGACAGGGAGGGAGGCCAGACCACCCCACCAAGGGGAAAGTGGGATGAGGACGTTTGCTCAAAGGGATAAGGAGATACTGGCAGAAGGACCAACGGAAACAACATCTGCCTTTGCTCAGAGTCCAGAGCCCAAGGAGGGTACACGAACACATATCGGGCCCATGGGACAGCAATGAGATCACAGAGTCATCTTCCATCCTATCTGTTTGTTTCTGTCTGTGTGTCTGTATATCAGTGCTCTGTACAGTCTTTTCTTTAAAAAAAAATCTGCACTAAAACATACAATAGTTTTGCTGATGTTGGCAAAATATAGATTAATTGGGCATTCCTTTGATAAGAATTATACTTTTCAGTGATTTTTTTCATATTTTTTCAGTGAAAAATCTCTTTAGGTGTACACACACACACACACTACATCTGTGATTTCACTTGTGTTAAGAGCAACCTGATAGCCTGGTAACCATGACAGTCGAGCCCTAGAATAACTTCTACATTTCATTTCTCCAAATCACGACCAAGAGGCCCTCTAAAAGTTCACGTTGAACCTGAAACACCTCATGAAACTAAGTTGGGCACAGAAAAAGCAAAATGTCAGCAAATGTAAAGCAGAGACCTGAGACTATAAGGATAACCATGTATCTTTCAGGGGAACATTATATTCTAAAGTTAATTTCTTTCCACTGAGTAAAAGCATCCAGTCACAAAAGGAATTTAGTGTACTTGCTGGAAAGATGTGTAAGCGCAACGAAAGTTGAGGCAGACTGATAAGGATAAAACAAACAGTATTATTTTAGTTTGTTTTTTCAAATTCATTAATTTAATCCCCTTGGATATAAAATTCTTGAGAAAAACAAAAGCATCTGTAGAAATTACCTGTGCCCATACTGATTCCATTCTTATCAAGGAGTGACCAGAGAGATAAGAAGCATCCAAAAGATGACGTGTGTACTGCAATGTCCCCAGTGGTGTGCTTATGGCAACGGCATCTGCTCGTGGTGGTCGCACGGAAATGGCATTAACAAACCCACAATAAAGCTCCAGCGGTGAGTTAAGGGGGTATGTAAGATCATGAATATCTACACAGTGATCACACCAAAGATCAAGTCTAGATTTTATAAGTTCAAATTCACTACTTAAAAGTCAAAATTATAGAGACAGAAAGTAGAACGGTGGTTGCCTGGAGCTGGGGGCAGGGGCGAATGGGGAGTCTGTGTTTAATGGGTGTGGAGTTTCAGTGTTACAAGACGAAAAGAGCTATGGAGATGGATGGCGTGATGGCTGCATAATATTATGAATGTATTTAAAACCACTGAAGTGGTAAATTTTATGTGTATTTTACCATAATTGAAAAAATGGTAGGAAAAGTAACTGTTCCTTAGGTCTCTGTGCAGATTTTCCACAATGAATATTGCTTTCACTATTTTTAAGTTATTTTTTAAAACTCACTACTTTAAGCCTGAAATCTATGTCAAGAAAAATTATATATTTTCCCAAATGTCAATGCCAATACTCTCCCACTCTGATCAGAGGGAATTTACCATCTAAAAACTGCAAGAAAACAATACACTCAAGGGGGAAAAAGTGAGGGAGGTTAAAACTTTATGCAGGTTTTAAAAAGACACCCCCCCAAGCAGAGGCGGCAGCAGCTACACTATGCGGTCATGTCCGAATTCTCAATGATGATCCCAACACAAGATACTCACGGCCTCTCTCCGGCCGGCTTCATCCTCCCCGTACGAAGGCCAGCCTGGTCCCCCGTACTGGCCACCTCTGCCTGGTTGGATTTCCACTGGCTGAGCTCCGATTCTGCTGGCAATTCCCACCTGCGTCAGGTGCTGGATCTGGGAGCCTGAAGGAACACAGTGAGTGGCCCAGTGAACACTGGTAGGGAAGCGAGGCTGCCCAGTAAGATACTTTGGTTCTGACACAGCACGCCCCTGGGGATACGAGCATTGCTCAAACGCAGCAGCAATTCTATCTCCAGAGAAGACATTTCCTAAGAAAAAAAGACCATGAGTTTCTGGGCTCGTGGGCTTTTACTTCCTTTCTACACAGTGGCTAATAGTGATATTCATATCTTCCTGGCCAGACATCAAAGAACTGGGAATAAAGGGTATAACAGAGGGCCCTTCCATTCATTTCTGCAGAGACTACAAATAAGGATGACCTTATCTATTCAGAAAAAAGAAGTGAAAGGTTTTGGAGCCATAAAGGAGCTGAAACCTGGTTCTTTTTTGCTTATGGCTTTGAGACTCACAAGTAGCTGAAAATACAATATGCTTTTGTTTCCTTCACAGGTAGAGTGTGTATTTATTTGAATTCAGAATATTAAAGTACATTTTGTTACACTCACATTGTTTTCATATTTCCATAATTCATAATTTCAAAATTTTAGTCATATCATAATTAAAATTTTAACGCCCCTACCCAGCCTCCTCAACAAGGTGTACTGATAACAAAGGCAGAGAATCTCTAGCACACATTCTTGTGTGGCTGTGAAAGCCAGGCTTTAAACCAGGTATTTTTCTTCCCCATCAACTCTGAAATATGGAAATATCCCTATTCAACAGATTGAGGGAGGAAAATAAGCACTGTGAAATATTTAAAATACCTATTTCTGAAAAAAATAAAATAAAATAAAATAAAATAAAATAAAATAAAATAAAATAAAATACCTATTTCTGGGACTTCCCTGGTAGTCCAGCGGTTAAGACTCTGTGCTCCCAATGCAGAGGGCCCGGGTTCAACTGCTGGTCAGGGAACTAGATCCCGCTTGCCGTTAACTAAAGATCCCACACACCACAGCAAAGACCCGGGGAAGGAAGAGAGGAAGGAAGGAAGTTTGAAATGAAATGAATTAAGATGAAATAAAATAAAATACTGATTTCCAAATGCTCCTAGGATCATCTAATTCATCTGTGATGTTCAGACTGGTCCCACAAAGGTTCAGGGTTTTCAGAGAGGTAAGGCAGGAGGCCCTCTCCATCTTCAAGTCTACTCCTACTCTAGTTGCCTAATTAATAGCCTCCATTAATCAAGAACGTACTCCACAGGAGCAACTGTCAGTTACTGAAGATTCATAATACTAAAATTATTAAAGCTATCAGTACTGTCTGCCCAACGGACATTGGGCAAATCTTGCAAAGAGTAGAAATGGCAACATAGTGTTCCCCAACACTTATAAAGGTTCAGACAACTGCACAGGGAGAAAAGCACACCTTTGTGTTAAAATCATAACCGTAGTTGAAATCACAGTTCAGACACGATTCTGTATCTTGCTTTGTTCAGTTAAGGAGACAGCACAGGCTCCCCCGTGATTCAAGCGGCCCATCACGCCCAACAAGCCTGGGTTTGCATTTCCAGCTCAGCCTGACAAGCCCCGTGACCTTGGACACCTAGTAATCACTCCAGCTAAGCCTCAATGCCTCACTTTTCAAATGGAGATAAAAAAAAAAAAACAAAAAAAAACAACAACAAAAATCTCCCTCACAGTGTTATTTCAAGGATTAAAAGAGATAAAATAGGTCACGTACCAGATGCATAGGAGGCAACCAGGAAATCTTAAATTCCCTTTCTCTGGCTCTGAGCTCTTCATTTTAAAGAGCTGTACAGTCAAATACCGATGCCCTTATAACTGGGTATTGAGGGAGCTCACAGTTGTTTGCTATTCTGAATAATGCTCCAAAATGATTCTTTCATCATCTCAGAAACACTATGAAGAAAATAAAGCAGAATGAGGTGTGTGTGTGCGTGTGTGTGCGTGCATGCGTGTGTGAGAGAGAGAAAGAGTGCACTGGGGCATTGTGCAGGCCTTTCTGAGGAGGGGAGCTCTGAGCGGAGACCTGGTTGACACACAGGAGTCAGCCTTGACAAGGCCTGGGGACTGAGCATTCCAGGTGGAGGGAACTATAAGTGCAAAGGCCTTGAGGTGAGACCATACTCAGTGTGCTGGGATGATTCACAGACACCAGAGTTCTGCAGGCCAAGTTAAAAGTTTGGATTTTGTTCAACTTGTAATGGGAAGCCACTGGAGGATTTTATGTATGGAGGTGACATGATCTTATATTTTGATTTAAAAATGTAAAAAAAAAAAAAAATCTACTTCCTAGAGGCTTAAGTTACATACAATAAAATTACTTATCTTAAGTGTAAAAAAAAATAATGCTCCAATAAACATCTTTATAGATGTAGTTTTTCTCCAATATTCTGCATTTCTTTGGGAAGGGAGAGCCTATAGTCCCAAATTACCAAATCAAAGGCTCATAAAGTTATACTGCCAAGCTGCCTTCCAAAAGTTTAATGATTTACACCATCACCAGAATATCATAGTAATAATAAAAATATGGCAGCTAATATTTATTAAAATGTATTATATGCCATGCACTATTTTAAGCACTTTATGTCTGTTTTCTTCAATCATTGAACAACTATGAGAGGTAAGCACTGTTATCCCCACTGTACAGATAAAGAAACTGGATGCCAGGGACTTCCCTGGTGGTCCAGTGGTTAAGACTCTGTGCTCCCAATGCAGGGGGCCCAGGTTCAATCCCTGGCCAGGGAGCTAGATCCCACATGCCTCAACTAAGAGTTCACATGCTGCAACTAAAGATCCTGCAAGCTGCAGCTAAGACCCAGCACAGCCCAATAAATAAATAAATATTAAAAAAAAGAGCAAGAGAACTGGATGCTAATTTTACCACATCACATTATTATAAAAACAATTTCATGGCTGAAATGGTGCCTCATCATGGATTTAATTTGCATTTCTTTAATCATTTTCAAAACTGGACATTTTTCATGTTTACTTTCATGATATACACACATTTCTTTTGTGAATTCTTTCTTTCTGTCCTTTGACTATTTTTGAAGTTTGCCCATTTATCAACGTTTATAAGCCATTCTCTATAACAAGAATACATCTTGGTCATATCTGCTGTATCTTCCTGGGTACTATTTTCCTTTTGTTTTTGGTAATTTTTAGCCATATACATTTTTTTTTTTTTTTTGGCTGTGTTGGGTCTCCGTTGCTGTGCGTGGGCTTTCTTTTAGTTGTGGTGAGTGGGGGCTACTCTTCGTTGTGGTGCTCGGGCTCCTCATTGCCGTGGCTTCTCTTGTTGTGGAGCACAGGCTCTAGGCGCATGGGCTTCAGTAGTTGCAGCACATAGGCTCAACAGCTATGGCTCACAGGCTCCAAAGCGCAGGCTCAATAGTTGTGGCGCGTGGGCTTAGTTGCTCCGTGGGGCATGTGGGATCTTCCTGGGGCAAGGATTGAACCCGTGTGCCCTGCATTGGCAGGCGGATTCTTAACCACTGCGCCACCTAGGAAGCCCAGCCATATACATTTTGATAATTTTAAATAATCAGAAAAGTAACTTTTCTAGTATATTTTAGTATTTTTTCCATTACATATTTTTACACAATTCAATCTCTTATGGCAAATTATTAGAAAATAACTTCCTCTTCAAATGTTTCATACATATAATTTCTATATTCTTCCAGATTAAAAATGAATATGTCTGAATTCTGTTTGGTATATGTGCTATGCAACAAGGTTCAAATACACAACAATTAACAAGAGAAACAGACCCACTGCAAACCACTGCATCTGTAAGGTATGGGAAATTCAATAGGCTATCAGGATACAGTATTTGTTTTGTTGATTGACAGAAAATGCAAAACACAAGAACTGCCAAAAAGACCACAATGGATTATTATCCATCAATTATTGCAAATTTGGAATTGGCCTAAACTAGTTACTTGATGACATTATAAAACTGTATGTTCTCCAGAAAGTTAGAAAATAGCAAAATAAATTATTTAACATGTAATGGCTCCTCTTATTAAAGCATCAGTCTCCAAAAGGAAGGAAACAAACAGGGAAAATAAAAGATGGACTCTGAGCCCTGGTAATAAGATGCAGTAAGATAGAGTAATAATGAACTGTGAGGACTTCTTAGAGTACACAGAGCTGTACAAGAAACAGGGGGGAAAAAAGCAAAGAAAGAAATGGAAAGGACTCAGGATCTGAGAGTACAAGATGTTTTGGGAACACTGAATGATATGCACAAATTAGTGTTCATAGTATCAACTATTCATAAGATGAAGTTTCATGACATGAAACAGTGATTTGTAATTTGGGGCACAAGACTGGGTCTCAGGCAACCTGGTGGAGGCGAACCAGCCAAGTGCCTTGTCAGAATCTTAGCTCTGCCATGCTAGGTGCTGTCTGCCTCTCATTATGAGTCTAGAGGGGATCTCTTAGCTGGCCCACTTATGCTCTATTGGACTGATTACGGAAATCAACTACAAGGTCTAGTAGTGTCTGAAAATCTGGAGATTTACAAATATCTCAAAACAAATCCCTCATAAACATTAAGCATCTACTGAACCTGATGAGGATTTGTTGTGGGTTCAACTATTACCACAAAATTCCCAGAAGACTCTGAGACAAATGTATTTTCTTCTTCTCATTTTCTGAAAATACACTTATTCCTAATCTTGATATACTTACTGAGGACACAATTCAGAAACCATTATACCATTATACCATCACCTTTTAGGGTTGCTTTACAAACTGGAAAAGTACCTTCTTTAAAATAAACACCTGTTTTCATGCCATCACAAGCATTCAGAAATAGGTCATTCAGTTCAGTCTAAGACTTCAGAAATGTCTTCCCTGGAAGAGGTGTGCTGTGAATTCCATGTGATGGGACTGTTTTCGAGACAATGACTCAGGAACAAATCGGAGGCCATCAGTCTTGGGATCTCAGTCACTCTCTCCTTTCCACCTCCTCAGCCCTGTATCTCCAACAGGATCCGAGGGAACACAGCCTTACCAGTGAAAGAGGCCACCGCTAGGATGCTGATACCTTGGGTAGTCCAAAATGGTCTCTGCAAAATTTAGCCAAAAAGAAACGCAAAGTAAATAGCCATATGTACCTGTGGTGCCCCCGACAGGCCGAGGCCGGGCCACCAATGGCACCTCCTCCGAGTAGATCCCTCGGGCAGCAAACGAGGTGGCTTCAGATGATGCCTGGGGCTGTTGGGGCTCGGAAGACACCAGCTCCGCAGACTGCAGCAAACTGGGGCCAAAACCTGGTCTGAAAGTGAAGCACACCCAAGCATCAGGACCACACTTGCCTGACTCCGGTATTTTATTAGGTTCACCCTCAGCCCTGAAGGGAAAATAAGACCTGTCTATTGGCTTATTCTCCATCTTCTCTACCAGAACATGGGCTCCCTGAGGGCAGGGACTCTATTTGCTCACTGACAAATCTCCAGTGCTACCAACAGTATATATACCATCCAGTATACACGCTGGAACATAGCTGATGCTTGACCAATCTGCTGGATGATTGAAGAAGAAATGCTCTAGTTCACAGACCCCAAGAGGGTGTGGCTCAAGCTCCAGGGCCTGTTCATCTCCAGCGCCCGACTAAAGGGGACGGTTCTCAACACTGGCTGCACATTAGGGTCACCTAGGGAGCCCCCACTGCACCCCAGACCAATGAAAACAGAATCTTTAGACGTGGGACCCAGACACTGGTAGTTTTTAAAGCTCCAATGATGATCCTGAGTTTCATCAAGGCTAAAAACTAGTGCTCTAAAGCGGTGGTTCTCAAACGATTTAGTCTCAGGACCCAGTTGCACTCATAAAAATGAGGACTCCCAAGAGCTTTTGTTTATGTGAATTGTATCTATAGACAGTTTTCACATTCAAAATTAAAACTGAGAACTTTACAAATTCAATTTAAAATAACAATATTAAACCTATTACACGTCAACATTTTTCATAATGTTAACTATATTTTCCAAATCTCCTCAAAAAATGAGAATAGCTCTACCTTTTTAAGAAATGTCCTTAATAGAACACATCTGGATTCTCACATAGTTTGTATTCAATCAGTTGCCATCAATTATTTTACGAAGAAAAGCTCACCTCACATAAATATAGAGTTGGAAAAAGGAGGAATATTTTAAGTCTTCCCAGATAATATTCAAATAGTATTTCAGTTAAATATGCTTCTTTGAAACCACACCAAAACTCAACAATATTTCCTTAAGGGTTAGTGGCAATATAGACTCTGAAACAGCATCAATGAACTGTTCATCTCTGTTACATTAAAGCCACTGGTCTTTCTTGCACTCTGAATACACCTATGCATGGTTTTATGACATTGGTTATTTGGAAAATATTGGTTCAATGAGTTATGCAGACTTCCTAGATACTGATACATTTTATTTTATAGTAACCCAAAATCTCATTCATTAATATCACCATCGAGCTCACCAGAAAAGGCTTTAAGTACTAGGAAGTTGTCAACTGCTGGTGGCAGACAAGTTTCCAAAATTCTAATTTTAACCTGAAAGCTCAATTTTATTATTGGCAACAAATGCTGTCAGTTGTTTTCCTTGAAGTGACAGGTTCACTCCGCTCATTTTTTTTTTCAATAGTCTTCATTTATTTAAGTTATAATATTTTGCTTTTGTAATTGGTTCCAGTTGTAAACCTATATAAGAAATACATATATTGGCTTCTTATGGTTATTGTTATTTTTTACTGTCTTTATGGCCACCACCCCACTATTATTACTTTCTTCTAATTACTGCTTCTACTCAATGACATAATTATGGAATAAAAGTATAAGAACAAGGCCAAAAAGAAACCTTCCCAGTCAACTAGAGTCCTGGCTCGAAGAAATAGTTCTCTACACAGAGAAATTTATTACAACAAAATCCAGAATGTGGCTCTTCCTAAGAAAATAAGTCTTGAGACTGGGAGGTCAGTATGTGCTGGCCTCTCAAATCACTAAGTAATTTTCAAAATAAATGTAACATAAAAGATTTAAGTAAAATAATGACTCCTTTTTCATAAAATTAGGTGATGGGTGATAGAGTTATGGGTAATCATAATTTTTTCTCTCCATCAAATTTTTAGATTTTTAGAATGCCTTTTATCAGGAGGAAAACTAGAATATTACCCCCCAAAGCATCCGGATTCGGAAGTATGCACTCAACTAAATGCTTAACGTTTGCAAATTTGAAAGTTCAATTATCAGAAGAAGCACAAATTTCCAAGGCCATGTAACTTTAACTCTACCGGTTGTCCTTTACTCGCCATTAGCTCTGAAGTAATTGTCACAAGGTGAAGACTCTGGTTCTCGCTCTGAGTTTCCACAAGATCCAAAGCAATGCTAGAAGCTGTGTCCATTCCAGAGCTGATGCAGGATTGGAAGTTTTTCAAGGAGGAGAGCGCAGATTCTACACCACTGAAGGATATAAAACCGGTTGAACCTGAGCTTGAAGTGGAATGCCCTGGTATCTTGAAATTATTACCTGGCTGCCAGATGTAGCTCTGCCTGGCTGTGCCCGGACTTCCCACACCAGGACCCCAACTCCTTCCTTAACTCCCTTTCCCTGTTGCTCTTATTTTTTTTTTAATAAATTTATTTATTTACTTATTTATTTATTTATTGACTGTGTTGGGTCTTCATTGCTGTACATGGGCTTTCTCTAGCTGTGGCAAGTGGGGCTACTCTTCTGGGTGTGCGAGCTCCTCATTGTGGTGGCTTCTCTTGTTGCGGAGCACAGGCTCTAGGAGCGAGGGCTTCAGTAGTTGCAGCACACAGGCTCATTAGTTGTGGCTCACAGGCTCTAAAGCACAGGCTCAATAGTGGTGGCTCACGGGCTCTAAAGCACAGGCTCAATAGTTGTGGCACATGGGCTTAGCTGCTCCACAGCATGTGGGAACTTCTGCAGCAGGGATCGAATGCATGTCCCCTGCATTGGCAGGCGAATTCTTAACCACTGTACCACCAGTGGAAGTCCCTCACTCCACTCATTTTTGAGTCCAAACACCCGAGTCCACCTTCTATTTGTTCAAGCAAAAACATGTCAGCTGTTAGTTCAGTTCTCAACTCAAACAACTGAACAAGTGCCTTTCTTCAAAAGGCCACATTCAGCAGAAGTGCTTTATATGTGTCTCCTCTTCCGTCACTCAGACTGTTACAGACTCAAGGGTCTAATGAAATCAGTTTTTACTACTTCATCAATGACATACTAACATAAAATTGGCATTTTAAAAAAACTGTGATTTCCCAGCAGTGAAGACCACTGGAGCCAGTCTTTGAACAGCTGGGTGCCGCTGCCTGGATTCATGCTAAGGCACCACAGTTTCACCCACCATTGCTTTCATACCTCAGTGCAAGGGTCAACACAATGAGAAAAGTCAGGTAACATCTTAATGTTATTATAAAAATAGTTTTGACCTCACAGACCTCCCTGAATGGGTCTCAAGGACCTTCTAGGGATCTAAGAATCTCACCCTGAGAACTACTCTTCTAAAGAAATTCAAGAACAAAAAAAATGATAATTTAATTACAGTTTCTTGCAAATGACAGTTAACTGGTGATTAATAGATTAAACCAGTTTGATGAGAAAGGTCATCAACTTGCCCTTATTCTATACTGTCATTTCTGGAGTACAGCTCATAAACTGGAACTCAGGCTACCTATATCACTCTCTTTAAATAACTGATGCTGTTTTAGATTGACCTCAGAAAGAGATGTCTGACCTCTCTGGCCTTACATATCTAAGAGCTGAGCCAATGCACACTCCCAGATCTGTAAACTAGAGCTCACATAACCTAATCATAATCTCTTGAACATCCACCCAGGAACTATCTCTTGCCCTTCACTTAATTATTTCTGCTCTACCCAGTCAATTAGTACCCTCCTGCCTAATCTGCACTCCTTTTATCCTAAATTTGTGTGCTCAGATAGTTCAGTGTGCTCCAAATACTCTAGAATCTTTTATCTTGGGTAACCATAAAATTTATCATCCAAACCAAAACACTTTTGAGAAAGTTAATAATTATGCTGAACAACAGGTGTAAATTAGGACTGAAATGGGCAAATCAGATCACCTGGTCCCCCTATCATTAGCTTCTGCTCTAGATCACCTAATCTCCACTTGCTCCCTTTACTTTGTTCTTTTGGACCACAAAGCAGTGCCTGGGTGGGGGAGGAGGGTTGGGGAAAAAAATAAAACAAACCCCGCTGAATCAGGGCAAATTAAGAAGAATAAAGAAAAAGTATGGAGAAGGAGATAACATTCCTATTTCTGTGTGACTTCTAATCATTAAAGGGATAGTCGAATATGATTTCTGAGACTAACTCTTTATCTAAAATTCCTTCATTGTAATAAATCAATTGTCTACTCACACGTGGGTCTTATTATGAACCAACTCTCCTGTTCTAATGGCCTATTTGCCTTGCTTTACAGCAATACCACACTATTAATTCTTTGACAGTAATTTATAACATATAGAACAGTCCTAACATCCTATTCTTCTTTCTCAAAGTATCTCAGCTATTCTTGGTCCTTTGCATTTCCACATATATTTTAGAGTGAGTTTGTCAATTTCCATGCATTAAAAAAACCAACAAACTACAGGGATTTTGAATAGGACTACAATGAATCTATTGATCACTTGGGGAGAACTGATATTTTAAAAATACTGAGTTACATAATCCATGAATATCTTTCTTTAGAAGGTTTTAATATCTTCAGTTAGATTTATCCTGAGGTATTCTATATTTTTGGATGCTATTTTATGTAGTATCTTTAACTTTTTAAATTTTCTGTAACTGCTCACAAAAAGAATAGATTTTTGTATACTGGTCTTACAATGTTGTTTACTGATCTCTGTAATCTTCATATCCAGCTGCCTTGTAATTTAACTATCTTGCTATTTAGCCACCTTGCTAGTCTCTGAGTTCTAACAATTCACGTGCTGACATTTTAGGATCTTCTACTACAGAATTATATCATCTGCGAATAACAGTATTATTTCTCTCTTTGAATCCCTTAATCTTTTTGTTTCTTTTTCTCACCTTAGTATTACTGCCTAGGACCCCCAGGGCCACGCTGAATATAAGTAACACAAGCAGGCATCTTTCTCTTGCTCTTTCTCTCAAAGGGAAAGCTTTTAACATTTTACCATTAAGCAATATTTGCCAAGATACCTTCTTATCAGATTACTATCAGTCTGCTTCTGTGTTTGCTAAGATTTTTACCATGAATGGATGCTGAACTTTATCAAATGTTGTATCTATTGACATGAGAAGATTTTGCTCCTTTATTCACTTCAAAGTGGCCAATTACGATTTTTTAAAATGTTAAATTACGCTTGCACTGCTGGAAAAAATACGATTTGACCAAGATGTGATATCTTATTGTATTATATTGCTGGATATACCTGCTGATATATAGTTTCAAATTTTTGGCATCTATGTTCCTGAGTGAAACTAGCCTTTAATGTTTCCTTTCTTGCAATATCCTTGTCCTTCTTGTCTTTGGTATCAAGGTTATGCTGGTCTCATAAAATGAGTTGAGGAGTGTTTTCTTTTTTTTCTGTTCTTTAGAAGAGTTTGTATCCCATTGGTATCTTTTCTTCCTTCAACATTTGGTCGAATTCACTGTTGAAGCCACCTGGCCCTGAAGTTTCCTTTGTGGGAAGAATTTTAATAATGATTTTAAACTCTTTAATAGTTATAGGACTATTCAGGTTTTCTCTCTCTAGGAATTTTTCACAGAACTAACTTTCAGCTTTGTTGATCTTCTCTAGTATGGTATTTGTTTTCTACTTCATTAATTTCTATTCTTATTTTTATTATTTCCTTCTTTCTACTTTCCTAGGTTTATTGGATCTTTTTTTTTTTTTAACACTGAGACGGACACTTAGATTACTGATTTTTAGCCATTTTTCTTTTCAAGTATGTTTCGAATCTTTCAAGGCATCAAAGTGCCCCACTAACATGGCTTTAGATGTACCACACAACTTTTGATATGATGCATTTTCAAGACTCCAGGTCTCATGAGTCTGTCAAAAGTTTTGCTCAGCTTCTCAGCCACCTCCTCTGGAATCAGCAGATACCTATAGGAGAAAGAGCTCCCAAAGGCAGGGCTCATCTCTCTGGCTTTGATGAATATTGGTCCCATACTGCTTCACTGCCCTGTTAGCTACCTGGTTTTTTGGTTTTGTTTTTAAATGTTGTCTAGCTCTTCCAGTTACTGTCAACAAATTACCTAGTCTGTCACTACTGAAAGCAGGACTTAAATTCCAACTTTTTCCCTCTTCTTCTGGTTAGATCAAGGTAACACACAACTCAGAGTTTCACATCTACTCATTAGCTAGAAGAAACAAATTTGCAAAAACAGCATAGGTGAGAAAGTCCTGATACATTTTCTCCTAAAAACCTTACCTTGGTAATGGGCCTGATGGGGGAGTCATGCCATAATCTTCATATCTCTGGAACAAATTCAAAAGAAGATGAAGATTAACATTCAATACTTATTATAAAGTGACAACAGCAAACTTACAAATTTAGATTTGCAAGGTCAACTTCTAAGAGAATTATTTTCTCATAAAAAGTGAGCATGCTATCAGGGCAGTCTGCCATCAAGTAATGCTAGAAGTTTCAGTTTGGGGAACTGGGCTAATAAACACACAACTAGTTTCTAGGGCTTTCTTTCTTTTATAAAAATATTAATAACAGACAGGGCTTCTGCACCTGCCCCTCTCTGCAGGCTTATCCTCTACAAACCTGCATCTTCTGCTACAAAGGTGGGCCTTCGTGGCCACATTTAGTACAAATGACTCTATCAACGTGGGCCACCATGGTCACCAGATCTAATGGGTGCCCAACAGCAATTCAAATACTGTACACTCAGGAAACTAAACAATGCAAACGCTGTACCAGGCTGCAGAATGAATAAAAGAGAAAGAATATGAAGAGAACCATAAGTTAGACAGATCCTAAAAGATGAAGTAAACACCTTCAGTTTCTGACAGTTTTCTAGTACCAAGGAGGCCCAGCCAATACTCCAATTTATGCAACTCTAGTCAGTTTAAAGCAACAGTTTGTCCAGGATCAGGGGCTCCAAGTGAAGTTAGTAAGTCAGCCTTGCTTCTGGACCTGCTCTAATAATAGATCTCTACTTTTTTAAGCTGCCATTTACTGGATTATTATTTTGCTGTGCACTGTATGAAAACTAACAGGTCCACAGCAACACAAAAAAGTGCTCACTACCTCTGTTTACAGATGAAACAAACACACAAAGAAATTAAACAATTTCCTTCTAATTTATCTTTCTGACTCCAAAGACCATGCTTTTAACCACTGAGCTGCACCACCCATGATTCCTAAAACCAGACTTTCCCTCTTGAATAAACGTCTACTTTGCGGGGTCAGGGGGGAAGGAGCAGCTTTGGGGGGAAGGAGCAGCTTTGGAGTCAGACACACTGACTACACTACTTCGTTTCCCTTAGTATATTTCCTTAGGCCAAGAAGTACAGAACAATCTCTGTACCTCACAGAGTTCTGAAGGGATTATTAGACATGAAACTGTGCTCATATTACTTCACCTCTGACCCTCACTGCTCCCTTCCCTTGGCAAAGGGAGAAAGATTAAAACCCTGTAGAGTACCTCAACTGAGGTAAAATAAGCCAAAGGGGATTATGGAAGAAATGAGGAATAGGAGAAAAGAAGCGTCAATTCTTTTTCCAAATAATTAAACAGAAATCTGAGACTGGATAAAGATTATTCACAGTGGCCCCTGTGCTTTCAGCACAGTTTGGATTTTTTTTTAACATAGTCATATACAAAATAAAACCAAAAAAAGGATCAAGGCTTAACAGTTTACCTATCAGGATTTCTGAAGATCTAACAAAGGATAAGCTAAAAGAAAAACAATGCAAAATAGCTGTCCACTCTTTATCTGTTTTATTATTGTAGGGCTAGGCAGTTCTACTCTATTGTAGTCAGAAAAAGGATATTATTTTTCAAGAGACTGCATGCCCCCAATGAAAAGGTTTTTAAAAAAAATTGCAGACAGATGGCAGGCATTTCCTTTAAGTGGGTCACACCTGTAAAAAGTCTGGAAGACAAAAAATTTTAAGGTTTCAATCAGCTAGGTGAATAAAAATCCCATTTTAATGCATCCTTTCTATACAGTATAAAACAAGCCAACAGAGCAAGAAAGGCAAGTGGTGGGTGGAGTCTGGGAGGGGCCTGAGGTAAAGCAACCAGATGGTAATGCTCGTAAAGTCTGCTCGTAAAATGTCTCAGCTCAGGTATTCACACCTGCTACTTACTTAGAGGACAACTCCAAGGAGGTTAACTTTGTTCAGGAAAGCAGAAACACCACCTATCAAGTGACCTGACTCACCAATGCATAACTAACATCTTTACCCTGGCAAAAAATGAATAAAAATGTCATCAGATGGTAAATAAAGGTTCATGGGGTAACTGAAGGCACTTGCAATCCACATTCCTGTGGTTTTTACTGTAGTCAGAAGCAGCAAATAAAGGGTGATAAGACTCCTCCTGGCTATAAACAGTAACTTTACAACCAATTTATAACCATGTTGAAGTTACATTAGACATGCCCAAATACAACTCATGATTCTGGTTTTCCACTAGATTAAATTGCTATCTCTCCGATCAAAATATTAAGGGTAACATCAAAAGTTCATGATGAGAAAACCACTCAATAACAGTATTTATAAAGATCTTGCTGTGGGTCTTAGTTCTTGGTTAAAATGGAGGACTAAGGCACTATCATGGAATTCTTAATCTACAACACATAACAATGAGAAAATAATAAAAATAATACAAATCTGCCAAAAATTACTGCTCCAATTCATCGACAGAAACCAAACAAGTAAATAAAGGGTAAAATATGCCATAAACTGAGAAAAACAGTGGCCAAGGGCAGAAAAAACAGATTCTGGCAGCACAGTGTGGCCCCTAACTTAATAAGAATAGCAATTCCTCCTTTTAAGTTCAAAGATGTGATAATAAAACAACAAAACAGGAGACCACAGAACTGTGGAAATAATGTGAGGACCAAAACAATGCCAGTATGACTTTAAGAAATCAACGAGTGGGGAAAGAACAGATATGGTTTAAAATCAAATCAATGGGGCTTCCTAGGTGGTGCAGTGGTTAAGAATTCACCTGCCAATGCAGGGGACATGGGTTCGATCCCTGCTCTAGGAAGATCCCACATGCCGCGGAGCAACTAAGCCCGTGCGCCACAACTATTGAGCCTGCGTTTTAGAGCCCATGAGCCACAACTATTGAGCCCATGTGCTACAACTACTGAAGCCCACGCACCTAGAGCCCGTGCTCCGCAACAAGAGACGCCACAGCAATGAGGAGCCTGAACACCACAACGAGGAGTAGCCCGCCACTTATCACAACTAAAGAAAGCCCGCGCACAGCAAAAAAGACCCAACACAGCCAATAAAGTAAATTAATTAATAAATTAATTTAAAAAAATCAAATCAATGCCACAGAGAAAAGGCCCAGGATAACCATAATTGGAGGCAGATAAAAAAGAATAAAGTAGCTAAAGCAAATAGAGAAAAATGATAGATACAGAAAAGAGACAAAGTTGAGCCAATATAAAAATAATTGGTACCTCAACTCCAATAAATAGAACAAAATAAGAAAATTACTTCAGGAATAAAAGAAAGTTTCCCTGAGGTGAATGAAAGAACTGAATCTGAAGCCACCACCCTGACATCCTACTTTCAAGACCAGAGGCAGGGAGATCATTAGGAAATCTTTCAGAAATCTTGGTGAGAGATGATGAAGGCTCCAACCAGTGTAATGCAGTGGGTAGATTTGAAAGGAAGAATCTACAAAACTCCAGCATGTTTAATCCACCACTACTTTCCCTTTCAGTGTATGGTCTATTATCACTTCAACTGCACTCTCTGATCTGCACATCTCTTCCCAGTTGTCCTCTCACCACATGTTCCTGATAAAGCCCCAGTCCCGGATCAATCCAACTGCCTGTTTTCTCCTTGTCTTCACCTGGATCTCTGAATGCTGATAAACAAAACTAAAGAACTTTAATTTGTGCCACTATTATTTCCCGATCACAGTCTCAACAGTGGTCTCAATGCTAAGTAATTACTCCCTTGTCCCTAATCTGTTTTCTCTCATTCTCCACAATAAGTATTTCAAGTTTCTACTCTCCCTCAACCCTCTTGCCTTGCCACACTTGTCTCATTCTCAACAGATGACTCTGCTTTCTCTACTGTGAGAATAAAAACCATGAGATGGGTGGTCCTGCAATGTACTGCCACCCAACTACAAACCTGATTGTACTTGCACCCAATTCTCCCTCTCTCCCTCCTATTAAATTGGAAGAAATATATCACTTCATTTCTAAAGATAATTCCTCCACCAGTACTCTGGATCACCTTTTCCGTATCAGCAAGCTCTCCTTCTACACTGGTCAGTGCCATCAGCAATCAAACACGCTGAAGCCACGTTGATTCTTCTCGTATCCATCCACTGCATTACCTTAGTTGAGACCACCAACATCTCTCACAAAGACCACTACAACACCCTCTTAACTGTCTCTCTGCCTCTGGTCTTGTATGATGACAAATCACTCTCCACTGTAAAATGAAAGCAATCCTTTCAAAAGGCACACCTAATGATGTCTCTAGCCTGCTCAAAACTCTTCAGTATCCAGGCACTACCCTCAGAATGAGGCCTAGGCTCCCCACCTCTCCAATTGTTGTTTTCCCCATCCTGCTCCACATCTCACCACTTTTACTTCCCACTCAGTATTAGTCCCCCAGAACTAATTTCAACAGTCAACTGCACCCCTGCTATCAATTACTAAAAAAGGAGTGTTGAAATCTCTAACCAGAACTGCAGATTTGTTTATATATGCATGCAGTTCTGTCAATTTTTGCTTCATGTATTTTGAAGCTCTGTTACCAGGCACATAAGCATTTAAGATTTTTATAACTTTTTGATGAATTGGCCATTTCATTATTATGGAATAATCGTCTTTATCCTTGGTAATATTCTTTACTATGAGATCTATTTTGGCTAATATTAGTACAGCACTCCAGGTTTCGTGATTAGAATTAGCAATGGTATATCCTTCTTCATACTTTTAACCTAGGTGTGCCTTTCTACTTAATATGGGTGTCTTGTAAGCAGTGGATAACTGGATCTTACTTTTTATTCAATCTGACAATCTCTGCCCTTTAATAGGGATATTAAACCATTCACATTTAATATAATTATTGGTAGGGCTGGATTTAAATCTACCATCTTAGTATCTGTTTTCTATTTGTCCCACCTGTTCTTTGTTCCCCTTTTCCTCTTTTGCCACCTTCTTTTGGACTATTTCTTTATTATTTCATTTTCACTCCTTTGTTGGCTTATTAGTTCCATTTATTTTTTTTAGTGGTTGCTTTAGGGTATATGTTATATATTTTTCACTTATCACAGTCTACCTTTAAGTGCTATTATTCCACTTTGATGGTATAAGAACATTAAAACAGTATCCTTCTCTTTCTCTCCATTTGGTCTAAGTGCTATAGTTTTCATACACTTTACTTCTACCCCACAATACTTTGTTACTACTTTGCTTTAAACAGTCAATTATCTTTTTAAAAGATTTAAATAATGAAGAAAAAAAGCTTCCTATAATTAACCATATATTTACATTTCTAGTGTTTTTCATTCATTTATGAAGCTCCATATCTTCATCTGGTATCATTTTACTTCTGTCTGAAGGACTTCCCGTAACATTTATTGTAAAGCAGGTCTGCTAGTAATGCATTCTTTCAGCTTTTGTATGTCTGAAAAAGTTTTTATTTCACCTTAGTTTTTAAAAGAGATTTTCACTGGATATAGAATTCAAGGTTGACAGTTTTTTCTTTCAGTTCTTTAAATAATTGTTCCACTGTCTTCTGGACAATGAGAATTTTGCTGTCATTGGTACTTTTGTTCCACTGTATGTTATCTGTCCTTTTTCTCTGGATGCTTTAAAGATCTTAATCACTTATTTTAAGCAATTTGATCATGATATTTGGTATAGCTTTTTTCATGTTTCTTGAGCATATGGTTCATCAAATTTTGTGGATTTGCATTTACAGTTTCAATCAAATTCAGAAAAAATTATTCCTTTTTTTTTTTGACACCCTCTCCCCTCCAAGAACTCCAATTACATGTATATTAGTCTACTTAAAGTTGTCCCACAGTTCACTAATGAGCTATTCATTTCTTAGTCTAATATTTACTGTTTCATGTTGGATAGTTATTACTATGCATTCAAGCTTACTAATCTTTTCTTCTGCAATATCCAATCTGCGATTTATCCCATCCAGTATATATTTTTAATCTCAGCCATTATAGTTTTCATTTCAAAATATGATTTGTATCCTTTATTTTTTTAAATAAATTTATTTTTTATTTACTGGCTGCACTGGGTCTTCGTTGCTGTGCTCGGGCTTTCTGTAGTTGCGGAGAGCGGAGGGCTACTATTCATTGCAGTGTGCAGGCTTCTCATTGAAGTGACTTCTCTTGTTGTGCAGCACGGGCTCTAGGCACATGGCCTTCAGTAGCTGCAGTGCATGGGCTCAGTAGTTGTGACTCATGGACTCTAGAGTACAGGCTCAGTGGTTGTGGTGCATAGGCTTAGTTGCTCCAAGGCATGTGGGATCTTTCTAGACCAGGGCTCAAACGCATGTCTCCTGAATTGGCAGGCAGATTCTTAACCACTGCGCCACCAGGGAAGCCCCATGATTTGTAACCTTTAATATTGCCAATGCTTCTAATTAATATGTTCAATCTTTTCTCTAGCTCCTTCAACATACAGAACTCCATTATAATAATTCATTTAATTAGTTAAATAAATATAATATTTAAATTAAATTTAAAATTTTAATTTAAATTTTAAAATATTTAAATTAAATTTAAACAATAATTTAAATAATTCTTTGTCTACTAATGCCATCATCTATGCCATTTTCTTGCTTCTCTGCTTGTCTGGTTAGTTTGGATTGGATGCCAGACGTTATTAAGTTCACCTTGTTTGATGCTGTATATTTTTGGTTTTCTATATGAATATTCTTAAGCTTTGTTCAGGTTCAGGTCTTACTTTTTTCTGTGTTATGAAGAATGAGAGCAGCTTTAACCTGGAGCTATTCTGTCCCACTCCTAAGGCAAAACTCTTCTGAGTACTCTAACCAATGCTCCATGAATTATGAGGTCTTCCACACCGGTACAAAAGAAACTGTATTAGTCATCTCAGGCTGCTATAACAAAGTAACACAGATTGGGTGGTTTAAACAACAGAAAATTATTTTTTCACAGTTCTGGAGGCTGGAAAATCCACAGCCAAGTTTCCAGTAGGATTCAGTTTTTTGTGAGAGTTCTCATCCTGGTTTGTGGACAGCTGCCTTCTTGCTGTGTCCTCATGTGGTGGAGAGAGAGCTCTGCTGTCTCTTCCTCTTCGTATAAGGGCATCATTTCTATCAGATTAGGGTTCCAACCTTATGATCTCATTTAACCTTAATTTTCTCCTTCAAGACTCTATCTCCAATACATTTGCATGGAGGTTTAGGCTTCAACATACAAATTTTGGGGGAACACAATTCAGTTCACAGCAGGAACATATTCCCATGCTCACGTTGAGCTCTGAGGATTGTTCCCTCTAATCTTTTGGTAGTTCTGTACTTAAAACTGATCAGTACTCAAATGAAGATTCTATGCAGATCTGTGCAATTATCTCTTTGTACATCTCTCTGCTTTCCTGCACTATTGTGAACTCTAGCTGCCTTTTCCTCCCCAGATTCTCAACTCTGTTTTCTCAACTCAAGGAGACCACTGAGCTCTGCCTGGGGCCTTCCTCCCTGCACCATAGCTAGAAACTCTCTCAAGTCAGTAAGTTGGGGTGATTGTAGGGTTCTACTCATCTTTCAATGATCCCTCTTCTTTGCTGCCTAATGTCCAACGTTGTGAAAACCCAAATATTTTGTTCAGTTATTTTAGTTGTTTCTGGAGAGAAGGTAAATCCTGATCCTTCCCTCTGTCTTGCCCAGAAGAGGGAGTTTGTATCACTTTCATTTCTGTGTCTCTGCTAGCTTCTCCACTACCTGAACTATTCTTCTTTAATTGATAAGCACTAATTACCCTCAGACTTTCACTTAGATGTCATTTTGTCTAGAAAAATCCTTCCCAAGCACTTTCAGTCAAGTGTTCCCCCCCACATACCTTCCTCCTGCCATGATACCGGCCACAATGCACTGTACTGAGTTACTGCTTCACTTGTCCGCAATCCCCACTAGGATGTAAGAGCTGGAGTTGTGCATCGTGTACCTCTGTATCACCAACACCTAGCAGAGCACCCAAAACATGGCAGGTGCTCCATAAATATATTTGAATGAATAAATAAATGAGAGAAGCTTAAAGTGAACAGACAGCAGCTACAGTCAAATTCATTTTATCACCGAGTTTTGTTCTGTATCATCCATTTCCTTAGGTTATAAACCACCAGTTATAATTATATACCAACTGTAATTATGAAGTAGTTTAATATTTATTGTTGAAAACAATCTATATTTTAATATTTAAAACAACAATGACTAGATAGAATAGTATTTTTCCCCTGTATGGTAGCCGTTATCTATACCTCAGGCCCACCATGCCTTGAAGGAAACAATTTATTACTAAGAGCATATTTTCAAAATTCAAACCAATTTCAGAGATGAAAATTCTTTTAACATATGTTTATTATCACCCAATTTAACCTTAATATGGTTAACAAAATTAGAGGAACCGTGTATAAACACTTCTTGAAGAAGACATTTAAACTGTAACCTATTAACGTCTTTCCAGTCAAATGTTTCAGTCTGATCATCTAATCTGAAATTAGCAAAAAATAGTATTTAATATCTGTTGCAGAAGTTAGTAATATAGTATTATTCAGACCTCAGAGACAGAAACAGGCCTCTGACCAACCCGCGTCCTTGCCTGGACTGTGTGCTTGCTGACACACCTAACAATTGCTGCTAGCAAGTCAAAGGGCACCATGATAAGAAATGGAGTGGGTCTTGGAATTTCTTGCGCCCTGGGGACCTGGCCAGTCCCCCGGGGTCTGGAGAATCTTGTGACTCACATGATGAAATCGACAACATTGTTAAAGTAAATCCAGAGCTGCATTTTTTACAAATTGATGGTATCAGTTTGAGGCCTGGAATTATAAGCAGGAGCCCCCAGAACTCCAATCTGAAGCCTCACCCATGGGGTAGATGCATTGCCCAGGACCCTTCCCAATTGGGACTCCAGACTGCTATTTCAGGGACTTCCCAGTGCTGCTTGGATCTGGATGTAGGTGTTTCCCCAATTTGGTGATGTATCTACTTTTATTTCTTTTTATCTTGCTTGTTGTTATGCTGTAACACTGGGACTCCAGATTGCTGCTACTTGGATCTGGATGTAGGTGCTTCCCCAATTCAGTGATGTATGAACCTTTGTCTTTACTATTCTTTCTTAGCTAATTATTCTCTTAATTAGTATACTGTGATCTTTGTTAATTTAATAAATCCTCTCTAAACTCTTGTTTAACTGAATGTAGAGTGGTTATTTTGCCAGCAAATCCTACAAACCTTGAAACCTAAAGTAAGGCTTTTGGCAAAACAATGTCACATCCTTGAATTTTACTTCTTCTCCATGACTTCAGAAGGTATACTTGAAAGGTCTGACTGAATTGGAAAAAAATAAAGGATCACAAAGACAGATGAAACACTGAAATGTCAACTGCCAAGATGGAAACCTGGTATTTGAAAATGATTGTGCTTGGCTACTTGAGGACTAGCTGCCTACACTCCCAGAGCCTCACCCCACCTCTTCAGTCCCAGGTGGCCTACACGAAGAAGCTTAATGAGTCTAGTACGTTCTTAACTGTACCTCTTATGGAGATCAATGAGAACATATTTTCACCATTACTCCACCCATACTTCATGGCAATGAAGGGAACTCAGGAAGGTATCTCCATAAAACATCTGAGTTGCATGAAAGAATGCTTTCAACAATGATAACTAACTTACAAGATAATAAAAACTATGACATCATTCAAGATTTAAGTCCAATCAAATCCAACCAGAGTATTGCAGGGATCCTGAAAATGAGGCAGTCAGGTGACAAAGCTCCAACATCTTGCCTATGAGAGATTCTAAAGGTCCACACTTACACTGCATGGGTTGTTGGCCGTCTGAGCTGGGCTGTAGAAGGACCCCCACTGTGTGGCTCGTCTCTCTTCCCGGGAAGGGGTGCTGTTAACAGGCAGGCCTGCTGGGACTCCAGGGCCTGCGGCCGCAGCGTTGGGAGGCTGGCTGCTGGGGGCCACGAGGGCAAACGCATCATCCAGGAGGGAGTGCATGGTCTGGCGTGCCTCCTCAATGGATGGCTGGGGCGGGATGTACTGGGGGGCCGGGAAGGGCAGGCCTGGATACCTCCCCAGCTCAGCCGAAGAAGGCGTCTGCACATCTGCCGGGAGGTCAGGGTCAGACTATAGCAGGGGAAACAGCAAAGTGAAGAATCAGACATGAGCTTCTGTGGAGACCAAAAACAAAACTCTAGGACCAAAAGGGAATTTAACAATTTTCACTGACATTGAGGAATGGGTTTACCATAAGAATTTTTCAGTTGCAACTGAAGGTGCGTTACCTTTCATGGGGCAAAAAGTTTGAATGAGAAAAAAGAAAAAAGTAAAAATATTCAACAGTTATTTGTCTGACAAAACTCAATCAACTCCCTGAAATTTATCTCAGTACCTGGAAGTATACATTTTTTCCTGAAAGCCTCTAGTACCCAAAAATGATGTGTCAGAGTCTATATACTAAAATACCTAGTTGACTTTCTCTAGATACAGAAATTCAAAACTAAAGCAACCTACTGACTATTAACAATAGAAAGAATAGCCCTATATACCCCCAAAAGAGTTCAAAGTCACTGCCATATTATAACTACGTGTGTATAAACCATTTTAATACCTATGACAACTCTTCACAAACAGTAAATAGTATCAATTATTTGTTCAGAAACTACTTCTTTAAAATGGAGGTATCCCTGGATAACGTGAGTCAACACGAAAAGTTTAAATTATATTCTATACTCACTGTCTAAGAGGCAGGGGCACAGGTAACAATCAAGATTTTTAAAAATCGTATTTCTTGATACTACCTTCTGAGCCAAACGCTTTCATAACACACACACAGTAAACTGTAAGAGACAAAACAAGGAACCAATGGAAGAAGAGGCCTTTCTGGTCTCAGTGGCCCCAGAAGCCCAAACATCACAATGACTACAACCAACACACTGAAAAGAGAAGAGGTTCTGCTCGAGGGGCTGGTGACCCCGTGCCCTCTGTGAAGAAAGGTGGGTGCCTTTTCCTGGAATGCTTGCTTGCCCTACTGGTCCACAGTTTAGCTCTGCTCGTCGGATCACCCTACACGAGAGCCAAAGGAAGGCATTCCCATATCTGTTTGGATCAGTGAGTCTCTTACAAAGAAAACCTCTAGTCCAGAGTCACATCCCTAACTCTTAGCCAACTGTCTAAAATGTTTCCAAATGACTATGGTCCGTCCAGTGATAATCAGTTATTATTCACTCCAGCATCAAACACTTAAGCGCAGCAGCTGCTTAACTCCAAACAGAGAGAAAACCAGACTACCAACTGGCAAACCCACCAACAGCTGACAGACCTGTTTTGCTTAAAAAAATAGCCAATATTTTTAAAATCTGAAAATTTCCTACTAAGACTCAGATTTCTGTATTCTCTTGGCAGATTTGGAAGCTCTGGCATCACTGGGCCCTCAACCCTCACAAAAACAAGTGCTGTTAGGCCGAGACTGCCCCCCTGAGACAGGCTCTGCCCTTCACAACAGTGAGTGGGTGGTCTCACTCCAAGGTACAAAACACACTTGGTCCTATAAGGCTCTTTCTCCAAAACTACAATATACCAGTAAAATTCCACTAAATGACTTCGTCATCAAGGTAAGGATTTGGGGCCCCAAAGGTCTTCAGTTTACGACATAGCATTGGAAAGACTCTGTGTTCCTTTCCTTATAAGGTGCAAAAAAGGTCCACACTCACGCCCTTCTCCCGTTCATGTCTGTAAATACATCCTACTGGTAAGTAAGAGGGTCTCTCCAAAGCCAGAAGGGATGTTCCTGGTGGTTGTTCCAGTAGCTGCGTGGGTAACTGCACCGCAAGGAAACGAACGGTGTGGCCATGGCCCAAACCGAGATTCCAAGGTGGGGACAAAACCTACATACACTGTAGGGAGTCCCTAAGAGCAATAGCCACTGCCAATCTCACCCTCAACAGTCATAACTTTAAAGAAAGTTTAACTTTCACAGCAAGAGAGACATGTCGTGAAGGTGTGAAATTAGGTTCCCTTGCAGTCTCATTGGTCCCATGAGTCCTGCCAAGAAGGCACAGAACTACAGAGCCATAACGTCAGAGGTTCCTGTTCTCTGGTCTTCTTGCTGCCTCCACACTTCACAGACTATACCATCAGCAACTTGCAGTCCAAAAGAGGTCTTATCCATTTTCCTATGTCCCAACATCCAGCACAGTGTTTCACAAGTAGATGGTACTTAATAAGAAATGAAAAACTGTGATCTTTGGAAGCTGACACTCACCCAGGATCCCTGAGTTGGAATTTGAATTCCATTCTCTTGAATTCAAGTTTGATGACTTTGATGTTCAACTTGTTTCCTTTGCAGATACATATTCACCTATCACTCCTCAGAAATACATGAGAACTTTTTTACCTTTAGTCCTCAAAGATGATGTATTCTGGTGCCTCTTTGCAACCATCGGTATTATAAGAGAGTGATCGTGCACCACGGTTGGCCCAGGACAATCTCCATTCATGCTTGTTGCCCCAGGATAATTAAGAGCATTTCCTTTCACCCTCACAAGTGCCTGACTTGGATAATAAATTATATTGGGGTTGACAAACTTCTGTAAAAGGCCAGAGAGTAAATATTTTAGGCTTTGTGAGCCATATAGCTACTCAACTCTGCCACTGTAGCAAAAGCATCCATAGATAATACAAAAATGATGGGTGTGGCTGTGCTCCAAGGCAGGCAGCAGGCTGGATTTGGCCTGAGGGTCAATGTTTGCTGAGGCCTGAATTATAATGGTAGGCCTAGTTACAAGAAATCCAGGAATATTTCTTTCACTGCAGGAAAAGAGAGCTCTCAAGGAAAAGATACTTGGAGGGGAAAGCATAAAATTCAAGACAGTTCAAAAACATGTATGTCTAGTATAACCTTCAAGATGAAATACTACCTAAGAAAAGGTGAGTTTCCAAAAAGGCGTTATCTTTGAAAGCATATGTTTCAGCAGATTCACAGACTTAGAAAACAAATTCATGGTTACCAAAGAGGAAAGGTGGGGGCAGGGATAAATTAGGAGGGTGGGATTAACAGATACAACAAGGACCTCCTGTATAGCACAGGGAACTCTACTCAATCTTCAGTAATAACTTAGATGGGGAAAAAAATCTGAAAAAGGATATATGCATATGTGTAACTAAATCACTTTGCTGTACACCTGAAATTAACACAATATTGTAAATCAACTATACTCACATATAAAATAAAAATTAAAAATCATACAATATAAGCATGTATATGTTTCAGAATTTTTAGGGAGAGAAAGTAAAAAGTCCATCTGAGGAAGAATTTCTTTTTAGGGAATCTCTGAAAAATGGAGCCACTTGGGATGAAGCAGCTGATTGAGGTGACGCTCTCCAGGGAAGGGCTTCTTCCCACCAGCTGAGGGAGGAACTTCTGTGCTTTCTGCTAAGAAAGAAAGCAAGGAGAAAAAGGACAGTCTGGGCCACCATGAAAGAGGCCTGACTTAGGGTCATCGAGAGAGCAAGGGGAGAACAGGTTATTCCCACACAAAACTCAATGGCATTGGGTGATGGAACTCAGCGCTACTGAAAAAAACAAGGGCGGGACTACAGTAGGTAGTTCTGTAGGTTCCTCTCAGAGAAGCAGCCCTGGGGCTCTGGGAGGGAAGGGGGAAGAAGAAATGCTCCTCCTTCTTCTTCTGCTCATTGGTTTCACACCACAGGACCTCTGAGATCCTGGGTGAGACAAAAACAAAAGCTCCAGGGGACCAGCCTGGGGAGCCAAGGGGACAGCCCTCCCCAAGTGAAGACAAACACCTGTATGAAAACACAGCAGCAGCTCAGGAGCGCCATCTACTGTGAGAGCGGCCCAAGCTTCCCCTACCTGAGGAATTCATTCACAGCCTTCAGAAAGGACTCATTGATTCTGCTGGGGAGCAAAGGGCTTATGTGCAGACCTTCCAACCCTCAGGAATCACACCGATCCTCCTGAGCCAGTTATGAAGCGACAGTCAGTCTCGGGACACCAGAAACACAGCAAGTTTCAAACGAAAAGCCTGGCTCTTTCAGAAAATCATAACAATTATATTTTGCCCCAGTGTCGGTACGGTGTTTGGCACATGTGTGTGATTCTGCTTAGTGTCTCTCAATGTTAGTTACTTGTGTAATTTGAGAGAATATAAAACTCAAATAAGAACTTGCTGGTTACATATGCTCCATCTGAAGTGTTCAGGTACATTACAAACTCCTTCTCCAAGGATGTGTTTTTTGCTAATTTCTAACAAGGACGGCTCTGCGAGTTTGCCTCCAGAAGGAGGAAGGGGCCTTGCACAGTGAGAAAGGGCTGCACCCTGGCACAGGGCTACAGACATCCGCTGTGTGTCCCAGTGCTGCCGGACCCACTGAGCATGTGGGGCTCCTGCTCCGTCCTGGGGAGGCTGGTCCTTTCTTCCCTGCTCAGTGGGGTATATGCATGTCTTAACGCTGTCAATGCCTGCTTTAACACTTCAAGAAATTCTGTGCCCCCTTCCTTTCAGAAAAAACTGTTTAATTCCCTATTTCTTAATTTCCATTAAGCTCTTTCTTCCACTGAAACTAGAAAATATATATATTTTTTATATAATATAAGGTATTATATAAAATATAATACCTTCTTAGCGCTCCAAAAGCAGAAGAGGGGACAAAACCATAAATATTCCTCCTACCACCATGAAACCTAGATAACCCTCTAAGGGAAGAAAAAAGAAACTTTCTGGACGTTTCTCTCTGTTTTCCAATTAACCTCAAGAAGTTGCCATTCTGAAGCCTGAGAGGACAAGGCTTGCATATAAGAAGTAAAAACACTGAGTGTATTTCCAGAGGGCCCCCCCAGCAACCCCCTGGTTTCTATGACTCAAGTCTCTCTTCAGAGGAACAGCCCACCCCTCCCCCACCCCACATCTCACGACCCAGCTGGTCCTGGAGCATCACCCTAGGTATCAACGTCACACGGGGTAGCAGCCACCAGTGCTCGTTCTCCTCCCCTGAGAGCGACCAGAAGCAAGGGTCAGCATTACGCACCGGGCAACCAATATAGGCAGAGTTGTGGACACCAGGGGGCCGTTTGTAAGTGCCATCGCTGTCTGTGGTGATAAGTCTGTCCTTCTCAGCATCTCCGGGGCAGCCGTTGACCTGATGTTTCCGACGCGGCTTAGGAGAACGTTTTATCCTGGAGCTGCCAGGAGAAAAACAGGTTATCTTCATAGGAAATAATCTCTCTGCCAGGGGCTCATAAACGAAACGCTAAGTATTTTCTGAGCACCTAGGACCTGCTGGCCACTGTATTAAACACCCCACAGGACGTAAGCAATGTGTAAGACACAGTCTCTGCTCTAAGAAAGCTCACAGTCACCTGAGCAGACTATACTAAACACATGGAACAACAGAGAATAATATCGTCACTGGCTACCTGGGACCTGATGTAGGTCTTGAAGGAGGAGTAGGATCTATAGATGGGAAAGGAAGTGGGGAGTGTGTGGTGCAGGGAGGACCATGTGGAGGGCCAGAAATGGGAATGCAAGTGAATATTTGGGGGGCAATGAGGACACCGCCTAGTGGGGCGGCAGTTCCTCTGTGCTGCTGGGCGGTGGGAACCAGCTGGGTGGAGAGGCAGGGCCCTGCCGAGTACAGGAGTACAGGTCTACCTTGCAGGCAGCCCAAGCCAGCAAGGTGTGAGCAGAGCAAGGCATAAATGAGAGCTGATCTTACAGAAAATGGGGGCATTGGGGACAGGGGTCTGGAAGACCAAGAGACTAAGACTCTGAGGGTGGCTGTGGGAAAAGAAACAGGAGACTCGCCTAGGGGGCCTGGTGACCAAGTACAGGAGGTGGAACTGCTAGGGGTGAGAGCAAAGGAGAGGCAGGGAGAGGGAGCGAGGGAACAGCCTGTAAGAAGGAAGGGGCCCCCTTTTCAGATGGCTGAATTCCAAGGGAGGGAAATGCAGGGAACTGCTCCAGGGCAAAGGGTGGGGTGGGGGATGAAGGCAGCCTTCACCGCAGGTGACCAGGAGGCAGGATCTCGGCCTCCCAGCAGCCTACACAGCCCGGAGGTGTTTCCAGAGACTTCACCCCACCCCCCCAAAATGGCCGGGCCCTTGTACCCCGCAACAGGGGCCGTTGGCCCGGCTCGGGCCCCACCTCTTCCTCGGCTCTATGAACACAGAGGGCACGCTGGCTGTGGGGTCCAGGATCTTGTCAATCTGCATCTGCGCCCTGCGGTACACGCGGTGCCGCTCCCGCGTGTCGCCCGACGACAGCTCGTCCAACACTGGGAACTCGTAGTGCCCGCGGCGCTTGGCGCGGAGCCGGATCTTGTTCCGATGGTGCTCGATCTCCGACTTATGTCGCAGCGCCGTCTGGATCTGGGAAACGAGACAGACGAAATGTTCTGACTGTTTCTGGGACCCACGCGCAGAAAGCAATTTGGAGGCCTTCCTGCGAATCTCCTCCCTGTTGGACGGCTGTCCTAGGCTCCCACGAGGCCCTGAAGGGGTGACAGGGACAGGCACACCCAGGCAGGCACGGGGAACCTATCATTGTCCCGAGTTGTATCTCCACACTCCACGTGGTGGGTGTGAGGGGGCAACCGTGGTATCAGCCCCCAAACAGGGCAAAAGAACTCAAAGCCAGGAAATAGGCCAGTGGCAACTTTACAGAGGGACAGTGACAACTAGATGTCATACTCCCTGAGAAAAGAGTAAATATCTTCCATACCCGATGATATAACTACCTCAGATTTTTAAATTCAGAGTGAAAGAAGATATTTGCATTACACAATAAAATACCCACTTACTAATGATGTTTAATGTTACCAAAACAAGCCCCTGACAGGAGACCCCTCTCCTCAAAGAGGAAAACCCACACGGATGGAAACACATCCTCACTGGCTACATGGGGCCTGAACTAGGTCTCCAAGAGCTGGCTGGTTCTGAAGCTGGGGAGGGACGGAAGTGGGCAGAGGGTGTGCAGGGCAGGCACCGAGGTGCTGAGGGCCAGAAGCACGCGTGCAGATGCAGGTCTGGGGGACGAGGCCACAGTTCCAGGAGCGGCAAGTCTGCTGGGCTGTCAGGGAGAGCAGACCAGGAGTGCTTGCCTTCATCAAGGTGTGTCCCCTTGTTTTCTAAGCCGTTAGCCCTGCTTCAGAGGACTTAACAGTAAGCCAGATGGAAGGAGACAGAGGGGGAAAAAGGGAAACCAAGCTGGGAATCTGACTGGGAGGAGAGAGCAGGGCCGTTGTCCAAGATAAGATGGAATGTTCCTGACCACGCCACAGTGGACCAAAAGTCACATACTCCCTGAGATTGTCTGAGAAAGAAGGTCAGGTGGATGAGATTCTTGACAACTTCCCAGCAGGAGAATTCAGGAAGCCCCTCTTACTCTATCAGGATCTAACTGTTCTTTAAAATATAATATACGAGGTACTCACAGGGGGACCCAGATATGCTAGCAATCTGCACCAGAGCCTCCCACTGCGAAAACAACTCCACTGAGGGGTACGGAGCATATAGGCAGGTGTGCCAACACTGATAATGCTCTTGTTCCTAAGCTGGGTTTTCATTTTATGCTTTATAATCAATACACGTGTTTCCGATACCGTATGTATGCATCAAATACATTTTAAAAAGATAGTAAAAGAAAAAAGTGGAGATGAATGCTATCCAGTTGTGAGGCCTGGTGAGATCATTCTCTTCTTTTTTCAGCCACACAGAGAAGCCACTCCAGGGAGCTTACTCACGGCCGGTGTGAGGCACACACAACACAGGACTGATGGAGACACGTCTAGGCTAGGACAGGGGTCATGCAGGGCCAGGGCTCCTGAGCGTCAGTGAGAAGTGACAGCACATGTCACCTTGAACCCATGATGCACATTCTTGTGGTCATGTCCTTGGCAAGGAGCCAATGAGGTGTGGCGAGGAGAAAGTGTAAAAACTCTTAAGACTTCTGTAATATGATCCACTTTAAGGATTCTACTGTATCAATTATTACTTCACCTGGCAGAACTCACAACAGAAGCAGATGTTTCTAAGAGACAAGAAGCTGACAGTCATGATGCTACCATGTGTGCAACCCTAAACAGCATTCACTCCACTCATGGTCCAGCCCAGGTCAAATTCCTCAAGTTCAAGTTAACAGCAACCTGACCTGACCTTCTGGTTCCCAAAATCTTAGGAGGAAAGCAGATCTAACTCACTGTACCAGGAGTCACTGAAAATACAGTGTTTTCCCAAGACTTATCTAGCTGTTTGGGGCCAGAGCAGATCTATCAGGGATCACAGAGTCTACTGTGGTCCCAAGATCACCCTACATTCTATGATTCTGTAGGAGAACGCTCAGGACTCAGCATTTAGTCTAATTTATTACAGCAAAGGATACAAAGCGAAATCAGCATAGAGGAATGGCACTTAGGGTGAGGTCTGAAGGAAACCAGGCACAAGCTTCCAAGAGTCTTTTCCCAGAAAAGCCACACAGGATGTGAATTCCTCCAGTGAGTTGTGACAACACATGTGAAATGTCTACCAGGGAAGTTCATTAGCGACTCAGTGCCCAGGATTTTTATTGGAGGCTGGTTACATAGGCGCCCTCTGCCTAGCATGTACCAAAATCCCAAACGCCCAGAAGAAACAGTTGTTCAGCATAAACCGTGTTGCTTGTACAAACAGTTTAGGCACAGTAAGTCACTCCATTCTGGGAATGGTGGGAATCTTTCCAAAATCCAAGCCCCCAAACCCCAGCCATGGGCTAAGGCAGACATTCTAAGGATAGCTGGCCCTAGTCTTTAATCTACACATCTGCCAGTGCACGTACTAGCATCCTTGAAGAGTATCTGATCTAAAAACACTGAGTACCAGATTTAAAATTAAGAACACTTGCAAGCAGCTCATATCTTTAGCTCATGTTTTTGACACTGTAACTTTCATTCATTTTTAAGCACTGACCAAATCAGAATCTAATGGGTTTTTTTTTAATTAATGTACTTTTTCATAAAATCAAATACCTCTTTGTTAATTTTGTTGGTTTCTGCCACTCGGTCAGCCAGTATGGAGTGCGGAACCGGAGGAGCTGGGATGGGCTGCATGGCGATCAGCTGGATCTTACTGGGGACCCGCCGACTGGCATCCGAGGAGCGGGAGAGCCTGTCCACGTGCTCGAAGATGGAGGCTGACGAGTGCTGCTCGTTCCCCGGGCTGGGTGCTGCCCCTGGAGCAGAGGAAAAGCAAAGGTAAGAAATAAAGTCATCCTAAGAAAGAGAAAATCAACACAACTATGAGTTATCTCTTAAAGAACCCTCAGATGGGCCCCTGACCAAAAACACATCTCCGACTCCATGGCAGAGTATTTGAAATGTCACTATTCGAGCTTAAATTGTCTGGGTTAAGTAGTGTCTCCTTCAGCCTCATTAAAATTACAAATATCCTTAGGGAAAATATAAAAATCACTATAACATTTTGTGCCCCCAATGGCCCTGTTTTGTCTGAAGGTGTTTCAAAGTCTTCAGTAAGACAGGGTAAAGGACAGGAAAAGCCTGACATGGGTAGGCCAGTAGCGATTTACAAAACTTGGAGGACAACACTTATGGCAGCTATGAACATCTACACTCATTTGGAGTGATATAAATTGAATTGCCAAGGCAATTACACTGTTGAGATAACAGAGCTTCTGGCTTTTTCGTTCTGATGTAGAAAGAAAATGAATTTGAAGAGTCAGGAGGAGAAGCTGCTGTCTACAGGGAATTAGTTTCCACTTTAAAAAGAGATGAGGAGAACACTGAAAAATGGTTAAAATGGTAAACTGTATGGTATACATATTTTACCACAATAAATTTTTTTAAGCAATCAGAACCACAAAGAAGAAACAGTTAAATGTGTTGAAAAAAGACAGAAAAACACTTTAAAATGTCAACAGAGACTGGATCTTAGTATAATGGGTAATTTTCTCCAATTTCTTGTATTTTCTGTAGCAAGGATTTTCTCTAGTCAGTATTACTTTTATAATAGAAATAATCCTAATAAACTTTAATTTTAAAAAGGCAAAGAGAGAGATGAAGAGGGGCTGAATGGGTGGGAAAAACTCTCCAGTTAGATGCACTAAGATCCCTGATGCCCTCCCTCTAAGCCACAGGTCACCTCCAGACACTGTGGACACTGCTTGAAAATAAATGGCCAACAGGCCAAGAGAAGGAGTGAGAGCATGCACAAACTGTTTTTAAACAAAAGCCTGAGTTTTGAAACCTCAATCATAAATGAAAAATATAGAGGTTTCCCCTTAGTGTAAAAAAAATGTTGAGCAAAGCACTAAGAAGTAGTGGTTGATGTTTTATATAAGGAATGCACATCAGTGGTACGTAAATCTTTGTATTTCCTCTCAATTAGAATTATAGTCACTTGCTATCCCAAGCGATCAGAAATTACGGACATGACTATGTGAATGAAGACATCTCTTTTAGCTAGGAGGCATACTTGTCTCCGATTCAGGCTATTCTCGGCTTTCTTTCCCTGCCTAGATGAAGCCTGACCATTTGTATGACTCAAGCACAGCCAGACACCACCATTCATCCCGCAGCTTCTCAAGTTACAGGCACAAAGCCTAGAAGGAGATAATTAGCATCACTAGATAAGGCTAGCCTTGCTAACTCAAACTTTTAAAGTGACAGCAAATGTCACAATGGTTGTCCCATTAAGATACTGATACCTAAGGTGGAGACTGCTTTCCTCCAGGATGATAACAAGACCAGGATGCCAAGGTGATCAGGAAGAAAGGCCCCTCCCCCCCCGTGCCTTCCCCCTGCCTGGGTCCCTGGAGCTCAGGCCTGTGCCTGACTCCTGTCCATGCCCCATCCCACCCGCTACCTGATCCTTGCTCTATAATTCACCAACTGCAACAGGAGACACAGGGGACGCACACAAAACCCTCAGCTTTTATACTGCCTGGAACCCAGCCCTTCCAAAAGGGTGAAAAGAGCAGTTTGTTATTTGTCATATACATATATTATATACACACATACACCTCTCTCTCTCTCTCTCTCTATATATATATAATACATATCTCCATATAGATATATAAACTGGGTTATTATATATAGAAATATATATAATACATATTATAAACAGTTATTTTTATTGTTTGCTATGCATTGCACAAATTTTTTTAAACTATCTGGATAATAACGACCAATGGAAAGTACAAGGGCTACACAGAGATCAATGCTCTGTGAATCCTGCCTTAAGGCAAGTAGGGACTTTGAATTAAAGTTCTTTCTCTTCAAATATTATAAAACAAATATATATACATAATAATGAAACTATAGTATATGATAATGTCTACGAAGTGGAATGACACAAGAAAGGTCAATCTGAATTACTGAAATACCAAAGCAACAGAACATTTTCAAAGGAATATTAATTTCATTATCTAATAGGTAAATACATCAAACTGCACTATTACTAAGGCCTGTGACCCACATTAATATCCTGTGAGGCAAGGATCACATTTGTCTCTTCATCTTCATCCTATTCCAGCACCTAACCCATCACAGGCACTTAGTAAACATTTGCTAACTGGATGAGTAAACCACTAGCCACCGTAACTAAGTTTATAAAATTCTACCTCGAAGAAGCCTCTGTGAATTCATTATAATGAAAAAGAGGAGAATTATAATTTATGGTCTCAATCATTTTATTACTTGAAAAACTCTCATGTTATACGTAGTCAAAATAGTCACCCTACAATGTTGTTAAAATTTTAATTTGCTTTGCAAACTTAATGCATGCAAAAGTAAATGTCAGCTTAGTTCCTATGTGAGATTCCAGAATCTGGATTTGCTGAATTCAAATTAATGAAGTCCTCACTACTTAAAAATCACAGCCTTGCACACATGCAACCTATGGAGGGCATAAAGAAAATACTCAGCATTTAGCCATCCTCACGTGGTTTGTTCCAAACAATAAAGATGAGAGAGAGAAAACTACAACTGTGCCTGGACACAGCATTGGCAGCCTGAACGTAGCTGCCTTCAGTCAGGGAAGGTGTGTTACTCCCAACCTCAGCTCTCTTCACAACTTTGCTAAGGGGAAGCAGTGATAATGATGTGACATTCTAAAACTGCAATAAATGTGAACACAGGGACATTGAACACAGAGTGAATAATCTCGAAAAGGTCTCGCAGGTTATAAAGGTATGCATCGTGGTCTAGCCACCTTCCAAAAATGGTCATCTGGGAAGAAAAATACAACCTTGAATTGACCCCAAACCAAGATAATGATCTTTTCTCAGCTTCCATTGCAAGGTAGGCCCTGAAAATGCCAGATGACTTGTGACAGCCATCAAAAGCCTTGCCAAGGAATCTAAAGAGACCCAGCAGCTGTGCCACCTGCTGCAGTGAGAGGAAACTCTGGTCCCAGGGCAGCATCAAGGAGGGACCCAGAACGGTTCTCAAGCAACTTTCCACCTCCATTAATTTGTATTTCATTAGGATTTGCAACACAAGATGGATTTTTACATGAATTACAAAATAATTTAAAAGCTAATAATAAAAATTCAGAATCTTTTTTATAGGGCATTTAATTAACTAAGTTCTAGACAAGCAATAAAACACTTTTAATCCCGTCTGTCTGAAACAGCACACCTGTTACCATGGTGCTAAATAATTTTTAAGGTTCTATGAAATTAGATCTAAAGAAGACAATTCTTCCCTTATTGCAATGGGTATTTTTTTTTAACATGAAAAAGAAACAACTGGAAGAAACTGGAAGGAATCTCAAAATCAGCTAGTTTAGTCCCACAGGAGCCCCAGAGGCTAAGGGACATACAAGGTCACAAACATGACAGCAATAGAACAGGCCCTCCAGCTTCCGTCCGGAATCTATTCATTTATAGAATATGGTTCACTCTGCACTGCATTTTTATACAGAGAAATCTGTGATGGAAAATGTAAATATAAAAATTACTATTAAAAATGATATTCTGGGAATTCCCTGGCAATCCAGTGGTTAGGACTCCGCACTTTCACTGCCGAGGACCCAGGTTCAAAGCCTGGTTGGGGAGATAAGATCCCACAAGCAGTACAGTCAAATAAATAAATAAATAATAATAATAAAAATGAAATCCTGAGGCACCCCAATATTCTTTGCATTACTAAAACACAATCCTGAAGTATAAATAAAGCTCCAGCAAGTACAAGAGGTGTACTAGCACATTTAACACAATCTATTAAGCTACCTTGTCATCAGGCAAAAAAATACTCCTAGTCTCTTAAGACCCACAGGCTTAGTTCTACTGCAAGACATGAGTTTTATGACAATAAAAGGGGAGTGAAGTACATTTTGTACCTGGCCTAAGAAGCTACAGCATCTGACAATATATGCAAATACACTAAACCATCTGATCACACTCAACTATCTGCTGGAAGACAGATTTAGGATCAGGACCAAATGCACTTTGACCTATGATAAATAATCAACTTTTTAACAGTGACAGCTGTGAAATATTTGAATGGGCTCCTAAGAAGGTCACTGAATCCGGGATGCAGTTTTTGGGACTCTGGTTTTAGTTTGATTCCTCCTGGTCTTTCAGAGAGGAAAACTGTTAGGACCACAGACTAGAATAGAATGTGATTATTAAACTCTAAACACACATCAGGACTTCCTAGGTGGTGCAGTGGTTAAGAATGTGCCTGCCAATGCAGGGGACACAGGTTCGATCCCTACTCCGGGAAGATCCCACATGCCGCAGAGAAACTAAGCCTGTGAGCCACAACTTTTGAGCCTGTGTGCTGCAACTATTGAAGCCCATGTGCCTACTGAAGCCCACGTGCCTAGAGCCCGTGCTCTGCAACAAGAGAAGCCACCGCAGTGAGGAGGAGCCTGTGCACCACAATCAAGAGCAACCCCCGCTTGCCACAACTGGGGAACGCCCGTGTGCAGCAACAAAGACCCAATGCAGCCAATAAATTAATTAATTAATTTAAAAAAACACACACACATCAGTGAATCTCTAATTGCTAGCACGGCTCCCCCACCTCAATGCAGACACCAATACAGTGTTAGATGGTGACAGTCAATCTGAGAAATTCATCATGCAAATTATGGCTATTTTACTGCGCAGGTTTTGTTTTTTTGTTTTTTTTTTAAATGTTCTGCATTTGAAGTAATATAAAACCCTAGCCTATTAGAACTTCATAATTACTACTTTTAAAGTGAAGAACAAGAAGGGTCACAGACCACTCTGTGGGGCTCTATGGGACTTGCCATCGGTCACAGCTCCTGAAGTCTTGTCCCCTGCTTCCCTCTCACTGGACTCTTCACTTACTGTAGAGTCGGCATCTGAGGGAGAAACTCTGCAGACATAAAACAAATGCAAACATTAGGAAAAAGAAAGTGGGGGGAAAGGTCACATTCATTTGGATGTGGAAGTCAGGCTTCCAGGCAAAATTGGGAGAAATCAAACAGTCCAAAATATTGTTTTCATGGCATGGCATCTTCAAGGACCGCATTAATAGCACACAGTCACCTTGCGAAGACAGCCTGCCACAGCTGACTAAATGGCTAAGTGGGCTCATTTCAGCAAATGCTAGAACACCAGGTACCCACTGGAGGGTGGTTCCCCAGCTCCCATGGCCTGGACTGGCAGTCTGGGGCTGGCGTGGGTTGGATCACAGGATCTGGGGTTCAAGCTTGGTTAGCAGTTAGCTGCATCTACAGAATTCCTAGGAAGCCAGGGTAGTTCTGCAGTCACCCCATATAACTCTAAATCTCTAGGAGAAGCCTACACTTACAACACAAAGGCAATGATTATTGCTGAGATTTGATTCTATATATAAAAAGCAAGGGTGTCACAGAACCCAGGTTGCACCAGGCTAGTGAAAATCCTTAATCAGTTAATACCCATTCTCTTTGGGCTTCCTGAAATGCTGAAACATTCTCATGCCTCTGAGACATGCTAAAATATGGTATTAACCATGCAGACCATTGAGATGTTGTGACTAAATGTTTAGGACAAGGCTACCAGAGGAGAAAAGAAGACTTTGCTAAGTTGCACTAGCATATTCAATCATCTTTAATGATTTGATTTATTCTCGCTCTGCAAAATAATTAAGCAAATGATATCTCTCTACATTACTCATCTTCTTTTGTAAAGAGCCATGTTCTAACATTCATTAAATTTTTAAAACTAGGCCAGAACCCCTGGGGTAGGTTTTTTGATAAGTCAGAAATTATAACATCGTTTTGAATGTTGGTATGATCACACACTTTTCCCCTCTCAGCAGAAAATCAGGATTTGGAGTTCAAAAGCTAAAGGAAAGCTGATGACTTGAGGCTTCAATACCAAAGCCTGATCACGCTCTGATCTAAAGTCAAGTTAATAAAACCTGATTCTGAATGTTGTCTTCTTCACACAGCTGTAGCCCATCTCACAGGGTCACAGGGTGACAGGAGGTAGCCTGTCAGCAAACAGTTCTCCATGTGCGTAATTTTGATAAGAGGAATGGGAATTAACTGGGAATGGAGAGCTGGGTAGGGGAAGCAATGAAGAATCCAGGCACACATGCTAACAAGGGTGACAACAGGAGCAGATGGAGAAAAGCCAAGCATGGAAAGCAGGATGTGATGAAGGTCACCTGCAGACGGAGCAAGGAAGCCACAGCTCCAGTGGCTGGCATAACGGGCAAGAGCAAAGCTGATACTGGCTGCATGTGTATCATATGCCATGCACTGCTTATGCATTATTCCTTATATCACCTCCAGAGGGCCTGGCATGGTCACCCCACAATATATACCCTCAAGCTGGTCAATCCCTAATGAAGTTCCAGGAGGGCCACCAAACCATGTTTATAATCTTAAACATTTTGGGGAAAAAAAGCACACGGGCCTCCTTTGGGAGTCCATTAGAGTGGATTAAGAGCCACTTGATTTTGGGCAAATGTCATCAGTCTTCCAGGCTGCAGACCTGGACAACACTCACCATCAGCCTTTCTGCTACTAGAAACTGACAGACGGAAAACAGAAACACGCGCCATGATGGAGAACAATATAGAAAGCCCAGTAAGAACCTTCCTCTGTGACGGATGTTCTTGGAAGGGATCTTTGCCTTGGGGCTCGGCACATCTCCATTCTCAGAGGGCGTGGTGTGGTCCTTCACGGGTCCCGGCAGCGGTGCTGGCTCATGAATGATCAGTATGTCATCTTTATTGTGCTGACCCAGATGCTGCTTAGCAAAGTCGAAGCCCTTCACACTAGGGATCTGCAACTGAAACAGACACACACACACACACGTGAGACCATCAATCTGAATCTGAGGACTGTTAAGACAAGATTGTGCAGGCTGGCAAGATTGTGAGTGCCAGCTTCTGACCCAAGAGTATGCTTGCAATTCTACCCATCCAACTCAACCTGCATCTCTAAAACACTGACCCATGCAAGGTCTACAGCTAGCGTTTGCAGAACAGACACTTGCTACAGATTAAAGTACAAGGATTAAATAGATCATAATGCAAAAGACATCACAAGACAATCCCTGACCACTGTCACAGCAGCTACACAATTCCAGAGGGTGGCATGGATGAGATATTCTTCCTAGAGAACGGGCACTTGTGCCAGGCCTCGGTGGACAGGCCGAACTTGGAAATAAAGAGGCAGCTACACAGAGAATGTTCTAAATTGTGTCAGGGATCAGAGAAAACTTGAGATCTGGGAAAAGATCACATTAGCTGCACTAGAAGGATCAGGATATAGGGGAAAGAGAGAAGAAAAACTGTATGTGGACGACTCCACATGCCAGCTTCTAGAGCAGAAAACCAATAAATATTTCTAAAGAGGCAGATTTCTAAAATGCAAGCATTCAGGACACAAGGAGACCAGTCAGAGGGCCCAACGGTACTATATGCATGAAATGATGAAAGCCTGGGCCCAAACCCCAGCAATAAAAATGGGAAGGAATGAACAGCTCTAGAGACCAGACAGAAGGACCTAGAAGCCAAGCACAGACTTGAGAGGCAAAGGGGAGAAAGAAACCAGTGCTGATATGAAGCTACAGGCCGGTTATCCCAAAGAGCAGACGTGATATTGAGAGAAAGAGGTGAGTCCTGAAGGAATGATGACCAGAAGGTAAAAGGACAGGTTTCACTCTAGTTTGAGATGGCAGGGAAAGCTCCAAAGAAAAGGAAAGTAGCTCAGGGTAGCTGGAGACAGAGGACAAGCTTGGGGGAACTTTCAGGTTAGAAGTGTGACCTTGAGAGCATCTGTATAGAAGATGACACGTAGGGGAGTTGAGATTTTTCAAGATGAAAACATGGATAAAATGTTGGAGAACAAATAATAGTTTGGGGCTAATAGGAGGAAAAGGAAGACAGGAACAAAATACGCAACTTCAAAGAAATAGAAGAATCTGGAAACTTCAATGTAATAGAAACCAAGGGAATAAAGAATTTCTAGAAAGGAGTGGCAAACAAAAGTAATGGGGGCACAAAGATGAAGGAGAGAGGCGCCTTCTCAAGTCCACCCCTCACATTAGTGGATGCAGAAGCCCTACCTGGGGATACTCGTACCAACAGCAAACCCAGAACCAAGACCCCGTGAGTTCTGCAACCACAGTCCAGGGTCAGCTTCCAGGCCTGTGCTAAGACAGAAAGAGGCTTGAAGAGATACAGAAACAAGGGCAATACTGGTGAGGCATTATTTTGATGACACTGAAGTGCCAGGGGTGGGTATTAACTGTTTCCTTTATTCGAGCTTGCAAAGTAGAGGAAAATAATAGTATATTATTAGTAATAGCTGTCCCACAGGTCACCTTAGCAGGAACCCCACATGAAATCCCATCAGGCTGAATTCCACACCACAGAGAGTCCTATCAGTCAGAAGACAAAGGCCAACCCATCTAAGGAGCTGTTCTAGACAATATACTGCGTGTAGAAGTGAAAGCTTTTGCCGTACTTGGGCTAACTCTATGCAGAGATGAGTGACAACATCAATGGCTTCAATTTGCCATCTCTAAGGTCTTTTAGCACTAAAAATCTAGGCTGGATGGGTAGAAAGAAAGTAGACTGCAATAATGACTTATACCAGCAGAGGGGGACAGAACTTACTATAAAGAGTTCACAAAGATACTGCTCAGAAACAAAAGGCAAAGACTGACATGCCTATATTTTCTAAATTAATGATAATGTGATACTAGCAGTCTACTTACACAGGCAGACTGAGTGGCACACAGTCCGTGGTTCAAAAACGTTGTTTCCCAAACAACAAGCCCAAACCTACAGCTCCACAACTGCCCCCACCTCCCAGCCATCTTCAGATCTCTGGAGGTGTACACCTTCCTAGGGGCATGTGGCCCTTTTAAAGGAATCAAATTCCAAATAATCTCTGTATATAAACCTCTGGTTTCTCCTTTCTGAAGAATCCTTCTCCTACTTTACAGAAGCAGCACACCCGTCATCCGTGTGGCTGCTTTTACCCTAGCTGCACCTCATTTCAGCCACATAAGGTAGCTCTAAATGAAAGACTAGGGACTTCCCTGGTGGTCAGTGGTTAAGAATCCGCCTTTCAGTGCAGGGGGATGCAGGTTCAACCCCTGGTCAGGGAACTAAGAGCCCACATGCTGTGGGGCAACTAAGCCCACGTGCCACAGCTACTGAGCCTTTGCACCACAAATAGAGAGAACCATGCGTGCAGCAACTAAGACCTAACACAGCCATAAATAAATAAATACTTACAAATAAATAAATGAAAGAATAACAGATACAATAAACAGGCATTTAATCATCAACATCACCTGTTTTGCAACTTAGATGATTTGCTTTATCAAAACTGAAGGAGGAGCCACAGATCGCCTCCTCTAAGCAGAGGTCTCCAAAATGAATAAGGGAAAAATACGGACAGTACTGCCGCCTCGGTGCAGTCTGTATAGCCAAGTCTAGGAACTAAATGCCTTCCCTGACACACTCTCAGTTTCACGTAAGAAACATACGTACATACATGTCGCAGGGGAGCAAAATGTGCCACCCCCAAATGTCTCTTTGGCTTGTGGGTTATTTCAAGCTGAAAATAATAAAGGCCCAAAAGACTCAAGAAGAAACTCTGATATTCCCCCCACACCTAACTGCCTAAAAGAATACAGACAGAGGACCTATTCCAGAAAGAGAGCTATCACCACTCCTCTGTGTCCCGTCTCAAGATTGGCCCAGCAAGCATTTGTTTACCAAACATTTGTTTTTCCATCTCCATGTGAACAGCCTTCCACCCCTTTGAAGTCCTAAACCACTACCCCCAACATCCCCTTCTGTCTTTAGCTGAAGGTGGTATTTAGGCGAGAGTTTTGGACATTTTGGTGAGTTACTCAGTTCTATACATGGGTCTCTCCAATGTATACATGTTATTCAACCTTTCTTTGATATTCTCCTGTTAACCTGTCTCAGGTCAATTTAATCTGTAGACCAGCAAGGAGAACCTAGAAAATTTCTTCCTCCCTGACAATGTCAAAATGCTTCATAAATGCCAAGACACCATACAAATGAGAATGACAGCAATATTATTGCTGTTGGTCGATGAAACATCAAGCAGTTAATATAGTCAGCTGAGAGTTCTGAGAGACCAAATAAAGCTATAGATATAAATTTAGATACAAAATTTTGTAATTCAGCAACAGGATGTGGCACATGGTAGACCCTCAACATCTGATGACTGAATGAATTTCAAAAAGGTCAGTTGAAGCACCAAACTTACTGGATTTGTGGGGAACCAAGAAAAAGGTAGATGAAATATACATTCGTTATAGCCTTGAATTCCTGTTGGCTTTTGTTAATTCCTACTAATATATTTAAATACATCCATTAGATCCTTGACTTCTCTCAGGCTGGGTGAGTCATCTCCTTCTATAACAATAGAATTTTGACAACCAATCTATGCTTATATACAAAACAAAAGCCATCTACACACAGAAGGAAAAAATTAGAGAAAACACTGTCCCCCTCACTTATGGAATTAGCTCCTTTTGTTTCATCCCTATTTTCTGGAACACTTTTTCTAGTTTTTGCACGTCTTAAAAAAAAAATCTAGAGTTAAGCCTCACTGTACTGTGCCTCCAGCCTCCACATGCAGAATAAGCATCAATCAGCATTTTATAAAAGAGTCACAATTCATTAGTGCCTTCAATATTCCTATTAGGACCCAGTTTTTCTGAGGAAAGACAGTTCTTTTGTTCCTTCTTTCTTTAATATATCACAGAAGGGACAGACTCCATTGTCTGTGTCTCATCGGAATACATCGCTGACAAGTCAGGGTGGGCTGGTACAGCAGGTCAGCCAAGTAACAGGAGAGACGCCTGATGAATTTTAAAACGTGTGAGCCACAAATACAATACAGCCCAGATGGAACAAGACAGAGTGAGGTCCCCGGTACTCGGGTTAGCCTGAACCCCTGAGAAGGAGCAGTTAAAATGACAACAGAAACCACAGAGCAAATCCCCCAAGCGGCTGAATAAAAACGTGCAACCTCGAAGAGAGCGCCATTGTTTAAGCATTTGCTACTTGATGGATTTGGTCTGTGAAAAGTCACCATGGCCACCATGCTGTTTCCACTCGGGAGGTGAAGGCAAGGCAAACCTAATGCCATCTGCAGGCCTCCACTGCAGCCCAGTGTGGGGCTGCTGGTCACTCTGAGGTCCAGGAGGTGGGTTAGCAGTCCTCCAAGATTCTCCCATCCCAGGCCCCAGCAAGTCACAGTCAGCTGACCCCAGGTACCCTGAAACCACCAACAGTTTAGGTGGATCCCTGCAGAAAGGATGAGACGAACTCAGCTCAGACAGAAGAAATGCTCTTCGAGCTTCTTTTCAACCCGTTGAGCCCCTTCAGTGGCTGTTCCAAACATAAATGTGTCCAAGCTACTCTCCCTGCTGAGAACCCTTCAGGGGCTCCCAGGGCCTACAGCATCAGCTCCATCCCCTGATGTGTCCCATAAGCCCCTTCGAGCCTGGCTCTTGCCTACTTCTATAGCCTCGGTGTTGGCTGTGCCCTTCCTTCCATTCATCTTTGCTCCATCCTTCCTACCTTCCATGCTTGCCATGCTCCCTGCCTGGACCGACTTCATGTGGCTTCATCTCTTCAACCTCCAAGCTTCGGCCCCACTGGCGGGGGTGGCTGCCCCTCGCCCACGCGCCCGCAGCGCCCTGGACAGACACACGCTGCTGCTGAGCATCAGCTTTCAGCTGCTTGTCCTTCTCCCTCACGAAAGCCCTCGAGGGCTGGGAGGCAGTGTTACCTGTGCTTGTCACCCAGCCCGGCCCTGCCTGGCTGAGCTCAAACGCTCAGTGTTTGGTGAATGAACGTGAAGTGGCTGAGGCAGCTTCATTTGGCTGCCCGCAGTGCCAGCCAGCCAGAAAACAGGGTCCTAGGCCAACCACGGGGTGTGGACTGTCCCCAACAGAAGGAACAAGGTTCCACAGAGCCGGCAGCATCTAGCCTACGCCATTCATGTCTTTAAATAGAACCTCAACAGGGCGAGGAGAGTCCAAGCTGCAATTTTACTGGGAGCAGTAAAAAGTGATGCCTTTAGGCTACAGATTAAAGAAAATACAGATAAAAGAAAGACATGGGTTAGGGGTTTTTTTCTTTATCATTAGAAATTTTAAAAGACTCTGCTTTAAAATAGGACAGAATGGCCTCTCTCTCTTATCATATTTCAAAACTAATCTACTCCCAGACAATATGAAGAGGTTTCCTTCTGGTTACAAGAAGAAGGGGGTGTGGATTTTGGGTCAGCAGATTCATTGTTTCCAGATGTTTGCAGCTCTGGGATTTGCTAAAAGATTTTAGAGAGTAGCAGTGAAGCAGCATCAGGGGGCGGGGTGAGCAGAGCAGAGAGAGAAAACACAGAGCCACACAAGAAGGAAAAACAGCTCTTGCAGTCCCAGGGAAGACAGCATCTTTGCAAAGTGCCCCAAGGAATAGGCTAGAGGCCCTTCACTACTGTCAGATAATCTTAGAAGAAACGCCTATGAAGTAGAGATGTTTGTTTTTAAATTAAATGGAAATCATGCTTTTTCTTATTATAAAAACATGACAAGATCTATACAGTGGGTCCCTGTGCCAGCAAAACAAAGACCCCAATACCCTCCTAACAGTGTCAGAAGACACCTGTTCTTTCGGGGAATTCTCGGTGCAGAAGACCTTTCTCGCAAAGATGCTATAAAAGCAAATGCACAAATCCAAGCAGCATTTGCGGAAAAAGAGCGACTCCAGAGGCTGGAAGTTCTACTGAAAACTGTCCGTTTGATGTATAGCAACATCTGGCATGTGAGAATATTTCGGAAGTAAAAAGTGGGAGAAGGTAAAAGCTTGGGGACTAGTCTGTTGTGAACTCGAGGGATGCTGTCCTCTGACAGTTTACTGAAGTAACAGACTTGGATGGGCTTCCACAGGAGTGTTTACGTTAGGAAGCATGGAACATTGCAAACCTAAATACATAACTGTCTACATTGGTTAAATCTCTCTGTAACAACACTTTCACCAGAACAAATGCATTTCCAAACCTACTGTTGATCTCATCACAATGAAATTCACATGAATTATTTAATACATCAAGGACTTTTTTCCAGGTTTTTTTCCATGCTATTCACCAGTCTAACAACAAAACGACCTTAGCAGACTGTGTAAATAATAAACAAAGATAGGTAATAAATATAACCTCAATGTATAAATGTGTATACTGGATAACCATAAGCTTGCAATTTAATCAAGAGTTTGCATTTCTTACTTAATTCTTAAGGAAAAGAATAGTCTTCATCTACTTTTACAAACAAAATAAACTTTAAAATAATACTTATTTTTTTCATCCATCAAGTCTAGGTTGATAACGTGCAGAATTTTTTTATACTCAGAAAATCAGAGTAAAATTAAAAGGCTAGTAGGGCAATTCTTTATTTCTTGTTCTTCTGCCTCTGGCTTGCTTTTTCTTAGCAAACTTTTAGTCGAGTGAGTCCTCTAAACATGTGAGACCCATAGCAGGCACATGTTAACAGAGTCGGTGACCACCACTTCCCATGCTCTGGGTGCGGCTGACCTGCAAGTTGAGCTCAACATATGCACCTAATGAGCTCTTCTCTTACTTGGCATGTTCTTGCTCCAAGGGGAGCTAGACTCTGACCAAGAGGCTAGATGTCTTCGCTCTGAAACTTGTATGTGACAAATATTGCAGAAAGTGTTGAAACAGAAGTGTGAGAAGGGAACTGCTATTACTATAAAAACTAAATTGAATGCCTTGGAAACACATGGAAAAGGAGTATGGAGGGAGGGCAGGAGGGCGGAAGGAAGGAAGGAAGGAAGGAAGGAAGGAAGGAAGGAAGGAAGGAATTGCTGACAAATTAGTTGTAGGTGAATTAACTCTAAAAGACTGCAGAGTAGGATGCGGTGGGAAGGATATCGAAAAAAATCTAGAAAATTTTATATTCAGGTTGCTTTGCTCTTCCCTAAAGAAACCCACACTGGAAACTGCAGCTGATGCATTATGTGTTGTTTCTTAACAAGAATTCCTTTCGGTAGACTAATACTCCAAAATTTTTTTCAAAGATTGTCAAATAAAGACTCATTATATATATATATATATATATATATATGAAGTTAAAATGTTTAAGGCATGTATTACCGTTTTCTAATGATTAAGTGGTCTTGATCAAGGTGGACAAGTAGGCTTGCAATGTGGACGGAAAATAAAGGAGCCGTCCAGCAGAGTTGTGTATGAAAGATATAGACACACAGATCAAAGAAAACCTTCCTTGGCTCTTGTTCTCTGAAAATATCCAGCGTTCAAATAGATCAGAATTCATACACAGAATGGATGTGATCTTCTAACTGAACATCTCCAAAATAAAATCACAGTGGAACTCAGAGCCCACAGCACTGCTAAGCCTTTATACAGCTTCATTTTCTGGGCATGCATTTCATATGGCAGAAGACCTGGGTTTCAGTGAGCAAACATGGAGCAAAGGGAAACCACCACTAAAGCCAAAAGATTTCCTGACCCACCCTGTCCCCCGTCCTTCAATATCGGGAGCCTGAACTCGCCCCATCCCAGCCCACAAGACGCTCACGTGAACACGGGGGTGGGGGGGTCTGCCCCTCACCTTCTGACGCTGCTGAACGTTGGCCACAGTGTCAGGCTGGAAGTCCAATTTGTCCGTGCGGCAGAGTTTCCAGTAGAGGATGGCAACGACCACCAGCACCACCAGCACCGGCACGCCCACGCCCACGATGACCCAGAGGTTGCTGCTCTGGGGCTCGGGGGACGGCCTCTTCACCCTGTCCACGGCTGCAGATGAGGAAGAAAGGTCTTCCAGTGAGTCCCCTGCTCTCCTTTACTGGACAGCCCTCCTGGGCAGTGAATGTGCCCTCTTCCATGAGAAACCCTCAAAGTCCCTGTCATTCCAGCTCAAGACAACTGGTAAGAGACTATGACAGGAAATGGGATGCAGCAAACAAACAACACAGAACGTTCCATCTATAATACAGCACGGATCACAGTGACATATATGACATGTCTAAAGGAACGTGGCTAATTCAATGGCAAAGTGAGGTTTATTCCAGGTCTCCTGATGTACAGTTTATTCTACCAGGTTCCTCCCTAAATTCTCACCGCAGGAATGTTGCCGTACTAAAATCTAGAAGTCCCAGTAAGTAGTCTCTGAGCACTGCCTTCATTTCCTTGCCTGGGTCTCTCCCTAAACCCTCGAAACGTGACTTTTAATTGAAAACTGCTTTACTTAAGGTACCAGTTGTCAATTTAAAAACTACATTTAATCAACACTTATTTTGAATCCTTCACTCCTCAACTTCCCCACCCCCACTCCCACCTTAGCACCCCATCTTTCATGGCCTTGGATGATTATGCTGCAGTTACTCTGTCCTCCTTAATCTCCTTCACCAGCTCCTTCCCCTAACCTGGCCTCCCAGTTCTGGGCCCTCATCTTCTTCATTCCATACTCATCCACTCGCAGGATTCAGCTCATCTTAAAACTGCTTCTGGTCCTCTTAAAGCTCAGGTTCCAATCACCAGGCTCTGAAAACAAAAATGCCCCACCCCCAACTCTCTCATCTGTTAGGGTCACTTCACAACGACCTCTTCATGACTACACTAGAGTCCCCCTAAGTTCTTTTGTCCTCGGTTGTCTTTGTCTTGTAAACAGTACCTTGTTATTCTTTTTACAATGCATTTTATTACATAAGTGTATCATCCTGATATACTGTACTACTTTGCTCATTAATATGGTCATGGCTCTAAACCTTGTCTTTTCAAATACATCGCAGTCTTCCTGGGCAGGGACTAAGTTTTATGCTCCTTTCATATCTTATAATGATTAACACATGCTATGGAATCAGAAAGTTTTTACTCAAAGATGTAACAATAAGAAAGATGCTTAGCACTGGTTTAAGTGTGGGTTTAGGACTCTGAGAGAGTGACCAGGGAGGGGAGCAAGCCCTCTCAAGCACATGCACTATGAAAGAAGCACAAATTACAAAGCAAAAACTACACAGGAAATGGAGAAAGAAAGAAAAAAAATTTTGCATTTTTTAATTTGACCTGAATATATTCATTTGTACATGTAGTTCATTTTGCATGAAAACAGCTGACAATATAGGAGTGACACAACCAAACTGAGGATCTGGGACAACCGGATATTCTTCTTAGTTCTACCTAGTAAAACCCTGTGACTCATCAAAATGAGAGCCTGACACCAGGTCCACAGCTGTTTGGGGCTGGCCCTGGTGTTGACTGAGGTTCCCAATCCCAGGACTGTCACCCCTGTGGTTTTCAGCACGAAACTGAGGTAAGAGAGGTGTAAGAGCGTATGGAAGTAGCCTTGAAAGGTGCCCAGAGCCTGCTGCAATGAATCTTTTCTAAAAAGTGAAGTGATTAGCTGGAGTGGGGCACCTCTCCAACAATCAGAAACGTCATATATGAAGAAATACACGTAAGTGCTTCATTATTTTTTTCTCCCTGTTTTGCAATAGAACACACTAATATACAACCATATCTCAAATATACAAACATAAACCACAAATGGTTGTTTGTTTCAACTCTCCCGTCATCACCTATAAAAGGGAGAAAGTTTGCCCATTAGCCCTCATCCTGGTTAGTTTCCAGGGTTAAGTGTAGCTTTTACAAAGCACATTCCATCATGGAGGATAATTTCAAAACTGTCACTTGTTAAAACCTGCCTTGGTCACCAAAGTTTTTCAGGAGTTTTTCAACACTCTCTGATGTTAAATTCCTTCTAAACATTTAGTTATCCCTTTAAGTGTTGGGAACAAGTTTCTCTTGAGCTCTTACAAGGATTGCTCCCAAGATCATAAAGGAAAAACACCCACATTAAAATAGTAGTCTGATTCATAAAGGTCTATTTAGGGAAGTATACTCTTCCATGCCTCTCCTTTTCTTAATTTTAAATACCTAAAATCTGTGAGTTGGGGAAAACAGGCACTGAGAGTAGCCATTGCTGGGGGGCAGGAGCCTAGACTCTTCCAACAATAATAAAGAAATATCAAAATACCTCTTTCTAAATTATGAGTGGTGTGAGCACAGGGTGGCAGAGAAACAGGATTGAAAAGGGTAAGGATCAAGGACTTCTTTGTGTTACAAGACCCAGAAGGAAGCCAATAAATGCAGAAGGCACCTCCCAGGTTCCTGTGTGACTCACTGTCCCCACCAACATTCAAAATATGACATATAAGATTTTGGAATACATACAGAGAAAACACATTATTTTACGTAAGAAAAATTTTTTTTAAAACAGTACAGGAGGAGGGGAAAAATATTAAAGTTAACTTAAGCTACTAAAACTCACTATAACACTATGAAAATAAAACGCTGGGTGGGAAAAAGAAGAGTGAATGCTACAACTACAGGCAACTGAAATAAAGAAGGTCTTGGCAAATTAATTTTAACCACTGATCTCTTATGTAAGTGGCACTTAATAATAAAGATTTAAGACATAAATCTAATATACACACATAAGAATGCTTTAAATTCAGAGTTTATTGTCACAAAAACACTGGCTTTGACTGACCCCAGCACAGCACAGACAACTGTGAGGGGCCAAGCCTCACGCACTCACGTTGAGCAACAGCGCCTTGAATCCGGTAACCCAAGATGATGGCTGCTCTCTGGATATCTATCTTGTTAATCAGATCTGAAGACTTGACTGCACTGAGTCTTTCTCCATCTTGATCCTCCACAAAGTAGATGAGCTGCACGGGATTGTCATCTCCCTCAAGCCTTGACACATTTACCACCTGAAAGATAACAGAAACCATTAGCATTTTAGAAGCTCATGTTTCCAGATGCCCTTTCTTGGGGCACTCAATCTTGACTCTGTTACTCAGGATTTATTCCTATCCTCCTAATGAGGTCATTACATCATTCCAGTTCCCAGAACCCCCAAGACGCTCTCTTGATGGGAAGAACGGTTAAAAAGAAAGTTCCTCTATGCAGAATAACAAGTGTGCTTTGTCTTGCTCAAAGTCTTCTCCGAAACAAAGGGGCAAGCAGGGTACACAGAACATACCAAGTCCAGTCTAGAATTGCTATCATCCAGCTCCAACAGGTCGTGGGAGGGCACTGTTGTCCTCCTACCATCAACCATAAGGGTTAGGTACAACCCTGGTTCTCTGAAACTATTAATGGTTCTAGCCAATCCTTTCTCAAGTCTATTAGCATTTTCTCCCTGTTCTTCTAGGGCAGGGTTTCTCAACCTTGGTACTATTGCCATTTTTGATCTAGATAATTCTTTGACGTGGGGGAGTATCCCAAGTATAGCAGGATGTTTAGCAGCATCTCTGCCCTCTCCTCCCTAAAGCAACAGCCATGCCCTCACCAGCTGTGACAACTAAAAATGTCTCCAGATATTGCCAAATGTACCCTGGTGGGGGGGCAAAATCACCCCCAGTTGAGAACCACTGCTCTTGATATAATAAATCTCATAAGTTCTTTAATATCCCACTATCAAAAAGGGACAGATCATCTAGACAGGAGTCAATAAGGAAACAGCAGATTGAAACAATGCTATAGACCAAATGAACCTAACAAACATATATAGAACATTCTATCCAATAGCAACACAATACACATTCTTCTCACATACATATGGAACATTTTCTAGGACATATCATATGTTAGGCCACAAAACAAGTCTCAACAATTTCAAAAAGATAGAAATTACACCAAGAATCTTTTCCGAGAACAATGATATAAAACTAAGATCAATACTCAGAAGAAAGAGGGAAAATTCACCAATACTTGGAAATTAACACACTCCTGAACAACCAGTGAACAAAAAAAAAGGGGGGGTGGAGGGGATTTAAAAAATATCTTGAGACAAATGAAAATGAAAACGTATCAAAACTTACAGAATGCACAAAAGCAGTTACAAGAGGAACGTTTATAGCTATAAATGAAATCAAGAAAAAAGATCTCAAATAAATAACCTAACACTACATCTCGAGGATCTAGAAAAAGAACAAACTTAGCCCAAAGTTAGCACAAAGGAGGAAATAATAAAGACTAGCATGGAAATAAATGAAATAGTGAACAGAAAAACAACAGAAGAGATTAACAAAACTAAGAGTTGGTTCTTTGAAAAGTTAAAAATGACAATTTAGCTAGACTAAACAATAAAAAGAGACAGGGCTCAAAAACTATAAATGAAAGAGAAGACATTGTATCAGATACCACAGAAATACAAAGTATCAAAACAGACTACCATGAACAATTATATGTCAACAAATTTGACAACCTAGAAGAAATGAATAAATTCCTAGAAATATACACTCTTCCAAGACCAGATCATGATGAAATAGAAAATCTGAGCAGACCAATAATGAGTAAGGAAATTAAATCAGTAATCACAAACTTCCCAGCAAAGGCCAGGACCAGATGCTTTCACTGATGAATTCTACCAAAATTTACAGAAGAATTAATGCCAATCCTCAAAATTTTCCAAAAAACTGAGGAGGAGGAAACACTCTCAAATTCATTTTATGACACGTAACATTACCTTAATACCAAAGCCTGGTAAAGACACGACAAGAAAAAAAAACTACAGGCCAATACCTCTAAGGGATGCAGGTGCAAAAATTCTCAACAAAATATTAGCAAACCAAATTCAACAGCACATTATAAGGATCATGTACCACGATCGAGATTCATCAACATATGCAAATCAATAAATGTGATACATCACATTAATAAATGAAAGATTAAAAAATATGATCATATCAATAGATGCAAAAAAAGCATTTGACAAAATTTAACACTGATTCATGATAAAAGCCTCTCAACAAACTGAGTATAGAAGGAACATACCTCTGCATAGAAAAGGCCATACATGACAAACCCACAGCTAACATTATACTCAATGGTGAAAGGTTGAAAGCTTTTCCTTTATGATGAGGAATAAGATGAGGCTGTCCACTCTCACTACTCCTATTCAATGCAGTACTAGAAGTCCTAGCTGGAACAATCAGGCAAGAAAAAGAAATAAAAGGCATCCAAATTGAAAAGGAAGAAGTAAAACTATCTCTGTTTGTAGATGACATGATCTTACATATAGAAAACCCTAAAGACTCCACCAAAACACTATTAGAATGAATAAAAGAATTCAGTAAAGTTGCAGAATACAAAATAAACATACAGAAATCAGTTGTATTTCTATACACTAATAACAAAGTATTGTCTGAAAAAGAAATGAACAGTCCCATTTGCAATAGCATCAAAAATAATAAACTATCTAGGAATAAATTTAACCAAGGAGGTAAAGATCTGTATACTGAAATCTATAAGACACTGATGAGAGAAACTGAAGAACACACAAATAAATGGAAATATATCCCATGTTTATGGATTAAAGAATTAATACTGTTAAAATGTCCATACTATTCAGAGCTATCTATAGATTCAATGCAATCCCTATCAAAATTCCAATGGCATTTTTTTTTACAGAAATAAAAAAACTATCCTAAAATTCATATGGATCCACAAAAGACCCCGGTGACAAAGGAGCCAAGAATACTCAACAGGGAAAAGACAGTCTCTTCAACAAGTGCTGTTGGGAAAACTGGATATTCACATCCAAAAGAATGAAACTGGGCACCATCTTACTCACAAAAATTAACTCCAAATGGAAACACCTGAAACCATAAAATTCCTACAAGAAAACATATGGCAAAACTCCTCAACAATGGTCTTGGCAATAATTTTCTGAATAAGACACCCAAAGCACAAGCAACAAATCAAAAATAAACAAATGGGACTACATTAAACTAAAAAGCTTCTGTACAGCAAAAGAAACAATCAACAAAATGAAGAAGCAGCCTATGAAATGGGAGAAAATATTTACAAATCATATATCTGATAAGGTATATCCAAAACATATTAAGGAACTCTATAACTCAATAGCAAAGAAAAAAAATCTGATTAACAAATGGGCATAGGATCTGAACAGACATTTTTCCAACAATACACAAATGGCCAACAGGTACATGAAAAGCAATCAGGCAATCAGTGCTCAAGATCACTAATCATCAGGAAAATGCAAATTAAAATCACAGTGAGATATCACCTCACACCTGTTAGAATGGCTATTATCAAAAGGAGAGGAGATAAGAGCTGGTGAGGATATAGAGAAAAGGGAACCCTCGTGTACTACTGGTGGGAATATCAATTGGTACAGCCACTATGAAAAATAGTATGGAGGCTCCTCAAAAATTTACAACTAGAATTAGCATATGGTCCAGCAATTCCACTTTCGGGTATATATCTAAAGGAAATGAAATCACTATCTTAAAAAGATATCTGCACTGCATGTTCATGGTAGCGTTATTTACAATAGGCAGGACATGGAAACAACCTAAGCGTCCATCTATGGACAAATGGATAAAGAAAATGTGATATGACACATGATACACACACACACACACACACACACACACACACACACACACACACACACACACAAAGGAATATTATTCATCCATAAAAAAGAAAATCTTGTCATTTGCAACTACATGGGATGAACCTTGAGGGCATTACGCTAAGTGAAATAAGTCTGACATAGAAAGATAAATACTGTATGATCTCACATATATGTGGAATCCAAAAAAGCCAAACTCATAGAAAAAGTAGACTGGTGGTTTCCAGGGGTGGAGGGTAAGGGAAATGAGTGATGGTGGTCAAAGGGGATACACCTGCAGTCATAAAGTTCTGGGAATCCAATGTACAGCATGGTGACTATAGTTAATACTGTACTGCATACTTAAAAGTTGCTAAGAGAGTAGATCTTAAAAGTTCTCACCACACACACACACACACACACAAAAGGTAACTACGTGAGCAATGGACGTGTTAACTAATCTTATTGTGGTAATCATTTCACAACATATACATAGATCAAATCATCACACTGTACACTTTAAACTTACACAATGTTATATGTCAGTTATATCAGTCAAGCTGGAAAAAAATCTCATAAATTCATAATCTGCTGGGTCAAACAGTACTCTGATTTGTCCCAAAATTTATATCTCTCTAGTGTTAACACAGAAGTCCTCTTACATTAGTATCAATACTTTAGAATCTAGTACACTTGATATATCACAGCTTTGCGTAAATACAGCTTTCTATTTTGCTGCTATTTCTTTTAGTAATATGCAACAACTTTATGGTCCATTTAGACTCCAGCAAAATGGTGGACTGACATTCTGAGAGAAAGATCAATGATAACTCCAAGCCCTCTATTTTGCACATTTAATTTGAATGTTTGGTCTCTACATTTGCCATTGGCAAAATGCAGCTGCTACTTTTCTAGCCACATGTACAGAATTGTAATAATGCTCTGTGCTCTGGACACGGCTGCGGGCCTCCTTCTTCAGCACTGGAAACTTTTGGCAAGTCAATTATCTCATGATTTCACTGTGAATGCCTACTTCCAGATCATGTATAAAGATCCTTAACACAGGTCCAAACTCTCATCCCTGGAGAATCTGCTCTTTATATCTCTACATCTTGAGAATGGCTGTGCAGCCCTTTGTTCGCTGTTTCTATGCTAGCTCCTTGACCACTTCTGCTCCCTAACCACCTACGTCCTCCCCTGGAACTGTGCTATAGTGGTTAATTTTTATTAGCCTTTAGAATGGAATACTATAAAGGGCTACTGAAAAGCAATAGATTATATCTACCTGTCTCTCCACCTAAGTACCTATTTATTCCATTTTAAAGTTCTGGTAAGTTTTAGAAATGCTTCTTCTTGCAGAAACCATATACCCAAATATCCAGTGACATCCACTTTGATTATAGATTCTACAAGCATCTCCAATCTGAAAGTAATAGTAAAATCTAATTCCAGCATCCTTTCTAGATGACTTCTTATCAGATTCATATCTGGAATTCATAAAACCATGGTATGATGGAGTCATCATTTGGGGCAACATTTTGAATTTTATTTTTTAAATTATTTTCTGATTGAAGTCATGTGTTCACTATACAAATTATATGCTCATTGGAGAAATTTTTAAAAACATGATAAGTGAGTGTAAAGAATAAAACAAAAATCACCTGAAATTCAATCAACCAAAGAAAATCATTATAAACATTTTGGCAAATTTCCTCCTGTTATTTTTTTCATGATTTGTATATTAATACTTGGATTATACTGCATACATTCTTTTGCAGCCTCTCTTCACTTGAGCTTTTTTCTATATTCCCTCACCAATTAAAAAAAAATGATAATGGGACATTCCAACACACACAGATTTCACTACAATTTATTTGCTCACTCTCCAACTGCTGGACATTTAGGTTGTTTTAAGACTTTTACTTTTACGCATTATGTTTTGATGAACAGTCCTGTACTGCTGTACATAAATTCTTGTCTACATCGTCATGTCTGGCCATTTTAAAGGGGAAGAGACATAGGGCACGGTTTCTAAGCAATCCATCAGATGGCACCGTTAACCTGGGATGGCTTGGTTAACTTCCACAAATCCCATATTCCTATCTCAGGAACTTGCACAACTAATCAAGCATCTCATTATGTAGTTTTACGGTACTCTATAAGCGTTTTATGTGCATAAACTAACCTCCACCCAGACCTTGAGCTCTGTGAAGCCAGGGCTGCTAAATAAAGCAAGGCTCTTATAATTCATTTTCATTTTTATTCTTAGTTTTATAGTTATTTGTTTAATAGTGCTCTCAATTTTTTTAATGAGTTTTTCAATGTTTTTCAATGTCTCTATATTCTACTGCATCTGGCAAAGGAACTAGTTTAGAAACCAAACAACCACCTTTCTAGGAGGGAAAATAAAGAGCAACGCTTACCAGGGAAAACTTGGTAAAAGAGTTGAAGGATGATGATGATACCAGCTCTCCGCAAACTGCCCAGCTCCCCACTGTGTCAGCTTCACATCTTTCTCTCTAAAGCCTCTAAACCACCAATCTCCCCGCCCCTGCACGCCAGGCTTTCACCCTGGTTTCCTGTCTCCAAAATGCCATAGCTCTAAATATCCCCTTTTCCTAGCTCTACAAGTCAGCATTTGGTAAAGAAAGAATCCAAGATAATGTAATTCACATCAAGATGGGAATAAATTACAGCCCCAACCTCCAACTCTCTCTGAGTATGTGCATTTTTAAATGGGTCACTTTTGGATTCAAATGAATCTGTCATTTGTAATCTTTCTGCCAGTTTAAGCAGTGAAGACAACCTGGGTAAAAGAAGACAACCAGGGCTGGCGGGAGGCAGGGAGGACAGAGTGCTGGAATAGAGGGCAGAACATTTTCCTCTTTCCAATCTTTCAAGGTCTCTTCCAGCTGAATGATTTATCTCTATGACGCTATCAATAATGCTTACCACTCCATAAAACTGACTACATTTTTGGTAATTAAAAAACTCCTCTTTGAAAAATCAGGTCATCCAATGGTACAGCAGTCCACTTATATATTCTTCTGCTGTGGTCCCCACGAGGCCACTTGCAGAATTGGTCACTTACTAAGGACTTGGAAAATATCTGTCTAGACTCTAGTGGAACTGAAATGCTGACAGATTCAGCTGCAGCTTAAGACAGCAATCAGTCTATTTATCACCATCTTCTCCTGGCATTTTCCATTTGCATGAAAATACGGCCCATTGTTAGACAGCTCTCTCTCCCTCCCCTCCCCATTCCTTTAGCTGCCTTCTTCTTACCTGTACCATGCTGTTCCCAGCAGCGATGGTGGCCCTTCTCCACATCCGCCTTCTGGTGGAAACTTCGCTGAGCAGCTGGGCCAGTTTGCGCTCCATCTCAGCTTGAAACACTCCATTCTGGAGCTGCTTCTCAACGACACCCAGGAGGACTACATTTAAGGTGAAACACACACAGGCCCCAAAACAGGTCAGCAGTGGAGAGAAAAGGATGTGTGTGAGAGAGAAATTAACACAGGATTACTATAAAATGCCAATCCCCAGAGAGGAGACATTAAAAGGGGAAAGAGGGAAGGTGAACAGGGTACAGGGAAGCCCAGGGAGGGCAGCCCATGGGTCTTATCTCTAAAGTTTACAAAGACCTGTGGCCAGAAGTCCCAGGAGCTCGGCAGTGCAGGAGCTTTGGAGCTAAGAGCTCCAACACAAGATCAAACGTTTTATCTGCGCTTATTTCAAAATTTCTTGAAATGGTTTGAGTTCCTATCTTATCTTGACTCAAGATTTGGACTCATTAACTGACTCGAGATAAGGAGGCCTATCTTCAGACATCTAGACACCTAAACAGACAATGGCTTGTCAGCCTTTACAGGAGAAAAAAGTTTGTGCTTTGCAGCCAGAACTGGCTCAAATCCCCTTTAAGATAGTCACTTAACCACTATGAAAATTATCTGGAAAATAAGGCCACTGTACCATGCAAAGAGGTGGGGCCTTTATACGGGATGTTGTATGTGAAGCAACGAGAGCTTGCAGGGTCCAGGAACCTGTCAATGGTGACCACCCCCGTTCTACAAGCTTCCCCCCCATGACCAGTTAGTTACTCACTGTGCTGCTTACACACTGGGCACCCGTTGAGCATCTAACTATCCTTTACACTTTTGCGTACCAAGTTAGAAAGGCTTTATCTGCAACACCACAGCTATAAATACCTGACCCAGGCTCACAAGATCTAAAAACATGCCTCTTTATTTGTCCTTATAAAACCAGACATATGAGGCTTTTAGGAAAAAAAGAGATCCTTGCTTCAGAACCTTGTCCCATTCTGGTCAGAAGATCATGAATTTCTGTTAGATTTTTGCCTTGGACTTGATGTATGAATTTTAAAGAAAGCCAATCCTTTTTGTGCCATAACTCAGTGGGATGCATTCCCACAGCCAAATCTGAATCCCTTTCTCATTCATGCTTTGCCAAGAAGCCAAGGTACATTTTGCCCTGAATTGAGGACTAAGAAACAAGAAAGGCGATATCCTTCTCAATACTCCCCACACAGACTTCTCACTCTTACAGTTCACAAAAACATTACATAAGTTAAACATACCTGTTCTTACCCAAGAGGACTTCAACAACTGAGATAAGTTGAGCTGTGGGTACTGGAAAGCTATAAAAAGGAAAGGGTTAGAAAGGGAGAAAGATCCATAAAAAACAGGTCTGCAACAGTCAGAAACGTGAGTGTTCTAGGGAGCACTGGATAAGTCACAACACACTGCTTCCCCTACACTAATCAGCTCTGCCTATGGAAGAACAAAGTGCCAGGCTGGGGTGAAGGCCAGGACAGTGAGAGGGTCCTGAGCACGTTAGTCTCTGGGAGAAAGAGGGAGAAAAAGGAAGAAAGGGCTTACTCGAGGGACATCATGGGACACTACTTCACAGAGAGCTCACCCATAAGTTCCCCTTGAAATGTCACTGTTCCAGAGCAATGAGTTTTCACCCTGTGTTCCCCAGAGCCCTGGGATTTCCCAGCAGTGACTCAAGCAGGGTAAACTGACGCTATGTACAGCACAGTTATTTTATCCATACCTGCACCGTATATCATTGAAAGTTGCTATTTGTAAATAACAATTTCACCCCTGTCTACTTTTGCATTTTACAAGTCATTCTTTTTCATTTAATTAGCAGTACACTAAAATACAGTAAGAATCATTAAGCCATTTGGCTGCTCCATTCTGAAAAAGAATTTGGTATCTTTTTTGCCTGACTTCAACTCTGGAATCTACTGTTTTTTGAAGTAAATGTTTCCCCTACCCTCAGTCCACTCCATTTGTACTATGAATCGAATAGCTTTCACCAGGAAGGAAGGTTTAGTTTCTTTCCAATTATTTTTCTTTTTCCTTTTTAAGTGTACACACAATGAACCTCACTCTTTTTTGGTGTACAGTTTTATAGGTTTTGACAAATGCATAGAGGCACGTAACTACCACCACTATAAAGATACAAGACACTCTCATCAGCCCCCCCAAAAATGCTTTCCTCGCACCCTTCACCCCTGGAAACCACAAATCTGTTCTCAGTCCCTCTGGTTTCACCTTTTCCAGAACCAGTATAGCCTTTGATAGTGCCCCTGGCTCTCTAAGTGGAATAATAAAGCAAGCCCAGTGAGACAGGAGGGCTCTGAAGGCCCACCCCAGTGTGATCTGAGAAGCTCCAACTGTATCCAGTTTATATTCCAGATTTATGCTAGCTATTTCATTTGAAAAGAAGGGATCCAGCAATGCAAGCATTCACAGCCACATCCCCAGCAGCCACAGGAAAGGAGCACTCACGTTCGGCAATCTGCAGCACCGGGTACCCCAGGTAGAAACTGAACTCCACCACACTCAAGTTCCTGAGCATTTCACTCACTTCGGACCCATTCAGAAGCCCCTGCGAGCCTTTAACAGCAAAGATGATGTTCACTGGGCCCCGGCGAGGAGCCAGCCTTGAAGATCCCACAGTGATATTCAAGATCTGAAAGAAAGAAATCAGAGTAAGGCTCTAAAATAAATTAAAACATCTAGCTATAGCTTCCTCCACAAGAGGGCAGACAGCAGGATCAAGCAGTATCAGCAGTATTTCATCTTGTGGAACTGAAATCTACAGCCACAGAGAGATAGAGAAAATGAAAAAGCAGAGGACTTTGTACCAGATGAAGGGACAGGATAAAAACCCAGAAGAACAACTAAATGAAGAGGAGATAGGCATACTTCCAGAAACAGAATTCAGAAGAATGACGGTGAAGATGATCCAGGACTTTGAAAAAAGACTGGATGCAAAGATCGAAAAGTTTACCAGAGACCTAGGAGAATTAAAGAGCAAACAAACAGAGATATGCAACACAATCACTGAAATGAAAAATACACTAGAAGGAACCAACAGCAGATTAACTGAGGCAGAAGGGCAAATAAGTGACCTGGAAGACAGAAGGGTGATAATCACTGATGCGGAAAAGAATAAGGAAAAAAGAATGAAAAGATCTGAAGACAGCCTAAGATACCTCTGGGACAATGTTAAACATACCAACATTCGCATTATAGGGGTCCCAGAAGGAGAAGAGAGAAAGGACCCGAGAAAATATTGGAAGAGATTAGAGTTGAAAACTTCCCTAACATGGGAAAGGAAATAGCTACCCAAGTCCAGGAAGCGCAGAGAGTCCCACTCAGGATAAACCCAAGGAGAAACATACCAAGACATATAGTAGTCAAGCTGACAAAAATTAAAGACAGAGAAATGTTATTGAAAGCAACAAGGGAAAAACGACAAATAACATACAAGGGAACTCCCATAAGGGTAACAGCTGATTTCTCAGCAGAAACTCTGCAAGCCAGAAGGGAGTGACACGATATATTTCAAGTGATGAAAGGGAAGAAACTACAACCAAGAATACTCTACCCAGCAAGGATCTCATTCAGATTCAATGGAGAAATCGAAAGTTTTGCAGACGAGCAACAGCTAAGAGAATTCAGCACCACCAAACCAGCCCTACAACAAATGCTAAAGGAACTTCTCTAAGCCGGAAACATAAGAGAAGAAAAGGGCCTACAAAAACAAAAACAAAACAATTAAGAAAATGGTAATAGGAACATACATATCGATAATTACCTTGAATGTAAATGGACTAAATGCACCAACCAAAAGACAAAGACTGGCTGAATGGATACAAAAACAAGACCCATATATATGCTGTCTACAAGAGACGCACTTCAGACCTAGGGATGGAAAAAGATATTCCATGCAAATGACAATCAAAAGAAAGCTGGAGTAGCAACAGTCACATCAGATAAAATAGACTTTAAAATAAGAAATGTTACAAGAGACAAGAAAGGACATTACGTAAAGAACAAAGGATCCATCCAAGAAGAGGAGATAACAATTATAAATATATATGCACCCAATATAGGAGCACCTCAATACACAAGGCAAATGCTAACAACTACGAAAGAGGAAATGCAAGGCAGAAATAGAGACACAGATGTAGAGAACAAACACATGAACACCAAGTGGGGAAAGCGGGGAGGGTTGGGGGGAATGAATTGGGAGATTGGAATACCAAATTGTACGCTCTAAATATATGCTGTTTATTGCCTGTTAACTGTATCTCAATAAAAGTTCTTAAAAAAAAAATGTAGCTAAAAGCCTGACTATGGTTTCTCTCTCACAATTTCCCTCATCAAGTATTTTTTTAAAAGAGCATTTTTAAAAGAAGAGTAATTGGCTTTGCAACCTCGTTCCCTTTTGTAATACTTTTAAAACCTCAGTTTATTGAAAACGTTCTTTATATCAAGTGGGGAATGGAGTACATGTATTTATAGTCTCTCCCCTTTTCCTTCCCACCCCAAATCCCACTGAAATAACAAGATGAACAAAGGCGAATAAATCTACAACAGCACTGAGAATGGAAGAAAACCAGAGATTCTGTCAAATTACTGGAAGATGGAAAAAGGGTGGGATCATGTTGATACAAAGCAGAACAGAGGGAACCAAGACCCCAAACACCCACAGGTCAGACCACAGTGGACTGAGAGCAATCTCCCCCAGGGGCCCCAGGAAGCCTCCACAGCAGAGATCCACAGGAGCTGAGACTGGGGTGGGCTGTGGGACAGCTATGGGGTCACTAATTAAAGACTGAGTGCCAACAGCTGAGTCAGTTGTCTCCCTCCCCTCTCCCTTCCAACCTCACACCCAAGCCAACTCAGAAGTGCTAGCAGCCCCAGCTTCACCCCAGGAGCCTGAAGAACTGCTCTCTGAGGAAGATGAGTTCCCTTCCTGAGAGGACCCAAGACTCCCTGTGAGGCAGCCCCTAAGCAGGAAGGTGGGTGGAGATAACCACAGTGCACACAAGAGACAAAGAAGGAAAGAAACAGACTTCCCTGGTGGCATAGTGGTTAAGACTCCGTGCCCCCAGTGCATGGGGCCCGAGTTTCATCCCTGGTCAGGGAATAGATCCCATATGCATACCTCAACCAAGAGTTCACAACTAAGGAGTCTGTGTGCCACAACGAAGGAGCCCTCAAGCCACAACTAAGCAGCCAGCAAGCTGCTACTAAGGAGGCTGTGAGCCACAACTAAGGAGCCTGCCTGCTGCAACTAAGACCTGGTAGAACTAAATAAATAAATAAGTAGTACATCTATTCTAAAAAAGAAAAAAAAAAAGGAAAGAGTGAAAGGAAGAGCAGCTCTGCCATGAAGAATACACTAACACACTCCATCCCCAGGGTACAACCTCCTCATCTCACACGGTGGGCAGGGTGCCCAGGCTGCCTGTCCCTGACCACACACTGCCTGGTACCCAGGGCTCCAACGAATCCTCCCATCAGGAGATAAGGCTGATGCAGACACAGACTCTACAACTGAAGGGGCAAGATGAACAAGGTGCCAAAACTAACCACCTTCTTCCTCATTCCTAGAGACAACCACCAACAGTCTACAGGTGTTTATAGAAAACTAACAGCACAAAAGTGAAGGGCCAAGAGCAATGCAGAACAATGGCAAAGAATGCAGAGAAAACAGAGATAACTTAGGACATGGAAGACTACAGACTAAAAATTCTAATTAATGTCCTCAGAAACTTTCAAGGTGATATTATATCATCATTCAAGATAAGCCTGCATCTTTATAGGAAAGGCTGCAATGAAAAAAGAGCAAATAAAAATGAAGAAAAAAAAAAGATGGCTAAAAGAAAATTCAATAGAGGGATTGGATAACATAATAAACACAACTGAAGACTAAATTAACTTAGAGGACAAGGTTTAGAAATTTGTAAAATAGGGAATTTAAAAAAGAAATGGAAAAAATAAGAAATATGGAAAGTGAATCCAGGATCACCAAAATCTATTTAAAATGAATCTGAGAGAGAACAGAGAATATGGAGGAATAAATATCAAAGAAATGTAAAAACATCAGAAGTTTCCACGTAATACATACAAAGCCTGTCCTCTGATTAGTAGCTATACTCTGTTTTTCAAGTGAAGCACTGCATTTCATGACATTCCATGAAATGAAATTCCATAATATGAAACACTGGTGTATTTAGGCATTCCCCCCATAGGATATTTAAATTGATACTGTTCCTTTCTAGAACATTCTTGCATTTCCCACACAGACTCATCTCTCTTCAGCTCACCATATCTGAACTCTCTCATTATTGGGCTCCTCTACAATGTTCAAATATACTTAGCCTATTCATGCTCTATGGACTCGATGCCATGGACACAGATGATCTCTAATCCACGTGAACTAAATCTCCTCTGCTGGAGGGAATTAAGAAAAGTTAAGTGTGTCTTAAACAAAACATTATGAAACTAGTTCCTCTTTAAAAGATAAAGCATCTTGTTCTGCATTCAATGCTATTCTCACCTGCACTGTGAGGTTATACGTCCCCTGGTGGTGTTTTCTCACTTCAGACAGAGCTATCATCAGGCCTTTCTCGATGCGCTGGGTGAAGCTGCAGAAGCCAGTATCCACACTCTGAGGCACAAATTGCAGTACTGAAAAGAAGGACAGCATCACAGTCCCCTGAACTAGGTGTTTCTTTAGTATTAAGGAATGAGGAGAAGGACAAAATAGTACCTAATTAATGAACTCTGATCCATAGTACGGGATTAAGTACCATGATGTATTATTATTTTTTAATTGACGTATACTTGATGTATATTATTATATAAGTTTCCGGTGTATAACAGTGATTCACAATTTTTAAAGATTATATTTAATTTATAGTTATAAAATATTGGCTATATTCCCTGTGCTGTACAATATATCCTTGTAGTTTATGTTTTATACATAGATACATAGTAGTTTGTACCTCTTAATGCCCTACCCCAATATTGCCCCTCCCTCTTGCCTGGCTCCACTGGTAACCACTAGTCTGTTCTTTTTATCTCTGAGTCTGTTTCTTTTCTGTTATATTCACTTGTTTTATTTTTTAGATTCCACATATAAGTGATATCATACACAGTATTTGTCTTTCTACGTCTGACTTATTTCACTTAGTGTAATACCCTCTAAGTCCATCCATGTTGCTGCAAATGGCAAAATTTTCATTCTTTTTTTATGGCTGAGTAGTACCCCATTGTGTGTGTGTGTGTGTGTGTGTGTGTGTGTGTGTGTGTGTGTGTGTGTGTGTGTGTGTGTGTGTGTGTGTGTGTGTGTGTGTACCACATCTTCTTTATCCATTCATCTGTTGATGGGCATGGGGGTTGCTTCCATGTCTTGCCAACTGTAAATAATGCTGTTATGAACACTGAATGTATCTTTCTGAATTAGTGTTTTGATATTTTTTTTGGATACATCCCCAAGAATGGAACTGCTCAGTCATATGGTAGTTCTATTTTTAGTTTTTTGAGAAACCTCCATACTGTTTTCCATAGTGGCTGTACCAATTTACATTCCTACCAACAGTGTACGAGAGTCCATGATGTGTTATTTTTATGTATCATATCATGGAAATGTAGAAAGCCAACTGTACCAAATGACTACATGCAATGTGAAAGTGACTTGTATCATTTTAAAATGGAAAAATATCTAAGATAATAATTGGAGCATCAAAAGATATAACACTGAAACATTTCAAATAGAAATAAATTCATTGCAGATGAAATCTCAAGTATGTATGGGTGAAACGAATATTACCTGGTATTGTTTTAAAACACTCTAGCTTCCTCAAAAAAAAGTTTGTGTGAGATAGATGAAACAAAATTGGGAAAATGCTGACAATTTTTAAAGTTTATACAGGCATAAGTGGGCTAAATATAGTATTCTCTCTACTTCTGTATATGTTTAAAAATGTCCATAATAAAAAGTTAAATGAGAGGACTTGCCCTGGCGGTCTAGTGGTTAAGACTCCGCACTTCCACTGCAGGGTGCATGGGTTCAATCCCTGGTCAAGGAACTAAGATCTCACATGCCTCATGGCACAGCCCCCCCCCCCAAAAAAGTCAAATGACATTAAGGAACTACTATTAATTTTAGGGGATGTGATAATGATATTGTGGATAGATGTGTGTGTACGCATGTATGTGTCTGTATGTATGTGTATGTGTTATATGTTTGTGTGTATATATGTTTAATAGTCTCATCTTTTAGAGGCATAGGTTGAAATATTTATGAATGAGATGACATGATGCCATATCAAAATAATGTGGGGGGGCGGCTGTCAATGGGGGTGTAGATGTAACAAATCTGGCAAGGAGGTGAAAACTGTTGAAACCGTACTGTGAGTACCTGGTTCATTAAACTATCCTGTGTACTTTTGTATATGCTGAAAATTCTCCATAATTATAAAGTTTTTTGAAATTTTAAATAACAAATTTTAACATAATCCTCCCCAAATTATTTTAAAACACAAAAAATAAAATGAAATTCTATTTACAAATCAAAACAACTATACTCAATTTTCTTACCCGTTTGAACTTGAAACCTGGACTCTGGCACAAGGAAGGAGGGTTTCACAGCCAAGATTAAAGGAGTTTGGTCACGTACAAGTTTACTATTTACAAGTACATTTATGACCGATATTGCCGTGTAAACGAAGGGACCAGATGTTACCAGAAAAGTGAAGTCAGCGAATAGTTCATAAACCTATGAAAATAAAAAATATGAAAGAATAATTATCAAATTTGAAGGTACCATAATTCAAACTTAAAGGAAATCGTATTGAGCAGACAAATAATAAAGTTAAAAAAATACTTTTAAATGAAGGGGTATTGCTTCAGAGATAATTAAAATTTTATTTTACTTATACCTCTTACGTATCTGCCAACTTTCTCAAAAACAGCACGAGATTAAAAGAGCAAGGACAGTGAAAAAGAAGAATAGTCAATGATACGAACTGAATATGGAATTAAGGAGAATTCAAGGTGTTTTATTGTACCCACAGAAAAAGGAGCACTTACTCTACTAAGCAAAGCTGTCCAAAAGAAATATGTGAGCCACACATGCAATTTTTAAATTTCTAGTAGACACATTAAAAAATATAAGAAGAAAAAGGTGAAATTAATTTTTAAAACATTTTACTTAACCCAATATATCTGATATATTTCAACTGCAGGCAGTGCAAAAAATTATTGAGCTATTTTACATTCCTTTTTGCACTGTCTTTGAAATCTGGTGTGTATTTTGCACTGACAGCACATCTCATTTGGGACAAGCTCCATTTCACATGCTCAACAGCCACACACAGATCATGGCTCCGTTCAGGATGGTGCAGGCCTAGAATGTGGCTTTCTGAGCTCATCTGGGGAGAGGAGGCACTAGCAGGCGTCCAGCATAAAACATCTAGAAATCTCTCTCTGTCTCACTCGATGTACAGAAACATATATACGGACTCTCACTTTAAACTCTAATCCAGGCCCTTTTATGTAAATCAAGGGAAGCGAGATCATTAGGTCATCACCCCAAACTCTGGTCTTAGAGCCTTTTGTTCCAATTCTGCCAACACATCCCCGTGATAGACTAAAGCTGGCCTGGTCTGGGATCAGAAAGGGATTCCCTTGAGAAGCCACATTTGAGTGGAGGTTTAAAGGATGAGCAGGTGTCCACCAGGAGGAGGGAGGGGAGAGAGGAAAGCGAATGTCCCACTCTCATGATGTGCATTCGACCCGGGCTCCCCCACCAGACTTGCACACCGCGGGGACCCACCTTGAGCTCCACCACACGGTTGAAATGGCTCCTCAACACCTCTTTGATGGATGTAATGATGTACTCCTGCACGGCTCTGCGGGCTAGCACTGCAAATCAGTTCAGTGTCATTATGAATGGGCAGAGGACCCATGGCCCCCCTTGGGTCTCAGCATGGAGAAAAAAGACCCAGCGCATCCTCCTCCCTCCTCCCCTCCACCTTCCCTGGCCACGAGACTGCATTCCTGCTCCACCTCTCCTGCCATCTTCTCCCCCTTCTTCCTTTCTATTCCTTGTCCCCATCGAAACCAGCACACAGAGCCATGCTGCTGACCAACCGCACGCTATACTTAAGTACATATTAACAGGGCACTGACTTCATGCATAACCTGCCATTTCTCAGGAGAAACAAGTGGGAGAGTCTGATCAAGGGGCCACAGTCACCAAATTTCTTCAGACGTGACATCAAAGGTATTCCAGTTTCATGTGACTAAAGCAGCCAGGCAGCTGCAAGGGAAGCTGCTGCCTGTTGTCTGGTAACTTGAACTATAGGCTGAGGAGAAGGTCAAAGTCTGTGACCCAATTCAGAGGATACTGAGTCACTCCATGTTTCTCTCCTCAGAATCCAAGTGACATTTATAGGACTACATAAAAACAAAGTGCCCCCTCTTTTCCAGGAAAAGTGAGAATAGTAAGACATTGCAACAGTGGCCGCTATGCATTTGTCCACCTGCTGGAACTAAACATGAAGGTGTTTGGTTTTAACTGTGTCATCTACGCATCCAATAGGTCATGAGTAAATCTTCTTCCTTCCTTCCTCCTCCCCTCTCTTCCTTCCTTTTTTTTTCTTTCTTTCTTCTTTTGGCCACGCCACGCGGCATCTGGGATCTTAGTTCCCCAACCAGAGATTGGACCTGAGCCCACTGCAGTGGAAGGGCGGAGTCTTAACCACTGGACTGCCAGGGAAGTCCCTAAACATTTTCTTTGTTTTCAATGCTACTAACTCATTTGTAATATTTTATAATATTCTGGCACTTATTACATGCCAGACACTGGGTTAAGTATTTTATATGCATTAATGCATTTAAATCTTTATAATAACCCAAAGAAGTAGGTACCACCACCATCCCTGTTTAATAGTTGAGGAAACTGAGGCTTAGACAAGCTAACTGTCCAGAGAACTCACGGGAACTGGCAAAGCAATGAGAACTACAACTCAGGAGTTGTCCAGGTCCAAAGCCTGTACTCCTTGCCCCGATGCTGTATGTCACATACGTATCTCATATAAGCATCTTTGGAAGATCACCTCGACCAAGAGAGTGACGTGAAGCAGGGCCTTACCAGTTGTGATCAAATAGGCATCAGGAACTGTAATATCACACACATACGGAGACTTGGTGGTGACCAGCGCTGGAGTATGAACCGTTGCTTCGGGAGTGGGGGTGGTCACAGGATGAAGGGACGGCGGGGGGAGAACCGTGCTGTCCTCATGGGGATTCTGACTCGCAGTTCTGCTGTTCTGGGTGGTGTGAACAGAATTCTCAGGGGTAGCACTAGTATCAGAAGTGCTCAGCTCAGTGGAGGTGTTCCCCAGTAAATCTGTGGGTGCGAATGATGGGCCACGTGAACCATCTGGCTCTATAGGCAGAGACGAGGGAATCACCTCAGGAACAAACGCTGATGGTGGGTATCCAGTGGTAACCAGCACTGTGGTGACAGGGGTGACTTCGGAAAAAGAGGGTAAGACAGACGTTTGATCGTTCATAACACTGATGTTATCTTCAGAAGGTGTCGGGGTTGAAAAGAGAGAAGATTCAGTTAAAACGGGTGTAGTAGGAACAACAGTCAAAAGTGACGTGAAGTGAGCTTCAGAAGTCAAAATGGGCTCAGAACGGGAGGGCACCAGTGTGGTGACTGCAGATTCATGGGACATGAGTGAAAACTCAAAATAGGAGGTAATTTCAGTGAAAGCTGAGGTAAAATGAGTTTCAGCATCTGTCGGTGACACTGTGGGTGCTTCAGAAAACTTCAGAGAACTGGAGGGGAAGCTGGAGAGTACTGATGTTTCAGAGTAACTAAGGAGAAAAGTGAACGTGCTTAAAAGAAGGTCTGAGCTTGGCCAGAGCTGAGAAAATTCAAGGTTTGTGGAATTGGGAACAGAAAGCTGAGATGACTGAGAATTGAAAGAGTTGGTCAATGACAGTGTCTCAACCAAGGTAGAAAATGCCTGAGAAATGAAGGTGGACAGATCACTGGACCTCAGAGATGGGGAAGCAAGTACTTCTGAAGATGGAGGGACCCGGCTGCTGAATTCCAGAGGTGGAGTGGAGAAAAAGCTGGACGCAAAATCCCAAATACTTGCAGTTTCACGCTGGGAAAAACTGGCAGATTCTCGGTCAGGGAAAAGCTTAGACTCTGCTGACAGGTCCAAACTATAAGATGTGAAAAGACCTGGGCCTCTGACAGCAAGCAATGGTGTGTTTTTGTTTGCTGTGATGGGGAAAGAAGAGTCAAGAAGAGCACTAGGGGTGACTGAGGAAAGCACAGCTGTCACACTAGATGGCATTACTTGAGCTTCAGCGACAGAGGAGGAGCCAAAAGCAGCAGCATCAAGTGACACAGGCACAGAGAGGTGGCCCTGGGGAGGATACACTTGTGTGGTCATAACACTGCTCATCTCCCCCTCAGCTGAAATACCCACACTCGTTGCTGAGATCTCCATAGATGGAGAAGAGAGGGGAACCATCGGTCTTGAGGGGAAAAGTGTATTAAACTCTTGAGGATCTTCCTCAAATTCAGAGAAGTCTGCCAGGACGCTGCTCAGTGGAGAGACGCTGCTCACTTCCGAGAGCATCAGGGACAAGGTCTCAGCACCATCCCCTGATCCCATGTCCTGCTCCATGAGGCTTGTTGACAGCATGTGCCGAGGCGACACCGCAGTGCAGGACACGCACCAGGTGTTTGCTCTGAGCAAAGACACTGGGCTCCGGACGTGAGTGTCACCCACACAACCTGGGACCACTGAATGGCCAGGCAATTCTGAAGCCTCACTGTAGCTGCTGGGAAGAAAGGGGTTAAGTGAAACACCAGCAGATTGAGTAGAGAATGATCCAGATGCAAGAGGAGTCGAAAAGAAAGTCAAATGTGCGCTGCTGCTGCTGAAGGCAAGGCCCATCTGGGACGGAGCTGCAGGGCGACGTGTGCCTGAAGAGACAGTTTCCTCTAGGCTTTGACCCAAAGCAGTGGTCGTATCAGAGTATCTGTCTGGACCTGTAGCCAGAGCAACCTCTGTAGGCAGTGAGACCTGTCCAAATGGGGGAGGTGGCTGCCGAGTGACACCATCACCTGGCAGCCAGGGCTCAGAAGACTGCGAGCTAAGGAGGGTTTCTGTGCCCTCTGCTCCTGAAGCCATGATCTCTGGCAAAGTCCTGCTTGATACATGCCCATAAGTGCCAGTAGAATAAAACACCAAATTCCTACTAGGAGTTGGAATTATGTCCTTAGAATTGGGAAAAGCTGACCAAAAAGCATTGAAATGACTGGGGGATTCAGTAGACCTGGTTAGTTGTTGCACTGTGTTTTGCCGGGCTGATGTCACTTCTTCATCTTGCAAAGAAATGATGGGTAATGATGGAGTCGGCACAGAGTCTAACGCTTCTTTGGGCAGCCCTGGCAGACTGACTGTGACATGTCGTATGGGAGAAACCAGGTGTGAAGTGGTCCAGTAAGTCTCTGGCAAAAAGTTATCCATTTCATCATCCTCTATGACCTCGTTGCTCGCCACCGACACATAATTTGCCACAAAGATGCTGTGATCTGCTGTACTTTGTGTCCATTTTCCTTGGTTAAAAAAGGTTGTATCAAAAGTAGTGGCGGATGGAGATGACCTGACGTGGAGAGAACTGCTCTGCTGGAACCCTGGAGCAGTTTCTGTTAAGGCCACGTGTGCAGGGCTGTGTATGGTGCTTTCCCTCGGCATGAGCTGCAAGGAGGATAAAGAAAGGTTGTGCGGTTCCAGGGGGAGCTCATCTACAAAGAAAATTACAGCTGAGTTTAGTTGCAAGGCTATGAAAGTCATACTGCTAACTAACATTTTGTTTCAGATATAAAAATATCCTCAATCAACAGATATCCACTCACTGTGAAAATCCACGATTCTCAGTTAGAAGTTAAACAACCAACTGGAAGCCAGAAATTGCCAGAATTATTATCAGCATAATGCGTGCAAACAGTCATGAATTGGAGCACCACTTTTACTTAAGCGTGTGTGTGTATGTGTGTGTAACACACTGACATGTTTGTCTTATTTTCTAACAACACCACAGAATACTATAAATGGAGGAGGCCTTATGGGGCTGTCTTGTCTGTTCTCTCTCATTTAACACATGAGAAAGAGAGATTCAGAGAAGGTAACCAAAGCAATTACATGATCACCCAGACAGGTGGAGCTGGAATCTGCATATAAACCTGCCCTGACTCCCAAGTCCATGTTCTTTTTCCTCCATAAGAGTTGGCTCTTATAAGAAATGAACATGACTACTCTGACAGCATCACTCATCACCCAGGGAAGAGAGTTCAGCAGTTTATCGTTATAGGACCTTCCACATCCAGACCTCAGACTACCTCCAGGCTCACCTCTCCTCAGTCCCTGTTCCACTCTCATGCCTTCCCAACTATGCTCTGGCAAAATGAGCTACCCAGATTCTCTGTGGCTCAGTGATTTGCACATTCCTCTCTCTCTGCCTGAGATGCCCTTCCCCTGCTCTCCACCTGGATTACTCCTACTTGCCCTGCAGATGCAGCACAGATACGACCTCCCTCCTCAGTACTCCAAAGCTGGGTTATTGCCTCTCCCTAGGTTTCCACCTGTCTCATCCCTGACTGTGCCCCACTGAAATGAACCGTCTGCTCATTATACTCTGAGCTTCTTGGGGAAAGAAACTGTTGACCTGTTTCCCCAGTGCCTAGCACGTGAGTGACATAAACTAAGAGCTCAATAAACATTTGTTAAATGAATGAATAAATGAATGAATGGTGTCTGAGGACCAAGTTCTGTTACGTGCCCAAAGCATCCTATCAGCCCCTCAAACTTTCATATTCCTCATCCTTGTGACAGCTGTCATTATCATTTAAGTGGCTTAGGTATCTCCGCTTCTAATTCAGATACACTGTATAGAGAGGTAGGAAATGTGATGGCCCAGACTCCTGATGAAGGCCCAGGGCACAGGTCCTAGAGGAACACTGAAACACAGAGCCTAGAGGCACATTGGACCAGACAGCCTAATGCTCAGGCATGAGTGTAAAGTTAAAAATTACAAAACACATACGAAATAAGGTACTATGAAAGAGAGTCAAGAGAAACCTCCCCCCAAAATAAAAAAAAGGAACGCACACAAAAAGTAGCAGATCTGTAAAGGCTTCAGGTATTGGAATTACGGGATACATTTTTGAAAGTATGTTTAATTCACTTAAAATAATAAAGAAGGGACTGAAAAGATGAGTAAGGAGCAAGAGGCTATGAAAAATGGCCAGAAAGATTTGAAAAACAACCAAAAGAACATCTGACAATGAAACAATATAATAATTAAAAATTTTAAACTCGGTATACAATATGTAATAAACAATAAACAGCAATTCAGACATAGCTGAAGGGAGATTTAATGAACTGGGGGACAGACCTGGAAATGACTCAGAATGGAACACAGAGAAACAAAAGGAGGAGAAATGTAAAAAGGAGGAGTTAAGAGAGATGAAGACAGACTGAGATAGTCCAACACACATTTGATCAAAGTTTTAAAAAGACACAGTAGAGGGAACTGGGAAGAGACAATATTCAAAGAGACAGTGCTAAGAACTGTCCAAAACAATAGAAGACATGAATCTTTCAATTCACGAAGATAAAGAATCCCAAACCAGGTGAATTAAAAAAAAAAGAAACCTACACACATGATGATACCATAGAACACCAAAGACAAAGAAATTGTACAGGCAATCAGAGAAAAGGAATGGCAATTACACCATCAGGTAACTACAAATAGTTCACAGAACTAGGGGACAACTGACAATGAAATAACATCTTCAAAGTGCTGAGAGAAGATATCTGACATCTAGATTTGAATAAACAGCAATACTCCCCATTTGTTAAAATTAGGACATTTTCAGATTTTAAAAAAAAGTGTTTATACCAACAGAAGACCAATTGAGGAGTCTCTTTAAACAAGGATATACTTCAAAACAAAAGGTAATTATCCCAGAGGGAAGATCTGAGAAGAAACAGACAACAAATGATAAAAACAGAGTTAAATCTAAACAAACATTGATGGTATAAATGAATAATAATAATACTATGTAATTTGTAAGGTTAGAAAAGACAACATAGAATGAAAATAGCTTGTTACATTGCACAGAAGCTGAAAGGGGCATCCAGAGGAATTTGTGACTCACTAGCAAAGATGAAAACCAAGAGTTAAGACAAGATGCTGTGAATAGATTTTGCATGTATATACCAAAATGTGTAAATGATATTTAGTCATATATTTATATAGATGAAATATTTCTGGCTGGTTCCATCAGTATCTGAAAGTTACAAACTTACACCAGATAGAAGCTGCTTACTTTAAAGGGTCATACTCCTTCCTACAGAACATGACTTTTAAAAATGCACAGACAACAAAAGAATAAAACTACTTCTCAGAGATTTGAGGTTGTTTCATAGCAATATTATTAGGTATTTGTTGTCTTCCATAACACCTGGCTCTAGGATTTGTCTACATGCTTTTACCATTTACCTGCCACATTCCAAGCATGGGTAAAAGTAAAGCAGATACTTATTACAACTCCAGTAAAGTAGCAGCTGTTCTTCTCTATAGTAAAGGTTAAAAAGTTATAAATTTGAGAAGTAATAAAAAAACACTATGTACAACTAAGTAGCATAAAGATTTAAAAGTTTTCCTAAGAATAAATTATTTTATGTGTCTGTTTTAAAATATGATTTATTTTTAAATACAAGACCTAAAAAGAGAACAAGATCCGTTTTAAAATGAATCAGAAATATATTCGTAAATGCACTGGAAAAATGCAAGAGATAAAACAGCAAAGAAAGGAGCGTTTAGTGGCTAATTTATAAGCCCAAGTAGCTGATGCAAATTAGAATTCAATCAATTCTGCCTACAAAGGACAAGGAACAGGGAAGGCAAAGTGATCAAAAGAATGAAAAATTCTCCTAGCTAGTAAAACAGAGGAACAAAAACTTCCTATTAAGAACTGTAAGGTGAACCAAGCTGCGAAGCTTTTCTTTCCCCTCCTTTTGGCCAAGTCCCAGGAGAAAGAAATCAACTCTAAAGAGACCGCCGCTAAAATGCCATGGGAATCACTTCTGTAGTTAACTCAGGAAGAGGTTAGAAAACCCAGATGAGTCTCTCCCAGCAGAAAAGGTCTAATTTCAAGCCCTGGAGATCAATTTTCAAGTTCTCAAGCATTAGTTCACACAAGAGTGAAAGGTTCTCTCTGTGATGACAGAGACAAAGGAATGGGGATGGTACATGCGTGATGGCGGATCTTGTTAAGACGCAGGCGCTGTCCAGGGCCGGGGGGGGGGTCCTCCGCTGAGCTTCTGCATGACGCCCAGGTGGGGCCGGGCCTAACCACACTCTTGAGTAGCAAGTACTGAGCCACTTTCTCCTGTGTAGCCGGTACAACACATACACATCCGGTGCCTACCTTGTACCTCCTCCTTTGCTAGGTCCCTGCCAGGCTGTATATAACAGCAGGAACTGCCCTGGTGCCATGCAGATTCACAGTGATTAAAAATTCACAAGGGAAACCTGTAGAAAAGTGCGACACCAAAGGTGAGCCCCGAAATGAACTACAGACTTTGGGTGACAATGCTGTGTCAGCACAGGTTCATTTACTGTAACAAATGCACCGCTCTGACGGGGGATGTCAAGCAATGCGGGGGGCTAAGCACGGTGTGGGCAGGGAGCAGATGGGAAATCTCTGTACCCTCCTCTCAATTCTGCTGCGAACCTAAAATTGCTCTTTAAAAAAAAATTAAATCTTAAAAATAAATAAATAAATAAAACTTTTTAAAAACTCATGAGGGAGATACCCAACTGTCTCTAGGAATTTGTTGTTCTCGCTCACACATGCAAAATTTGGTGTCTTACTGATATTTATCCTTTTTGAAACTCATATTTTTCCATTTGGAAATCTTCCCTAAATATAGTAGTCAATCATGGAACCATGAACTTTTCAAGATGAATGGATCCTTTAAGACCTTGGCAATCCTCTCACATTGCAAATGAGGCTCAGAGTTTAAGCTGACTTGCTCAAAATAGCATTCGGGCAGAGCCAGCCCAGAAAGGCAGGTTCATAAGTCCTTAGTGATTGAATGCTCTTCACACCACACCTTGCTTGGTCAAATCAGCCCATTTCATTAAGACTGCCAGCGAAGACATTACACTGAAAAATGTACTAAGTTATGTTTTAAACGAATTGAAAGCACATTCTAAATTCTGTGCTACCGAAACCTATGCAAAGGCTCGCTTTTTGAGCTGTGAGGCCCCACTATCCACCGGACAGCTCACAGCTGCAGGCATGGGCGCTCAGAAAACAAAACATCCTGAGGGCTGGCCTGGAAAACTCAAGGGACAGCAGCATCAAAAATCTCTAAAGAGCTTTAATCCAAATAGAACCATTACTTTTGCTTCTCTGCTAAATTGTGGGGTTTTCAAAACATGATGAATCATCTCAACTCTGCAGATATTGAGTCGACTACAAAACAAGAGCCCGCTAGACTTTCTGGGTGTTTAAAAACAAAAGTAGATAATTAAACCTACACCCAAGCTGGCAAATCTTCAGCAACTTGTATCCTTCTAGTTCTCAGGCTGTCCTAAGGATTTTAGTGCCGTTATCCTCCTTTTCCTACTTTTCATTTTCCTCTCCCTGTTTTAGAAAAGAGTGTCTCTTCTCTTTCTTTCTCCAACCCTAACTGGATACTAATACCTTCTACCACGTTAGTCTCTCCTCCAACTGGTACTGTTTTTATTATTTTATATTGAGTAGATAAGAAATACTATCTACAAAGATAAATTTATCAGGTAGCATATATATAATAATATAAAGAACACCTGAGTGTTTAAGAAACACTCAGTTTAAGAAAATGAATATTACCCTTCCCTCTGGCATCCCCCATGTACCCCTTCCCATCACCTCCCTACCCACTGAGGGAACCACCATTTGGAACTAAGCATCTTTCATATTCTTTTCTTTATAGTTATACCATATGTATGTATCCCTAAAGAGTATATTCTTCAGCTTTGTATGTTTTCAAACTTTATCAAAATGGAATTATACTGCATATATTCTAACATAACTTATTTTTTCCACTCCATATTGGTTTTTACCCATGAATTTTTTTTTGCATGAAGCTGTGATTCATTCATTTTCACTTCAATATGAATTCCATTATATGAATATACCAAAATGTATTTATCAACCTACTGTTGATGGACAGCTGGACTGTTGTCAATTGTTATTATTAGACATTTCTGATATGAACTTTCTTACCCATCTCCCGGTACACGTATGTATATATAAAGTATTAGGTGTGTGTGTATGTATGTACACGTGCATTTATGTGTGTGTTAGTATACACGTGTATACATGCATGTGTGTATGGCAAGTATATATGTGGGGGGTGCACATGTGCACGCAGGGGTGTGGGTGTACATGCATAGGGGTGTGTGTGTGTGCACGTGTGCATGCAGGGGTGTGGGTGCACATGTATGGGGGGGTGTGTGCACACAGGGGTATGGGTGCACATGTATGGGGTGTGTGTGTGTGCATGCAGGGGTGTGGGTGCACAAGTACAGGGGTGTGTGTGTGCACGTGTGCATGCAGGGGTGTGGGTGCACACGTATAGGGGTGTGTGTGTGTGCACACAGGGGTGTGGGTGCCCATGCATAGGGGTGTATGTGTGCATATGTGCACGCAGGGGTGTGGGTGCCCATGTATAGGGGTGCATGTGTGCACGTGTGCATGCAGGGGTGTGGGTGCACATGTATATGGGTGTGTGTGTGCATACAGGGGTGTGGGTGCACATGCATAGGTGTGTGTGTGCACGTGTGCATGCAGGGGTGTGGGTGCACATGCATGGGGGGGTGTGCACGTGTGCACGCAGGGGTGTGGGTGCACATGCATAGGGGGGTGTGTGTGCACGTGTGCATGCAGGGGTGTGGGTGCACATGTATAGGGGGGTGTGTGTGTGCATGCAGGGGTGTGGGTGCACATGCACAGGTGTGTGGGTGCACATGCATAGGGGTGTGTGTATGCATGTGTGCATGCAGGGGTGTGGGTGCACATGCACAGGTGTGTGGGTGCACATGCATAGGGGTGTGTGTATGCATGTGTGCATGCAGGGGTGTGGGTGCACATGTATAGGGGTGTGTGTGTGTGCACGTGTGCATGCAGGGGTGTGGGTGCACATGTATAGGGGTGTGTGTGTGAGTGTGTATTAATGTGTGTGTACATATGTATGCACACATGAGAACTGCTGGGTCAGAGGACATGGTCATCTGAAACTTTACCAAATAATACCAAATAATCTTTCAAAGTAGTAGAGCCAATCTATCCTCCCGTTCTTGACTGCTGCAAATCCTCACCAATACTTAATACTCCCAGACTTTCACATTTTTACTAATCTGGCTGGTATGAAACCTTACGGTTGTAGTTTGCACTTTCCTGAGCACCTTTTCCTGTCTGCTGGCCACTCACGTTGTCTATTCTAGTGTCTTTTCAATTCTACTGCCTATTTTGCTATGGGATTGTCTATCTTTTTCTTTCTGATTCAAAGGCATTCTTGATAGGTTTTAGGTACTAATCCTATGTCAGCTACAATTTCTCCCAGTTTGTGGCTTATTTGTTTGATTCTCTTTATGTGGTCTTTTGATGAACAAAAGTTCTCAGTTTTAATATGGTCAAATTTATGGTCAATCTTTTCTTACTGTTTGAAATTTATGTGTATGTGTCTTAAGATGGAAGGTTCAAGAAATTCTTCCCTTACGCTAAAAGACATCCTGATACTCTTCTATAGTGTCTCTTAAACGTGTTAAGATTCTGCCTCTCTCATTTAAAGTCAAATTTGCCTGGAGGCCTAAGGCGTGTGCGTGCACACCTGTGTGTGCATGTGCATGTGCGCTACTCCTTCAAAGAGCAGGTCGTGCTACAAAAATACGCCAGCTGAGCCAGGCAGCATGTTCCATGAGCGGTGGACTCATGTTCTGGTCTAAGTTCCTCATCTTGACTTGCATGGAAACATGGGTTTGCAAGCCAGCTCGCTGCACAGCACCATGTGGGGAGAGGATGTGGGATCTGCATGAGCCCCAGGTGGGGTGGGGTGGGGTGGGTGGAGGCAGTAGTGGTAACATAGGCCACTGAAGAACATAGAGAAGGCCAGAAATTTGGAAGGGAAGGGAAGGAAAGACAAAGAGCTCCAAGATAGGGTCACAGGGAGGCAGGGGATCAGAACATGCAAGGCTTGGAAGCCACGATGCTGAGGATGATGAACAGTAACATAAACGCAATGGGGACCCATCAAAGCCATTTAAAAGCATGAGAATGGCACAACCAGAATAATGGTCTGAAAGTCCCTCCTTGCTGCAGCATGAACAGGTTAACCAGGGCCAAAAGGAGATGAGGAAAGATCAGTTATGCCGTCACAGCAGTTGAAGTTTGAGATGATGATGGCTTAGCTTACGGTGGGTTTTTTAGGACTTTATTACTCAGACTATGGCCTGAAGACCATCAGCATCACCTGGAGTGTTTATACATGCAGCATCTTAGGCCCTTAGAGACCCTACTGAGTCAAAAATGCTTTTAACAAGAGCTCCAGGTGATTTGTGTGCCTGTTACAGTGGGAGGCACTAGCCTGAGATTTATTTTAGAGAAATCCAAGTGGAGATATCAAGTTTGCAAGTGAGCATCTGCACCTAGAGATAAACCTGCAAAAATTAAGAAGGGGAAGTCCGAGAGGCAGGGGAACCAGGATCATGCAAGGACGAGAAAACAGCAAACGTGTCCAGGAGCCAGGTGGAGTCACCTGTATGGAGTGACCCCGAGAGGTCGAGAAAAGGAAGCACCTCCTACATGTGACAGCAGAGTTCTTTGGCCTTGTGGTGGCAGAAGCCAGGTTGCCACGGTTGAAGAGTGAATGACAAGTGAGGAAACGGGATTATATACAGACAACTTTTTGAGCAGTTTAGCTGTGTAGGGCCGGGAGGGATGAGACAGCAAGTGGAGGGTCCAGGTAAGGCTGTGTGGTTCTCAGACAATAGATAAGAATCACCAAGGAGATCATTAAAGATGCTTCTAAAAGTACAAAATGTCAACCTCAACAAGAGAAAACATCAGACAAACCCAGAGACGTTTTATATAAGACTTGACTCTTCAAAGAGCTTAAGGTCATAAAAGACAAGGAAAGTCACAGTCTAGAGAAGACTAACGAGATGAGACACCCAAATGCAATGTGGGGTTCTGGGCTGGATTCTAGAACAGAAAAAGTGGGGAAAAAAGTGGTGAAATCCTGTAAAGTCTGTAATCTAGTTAACAATATTGTACCAATGTTAATTTCTTAGTTTTAATAAATCTAGTATGATTTTATAAGATGTTAATATTAGGGGAAGCTGAATAACTGGCTTATGAGAACTCTGTGTTAATTTTGCACCTTTGCTGGATGTCTAAAATGCTTCCCAAATAAAAACTAAAATAACTCGGGTTTTCATTCAGCAGGCTGGCTTGGGGCTCAGGACTCGGTGTGGGTGTTTGTGTTTGCTGCTGTTCCTCTTGTTGTGGAATCTGTGTTTTGAACTATGCCATGGGTAATTCTCACACAAGTAAAGGACCTTTCTTTGAAAAGGGCAGGAGTAGGAGCAATGTTGATGGAACAATCCAAGAGAAAGGAAGATGGAGAAGATGCAAAGGATGAGTGATGAGCCCAGGTGGCTAGGAAGGAAGAAGGAAATGGGATCCAGAGGGAAAGTGGCCTTTGATCACCACCTGGAAGAGAGACTGAGTGCAGAGAGGGCACGATGCACAGACTTGGGAAGAACTTAAGGGAATTCTGGTCCACGGTGGGGATGGCAGAGTGACCAGGACAGTGGAGAATGTGTGAAACAGACAGGGGAGGGGCTGCCTCCAGATATGAAACAAGATGGCTAGTCTCTATGGTGGGAGCTACAGTCTGAAACCAGAGAGCAGGCTTCCCAAGTCCCACGCGAAGGAAACTGTTGTTCCTAAATCAGCATTTTAAGCTACAGTTGGATACAGGTACTCAGCCAAAGAACAATCACTGAAGAGCTCTCTGCACAGACAAGACTCAACCTTGGGGCAAGTTAAAAGTAACTGACCATCACAGAACTAGAGCAAAAAATCTTACAATTTGTATGGAAACGCAAAAGACTCCGAATAGCCAAAGCAACCTTGAGAAGGAAAAATGGAGTTGGTGGAATCAGGCTTCCTGACTTCAAACTCTACTACAAGGCCATAGTGATCAAGACAGTATGGTACTGGCACAAAAATAGAAAGGAAGATCAATGGAATAGAATAGAGAACTCAGAAGTAAGCCCAAACACGTATGGGCACCTTATCTTTGACAAAGGAGGCACGAATATACAATGGAAAAAAGGCAGCCTCTTCAATAAGTGATGCTGGGAAAATTGGACAGCAACATGTAAAAGAATGAAATTAGAACACTTCCTAACACCATACACAAAAATAAACTCCAAATGGATTAAAGACCTACATGTAAGGCCAGACACTATAAAACTCCTAGAGGAAAACATAGGCAGAACACTCTATGACATCCATCAAAGCAAGATCCTTTTGGACCCACCTCCTAGAATCATGGAAATAAAATCAAGAATAAACATATGGGACCTCATGAAACTTAAAAGCTTTTGCACAGCGAAAGAAACCATAAACAAGACTAGAAGGCAACCCTCCGAATGGGAGAAAATAGTTGCCTACGAAACAATGGACAAAGGATTAACCTCCAAAATATACAAGCAGCTCATGCAGCGTAATACCAAAAAAGCAAATAACCCAATCCACAAATGGGCAGAAGACCTAAATAGACATTTCTCCAAAGAAGACATACAGGTGGCCAACACACACATGAAAAGATGCTCAACATCACTAATCATTAGAGAAATGCAAGTCAAAACCACAATGAGGTATCACCTCACACTAATCAGGATGGCCATCATCACAAAATCTGGAAACAACAAATGTTGGAGAGGATGTGGAGAAAAGGGAACTCTCCTGCACTGTTGGTGGGAATGTAAGTTGGTACAGCCACTATGGAAAACAATTTGGAGGTTCCTTAAAAAACTACAAATAGAACTACCATATGATCCAGTAATCCCACTCCTGGGCATATACCCAGAGAAAACCATAATCCAAAAAGAAACATGTACCATAATGTTTATTGCAGCACTATTTACAATAGCCAGGACATGGAAGCAACCTAAATGCCCATCAACAGATGAATGGATAAAGAAGATGTGACATATATATATATACAATGAAATATTACTCAGCTATAAAAAGGGATGAGATGGAGCTATATGTAATGAGGTGGATAGACCTAGAGTCTGTCATACAGAGTGAAGTAAGTCAGAAAGAGTAAGACAAATATTGTATGCTAACTCACATATACGGAATCTAAAAACAGTACTGATGAACTCAGTGACAAGAACAAGGACACAGATGCAGAGAATGGACCGGAGAACTCGAGGTTTGGGGGGGCGGGGGGTGAAGGGGAAGCTTAGACTAAGCAAGAGAGTAGCACAGACATATATACACTACCAACTGTAAAATAGATAGTCAGTGGGAAATTGTTGTATAACAAAGGGAGTCCAAGTCGAGGATGGAAGATGCCTTAGAGGACTGGGACGGGGAGGGTGGGGGGGACTCGAGGGAGGGTGGGGGGGGGGAGTCGAGGGAGGGAGGGAATACAGGGATATGTGTATAAAAACAGATGATTGAACTTGGTGTACCCCCAAAAAAATAATAAAAAATAAAAAAAAGTAACTGACTGGACTTCCTAGGTGGCACAGTGGTAAAGAATCCGCCTGCTAATGCAGGGAACATGGGTTCGAGCCCTGCCCTGGGAAGATTCCACATGCCACAGAACAACTAAGCCTGTGCACCACAACTATTGAGCCTGTGCTCTAGAGCCCGTGAGCCACAACTATTGAGCCCATGCACGGCAACTATTGAAGCCCACGCACCTAGGGCCCCTGCTCCACAAGAGAAGCCACTACAATGAGGAGCCTGTGCACCACAATGAAGAGTAGCCCCCACTCACCGCAACTAGAGAAAGCCCGTGTGCAGCAACGAAGACCCAATGCAGTCAATAAATTAAATTAATTAATTTAAAAAAAAAGTAACTAATGGCCTATCCCCAGTATTTTAAGACCTCAGAACTACATTAAAAACTTCTTTTAGAAATCTTCCTTTGACATCCTTTGTTTCTCAACTTTTATTAGTCACAGACAACATTAAGCCGTCTGGATCACCACAGTTCACATCTGTCATGAACTGAATTGTGTCACCCAGAATTCTATACTGACGCTCTAACGCCACTGTGACCATGTTTGGAGACAGGCCCTTTACAGAGGTAATGAAGGATAAATGCGGTCATGAAGGTGGGGCCCTGATCCGACAGGACTGGCCTCCTCATAAGAAGAGGGACGCCAAGCTTGCTGGCCCTGGGTGCACTGCACAGAGAAGACATGTAAGAACACAACGAGAAGACACCGTCCATAAGCACAGTGGAGGAGCCTCACCAGAAACCAACTCTGCTGGCACCTTGACTATGGACCTCCAGAACTATAAGAAAAATAGACCGAAAGCCCAGAGATAAACTATGGTCAACTAATCTATGACAAAGGAGGCAAGGATATACAATGGAGAAAAGGCAGCCTCTTCAATAAGTGGTGCTGGGAAAACTGGACAGCTACATGTAAAAGAATGAAATTAGAACACTCTCTAACACCATACACAAAAAAAAACTCCAAATGGATTAAAGACCTAAATGTAAGGCCAGGCACTATAAAACTCTTACAGGAAAACATAGGAAGAACACTCTTTGACATAAATCACAGCAAGATCTTTTTTGACCCACCTCCTAGAGTAATGGAAATAAAAACAAAAATAAATAAGTGGGACCTAATGAAACTTCAAAGCTTCTGCACAGCAAAGGAAACTATAAGCAAGACAAAAAGACAACCCTCAGAATGGGAGAAAATATTTACAAACGAATCAACAGCAAAGGATTAATCTCCAAAATATATAAACAGTTCATCCAGCTCAATATCAAAAAAACAAACAACCCAATCAAAAAATGGGCAGAAGACCTAAATAGGCATTTCTCCAAAGAAGACATACGGATGGCCAAGAGGCACATGAAAAGCTGCTCAACATCACTAATTATTAGAGAAATGCAAATCAAAACTACAATGAGGTATCACTTCACACCAGTTAGAATGGGCATCATCAAAACATCTATACACAGTAAATGCTGGAGAGGGTGTGGAGAAAAGGGAACCCTCTGGCACAGTTGGTGGGAATGTAAACTGATACAGCCACTATGGAGAATTGTATGGAGGTTCCTTGAAAAACTAAAAATAGAACTACCATATGAATCAGCAATCCCACTACTGGGCATATACCCAGAGAACACCATAATGCAAAAAGACACATGCACCCCAATGTTCATTGCAGCACTATTTACAACAGCCAGGTCATGGAAGCAACCTAAATGTCCATCAACAGATGAATGGATGAAGAAGATGTGGTACATATATACAATGGAATATTAGCCATAAAGAGGAACAAAATTGGGACATTTGTAGAGACATGGATGGACCTAGAGACTGTCATACAGAGTGAACTAAGTTATGAAGAGAAAAACAAATATCATATATTAATGCATATACACAGAATATAGAAAACTGGTACAGATCAACTGGTTTGCAAGGCAGAAATAAAGACACAGATGTAGAGAACAAACATGGACACCAAGTGGGGAAAGAGGGGTGGGGTTGCCATATATGTATTACTAATAAGAAAAAAATATCAAATTGTACACTTTAAATACATGCAGTTTATTGTATGTCGATTATATCTCAATAAAAATTCTACAAAAGAAAAAAAGAAAATTAATTTCTGCTTAAAGTCACACAGTCTGGTATTTTGTTATGGCGGCTCAAGTGACCAAGACAACATCTTTCATTCCTGGTTCAAGCAAGAAGCTCTGTGACTGCTTAGAGATTACAGGAAAGAAGAGCTTGCAGGCCTCGGGTCTGGCCCTAGTCTCCCACAAGTTCATTAACTGCTAATCCTGAGTGACTTCACATTCCTTGTCTTAGGTCCCTCTTCTGCTCATACAATACAGGGTTCCCGAAAATTACTACCTGAAAAATGGGTGTTAAAGTGTGGACTTCCTATGCACAGGCCTGACATGCAACCCTATGCTTACTTATGCTGTAAGGGTTTCTCAATCAGGGTTCTCTGTTGCAGTAGAAACAACTCTGGCTACATAAGCAGGAGGGGATTCAACGGGAGGACACTGGAGAGGCCACAGAATGGACAAGGTGGCTCAGGTTCAGAACAGAGTCGAGAGCCAAGTGAGGCTGGGCAGCAGAGGAACCTGCTGGGGTCCCTGCAGGGAGTGAGAGTGCTGCTGGCACAGCTGCCAACGGACCCTCCAGGCCTCTGCTTCAGGGCATCACTCCCGCAAAGTTCAAAGTCCAGCTGGGAGTGTCCCACTAGCCATACCTAGGTCACATGCCACACTGCCTGTCAACCCTGCAGTCTTATGACCCTCACATGATACAGATTCCCCAGAAATGGAAAGAGTGGTCCCCAAAATGACAAATGTCCATTACATCAATAGTTTGGGGGGGGGGGACCTTTGGTTTTAGCTGGAAAAATCTAAGCTAATAACAAGTACAGCACTTGTATGATACAATCTCAGTCAGAAAGAGAGAGACAACAGCTCCAGAACTTTCCACAGATAACAGAACTGGGTCCTGTTCTATATCAAACTTGCTTGGTTCCCCCAAAGAAATCTCTTATAATTAGTCACACCTTCCATTTCCTCCTCTAGAGATGGGGATACAGATAACGATTAATGACTTCACTGAAACAACAAGAGAACTAATGAGCAACTTCAGAAAACAACTGCAACCAAACAATACTGAAATAATGGTACCACAGAGCTTTTTATCAACTCATACTATTACAGTTAAAAAACACCAGGATAGCTTCCCATTGGGATCTGGGACTCTCTCTCTGCACGATTTTCTCATTTGAGGAGGTAAGGATATTAAAATGTTGGTTTAATTCAAAGCATGTTTCAGAGTATTTATTGGAAGATGTTCTGTTGCGCTTTGTTTTGTTTTATTCTTTCCTAAATAAAATGCAATCCTCTTTTATGAACCTGGAAAGCAAGGCTGTCAGCACTTTAAGTAACCAAAACAAACTAAACTAAATACTCAATTCACTAAGAACAAAGGCGAAAAAACTCTCAGTCAGCCATCTGTTTCTAAAATAATTTAATTCAAAACACAGTCCCATAACAACAGGGAAAAGGACACCAGCAGCTTCAAGATAATCTTCCATCTCCAGTTACATTCAGAGCTGGAATGGCACACGACGTCCCGTGACTAAGCATGAGAAGGCACTTCGCCCCCAAACACAGAGTCAAGTAGTTTCCGCACAAACACACAACCCCAAAACCAAGTGACCAGGAGACATCACTGCCTCCTGGGTGGCTCTCCTCCCAACACACAGTCAAGAGCTTATGCTACCAGCTCAATTCCTCAATTCAGCACTAAACTAAGCTTTTATTTTATATCAAGGGAGCAGGAGACTTAAAAGAGAGGTGGGGGTGGGGGTACATGCCAGCTGGAACCAGCAGCGTGGACCAAGGCTCCATGTCTGGACAACGCGGGGTGTGTTTGTGTAGCAAACAGTAGTGGCTCCATCCGACTGGAGAGAACACTAGAAAAGCTGGCTGAGGAGCGTGAGAATGTTAGTGGACAATGGAGGAGCCACTGGATACTATCAAAACTACGCTGCAGAAAAAGCAGCCTGGCAGAGCCGAGAGGAGCACAAAACATAGATTTACCGCGCACACAGGTATACAGTCGATGGGGCAGGGAGTGAGGAGAGTGTGACTAGATGGGAACAGAAAAGAAGTTACAAGAGAGCCTGCACAGAAGGCCGGTGATAAAATTAGCCACTGATGGGATGGATGGGGCAAGAAAAGAAGAAAAAGTCCAAGGCGATTCTGAATCACAGATTCAACTGCCCACTGCAGACAATTTCACTTGAGTATCTAACAGGCCCCTAAAAAACCCTGATCCTCCCTCTTTGTGCCAGTTAATAAGTTCTTCTCACAGTCAGTTTTTATAGTTAACTCTCAAATCCTTTCATCCCCAGCACTGCTGAAGTCTGGGCCCTTACCACTGCTTGCTCACAGCCTCTGTGAGGAGACGGGCTTTCACAGGAAGCAGAGATGTTTTGACACCCTGGTCACCAACCCTGCTTCCTTGATCAGCCTGAGTTTGGGTCAAGAACCAGGAGAACCCAGAGCACCCATAAATAGTCCTTCCAATGACAGAGAAGAGACTGCTTTGATAAGTGCTTCTTGAGTGGTGTCTTACACCCCAGTACAAAAGGTGGTGGCCCAGTAAGGGCTGAGCACCTCCAACATGACAATTTTCTATTCATGCAGTGTCCCTAGAGCTGTGTGACTACCCCCCTCCCATGCACCCCAGCCTGTAGGGCTCTAGGCTCAAGGGAAATTGTGTCAGGAAATGCTGTCACTGTAGGAAATTCTGCCTGATCAGAAGTGTGCTCCTGGCCACGGAAATCAGTCAGGGCTGTGGTCTCTCCCCACCAGCCATAACCAACCCTAAACCTGAAGCCTCTTGTAGCACCTCCAACCCATCCGGAGTTTTCTAACATGCAGACCTGATTAATCCATTTCTGTGTATCTGAGGTTTATCTAAAGGAAGAAAAGAAATAATCCTTCCATGACATTCCAGTCTTAAGATCCTCCAAGGGTCCCTAACAGCCTTCAGAACCCCAAAGTCCTCAGCTGCGACACAGGAGCCTTCATCTTCCAGGCACTGCCTGTCTTGCTGGTGTCCCCCGCCCAAACCGGCACACACTCCCACCATTCAACATTTTCTCTGACCACCACACTTTTGGAAAGGCTGTTCCCTCTCCTAGAAATACCCAACCCTCCTTTCCCTAACTCCTATCATGCTCCCAGGCTTCTTTGTTTCATCATCCCCAGAACCCTGTGCATGCATTACTCATAAAACTTAAATTTCAATACTTGGCTTGTTCATCTCCCTCCTCTGGTTGACTACAAGCTGCTTGGAGGAAAAGACTATACTTTTCACCAGTCTGTCTCCCAGGTCTAGCCCAAAGCCTGACATGTCCATTCATTCATCAATCATTCGTTCATAAATCCAACAAATGTCTACTGATCATGTAAGCTAAGTGTAGAGTATGAAGAGTCAACCAAGACAGAAAGGTTTCCTGCTCACGGACCTCACAGCGGAGAAGAGGAGACAATAATTACAAATTGAGAAGACAGTTAAGGAAACAAGCAAGGTGCTGAGACTGAGGATGATGGGCGAAGAAGATCAAGAAAGGTGACTTTGAGGAGTTAATGTCTGAGACAAGACCTGAAGAACAAGGAACCAGAAGAAAAAGAGTGGGAGACTGCTCCGGGCAGAGGGAATGGCGTGTGCAAAGGTCTGAAGCAGGAAGGATCTTGAGAGATGTAAAAAGAGCTGGTGTGAATGGTACACAGCCTGCAAGGGGAGCTTGGCTCAGGTGAGGTCTGGCGTGCAAGGCAGGGAACCAAGTCCAGATGGGTGGAAATGTGATTCTAGTGCCCAAAAGAGTAATTTGGGCCCAGGATACAGATTTGGTGATTATCTGTAGAAAAATGATAATTGAAGTCAAATGACTCCATCAAGGTAGAGAGAGAGAAAAAAGTTTGACCCCCTACACTCTACAGTGCTACATTCACTTAAGGGGTGGCAGGAGAACCCCATATTCTACAGCAGTCAGGAGGGGCCACCTTTAGCAATCACACCAGAGTGCTATTTACATACACTTCTACAAGTCAACTCAGTCAAGCACACAAATCATTCTCATCCTTACTTAATTTATTTCCATTCACTGATGACTTCCCCAAACCCCCTTTTCTGCCTGCTTATTGGTATGAAGAACCTAATGATTAGCAATTATCCATAGCGTTAACTCTCTAAGTATCTGTAATTATGACCTCTCTTGGTTTCTTTGAGGGACTTCAGGATGAGGAATAACATGAAGTTAATGTAAATACTAATTTGTCAAGAAACTAACCAGACCAAATATGCAGAAAAGCCAAAAGGCAATTTTCCAAAACTGAGGTTCTACCAGCCTGGAGAGTTCTATATTTGTTTTTGCTATGTAAAATGAAGTGTTTAAATGCCACCAATAAACCAATTTCAGCATTTTTAACTTTTTATTATGAGATTTTCAGACACACACAAAAGCTGAAAGACTGGAACCCACTATGCATAGTCAACACCAACTTCCTGCCATGCTCACTTCATCTACTCCCCCCAGCTTTTTTTTAATGAAAGTAAACCAAATGCCAGACCCAATTTATTTCACTAATAAATACTTCAGTATCACTGATAAGGATTTTTAAAAGTCATAACTACAATCATTATCGCAGCCAACAAAATTAAAAGCAATTCCTAATTTCACCTAATTATCCATTCCACACTTAGTTTTCCTGATGGCCTCATAATATTTTTGTACAATTGCTTTTTGCAAATCTGGATCCAGAACAGATGCACACACTGCTTTGGCTGATGTGTCCCCCAAGTCTCTTTTACTCAGTAACAGTTTTCCCCTCCTTTTTTTTCTTTTTTTAAGCTCTCATTATTTACTTGCTACAGAAAAAGGCCATTTGTCCCTGTAGACAGCCCACATTCTATATTTAGTTGACTATATTCTCACGGTGCCATTTAACATGTTCTTCCAACCCTCGAATTTTCTATAAACCTGGTGTTACATCAAGAGGCTTCATTAGATTCAGGATCAATGTTTTTGGCAAGAATACTTTCCAGGTGGTCCTCTGTACTTGCTACTGCATCACATCAGGACGTGCCTAATACCTAGCTGTTCCACTCTGAGTGATACTAACATTTATCCGGGGCTTTAGGTGGCGACAGCCTGCTCTAGCCATTATAAAGCTCCCCATCATCTTCTCACCTAATGATGACACAGTCAAGATGATCACTGCTTACATCCATTATTTCATTAGGGAGGCTGGGATTTTTAAGACTGCCTGAATTAAAGATATTCCTAATGCTCCGAGACACAATTACAGAAAGAATAATTATTATTTGGTATCTGAAACAATAGGATATTTGTGTGTGTTTGAGAACATTTCTTAAGTCACTTAATTAGGAGTTCAATACAAAGATGCTGACTTCTAGACTGTTCTTTAGAAGGACTGCTAATAAATCACTGCCTGTGCATGTAATAGAGTAAAGCTGTCTCGCTTTCTCTGGGGTTCAACATTCCAAAAGGATAGTGAATAAAGAATAAAGGAAATCTTGGAAATTATGCCAATTATGAAGGAGCAGGGGAGGAGGAAATACAAATGGCAGGATATTTCCCAAAGAAGTGCATTTATTTTAGTCCCTTTCCAAAGGAGAGATTAATGAAGTACTAAAATAATCTTAAGACATGATGGTTAAACAGTTGCAATTTCTACTTCTTCCCAAAGCTCTTGAGTTTCTAGAAAACAGCCAAAAAGAATCTGAATCTATTTCTTCCCTATCCCATACTCAAAGAGGTGTTACTAAACGGTGTAATACCTGTGTGGACAAAAGCAGGAATCCTCCCCACCTCCAAAACTGGTAACGAGAGTTAACAGAGTTAATATCATCTGAAGAATTATTTAATAACCCTGAGAAAGCCTCTGTTAATAGCCAAGCCTCCCAGGATGCCTGCATTTCCCTCCTGCCCTAGGGAACTTGCAGCTCACTGAACTTCACCGGCCTGGGGCAACTGGGAGGGGTGGGGATGGGGCACCCTGTCCTCAGGTGTGACCTCCAGGGATAATGATAGAGAGCCTGAACTCTGCAAAGAGAAGAAATAAGGCAACGAGAACAATGCTGCAATGGCTGCCACTGAGCTGTATACTTAATATTAAAATGGTAACTTTTACACTATGTATACTTTACCACAACAACAACAAAAAATATATTGCAATGGTCAACTGAGAGGCTTAGAGGCTCTTGTCAACAATAACCACCACTCTGTGACAGCCGCTGGGATCCGTTATGCTTCTCACTTTAGTGGTGAAGAAACTGAGGTTCCAAAAGATGAAATAATTTGTTCAAGACCCACAACTAATAAGTGGTTCAGATTTTAACCCCATCCATCAGCCGCCAAAGCCCCTTGCTCTCTCACAACACAGTGCTGCCTCTCTGGGAGGGGTCTGTTGAACTGCACCCAAGAGTTTTCAAGGGACATTTCTAGACTATCAATCTTGAATAGCTATACACAAAAATCTTCATAATTACACAGCAAACAAGAATTCTGTATATTTAAAATGGCTTCCAAATTTTAAAAGAAAACTATGCTCAGTGCATCCCAACACAGCCCTCCCTAGCAACCTGGAGGGCGTTAAACAATATTTAAAAGAATCATACAGTAAAAATAACATCTCGACATGAAATCCAAAGGGGCACGATGCCATCTCCTAGGTCAGCTCTGCATCAGGACTTCATGTAGGTGCTGCCACAGGAGGACCCTGCAAATGGTTAAGGTTGATCAGGTCCATGGGAACTTTCCCAGAGATGGGCTTTCTTAGGCTTTGGGCTGGTAACACATTCACTCCCCTACCTGCCAGGGTAAGCTGGAGGTTGGGCGGGAAGCAGGAAAACTCCAGCAATGAATACAGAGGACCGCTACCCCCAAGTAACCTAGAAATGGTTCCCCAGGGCCTCACACAGCAGATGGGGAACTACAATGTGTCCCTCCAGGTTGCCTATCCTCAACGCTGAGGAAGATAAGGCAGCTTGCTAGACCCAAAAGAAAGAAGCAGGGATATAAATAACATATCTCCCCATTCGTGACACCTCTCACCCTGTGCCCTGAGGCTTTAATGGGTCCTTCTTGATTCTCACAAAGCCCTACGGGGAAGGCACTGTTAGCATCACCGTTTCACCAACAAGAAAGGCAGGCATGGAGAGTTCTAGTTTGCCCAAAGCCTGGCAAGAGTCAGGACTAGACCCTGGGCTGTCTGCCTCCAGCACCAACAACACATAGAACCATGACCCTGAATTAAGAAAACAAAACCCATCTGAACACATTTTAACTTAAAAGCAATATAGTTGCCAAAAAGCACAAGAAAAGATGCTCCATATCATTAGTGATTAGGAAAATGCAAATCAAAACCACAGTGAGACACCAATTCACACAAACTAGGATGGTCAGGATTTAAAAAAAAAACAGAAAAGAAAGAAAAGGAAAAACAAGTGTTGTGGAGGATGTGGAGTAATCGGACTCCTCACACACTGCTGGTGCATCCACTGTGGTAAAGAGTTTTGCAGTTACACACAGAATTACCATATGACCCAGTAATTCCACTCCTAGCTATATACCTAAAAGCACTGGAAACAGGTGTTCAAGCAAAAACTTGTACAAGAATGTTCACAGCTAAAAAAATAAAAATAAAAAAATAAAAAAATAAAAAAAAATAAAAAAATAAAAAAATAAATAAATAAATAAAATAAAAAAATAAAAAAATTAAAAAAAATTAAAAAAATAAAAAAATAAAAAGAGAAGTCATAAAAAAAAATAAAAAAAAATAAAAAAAAGAATGTTCACAGCAGCACGACTGACAATAGCCAACAGGTGGAAACAACCCAAATACCCATCAACAGATGACTGGATAAACAAAGTGTGGTCTATCCATACAATGCAATATTATTCAGCCATAAAAAAGAATGAAGTACTCATACACACTTCAGTGCAGATGAACCCTGAAAACGTTATGCTAAGTAAAAGGCAGCCAGATACACCCACAAAAACATGTCGCATGATTCCATTTACATGAAATATCCAGAATCGGCAAACTGATAGACACAAAAGCAGATTAGTGGTTGCCGGGGCTGGGGAGAGAGCAACAGAACTAGACAGTGATGGTGGCTGCACACAATATTGCAAATGTACTTAATGCCACTTTAAAAAGGTTAAAATGGCAATTTTAGGTTTTATGTGTATTTACTACAATTTTTTAAAAGGCAACCAATTCGAGGGCTCAAGTACAACTCCTCGGTGCAAAGTAAACATTCTTATCACAACTTACCTTTGGTAAGCTCTCATTATCCTCCAGCTGTCTTTCCCTTCTACCTGTGCAGCGTTTCTCAGAGAGGTCCTGCTCTCAGAATCACCTGAAGATCTTTTAAAAAAAATGGATTTCCAGGCCTCTCTCCAGACTCTCCAAGGGGGCGAGACTCAGGAATGCACAGTTTAACACATGCCCCAGTGCCGCAGTACTACCTCTAAGACTCCCATCCGTGTCCTTCCAACCAGTAAGCCAGTTGCTGAAGCTTCTCAAGAGGAAAGTGTTAATCACATCCTTCCCACCTGCTGGCAGCTGCTGTCTGGGTATCATCTCTGAGCTGTTAGCATCTGCTGTGTTTAGCTCTCAGCTGCACTTTCCAAGTCAAGCCCCCCCTCCCCCACCTGGCAGAAGCTGAACTTGGTCCCACTATTTGAAGTTCTGTTCCACTTTTGGTCCACAGAGGTGGTTATCCTGTTTTTGAAACTGATGAGACTTTTTAGTTTTCTATGTTTGTATTTCATCAATGTTATGTAAAGAACTGTCCATATTTAAAGCATGGACTCACACGTGCCACCTTACCCGAAGACTGTGTTTGATTTCTGATCATCTCCACTTTAAAATCAGATTGCTACATGTCTTCTTCTAGGTATATTAAAATCCTTCAGAGGGACTTCCCTGGTGGCACAGTGGTTAAGAATCCGCCTGCCAATACAGGGGACACAGGTTTGATCCCTGGTCCAGGAAGATCTCACATGCCACAGAGCAACTAAGCCCGTGTGCCACAACTACTAAGCCTGCACTCTAGAGCCTGAGAGCCACTGCTACTGAGCCCACGTGCCACAACTACTGAAGCCCACGCACCTAGAACCCAGCCTCCACAACAAGAGAAGCCATCTCAATGAGAAGCCCACGCACTACAACAAAGAGTAGCCCCTGCTCGCCGCAACGAGAGAAAGCCCACATGCAACAACCACCCAACAAGGCCAAAAAAATAAATAAATAATAATAATAAAATAAAGAACTGTTCATATTTAAAGCACGAACTCACACACGCCATCTCACCCAAAGACTGTGTTTCACTTCTGACCATCCCCACTTTAAAACCCAGATTGCTACGTGTTTTTAAACATATTAAAATCCTTCAAAATACACCAATTTTAAAATAAGATAATAAACAATTTTTTAAAAAACATATGTATATAAGTGGCAAATTTTAAATACATCCATAGTCTAGGGTAACAGCAAGCTTGGCAAAAAACATGTGTAAGCTGGTTCCCCCTTCTCTGAGCTCACTAACCCCCCCACTTTCTTCTGGGTCCCTCCCGCAGTCTCTCTCCATCCTTTGCTAGCCTCTCCCCAGTGCTGTGTTCTTATCTGCCTCTCATTTTCTCCCTTTCCTCAACTGGTTTAACATAAGAATATGAAACTAAATAATAAAGTATGTTCACTGTTACACTTACTGAGGGAGGTTTCTATTCTCTACTTTCAAACACTGGTTACAACTGGTTCTTTAAAAAAACTTTTTTTCTGCTTGTGTGTAAGCTTTGGTTGATTTCTCTAGAGGAATCAGTGGCCTCTAAGAGAAAAAGCCTCTTGATTACTGATGCTATTTAAATAATGAACACAGGGCATCCTCAGTGAGAATTTTAAACCACTCTACTGTCATGATACAATTACTCCTTCTTTTGCTTGGCTATAAGGACAAAAAGAAAAGTCTCTCATAGACCAAAGATATCCTAAGACAGAACTTTAAATTTAAAAAAATGAAAATAAAGGCCTTATAGCAGTCTTATTGGAGGCACCTAGAGGTCCCCAGTTCTTCCCTTGTGGCAGAGCAGTTAACAATCCGCCTGCCAATGCAGGAGACACAGGTTCAAGCCCTGGTCCAGGAAGATCCCACATGCCACAGAGCAACTAAGGCTGTGCACCACAACTACTGAGCCTGCACTCTAGAGCCCGCAAGCCACAACTGCTGAGCCCACATGCCACAACTGCTGAACCCTGCTCTGCAACAAGAGATACCATGGCAATCAGAAGCCTGCACCCCATAAGGAGGAGTGGCCCCTGCTCGCCGCAACTAGAGAAAGCCCATGCAGAGCAACAAAGACCCAATGCAGCCAAAAATAAAAATAAATAAATAAATCTTAAAAAAAAAAAATAAATAAATAAATAAAAGAAAAAAAATAAAAGAAAATAAAGGCCTTATAGCAGTCTTATTGGAGGCACCTAGAGGTCCCCAGTTCTTTGGAATCCCTGACCCCACCCACTGTCTGTAAACTTCACCCCCAACTCTGACAATGACAACAAATGCCCCTGCAGTGATACTGGCCCAGCTAAGAACGGCTGCCATGCACTGCATCTTCACTTGGGAGGCCTGGGGTAGACAATAAATAACCCCCACGTCACCCCTGGTACTCCCACTGTCAACGGGTGTAGGAAAACCACAGCAATGCATTCACTTGGAGAATCAATGAGAGGTAATATTTATTGACTGCCTGCTATGTGTCAAGCACCTTTCAGGCATTATATCACCTAATTTCCACAACACCACGTTTTACAAATGAGGAAACTGAAGCTAGAGAGGTCAGGGAACCCACAAAGGCCAGCTGTTAGGAAGCCGTGAAACTGGGATTTGCTTGCAGGACGACAGCCCAGGCAGTGGTCTCCAAACTGACGGGGTGACTCACTCCATTAGTAAATCCTGAACCATGTGAAAGTATGACCCATTCAATAAAAGTTAGATTAATTAAGACAAAAATTTTTTTTATAAATACAATAGCACGTCTGCTGATTCTGGCTGGAAGCTTGTGACCCCTGATTTAGATAATATACTTCTAGAAAATAGTTGTTACTGGTACTAAGAAAACCCTTCGTCAAAGATACAAAAAGTTGCATATTCTGAAAGTTCTCCCTCTGCAATCTCAGGAAATTCTTAAACACAAATGCCTAGAGAAGCAAGGGAGAGAAGTCCAGGAGTGAAACTCAAAAAATAAAAGGCACAGTGTCAAGGAAAGGGAGCCACAGAGATTCATCATGGGCACGGCGCCACAATTCAGGAAAGCAGGCTTGGGGAAGCCAGGTATTCAGTCACATTTTCATGTGAAATCTCCCGATTTTTAAATGTTGACAATTGTTTCAACACTTAGAAAAAATAAATAAACCTTCAAGCCAATAAACCACTTCGTCAGACTCAAGCTCCAAGGCAGAGTACCAGGAGATGTGTGCATGAGGATTAAGAGCTCCTCAAGTTTCCTAAGACTTGCTTGTGTTCCCTGCGATGCACGCAGAGGCCCAGGGGCACCCAGGACCTGGGACAGATTCCAGAACCGACTGTAACACACCAGGTTCCCAGAGACCCACAGGTATGTCACACACACCAAACAAACACACCTGAGCCAGCCCCCAGCAGGGCGTGGGGGCAGCCTGCGCAAGTTCACGAGTGCAATGAAGAGATCTGAAGTCAACAGCCTGTGCCAAGCCACAAGCCTCCTAATTGACACCACATTTGCAGGAAGATGGCTGAGGCCATCTTGTTTCAAGATCTGCACAAAATTAGTTACCCTGGCAAAACAAGCTGTGGCCAAATTTGTGTACGACATGATTGCACACGCTAATTTACTATTTCAGCTCTTAGACCAGGAAGGGATTACCCTGGGGGAAGGGCACACACACGGGGGCTCCTGAAAGGCAAGTGATGTTCAGTTTCTTGATCTCAGTGTTGTTATATGCCTCTATTGTTTGTGCAAATTCTTCAGGATATATACTTAAGAGCACTTTTCTGGGTATATACTGTGTTACAAGCAAAGGTGTAGAGAGATAAGTACAGATAGAAATACATAAAATTTCAAAAGCTAAATTTCTATCAAACTTGTAAAATCCTTAAGACACTTCTAACAGATCCAAATACTCACACTAAGCTGTTCACGTCGTTAAAGCCACTCAACTAAGCTGTTCGAAAAAGGAAAGGTCTAAAGTCTTCCCTCTAGCCTTACTAGTCTTCAAAGAAAGAGAATACACTTTGTGAGCTTAGATTTGTACTATGAGATGAATTCTCGAAAAGCTGTATGAAAACTACCTCTGAAATCTGAATTATATTTGAATGCCTTCGGGCACTCGTCATTTAAAGACTATTTAGCCCAAGAATAATCACTTCCAATTTATCTTCCTGTGCAGCCCCCACCACCCCCTGTTGCTCTGAGAAGCCCTCGGCCCACCAGCTTGGGCCCAATCCTGTGATGATGTCACTGCTGGGTGATCCGGTCGCCAGCACAGCTGCTGTGCTCCTGCCATCCCCTGGGGCTGAAACCGCACACTCCAATCAGATAATCTCCCAACTTGGCTGCAACTATCAGCAGCATCTCACACGGGGCCCCTGCCACCTTCAACCTCACCTCAGCCCACTCCATCGCCACAGTTACCTGCCTATCATTCTTTCATCCCCAAGGTCAGGTGTGCCTCTCCCCTCCCCCACCTACACATCTCCTCCGAATACCTGAATCTCAAAAAAAGCATCACAGAATGGAGGCTCAGCAGGACCTTCCCTCCACCGGCTTCTTCATCTCTCCCTTTTCCTCAGGATCTTCTCTCTCGCCTTCAAACATCACAGGCCTTCTTTCCCTGGAACACGGTCTCCTTAACCCTGGTGCTGCCCCAGGCACTATTTCTCTTTTTCCCTTCCTTCGATGGGCATTTCCTGGAATGCACAGTTGACCTCCTCTCCCCACATTTCCTTTCTGCTAGCTCTGCACTCACGAGGCTGGCCCAGGGGACTATTTACGTCCATCTCTACAGTTTCGCGAGTGGCTCCCAGATGAACAACTGCACCGCCTTAAGCTATAAACTCGCTCGTTAGATAACACCTGCTCTCTCCACAGAACAACTGACTCCAAATAAGTACACCTTTTAATAAAGTACCAAAAACTGAACAAGTCACCCCTCTGGGATCATTCAGGGACTGAGTTAACAAAACGCTAACCGGCAAACACTCCTAAACTGATAGAAATTCCATACGTCCCGATGAGCAAACTACAGAAGAGAATGCAGTATAGATGCCCGCACAATAGCCAGGAATTTAAAAGTGCTTCATGAACTGATGCTACAGAGTTACCTCTGTAAATACTGCAGGATGCCACTGTTTTGTATTAACCAAACAGTCTGGCCCCAAAGCGTAACTAATATGTATTGAAAGAACAGTCTCTGGAATCAGACAAACTGGGTTTGAATCTCCACTAATGCTGGGTTGATCAATCCTGTCCTCAGTGTTTCCATCCATAAAATGCAGAAAAGAATACACACTCCAGATAGATGAGGGGACCCAAGGCTGCATATCAGAATCGTCTGTGGCATTGAAGAGAATACCGATGCCTGGGTCCACTTGCAGAGGTTCTGACTGAATACATGGGTGCACACTGGAATTTTGAAACTTTGCAGACAATGTTAACGTACACAAGGTCAAGAACCACTGAAAGAACACGGGGCAAGCCATCCTACCAGAATGCCAGCTATCAGTATGATCATTCATAATATGGCCTGGGAAAAGAATTCAAGGCTCTAGGTCTAAATAAGATGAGGCACATAACAGAATCAGGCTAAGGCAAGGCAGCATTATAATAATCAGGAACTCTGAGGGAAAATAGGTTTGTTCTGGTCTTCTCAGCCAGTAAAATCAGAAAAATGTCGTTCCCAGGAATAAGTTAAGGACCCTATATGTCAAGGGATGTTCATGAAGGTCATTCAGGGTGAAGGAGCAGGAACCTAAGTTGTTCGTGTGAATTTCCAGGGCTTGACGCTTTACCCAGTAACCAATATAATAATCACCTAATGGGCCACTTTAGCAAAATATTTATACTCCAGTCTAAAAATGTATGCTTCACGCACTGAAATTTGCCCTTGGCATTAGAGACACCAACTCTTATCACTTCTGTCACTTTGTGATAATCTTGAGAAGATTCTTGGTTTCTTGTAGAAGGGTTCTAGGAGGCCCTATAAGCCTTTTAAAAAAGGAAAAGGGTCACCCTTCCTACATGAAGCACTGCCCTCCCCCACCCCCCAAAAAAAAATCTCACAACAAACAAGTTGAAACATCTACAGTGGGACTTCCCTGGTGGCGCAGTGGTTAAGAATCCACCTGCCAATGCAGTGGACACAGGTTCGAGCCCTGGTCTGGGAAGATTCCACATGCCTCAGAGCAACGAAGCCCGTGTGTCGCAACTACTGAGCCTGCGCTCTAGAGCCCTCGAGCCACAATTACTGAGCCCACGTGCTGCAACTAGTGAAGTCCGAGCACCTAGAGCCCATGCTCTGCAACAAGAGAAGCCACCACAATGAGAAGCCCAAGCACCACAACAAAGAGTAGCCCCTGCTTGACGCAACTAAAGACCATGTGCAGCAATGAAGACCCAACGCAGCCAATTAATTAATTAATTAATTTTTTAAAAAGCTTCCCCAAAAAAAATCTATAGTGAAAAACAAACAAAAAAAAAACGTGAAAGAAAACATGAGTGAAATAAAGTGAGGAAAGCCACCTTAGGAAAGAATGCAGTGCTACATTCAAAAGGGGAGGTTACATGATTCACATTCCCAAAAAGGGAATCAATGGGGCTTTATTTTAAATTTTGCAAGAAATAAAATTTTAAGACCCTTTCCTATAATTTCACAAACTTTCTATTTCCCACACACAAATACACACACAATGAAACAAACTAAACACTTATTTCACATCTATCATGATTCATCTGAAGGCACTTTTCTTCACATTCTAAGATATCTGAAATTGGGATGCATTTGCAACCAAGGGTGTGCCGTCATTTAAGTGGCAATGCTTTTTCTTCACGATGTTTCTTCCTCAGAGGTACAGAAAATAACTGATCCATCACACTCTCAATGGCACCCTAGTTTCAATGAAATATTACTAATCTATTTGCAAGGCTTTATGCTGGTAAGTGGCCAATAATCTAATCACAGAGATAGGATGTATGCAGAGAAACTTAGTTTAGTAATAATTAAAATTAGCTCCTAACAAGGGGCTGTATGTAGTGTAAATGTAATAGACAGAAACTGCTAAAAGAATATGAGGCAGAGGACATTCATCCAATTGAACTCTGTCAGTAAAAATAAGCACTGAACTCTACTCTGAGGATGGTCAGAATTTAACATACTGGGGAAGCCTGGGCACGCACTGCCTTTGGGGGAAACAGCATAAGTAAGATGTTAAAGGCAGAAGGCAGAGGGCCCGTCTGGGGCATAATTAACCTGGGCCAGGTGGGCAGTTCAGGCGTTCATGTAACAGGAGTTGTGGTGGATGAGGGGATGAGACCCTTGAGGACCTGAACTGCCAGACCAAGCACTTTGGAATTGACTGAAGAAGCTGGCCTGGCATCCTTAACAACCACCCCCTGCCAAGGCGCAGGCTCTCTGCAACAGCCAAAAGAAATTCCCTGGGCTTCTGCCTTTTGGCCAAAAACGGTCTGCTTCCACCCCTACATCTTTGAGGGAATTTCTCTGCCTCTGGGCCCCTCTATTCACAAAGAATGCCAGGGTCGGTTTTCCACCTCAGCTTCCCCTCCAGATGGTATCTCAGACCACCCTTCCTGGCTCATTGAAGCTTCTGGCTCTCTGGGAAGGGATCTGGACCACACAGAGCTCCTGAAGTTTTGGGAAAAGGTGGCCTTAAGCAAGAACCACAGGAAGATTCACATGCTGCAGGAGAAACTGAGCGGTGTCAGGATCAGGTGATGGGGGACTAAGATGGTAGCAGAGAGAAGAAGAGAAACTGTAGGTGTGAGAGGCATCTGCAAGGCAGACCCAGCGACCCGGGCACGAACAGGGAGGCAGCAAAGTCATAGGGCACTCGCGCCGCCATGCCCAAGAGGCTGACGGAGCCACGGAAAGCAACAGGAATGACCCCCAAAGAGATCAGCCAGGACTCATCAAGGCACCACCCACATGGCCCTTCTCTAAAATGCTCTCAGGTGGCGCCTCCATCTCGTCACACAAACACTGACGGGCCCCCACCATGTGCCAGAGACAGCACCACACTTCTGGGATCTGGAGACACTCTCCCTGTCCCTGAGTTGCTCCTAGTCTGACAGTAAAAACAGAATTAAAAATAAGTCACTGTAAGAGTTTCAGTGTGAGAGGATGAGAAGGTCTGGAGCTAGACAGTGGTGACGGCTGCTCAACAACGAGAATACACTTAATACCCTGAAAAACTGTACCCTTAACCATGGTTAAAGAGTAATCTCATGTATTTTTACCACAATAACCAATCAATCAATCATTGTAATACACGGTGGGAACAGTCAAACGGAGACAATGAACAGAGCTGTGGCACAAACAAGGGTCAGGAAAGAGGTGCTCAGCAAAAGAAAGATAGCTGGGGCTGGACCGTGAAGGAGGAGCAGAGGGGATGCTCCAGAAGAGAGCCTGTGTTCCTCCAGCTCCCATCTGTCCACCCCAAGGTCATACCCTCAGTCCCCCAGGAGGTGACAGGGCTGACTGTTCACATGCCCAGTGTGGCCAAGATTGCCACCGCCAGACACCCCCTGACTCCTGGGCTCTGGATCTTGAAAGGTGTGCACAGGGTAGTGACCCCTTTATAGGTGAACACTTGTTCACGATGAGATGAAATAGAAGATAACTAGACAACACGGCTGGGAAGAAAAACAGTCCCGGCCAGGTATTCTCTTTCTGGAAAACTGCTGAACTACACAAACTATAAATCTGTTTCTAAAATCCCCAAATAGAGGGCATATTTTGGAATAGTTATTATGGAAAGCATTCTGGTCTACACACACACAGGGCTTTTGCTTTTTGACCCAGTTATTCTCCTTCTATAAATTCATCCTAAAGGAAATAACCAGAAGCTCAAAGATCTATGTACAAAGAGGTTCATCAGAGCATTGTATCAAATGGCAAGGATGACTGTCAATATAGATACCAAACCACGAATGGCCTGAAAAATTCTGCTCTACTAAGGACCACTACGTATTTATCAAGAAATATTTTAAAGAATATGTAATAGCATGGAAAATGTTTACAAGAAAATGAAAATTACAATATGGAAAATCATGCAGATAGCATGATCCCATTTTATGAAAAAGTCTATTATACACACCTGTATTACGTTTTTTAAAAGATGAGAAAGATGCATGTCAGTTTTAGAAATACTACAGTTATTGTTAGATGGTAGAAATAAAGGTGTTTATTTTCTTCTAAACATATTTCCATATTTTCCAAAGAATATATAAATGAGTATTATTTATAATCAGAGACAAACTTTTCTTACCCCAAGACAGAAGGAATCAACAACATGCAGGGAACTCGGACACTGACAGTATTAAATTTAAAATGACATTCAACATCCACAGGGGTTTAAGTTCAAGGACTAGGTCTGGGACAAAGATCCAGTTTTGAGGCTCAAATGTATAGAGGTGACTTCTGAGGCCAAGATACTGATTAAAATCTTCAAGAAAGAAAACAGGGTGTGAAAAGAGTTCTGAGTTAGGATTCCAGAGGAGGAAGCAGGTAAGTGTGAGTGAAAGACAAAAGGAAGTCTAGCTTTAGGAAGTGGCTTACAAGTCCAGGGTACTGCATTCACTGAGTCACTATTTTGGTTCACTCAGTAGCTTATACAACCTCGTATCCATTCAATCATTCACTGACAGGATCATGCCTTTCTTCAGTCATCCATTTAAGTAGTCAACAAACATTTACTGAGGGCCAGGCACGGTGTTAGGTGGTGAGGACACAAAGTCAAAAAATGTACCATTTTTCTACCCTCTTAAGAAGCCTCCAATCTAATGAGAAACAAATACTGCACAGAGTGGTCAGTGTCATCATAGGGGTGCATGTGGACCAATGACGTCTAAACCACTCTGGAATTTCTGGAAGGCTTCCTGAAGGAGGTGATACCTGGGCTGAGATTTTTGAGGAGGGAGGAAAATCAGGCAAACGAGGAAGAGAAAAAGCATTCTCACAGAAGGAACAGCACAGGGACAGCATGTGCAAAGGCACAGAGATATAAAGAACTCAATGTAGTTTCCCTTATGGGGAACAACCATATGGCCAGAGCAGTGTGGTGGTGAGGCAGGAAATGAGGTAGGAAAGTGGGGGAGGCTGTTCCACTATTATAGGAAGACAGAGAAAAATGAAGATTGAACAAACGAGGGACACTGCCACCTGTGGCACCACACTGCCCTTCTGATCAAATGAACTTAGTGAACACACTGACTAGGAACAGAGCCAAGAGGCCCATGAACAAAAAGACAAGCAGAAACCCAAAGTCAACTGATAAATCGCAGCCGGCTACATTGTTAACACATGTAACTCTTGACCCCGTTCACATCCTATATCACTTGCTGTCCCCTCCTTTTCTCTGCTGTCCCACTATTCTCTCTCCCTGATCCACCCTCTACTATTCAGCCTTCCTTTCCCCGCTCATTTTTCTCTTTAAGCACCCAGGCACCTTGCTAAGGACAAGTACTCCTGACTTGGTCTATATGATTAAACATGTATTTCCATGTATCTATCTATATGTGTATCTCTGTATGTACTGCTATTGATCAATATATGTGTACACAGGACGCTTCCTTATGTACTCATGTGTCTTTGTGTATGTTGTATTTGTGAAAATGTCTGTTAACACATATTTATGTCTATCCTCACCTTTGCCTGACTGTCTTCCTCCGGGTGTAAGTACACGTATATTTATCTGTGAGTACGTGTGCGTATACAGATGAAAAGATGTGCATGAGTGGGCATGTGATGCACACGCAGGCCACAGGAGTGGACATCTGTGGTTTCAGCCTGCCTGGCACCCACTCCCCCAGTCTTGCTTTGGGGAATACTTCCTCCACCAAGATCAAGGTACCTCTATCACCCAAGATGCCCAGTCCCTCGTGGCCAAGGGATGGGCGTCTATCCCAAGCCCGAGGTTCTCCCCTCAGAACTGGAATCTTGAACAGAATAATAATAGAGACTGAAATTCACCCTATTGGCTGTGCCCTAAAGGAACAGTCTCTGACTCCTACAGCCTGGATCCTGAGGGTGCAAGCCCTGAGGCATCTTGTCAGGGCCACAGAAGTAGAAATTTACATACGTATGAATATTTATATAACTTCCCAGCTGTAAAGTTCTATGATTCAGGAACTATTTTACAACCTGTCACATACTTCCCATGACAACGGCTTTGCCTGGGATTATTTTTAAAACTGTTTCTCTCTCCCTACTTCAGTTTCTTGCAGGCCCACTGTCCCACCAGCTACTCTTCCTCTCCCAGGTCCAGAGAGAACCAGCGTCTGCCTAGTCGCCCCTCACTAATGTGGACGGCAGACACTTCTGGATCACTCAGCAACAATCCAATTTGACCCAAACAATGCGGCAGAGCTCAGAAACTGTTCCTGTTCAGGTAGGTACACAAGTTGCATTATTAGAGAAATACAGATTTGTTTTTGTACTGTTGCCAAAAGTTCTAATCCATAATTTTTTAACCAAACAACCTAGTAGTATTAAAAAAAAAAAAAAAACTTGGTATATATTAATGTATTCCCTCTTGGCAATTAGCCAGCTATCAAAACTAAAAGACTACCAGAAATCACGGCCATATACAACTAGAAAAAGTACCATGGATCCATCCATTTACTCATTCATTTCCTAGTGCTGGGCGCTGAGGAATACAGATGCCTCTAACAGGGATCCCACTGTGGGAAAAAGGGAAGGAGGGTGTGTGGCCGAGAGGCCCAAACTACACATGGCAAAGGGTCTTTAACTTCCCATAAAAAACCTGCAATGAGAACCCGGATTTTATAAATGGAGAATGTAATCATTGTTACGATCATTTTTAACCTTGACATTGGTTATCAATTATTTCAACATGAAATATGTCTTGAATGTTTGGTTACAAAATAAGATTTATTTAAATTTATGCTAAATTAGAAACTTTTCCTGATTAGATGATCCATTAACAAATCACTTTATAAAATTATGCAAATGTTACTGTCAAAGAGTTATAAGTTAGTAAATTTCAAAGAGCTGAACTTCAGGGTCAAAGTGCATATGATGATCACAGAGCAACTGTGTAGGGAACTGTCTCTCTTAGCCAGACATGATCCGTCTTTAAACACTCAAGGACTAACAATTTTCAACTCCAAATGTCATGGCTGTGTTGTATCAGGTCAGGGCTCGGGACTAGAGGACAAAGATAGAAAAGACTGCCAGTTCCCTGACATGGATAAGATCTTGTCTGGTCAGAGGCTTCAAAAGTTAATCCAAGATAGGGTGAATCAAAGCAGGAATTAGAGTGCTGTCCCAACCTTGATCGGTCAAAGGCTGAAGGGGCTACCACCGTCCAGGAGAAACAGAACTGACTCCTGGAACTCTGTGGCAGGGGAGATAGTACAGATGATGTGTCAGAAAATACACACTAAAATGTTTCTAATCCCAGCAGAAGGCTGAACCTCGCAGACACCCAGCCTGGAGCCCAGGCAGCAGTGGCAGGCACTTCACGGGAGTTTATCTGGAGCCTCCTGGAAGTAAAGCTGTTTCTTCCACATGGAATGTGCTTTTCTCAAGAAATGCTAAGAGAAGCCATCTTCCCCTCCCTCTGACCTGCGTGACAGCCAATGCCCACACCCCTTAGCCCACCAAAAAGAGTAGAGTCTCTACTGGAGGCATAGCAGGTGGATGAAATCCAATTCTAAGTTGTCCTAGGACCTGTCTCAAGACTTGAAGTTCGGCACCTGAAGGGTACTTTGAATAGGCACCCAGTTAAAGGGCAAAAAACATCTATAAGGTCAATGCGGGGGGATTTTTTCCAAATCACTGATGGAAATGCTGCTTTTTGAGAGCTACCAGGGAAATCTTGTGAGATTGAAGCAATCATAGCAGCAACTGTTTAGAAAACAGATCTATTAAATCAACTATACACCAATATAAAATAGAATTTTTTAAAAAATAGATCTATTATACTCTTATGGGCTGAAAGAGCCACTCTGGGATCAGTCCCAAGATGTACCTTCACTACTTGACAACCCTGCCGCAGAAACCTCTACAGGACTAGAGGAGGGTGCTGCTGTACACAAATGATCCTCACCTCCATGGGCTCTCGACCACTTACAATCACTTTATAGCTTCCTGCTCTACTCTTTCTGCTATGATCCACAGACACTACAGTTATAAACCACTTTTCACACAAAGCTCAACCTGCTCCTGCCCCATTGTACTGAAGTGATGACCATCCTACGATCATAAAGAAAAGAGAGGCAATCGGACATTAAGTTCCTCAAAGGCTTCATCCCCCCAACCCTCACCTGCACCCACCCACATGTGTACCCACCCACACCTGCACCTATCACTCCCTCCATCCCCTCTATCTCAATGGAAGAACCACCGTTCTTCCTGTCCAAGAATGCCCCGGAGTTTGAATCCCTCCTCTCCCAGTACTAGCTGCATGACGTAAGGCGAGCTACTTCATCTCCTTGTATATGTTTCCTCATCTATAAAATGGAGTTAATAATTGTAGCTGATCAAGTTGTTGCCAGGACTAAGTAAGTTAATACAATTAATACATATCAAGTGGCTAGAAGAATGTCTGGCATATGGTAAGTGCACATTAAATGTTAGTTAGCTATTATAATTCCTATTGCTTTTATCATTTATTTCTGTCTCTTTTGAGAACTTGACCTGGTAATTGTACCTTTTTCCCCATTATCATCAACCAAGCTGTGCTTGTGGTAGATAATCTCCAAAGATGATGCTATTCCACCCACCAATGGGTAGCTCTTATTCCCTCCCGCCTCTTGAATCTAGGCTGGCCTTGTGACTTGCTCTGACCAAGAGAATGCAGCAGGGGAATTTTCAAGCCCCAGATCTTAAGTGAACTGGTAGCTTCTGCTTCATTCCTCTTGGAAGCCAAATAGGACATCTCACTACCCTGAGACCACCACGCTTTGAGGAAGCCCAAGATAGTCACATGGGAAGAGAGAGGGAGGCTATGTGGCAGAGCATAAAGACACTAGACACGTGAGGGAAACCATCTTGGACCTGCTAGCCCAGTCCTAGTACCAACCACATGTGGCCAAGTCAGTGACCTCAGTCCAGGCTACATGGAGCAGAAGCATCACCCATCTGAGCCCTGTCCAAATTCCTGACCCACAGAATCACTAGAAATAATACACCATTATTGTTTTAAGCCATTCATTGTTGGTGTGATTTGTTATGCAGCAACAGATAACTGAAACAATGTTCCCCTTCAGCACTAAAAGAATGCTCCATCACACATCCCATCTTAAAACAAAATATCCCACACAGTTCTTCCAGCCTACATTTACTACCAGTTACTGACTTCTTTGTATCACCACTGCAGTCCTCTACTACAGCACTTAGCATACTGCTGGATAGCTATTTATGTATAGGACTATCTCTCCTTCTGGACTGAGTTCTTTGAGGGCCATGACTGAATGCCATGTTTATCTTAGTATCCCCACATCCAGCACTGCATTCAGCAAGTGGTAATGAGTACTCAGAAAATGTTAGCTGAATAATGCATGCATGAATGAATGGGACCTCCATACACCTGGTCTACCTGCAGACATGCATTCTGGCACTGGAAAACCCAAGACAAAGATGGAAGAGAACATAGGATCCAAGAAAGCAAAATTTCTAGAACCAGATTCAAAAGGTGCAGGAGATAAAGGGAAAGATCAGCATGGTGAAGTCAGAAGCCACAAAATAAAAGCCACTGAGATTTGAGGATTGTTTCTGCAGCACAACTAGTTTATCCTGACTGACAGAATACAAAGTCTACAAGTGTATGTTGTTTTGTCCTCATGAGGAGCTGAACCCTAATCTAGAAGAGGGAGAAGAGGAACTTGAAGGATGTCAATGGTCAAAGTCTATATATACTTTTATTAAAAAAAAAAAAATAGAACAGTTTCAGGCCTAAGATTTCTGGAAATTATTTAGAAGGTTAAACGTTAACACCAGATCCAGGCAAGAACTCAAGGCGTTAATACACTGTGTTTTACGAAGAACTAAAAAGGCTCAAGGGGCATATAAAACAACGGAAGTAGGACAGCTTGGTGCACTGGTTGGGATTCAAACAACGTATTTATTTCAAGGCATTGACTTCCTCCCACCAAAATTTCAAAGTTAATGAGAAATTGATTTTTAAACTGGTGGTATACACCAAGTTATTAACAGAGGATGTATTACAACCACACACTCTGTTGTCAGAAACAAGCCACAGAAAAATAATATAGCTGAAACAAAGTAGAAATATTATCAAAATCACAAGGATATGACCCAGAACATGAAAAGAGAGGAAATGCACTAAGATAACGTCACTTGGTGTTAAGAAAACTATTATCCTCTGTGCTGGAGGATATGGAATTGAGCTCATAATATGCATTTTAATTTTCTGAAATTTCTATTTCTGAAATTTTTAATTTTTAATCTGCTTAAGTAAAACAAAATGGCACCTTCTCATAATAATCTAACTTTCAAAAGCCTGCTTCCTTCATTTCTCTTACCCAATATTTGATGAGAACTTACTTCTATGTGCCAGGCCTTTGGGTGTGCCTTCACAGCCAGGACTTCTGACACAGGCAGAGGGCTGGCAAGGGGCCACAGGTGGTTGTGACTGCAGCTCTGGATCCACAGAGCTCACTCTACCAAGCAAGCAAAGCCTGTGAGTGGACATTTCAATGGCAGAGATCATGGAGTCATTCTCTAACGTGGACCCAGAATGAAGGAAATCCCCAGGGTGAGAAGGACTCCTACTAGTTGTGTAACCTGGAGCAAGTCTGTGAACCTCTCTAACCTTTATTTTGCTCATCTGTAAAATGGGGATAACAATAGTGCCTACCTCTTGGAGTTGTTGTATAGATTAAACACGATACATTGCACCTAGCACAACGTTTGGCACATGGCCAGCACTCTGTAATTATTGGGTATTATTATTCCCAGGTCAGCCCTGAGATTTCTGCAAGGGAAACCAGAGAAAGGAACACAAAGGGGGCCTCAAAGGCCTGAGTGCCCACTAACAAGCAAGGAAACACAAAAGAGATATTTTTTTCAAGGAGATGTTTTTTACCTATGAGATTGTCAGAGATAATACAGATTGGTAATAGCCTGTATTATGGAAAGGCAGAAGCAAAACTGGCACTCAGATTCATTGCTAAAGAGAATGTTGATTGCTTCAACCCTTCTAGAGAGCGATTTGGCAATATGTATCCAAATTTAATACATGAACACTGCCTAGTCCAACAGTTCTATTTCTGGGAATTTATCCTAAGGAAATAATTAGAAAAGTGTGTAAAGATAGATCTACAAACATGCTCATAGCAGTGTTTTTTATCACAGCAAAAGCTGAAAGCAATACAATTATCTGTCAACAGAGAACCAAGTAAATAAAGTACAGAACACCCACAGCACTGAGTAAAATCATGATGTGGATCTGTATTTCCTGACAGCGGAAAGGTTCTATAATAAAGTGTGAAGTGACAAAAAGCAAGTCAGCAACAACACGTGATGGTACCATTCCCTCACATGTATGTGTATGTGCTTATATGTGCAAAAAAAAAAAAAGTCTGAAAGAAGAAACACCAAAATGTCACAGTGGTTACCTATGAATGGAGGAATCTGGGGTGATTTTCACTTTCTAACTTACATCTTTTTGTACCACTGGAATTCATTAAATGTGCAATAAATTTGACATATTAAGCCTCATCACATCACTCCTTTCATTCTAATTCCTACCTGACCTGGGGTGATCAGTCCTGTGACACCTATGACATTCCCACCCAACACCCACTTCCTCCCACTCCCCACCCCCACACTCTGCTTTGGGCACACTGGCCTCCTTCCCATACCCCACCCCAAAAGTGGCAAACTCCCGTCTTTACACGGGCTACTTCACCTGCAAGGAACACCGCCCCCTCAAAGACCTGCTTGGTTCACTCTCTGGCCTCCTTCAAATCTTGGAGTAAACGTCACTGCTTTGGGCTGAATCATGTTCCCCTGCCCAGATTCACAGGTTGAAGTCTTAACCCTGAGTATCTCAGGATGTGACCTTATTTTGAAATAAGGTCATTGCAGATGTAAGTAGCTAGGATGAGGTCATACCAGTGCAGGATGGGCCCCTGATCCAATGACTGTCCTTATAAAAAGGGGAAATTTGAACAAAGACACACACACAGGGAGAACCTGAATACTGGAGTTACGCTGCCACAAGCCAAGGCCTGCCAGAATCCAGGAGACAGGCCGGGACAGAGCCTCCCCACCCCCACGCCTTGCAGACCATGACCTGGGAGTTCTAGTGACCAGAACAGTGCCGCAATAAACTTCTGATGTTTAAGCTGCAGGTGTCTGTGGCCCTTCGTTAAGGGAGCCCCAGCAACCAATACAGTCATCCTCTCAATGAGGCCTCCCTTGGCACCCAGATTCACACTTCAGTCCCTCACTCCCAAGCCCTTTACCTGCTCCATTTCTTCCTGGCATGTATCACCTAGTCACACACCATATAATTACCTTTGTTCACTGATGCACCCCCAGGGCCCAGCACAGTGTCTGCGCATAGTAGGCACTCAAGAAAGATTTCCCGCACAGATAAACAACACAGAACAAAACAGATCAAGTCTGGCCTGGCGGAACTTACTGTCTAGTGGAGGGAGACAGACAATCAACAGACACCTATAAAATGGTGATAAGCACCATAGAGACACACAAGGCAGGGTCAGGTGCAGGGAATTCTGGAGGGGCTGCTGTTTCTTTAAAACAAAGATAGAGAAGGCCTCGCTGATCACGTGAGATTTGAGCAGAGACCTGGAGGAAGGGGTGCAGTAAACCATGGAGATCATATCTGAGATAAGAATGTCCTAGGCAGAGGGAACAGTAAGTACAAATTAGCGCAATGAACACATACCATCAGAGAAAAATAAAAGCTATTGTAAGCCTGAAAATGCATCCAAATATTTTAAAAGCCCAATTCCAAGAGTGAGGAAGAAGAATCTGGTTTTATAAATTCTTAAGACTCTATTCAGCAACTTTGTCTCCTGACAGATTCTTTTCTTGCGAAATTAAATTAGATGATGTCTTCTATGATGCACAGAAGGCACTCAACCAACGGCAGCTGAGTGAAAGAGTGAGTAGGTGAAGAGAGGATTTGGGCACATGCTGTGGCCTCTCTCTAGTTCACATCCACACTCCATCACTTACTAACATGGGCAGGTGATTTACCCTTCCCAGTTCTCAGCATTTGTTATTTTCTTCTTGGTACGTTTCTGTATGTTCTAAATTGTCTAAAATAAACATGTCATTTTATAATTAAAAAAAGAAAACAATTTAAAAAAACAAAAAAGACTGTATTCAGGCCTAGGATGAAAACTCCAACCCCTCCCTAAAGCCCCCTTCCCCATCCCATCCTCCATCTACTGGCTTTCTCAACAATACTGGTGAGGTGAGATGAGAGGTGAAAGGTGAGGTGAGGAGTGAGGTATGAGGTGAGGTGAGAGGTGAAAGGTGAGGTAAGAGATAGTGTAAGGTGAAAAGTGAGGTGAGAAGTGAGGGATAAGGAATAAGGTGAGGTAAGGTGAGGTGAGGTAAGGTGAGGGGAGGTAAGAGGTGGGAGGTAAGAGGTGAAAGGTGAGGTGAGAGATAAAGTGTAAGGTGAAAGGTAAGGTAAGAAGAAAGGGGTGGGGTGAGGTGAGGTGAAGCAGTCCTGAGGCTGAGAGGCCTGGAGATCCCCAATGGCGCCACAGAGCCAAGTGCAGGAAATGTGACTGCTGTCCTAGCCACCAGCCGCCGACGTGCCCCCATCAGATCTGGCCTCTGAGGGTCTGCAGAGGCCCTTCCATCCCAGCCTGTCACCTGCCTCAGCCAGCATGTTCCCACTGCAAGCACCTGTGCTGTGCTCCTGCCCTGCCCCCAGGCCACTGTGGCTCCCAGCTCTGACAAATGTTCATTCTTGCTACCTGACCAGCTAGTTCCTACTCAGCCTCGCTTTAGTTTTTCTTAATAATTGAAGTTTTTAAGAACCCATATAACATACAATTTACCATGTTAACCATTTCTAAGTTTACAGCTAAGTAGCGTCTGGTAATAGTCACATTGTTATACAGCCCATCTCCAGAACTCTTTTCATCTTGCAAAACTGAAACTCTGCACCCACTGCACACTAACTCCCCCTTCCCTCCTCTGCTCAGCCCGTGGCAGGCACCATGCTACCTTCTGTCTCCGTGATTCTGACAACTCTAGATACCGCACACAAGTGGAGTCATACAGTTTCTGTCTTTCTGTAACTGTCTTACTTCACTCAGCATTCATGTCAAGGATCATCCACGTTGTAGCCTGTGTGAGAACTTCCCTCTTTTGTGAGAAGGAATAATAACTCCCTCGTATGGAGAGACCGCATTTTGTTTATGTCTGTTGATGGACACTTGAATGGCTTCCACCTTCACCTCACTTTTGACACCTGTTTGCTTCAACTGCCTCCAGGTGCGTGCGTAATCCTCGGTGGTCACCGCCGAGATCGGTGCAGGGCAACCCAGGGCTGGACGCAAGGCCTGCAAACACGCCCAGGCTGAGGGCAAATACGGAGCAGGAGCAGTGCTCTGAGCTACAGGTCCGGCCAGACAGACGCCAGCCCAGTTCCCAACCTGCTGCTGCTCCTTCCCTCCGTTTTCCCAACCAACTTGAATCCTGAATTTTTATGAGTCAAAGACCCCACTAACAGACAACAACCAAAACTCTTAGAAATACACCCAACCTCAAGGAGACAACTGCCTAGGCCAGAGCTTCTCACGCCTGAGTGTGAAGACCCGTCGCCAAGGCAGGCCCGTAAAAGGTACGTTCAGTAGATGCCGGGCGGGACCTGGGCGCAGGCCTTTCTAACACGCCCGCGGGTGCTGCCGGGGCTGCTGCAGGCACCACACCTGCGGGAGCAAAGGCCTAGCGCCCTCCCCTCCCCCACCCCAGCCCCGCTGCGCGCACACCTGGCCCCTGGGCCTGACCCACGCTCCCCGGAAGCTGGCTGCAGGGGGCGGTTTGTGATGTGTGTGGGAGAGGCTTCCCCCTTTGAAGACGCCCCGGCGGGATTTTCCCAGCGTTTCCAGCAGCCCTCAGGCTGTCTGGCTCCAAAGTTAATCCCAGCACCCAAGACCACGGGGACGAAGGGCTCCTTCCACAGGCCCCGGCGCGAGAACAAACAAAGGAGCGGCGAGAGTTCCCCAGGGACTCCGCAGGGCCGGGAGCAGGAGCCCCCCCAAGCCCTGACCTCCCGCCGAGACGTGCCACCCACCCCTCAGGACACCGTCACCCGCTCGCGGTCGGCCGAGGCCCTGGGCCGCTAGGGCCGCAGGAAAGGCACGCGGAGAGCGCCCGCCGCCGAGCCCGCGCGCTGCCCGCCATCCGTGCGCTCGCCTCCTCTCCACTTCCGCCGGAAACCAGGGTGTCCTCAGGCCCCCCAGGCCCTCTCACACCTGCCTTCTGCCCAGAAGCGGGGCTCGTCCGCCGTCCCCCGAAACGGTCGGTCACCGCCGCCCAGCCCATCTCTGCCCCCTCTCGCCTCACCTCTCACCTCTCAACTTACACTTTACGTCTCCCCTCACCTCCTGCTTCTCCTTCCACTCTTCCCTGGGGCCCATCGCCTCCAAACCCCCCAGAGCCTCCGCTGCCGCCCTCACGGCCGCCCCTTCCAGCCACGTCTCCTCCTGCAGCCCACCCCGTGCTGGCCGCTTCCTCCCCGGCCCCGGGGCCCCCACTTGCCGCTCCCCCTTCACCTCCCCTGACTTGCTGCCTTATTTCACTCCCTGAGCAGACACGGCCCTCTGGCAGCGGCCGCCGGTCACCGCGAAGCACATCCTGGAATTGAAAAGCTGCCTCTCTGCGGCTGAGCCTCGATCTGAGGAGGGCAAACCTCAGGCGTCAAATCCTATCACTTCCCCCTCTTGTTGGCCCTTTTCAGCACCAGCGTTTGAATACTCTACACCCACTGGGTCCACCTTCTCATGAGTCCCAATATCCTGCATCCTCGCTCCCACCCCTCATCATAAACCACGTACTGAGAGCCCAGGCTGTGGATTCGGACTTGAAGGAGCATGAAAACCACAGGAGTCCCCACGGGTGTTTAAGCAACAAGAAAGGGACGTGACCTGATCTGTTTCTAAAAGGACCTCCAGCTGAAGGGGGAGGATGAACTGGCTGGAGCAAGAGCAGCAACGGGACAAAAGATGGTGGGAAGCTTGAGCAGGGGCGGTGGCGGTGGTGATGGAGAGAAGGGTGGACAGAAGAATAAAGAGCTGCTTCCTCCCTCATCAGGGCAGTCACTTCCCATCATTCACTGAGGGCCCAGCTCGCCGTCCTCTCACCTCAATCCTGGCGAATTCAGCATCCACAGATTATTCACCCTGAGCCTGCATTCACGGTCCACTCCAACAACTGACTCCCGCAGCCACACCCCAGTGCTGGGTCCTTAACCAAGACCAACACCAGCGTAGATCCACTTCTGAAACCTCAATCCCTCCAATCCTCCCCCCACCTCACTGCTAACACCTCGCTGCTAACACGGCTAGCTCTGGGATCTTACCTGGACCCCCTTTCTCAGTCCTTCCCCCACTGCCCCATCCCCTGTTTCCCTTCCTTCCTCATTCAGCACAGACTCCGTGCCGTGTCATCCCGACCACGTCTTAACAGATCCCTCCACTCCCCTTGGCCCTTCACCACATCTGCCCAAGATTCCCAACCCTGACCCAAGCCAACCGCCCATCCTCCCTGGCCACACACCGCTGCTCAGATGCTACAGGACAAATGGCATCACGTGCACTGGCAACACTACAGATTTCTCTCATCACCTTAGGCTTCACTCCCAACCTTCCACCAGTCCTCTCCGATTCCTTCTCCCATTATTTCTCCCCCACACTCCCTATGTTGAGCCTGCCTGCCTGCAGGAACTTCTTCACTTTGGGGGAATTATCCTTCACTTTGGGGGAATTACTTCTACTTTCTTAAATTTTCAACCACTGTATCTTTACTGATTCTTCCTTGAAGCCTATAAACACGACCAAGTCTATACATGTTTTCAAAATCTCCATCAACCCCACACCACCATGAAGGTACAGGTGGCAGATCTGGTCACGTCATGTCCTTCTTGCTTAATCATCTGTAGGGCTCCCATGGTTCTCATGATCCTCCAAGTCTGAGTCCACAGCCTGTGCTCTCAGTACTAGGTTTATGAGGTGGGGTGGGAGTAGGGATCTAGGATGCAGGGGCTCATGAGAAAATGGACACAGTGGGTGTCCTGGGAGTGGGGATGCAGGAGGGAAAAGTGGAGGAGGATTTTTTTTTAAAGAATAATTGAATGCAATGGCCTTCAGTACCTCACTGGGCTAGAACATCTACAGGACAGTGACACTCACAAACATTCAGTAGAAGCAGGACAGTTGCTATAACAAATGCATTCCAAGGTATCCAACCTGTGGATCTAAAATATAAGAGCTAAAGGGAACTTAGAGATCATCTCAGCAACCCCTTATTACACTGATGAAATAATCCAGGAGTGGGTAACCTGTCCAGTCACACAGCAAGTCACTGGCTGAGAAGAGCACATTCAGGCTTGCTAACTCACAGTTCAATGTGCTTTCCAACAAATCATGCTGCCTAAGCACATGAGAGAGAAATCATGTCACTGTGAGCTGCAGATGAAAGGTGGGTGGTCACAACTTGGAAACAAATTAGATCAGTGAGAACAGCATCTTCCTATCTGGGAAAATCAACCTAGTGTAATTATAATTACAGTAATTAGCTGCCTCTAGCACCCACCGTACTGAGAGAAAACCTGTGGCTCCCAGGTCCCCGGTGACTTCACAACCCCTGGCAGGGTTCTGTTTTCAGAATTAAATGAGGCATTTCCTGACAAAGATGGCAGCAACTGTTCCCAGGGGGCCAGGAGGTGAGGATTTAAAATGATGTCCTCTATGCCCTTTGATTCTCAACCCAAAGACAACCAAGCAAACAAGGTATAACCAAAAACAGTTTCAACATCACAATTTTAAATCAATTGTTCTAACAGTGAAAAGACAACTGCATGATATTAAGTGGCATATCCCCAAAATGCCATTAACTTTCAATTAGGGGTTTACAGTATCTGGATCAGTGGTTCCAAAGGTGAAAGTGCCTAAAACTCAGCTGTGAACTTGTTAAAAAGGAAGATTCCCAGTTACTACCATCAAAGATTCTAATATAGGTCAAGCGTGAGCCGCAGAATGTAAATTTTTAACAAGCACCCCAACGTCAAGGGATGTTGATGACATAGGGGGTCTAGGGGTCACACCTTCAAAACATTTATTAAAGTCTTTGTTTACAGGATACTAAACCACTCGAAAAGTATAATAAATATTCACCTCAAAATGCTAATAATAAAGTAGTACATTACAATAAAGATTTAACGTCATTAAGCATAAATGCACTGAAGAAAAAGAAAAACAAAATGGCAGATTTTGCTAATCAAAATAATCAATTTCAAGATTATATAAAATTTAAAAGAAAATCCATTAGGAGGGGGAGAACACAACAAAAAGGAGGGGAAAAAACAGTTGCTATCTTTATATAAAGAAAATTTTAAATGTGTGTGTGTGTATATTACACATAAATAAGCAAAAACAGAAAATTTGGACTTCCCTGGTGGCTCAGTGGTTAAGAATCCACCGGCCAATGCAGGGAACACGGGTTCAAGCCCTCGTCCAGGAAGATCCCACATGCCGCGGAGCAACTAAGCCCGTGTGCCACAACAACTGAGCCTGCACTCTACAGCCCGCAAGCCACAACTATTGAGCCCAAGTGCCACAATTACTGAGGCCCACATGCCTAGAGCCAATGCTCTGCAACAAGAGAAGCCACAGCAATGAGAAGCCTGTGCACCACAACAAAGAGTAGCCCCCGCTCCCTGCAACTAGATAAAGCCCGCGCACAGCAAAGAAGATCCAATACAGCCAATAAATTAATTAATTAATTAATTAAAAATTTAAAAAAAAACAGAAAGTTCACAGAATACAAATACAAAGTAAACAAAAAATATTCAACTCAAAAGTAATAAAAATTAAAGGAATGTGTTACAAATTTACCTAACAAGAGTTTTAAAAACAAAATTCAATGCTGGTGATGAAGTGAAACAGTGAACTGCATAAAATCCCTGGGTTAATTTCAGCATTACAGCTTTACATAAAAAGTTGATTCATTCAACAACCACCTACTGAGACACGTATTAGGCACCCAGCACACTGAACAAAATATGCAAAGATCCAGCCTGGTGTATTTAAATTTAGATCTAAATTACATTCTAATTTCTCTTCTAGAAATGTATTCTAAAAAAAAAGCTCACACACAAAGAAATATAGACAACGCCTTACCTACATAGCTATTCATCATAGCATTACTTAATAACAGCAGAAAAAGCTGGAAATAATAAAAGAATAAGTAAATTATTAGGATGAAAATTGTTTTCAAACAATATTTAATGAATAGAGAAATAAATATTGAGTGAAAAAAGTAAATACATATAATTCAATATTCTTTTTTTAATGTTAACAAAGGAAAGACAAAACTATTTACAGTTTAGCTATAGGTTGTGGGATTATGAATACCTGTCTTCTTTACCTTCCAATAATTTCCAAAGTTATCAATTTCATAATAACAATTATTTTAAGAAAGACTTATCCCTGAATAAGATGAAGAAATGGGGCACAATCCTTTCTGTTTATAATGTGGATGTAGGAAAAGCACTCCATTAAAAAAAAAAAGTCCAAAATATTACAATTTGTTTCCACAACAGTGAACCATCAAGACCAAACTTATAAATGTTTACAAACAAAAAGAGCACAATCAAAATGCTGAATGAAATAGAAATAGACAAGAAATCAATAAAACATAGAAATTTAAATAAAGACTGAAATAAGGGGACCAACTGGAGGGTGGACTCCATTTAACAGAAGTTAACAAGGAAAGACAAACCCACGTAAGGAGACAAAAGTTTGCAGGCAGCCACAGAAGCAACTACAGCCTAACCTAGAACACCCAAGGCAGGAGTAAGACATGCCACTTCCTGACTAATACCACTTACTCTTCAGAAAGAGAACCACCACAGCAGGATTTGGCAAAGCCTCCCCCAGCCCCACTCTGATGGTGAAAATACAATACTCAGGACAAGGAGCCAGAGGGTCCTAGTGGCACAGAGACAAGACATGGGCTAAACAACTGAAATGCAGCATCTCCTCAGGATCACCGGCCACTTACCATGCCCAGCTATCCTACATTAGGAAGCCACCCTCTACCAATATCGCTCCTCTCAGCCTTCAAGTGGATCAGGGCCACCTTTACGAGGTCTTACCTAAGGAGCCCTTTCACTCTCTGCCTTTCCTGCCTGGGGACAGTCTGTGCAGGGGTCTGCACTTGCTTATGCGCTGCTTTGGGTCTCCAACTGAATCCCTGAGGACAGGCGCTGTGTCCTCCCCTTCTTCAGTTCCTATCCTATGACCCAGCCTAGAAGCAGCTGTGCAAACCAGAGGAGCCCAATACACCAACCAGTGAAAGGATGAAGTCTCTGTTTCCGTGATGTCAGCTCTAGAGCAGAAATATAATTTCAAGTCTCCAAGTTGAATATTTGTACTGGGGGCTAAGGGGGAACAGGAACAGACTTGTAAAGAAGAGAAAGTTATGGAAGGACAGTACAAACAGCTCCATTTATTTGAAATTTATCAAGAAAATTACTTATATTATCCACATCTGCAGCACATCCAGATGGCTGTGTTCACACGAGAAAGATGAACAGAGGTTATATGTATAGAGTCTGTAGTCAAACTAACCTAAACTCCTAAAGCCTTAGTTTTCTCATCTGTAAAATGACTGTGATTGGATTATGTATGTAAAATGGAGCACCTGGCACACAGCAAGCACTCAGTAAATGGGAACAATTAGCTTGCCATGTCCCACAGCAGATGAATCCATTAGTATCAGATGGGCTTTCTTTGTTGACTAAAGCCAAGAGCTCTTTTCATGATTATCTCTTCTCACGGAAAGTCCGGGGCCTCCGCTCCTCTGGACACACAGGCTAGAACACTCAGAGGCAGGACTGAGAACTGAGGGGCTGGGTCAGGCAAAGCTGTTTGTACTCTGTGTGCTGCCTGAAAGAGACCCATTTTGTCCCCCCAGCTCCGGTGTGATTCCCTGAGCAGGGTTCTACCCAGCTATGGGAAATCTATGAGGAGGTCTCAGGTGTGCATAAGTCCATGGGTTAACAGCTTTAAGGAGAACGGAAAAAAGATGACTCTGCACCAACTAGCCAGTGACCTTGAACAAGTCACTTCTCTGTGTCAGTTTCCTCTTCAATAAGAGGAGCAGCTCCATTCTGTGATCCCTTTAGTCCCTTCCTGTGCTTTTTCATCCCATCCTCTATATGGCACTGGTTATAATTCCGACAGTGAGGTCCAGGGACACCTTCAAATGTGTTCCATTTCCTTCCAAAGCCACTTGGCAGTCCTCTGGCACTGCTCCCATGAAAAGGGAGAATGTGGAGTTGCTTCCACGGCTTTGTGGTTTTGTTCAGCGTGCAGCAGTTCTGCACACTGCTCATCCACCTTTCCTGCCCCCAAAGTGGTCCAGGGTGTGTGTGCTGGGGCAGTCACTGGCTTGCAGCACGTCAGCTCAGAGATGGTTTCCAGACCATCCTGTGTGGATGCTCGGGGTGGACAAATAAACATTTCAGAGAAGCAATATGAATTAAATCATTTCCTCAACAACAAAACCCGTCTACATGCTTCTTCATAAATCATGCCTCTTAATTCCACGCTAACAGTCAGTAAACTGCATCTATTATAAAAACAACCCTTACTCCTTTCATGCCCTGACACTTAAGAATCACAATATTTTCACACTCTATTGTACCAACGCTTTTGCAGAAGTAACAGCAATAGCTATTTCCCTGGAAAGATCCATGGCCAGGGCGCTTTCCAAGAGATATTCTTTGAATGTTCTTTGTGTCCTGGTGCACTGGGGGACACGGCCAGCTGCCTGCATCTGGGGGACACAGGGCCATCCAGAGTAATGCAATACTGTTTGAAAGCACACACACCGAATGTACCCCTTCGCCCCGACAAAGTATTTCCAAAAATTTGATGTAACCACATTCATATAGCCATGCACAAATACAATTCCAGTGCCTGCGTTTTGCAGGGAAAATAAAGGCACGTTCTGAGAAGAAACCACCAGACCCGCCTCAGGCTCCCTGGATAACAGAAGAGCTTTGCAGACCTTTAGCGAGATTGGCCAGAATCCTCTTGCTTTTTAGTATTATTTTCTCCGTGCCTTTATCTGCTGGGCCCAACAAGAATGGAAAAGCATCTCAAGAAAGGAGGGCGAGGGAGCGGTGGAGAATAAAAGAGGATGGGCGGGGAAAGCCAGATTTTGAAAATAGCAGCAATAAAGGAAGGCAGGGTCGCGCCGGAGGGTCTCCGCGGTGCTTACCTGGGGCGCACGAGGCCGGCCGGGCCAGCAGCAGCAGCCAGAGGCCGGGGAGCAGCAGCCCCGAGCGGCGGCGGCGGCGGCGGCGGCGGGCGCGGCGGGCGGAAGGCCCGCGGCCGCTCGGCCCCGGGACCAGCGCGACCCCGGCGCGGGTCTTCCCCTCCATGGCCGCGCCTCGGCGTCGGCGCCGCGCCCCCGGCAGTCCCGGTTGGCGCCCCGGCCCGGCCTCGCGGCTCCGCGCTCTCAGGCCCGGGAGGGGCGGCCGCTGCGGCGGCGGCTGGGACGGCGCGCTGCGCACCGGCGCTGAGGGAGGCCGGCGAGGCGGGGGCGGGCCGGGGGCCGGAACCGCGGACGGACGGGGGCCGCCAGCCGCACGCCGGCCTCGCCGCTCCGCCCCCTTCGGAGCCTCCGAGCCGCTGCCCGGCAACGCGCGGGCCCGGGCGCGGGGAGGCGAGCACCACCTCCCGGCCGGCCGGGCTCCTGCCTGCGGGGCGGCCAGGCAGCGGGCGCGGGGCGCGGGCGCGCGGGGGCTGCGCTGCGCCGGGCCCGGGATCCGCCTCCCGGGAGGGGACGCGGGACACCTGGGTCCGGCCGCCGGCCGGCGCCGCCCCGACCCGCACCGAACACCGGGTCCCGCCGCCCTGGTGGCCCGGCGCGTCCCGCCCCTGGGGGCGCCCGGAGGGAGGGAGGCCCGCGAGGAGGGGTCAGAGCCGGAAAACCTGGCCAGCGCGAGCGCCGCGGGCTTCTCGCTCCTTCTCTGGCTCGAGTCTGTGCGGGGCAGCAGGTGTGAGTGGGGCGCCTGCGTTGGGAGGACAGCCTTCGAGGCTGCAGCGGGGACAAAGCAAAGGAAAGGTTGGGCTCCCTTCCCAAGAGCCCGACGTGCAGTAGAGGAGGCGAGAAAACGCGCACACATCTCTAAACAGCCTGTCTCGAGTCTAGAGGTCTTGCCTCCTGTCCAGGTCATTGGAAAACGAACATACAGGATGCTCTGGGCCTGGGAGATCCGCATAGCGCGCAGGTAGTAGGCCTGCAGGAGGTGCCTGTAGAATCGAATTGAAACAGAGCAGGAGAGAACCACGCACGTCCAGGCTTTTGAGGGAAAGCAACGCTCTTGGGAGGTGAAGAGAATGTCAGAGGATTAGCATTTTGGGGGGTAGAGTTGGGATGGGGGTGGGGAGGATCAGGAAAGTGAAGAAGGGAGTTAACATTTGTCAAGTACCTGCTGTGTGCCAGGCATCTAACTTCGAGGACACCTGGTGGATTAAAGGTCTTGGAACATGGAATTGGCAATTTTGGATCTTGGCATCCTACTGGAATGCTTGTACCGGTCAGGTTACGAAAGGTGTGAGTTGGGGACACTATTGTATCGCCCGGGAAGCTACAGTGGACAGTGGAAAATGTGAAGTATCCACATTGACAAAAGAATGCCTGTTGCTCTCCAGTCCTCTTTCCCTGCTAGGCCCGGCCTTGCAGCTCCAACCCAGCTAGGCTTCTTGCCTGGTGGTAAGATTATTGGAGAATCTGTAATAGCCCTTCCTCAGAATAAGGCTGAGGCACCTACCTGTAAGTACCTACCTGTTATTTTCAAAGAAGATAGTTGAGAGTAAAGGTTAAAGATAACTTTTGTTGATGTTCCTAATTTGTTTTGTACTTTTTAATGCCTTCTGATCATAAACAGCCCTTGTTCTTAGCAATTGATCTTCTCCCCTCACAGATAAAGGGCTTTGCATGCATACCTTACCTCCAGCTCATAATCTCCAGGTGAGTACCTACGTGGAGACACTGCCTGTCCAGGCATGTGTCCCTGGATACCATGGCCCTAGATCTTCATTTTCTGAATTCACCTCATTTGACCACACACCGCTGCCTTGGGGTGATTCTTAAATTGTCCTGTTATATCTTTTATGAATTTATGCTTTACCTCTCCAACCAAATTAATGTGAAGTTCAAAGGTGGTGTCATCCTGCTTAGGATTGCCCATAGCACCAGTCAACCCTCGTTATACAGTTGTTGATTTGAATCAGAGAATCCACCTGCCCAGTGAAGAGGCTCAACCTTTCAGATTTGGCCCCAGCCTCCAGGAGGTTCCCACCTACGCTAGAACCCAGGGTGTGAGAGGAAGGAGGTGCCCTCTCAGCCCATTCAAGGAAAATGAAATGTATGCCCAGCCGTTAAGAAGGGATTGACATCAGTTGGAAATAAAAATTGCAACTTCAATAGAAATGAGTCAAGGTCACCAACTCTGTAAGAGAAGTGAGATCCCTAGTGTCCCATCATTTCCCAGCTCTGAAGGCATAAAACTCAATGTTCCCTCTGCTAAGATTTAGAGCATTCTGCCTGAGAAAATCTCTCCCAGGCTCTGACCGTCCAGCTGGTAGGTTGTGTGACTTGAAGTCCAAGACAGACTGAGTGGTACAGGGTAGGGGTGTGTGTGTGTGTGTGTGTATACACATGTGCATATACATCCCCACATGTATAAGCACACACACCTATACATATTTGTGTCTGAGAAGGGATTAAGACAAGGTCTTAGGGCAGTCATACCAAATTATGCAGCAAATAAATCCAGCAACACTTCTGAGCACCATGACCTTTTAATACTGAGAGGGTGGGTGGGGCATGAATATAAAAGAAGATAAAAGGAGCAATTTTAGAGATTATCTCATACAATTCTCATTGTATAGATAAAGAAATAAGACAGAGAGGTTAGTTTATTAATCTAGGGTTTAACCACAACTGGAATTCTCATCTCCTGTATTCCAATAAAATATAACCTCTGGGTATAGAGGAAGAATTAGCCTGGGTCCTCAAATGGTTTACAGTCTGGTTTAGGGTGGAGGAGAGGTAAGATCAGGACTACTCTTAGAACTAGATACAATGGGCACCAGCTGTCAGGGGCCCCACTCTGGATCTCCTCAAAGTGCACTTCTTCCCACAGGACACCCCACGGGAGCCCACTTTCTCCCATGCTCAGGTACCAGGACCCCAGAGTCCCCTGCCCACTTGGCCCCAGGATCACTTCCAGGGCGTTAGTGGCCTCTTCCTTCCAAAGGCTGGGCGGACAGCTGGTGTGTCTGGTCCCAGGCGGCAGCCGGGGGTGGTTGTTTGCAGGGGTGGGGTGGAACTCAGACATGCAGGTAGGGTGAGATGAGCACATGAAGCCAAGGGCGGGAAGAGAAGGTGGAAAACTCCATATTGACATGGCAACTTGGCTGCCAGATCCCCTGCCCAGAATTTTAGGAGTCTAAGAATTCTGCCTGTTCTGCCTGGCCTATCGGTTCATTATGAAGGTATATCCGTCAAGGAGGGGAGGATAGACATATTTAATAGGTCGCTTGCTTAGCATGTAACCTTCTGATATTTCAGTGAATGGTGTGCAAGGCTCCATTTGCATTTTCAACCTGGTCCTCTCAATTCTTAGCAACGGGCCTGGATATGGATAGCAAGGGGAAGGAAAGACTGAAACTCAACACTTAGACAATGGCTGGAAGGCAATAGGGGATCTGGGGCTGGGAATCAGAACAGCTGAGTTCTGAGCTCTGCTCTGTCACTTAAAATTTTATCATCTTGGGCAGCAGGCTTATCCCACTCTCCAACCTCAGTCTTTCTCGTCTGATGACAGCCTGATTATGCCTACCTTGCCTAGCCGTGGGTTTGTTACAAGAATTATACAAAATAAATAGATGTCCATAAAGTTCATTCATTCAATTCAGTAAATATTTTATGAGCACTTACTCTGTACCAGGCACTGCAGTGGACACTGGAGATAGAACGGCAAACAAAACAAAGGCTTTTCCTCATGGAGCTTACATTCTAGAGAGGGGAAATGGGCAAGAATCAAATAAGTGAATATTCTGCTAATGACAGCCATGTGGAGAATAGTAAAGAGGGAGAGGATTATTGAGAGGGATAGAGTTACTGTGTCACATAGAGTGGTCGCGGTGATCAAGCCAATGAGGTGACGCTGAGCCATGGGGATAGCTGGGGAAGGGGGTTCCAGGCAGAGGCAGCAACTGTACAAAGTGAAGAAGAAGCGAGAACAGACTAAACATTCAGAAAATATTCACTGAGCCCCTGCTGAGTAAGTGCACCACAGAGCAGTGTAGTGAGTGATGAGCAGGATTAATTTGCTACAGTTTTTTCAAAGAGCTGCAAATCTTATAGGAAAAATAAGTTTAAAAAATAGCACAGGGAACTATATTCAATATCCTGTGATAAACCATAATGGAAAAGAATATGAAATAGAATGTACATATCAATATATATATAACTGAGTCACTTTGCTGTACAGCAGTAATTAATACAGCATTGTAATTCAACCATAATTCAATAAAAAATGAAAATAAAGTACCTTGTTTACATGGTTGTAATCATATGGCTGATATCTAGTTGCATTTATTGATTTTATATCACTTTTATGACCACCAGTGTAGTATGTGTTCACTCTAATATGTATGTGTTGAAAGTAGAAAAGTTGGCGGACATAAAGATCATAAAGAAAAATTGCAAATCAAAAAATAAATAAATAAAATTAAAAGTTTAAAAATAATTAAATTGCCAAATAGAACATGATAAATGTCAGAAGGAAGTTACAAAAGGTTCAAAGAAGAGAGAAATCATATTTGATAGGGATCAAGGAAAGCTTCATTGGGGAGTTGCTTATGAGCTGGGCCTTAGGGATCATTAAAGGATGAGGAGGATTTGCACAGGTAAGGGGACAGGACAGGTATTCCAGGTGGACGGAGCAGTATGAACAAGGACATCAAGCAGGAAAGCATGGGGTTTACCCAGCCAGTGAGCTGAGTTCACAACTCCAGCTGCATATTAGAATCATCTGGACTCTAGGAAACAAAACAAAAAAACACCCCCAGGTCCCATCTCAGACCACTTAAATGCAAATCTCTGCAGGTGAGGCGTGGGCAATCATGTCTTTAAAAAGTTCCCCAGGATTCTGAGATGCAGAAAACATGGAAATTTTTCTGACATTGGAAAACATTATGGAAGTTCCTCAAAAAAATAGAACTACCATTATCACCCAGCAATCCCACTTTTCTGATGAATATCCTAAGAAAAACACTACTGTGAAGAGATATCTGTACTCCCACGCTCAATGTAGCATTCCTCACAATAGCCAAGACATGGAAACAACCTAAGCACTCATCAACAGGTGAATGGATACATGTAATACACGCACAGGCACAGGCAGAGGAATGTCATCCAGCCATGAAAAAGAAGGAAATTCTGTCATTTGCAACAATGTGGATGGACCTTAAGGGCATCATGCTGAGTGAAATAAGTCAGAGAAAGACGAATACTGTATGATCTCACTTATTTGTGGAATCTATTATAAAAACATGGAGCTCATAGAAACAGAGTAGAGTGATGGTTTCCAGGGGCTGAGGGGTGGGGAGATGCTGGTGAAAGGGTACAAACTTTCAGTTATAATACAAATAGTTCCAGGGATCTAACATACAGCAAAGTGACTGTAATCAGTATTTGAAAGTTGTGAATGCAGAACTTTAATGTTCTCAGCATAACAAAATGGGAATTATGTGAAGTGAAGGGTATGCTAACTAACCTTATTGTAGTAAACATTTCACAATATATATGTGAATCAAACCATCATATTGTACACCAACTAAAACAATGTTGTGTGTCAAATTGCATCCCAGTAAAACTGGAGTTGGAGAAGGAGTAAGAATCACTGAACTAGAAGTTTAAATGAAACTTTCTACTAAAAATGATAAGACAGATACTTGGGTGAGGTAGAGAAGAGAGAAAAGGGAAGCTGGGATAGAATAAGGACTTAAACATCTGGCTAAAGGGTCTAGATTTAACTTTGTAGGCAATGGGGTATCGTTAATGATTTTGGAGATATTATTAGAACTGAGCACAAGAAAGATTACTCTATTAAGAATATATAAGATGATTTGGAGAGAGAAAAGACTGCAAGTGAAGAAACCAATTAGGACAAGATCTTAGCAGTGCATGACTGAAGTATCAAGGATCATAAGGTTTTTCACCATCAAATAGACAGATATTTTTAAAAAATTGATTATATCTATTTGTGCCAGAGTGTGGGGAATAGGCACTCTCAGATTCTAGTGGTGAAGATGTAAATTGGTATAACCATTTGGGAGGATGATTTAGCCTTATCTATTAAAATTTAAAATCAGCTCACCATCTGGTGCAGAAAATTCCACTTCAAAATATATATATTTTGTTTTGTTTTGTTTTTGCTTCTTTCTTTCCCTTCTTTCCTTCCTTCCTTCTTTCTTTTCTCTTCTTTTTCTTTTTTTTTTTTTTCTTCTTTTTAGTCATGCTTAATTCAGACAGGTAAATTAAGTCAAATAATTCAATCAGATAAAATTCACCTTTTTTAAAGTGTACACAGAGCTCAATGAGTTTTGACATGAGTAACTGCCACCACATTCAAGATATGGAACATTTCTAGTGTCCCAAAAAGTTCCCTTGTGCCAGCCTACAGTCTATCCCCTGCCCCTACCCCAGTCCCTGGCAACCACCTATCTGATTTCTGTTTCTATAGCTCTGCCTTTCCCCGAACTTCATTTAAATGGGATAATACAGTATGTAGCCTTTTGTGTCTGGTTTCTTTTACTTAGCCTAACATCTTGTGATTCATCCAAGTTGTTGCATACTTCAGTAATTTGTCCCTTTCTATTGCTAACTAGTATTCCATTGACTGGCTATACCACAATTTGTTTATCCACTCACCAACTGATGGACAGTTGGGTTGTTTTCAATTTTGTTTTGTTTTGGCTGTTATGAATACAGCTGCTATAAACATTTGCTTCCGGTTTTTGTGTGAGCATGTTTTAATTTCTCTTAGGTAAATACCTAGGATTCGAATTACTAGGTCATGTGGCAAATGTATATTTAACTTTATATGAAACTGCCAAACTGTCTTCCAAAGTGGATATAATACTTTACACGCTCATCATCAGTGTAAGAGTTCTGGTTGTTCCCTGTCCTTATTAGCTCTTGGTTTTATCAGTCATTTTAATTTGAACCATTCAAGTAGGCATGTAGTGATATTTTGTTGCGGTCTTTAATTTGCATTTTCCTGATGACTAATGATGTGGAGCACATTTTTATGTGCTTATTTTCCATTAATATTTCTTTTTTTAATTTTATTTTATTTTATTTATTTATTTTGGCGGCTGTTTAGTCTCCTTTGGGTCTTCGTTGCTGCGCACAGGCTTTCTCTAGTTGCAGCGAGTGGGGGGTACTCTTCCTTGTGGTGCTTGGGCTTCTCATTGCAGTGGCTTCTCTTGTTGCAGGGCACAGGCTCTAGGCGTGCGGGCTTCAGTAGTTGTGGCACACAGGCTTAGTTGCTCCGAGGCATGTGGGATCTTCCTGGACCAGGGATCAAACCCGTGTCCCCTGCATTGGCAGGAAGATTCTTAACCACCAGGAAAGTCCCTCCATTAATATTTCTTTTTTGATAAAGTGCCTGTTTTAATTGTTTACTCATTTTATAATTGCATTGTTTTCTTGTTATCAAGTTGTAAGTATCTTTACATATCCTGGATAAAAATTCTTTTTTGGATAAGTATTTTTGCAAATACTTTCTCCTAGTCCATAGCTTGTCTTTTTCTTCTCTTTTTCTTTTTTTTTTTTTTTCTTCTCCACCCCCCCACCCCCACCCCCCAGGCTGCACCATGGGGCATGCCAGAATCTTAGTTCCCCAGCCAGGGATTGAACCCATGCCCCCTGCAGTGGAAGTGCAAAATCTTAACCACTGGACTGCCAGGAAAGTCCCCATACCTTGTCTTTTAAATTTTTAATAGTATCTTTTGAAAAGCAGAAGTTTTTAACTTTGATGGAGTCTAATTTGCAATTTTTTTTTTTTTTTTTTTTGCTTATGCTTTCTATGTCCTAAGAAAATTTTTGTCTAACTCAAGGTCACAAATATTTTCTCCTATGTTTCCTTCTAGAAATGTAATGTTTTAGCTCTACAACATCTGAGTCGACTTTTATATATTTTGCTAAAGTTTGAAGTTAACTTTTTTTTGCATATGCTGTCCAGTTACTACAGCACCATTTGTTGAAAAGACTTTCCTTTCCCCATTGAATCAGTTTTATACTTTTTCAAAATTTATTACAATGTATATGTGGGTCTATTTTTGGATTTTTTATTCTGTTCCATGTAAGATTTATATATCATATGAGGAAGGGGAGAAAGCAAAATACAGTATAGTGTAATTCCATTAATGAAAAAAAAAGTGTTAATTGGAAATTCACTTTCCCAATGGGAAAAGAAAGAGAATTTGGAGAGGTGTTGAGGACTAAGTATTTGAAGAGGAATGTACACTTTTATGGAGAAGAACGTTCATTTATTACTCTGTATGTTAATACATCTGATTATAATAATATTACAATATTTGAATTTTTAACACAAGCATACAGCTTTTGTATTTAAACTTTTTTTAACTAAAAATTTTGCGGGTTTGAATGGAAGTTAGAAAATGGATGAGACATATCCTGGATGTTAAATCAGCTGATGAAATATGAGGAGAGAAAAGAATAAAAGATGATTCAGAAGTTTTGAGGCCATATGTGCAAGGGTAGATCAAAGGAAGCCAGTGGAGAAGCTCAGGTTGGGGAGGAAGAGTGTTGTGTGCTGAATGCACTGGATGTGAGGAGCTGGGCCAACACCCAGGGATTGATGTTAGCACAAGCGGTGGGTGGTGAAGGTGAGCCTCAGGCTTGGGGGATAACGCAGGTAGGGCTAAAAGTACAGAGATGGGAATCATTTGCACAGAATTATGTGCAAATGTGAGATGTAATGTGAGCTAAAGATGTGACAGCAAATGACTGTGCCTGGGAAGAGAGGGAAGCAGAGAAGAGGGCTGAAGACAGGCCCTTGAGGAAGACCTTCAATTTGGAAAAACTGAAGAGGAGGCAATGAAAAAGGCAGAGAAAGGCTCTGAGAGAAAGCTGAGGAGAACAATGGAAATGTGATGTCACCAAGGGCTTGGAGGGCCGTTTCAGGAGGGAATGGTCAGTGTCAGGGACAACAGGACTGAAAAGATCTCTTTGGACCTGATGATGCAGTCATTAAAAAGAAACTTTCTGCTGAAATGGGGATGGAGAAGGGTAATAACAATGGTGAAAGAATGAGCTGGTTGGGAAATAATGACGGCTACAGAGAATGGTATCCGGCAGGGCTGAGATATGTTTTAGGATAGATAAGCCTGAACATCCCTGTAGCTAGAAGAGAGGATGTCTGATATAGATGGCCAATAAACACATGAAAAGATGTTCAACATCACTAATCATTAGAGAAATGCAGATCAAAAACCACAATGAGGTATTACCTCATACCACTGGTCAGAATGGCCATCATCAAAAAAAATCTAGAAACAGGGACTTCCCTGGTGGCATAGTGGTTAAGAATCCATCTACCAGTGCAGGGGACACGGGTTCAATCCCTGGTCCGGGAAGATCCCACATGCCATGGAGCAACTAAGCCCATGTGCCACAGCTACTGAGCCCATGTGCCGCAACTACGAAGCCCACACACCTAGGGCCCGTGCTCCACAACAAGAGAAGCCACTGGGATGAGAAGCCTGAGCACTGCAACAAAGAGTAGCCCCCGCTCACCACGACTAGAGAAAGCCCGTAAGCAGCAATGAAGACCCAATGCAGCCAATAAATAAATAAATAGAATAAAATTTTTTAAAAATTAAAAAAAAAATTTTTTTTAAGCTTCCCAGGTGATTCTTTAAAAAAGAAAAGAAATCTAGAAACAATAAATGCTGGAGAGGGTGTGGAGAAAAGGGAACCCTCCTGCACTGTTGGTGGGAATGTAAATTGATACAGCCACTATGGAGAACAGTATGGAGGTTCCTTACAAAACTAAAAGTAGAACTACCATATGACCCAGCAATCCCGCTACTGGGCATATACCCTGAGAAAACCATCATTCTAAAAGATACACGTGAGTTGCTTTCTGAGGTAGTATGCAGGTTAATGCGGTCTTTGTGAGCTTCCACCATGGCGTACGGGGGCCAGTGCCAGAAGGTGCAAAAGGTGATGGGGCAGCCCATCAATCTCATCTTCAGATACTTGCAAAATAGGTCTCGGATTCAGATGTGGCTTTATGAGCAAGTGAATATGCAGAGAGAGGGCTGTATCATTGATTTTGATGAGTATATGAACCTCATATTAGATGATGCACAAGAGATTCATTCTAAAACAAAGTCAAGAAAACAACTGGGTCAGATCATACTAAAAGGAGGTGACATTGCTCTGTTCCAAAGTGTCTCCAACTAGAAATGGTCAATGAAGTGAGAAATTGTTGAGAAGGCAATACAGTTTGTTTTTTAGGTGTCCTTTGTTAGAAGTGTATTTCTAAAACATTTATTCATATTGTTTTGCTCATCCTTATGTTATTATCAGATGACAATAAATGCTGTGGGATTGTTTAAAAAAAAAAAAAATACATGTACCACAACATTCATTGCAGTGCTATTTACAATAGCCAGGACATGGAAGCAACCTAAATGTCCATTGAGAGAGGAATAGATAAAGGAGATGTGGCACATATATACAATGGATTATTACTCAGGCATAAAAAGGAATGAAATTGAGTTATCTGTAGTGAGGTGGATGGACCTAGAGTCTGTCATACAGAGTGAAGTAAGTCCAAAAGAGAAAAACAAATACCATATGCTAACGCACATATATGGAATCTAGAAGAGTGGTACTGATGAACCTAGTGGCAGGGCAGGAATCAAGACACAGACATAGAGAACAAACTTGAGGACACAGTGGGGGAAGGGGAGGCTGGGACACAGTGAGAGAGTAGCATTGATATATATATACTATAAAATGTAAAATAGATAGCTAGTGGGAAGCTGCTGCATAGCACAGGGAGATCATCTCAAGGCTTTGTGACGACCTAGAGGGATGGGATAGGGAGGGTGGGAGGGAGACTCAGAGGGAGGGGATATGGGGATATATGTATACATACAGCTGATTCACTTTGTTGTACAGCAGAAACTAACACAGCATTGTAAAGCAATTATACTCCGATAAAGATGTATATAAAAAAAAAAAAGAGGCGGTGTCTGAAGTTAGCGAGAGAATAAAATGCAAGGGAAGGATAATTGATAGAGTAAATTCTCAGAGCTCAGAGGAGGTGGAATTAAGAGCAACATGTAATACTTTTGAAAAGGCAGAGCCAGCAACCCTCTGTCCAGTATCAGCCAGAGTGGCTTGATACAATTACGTTACAGTAACAAGAGGCATTGTTATGCTTCCCTTACAATAACTGTCAGGAAACATAAGACCTGTTTGGGTTATAATGTTAAATGGAGAAAAATGAAATATAAAATGGTTTATGAAATGATATAAAATAACATGTATGACAAAAGGAATTGTGTAATACTTTAAATTGTTGTATTAAGATGATAAGATTATGGGCATTCTGTTCTTTGATGTTGTTATGCTTGTGTTTAAAAAAAAAGTGTTGTCCTCCAAGAAAAGAGAGAAAAGGACAGATGATGATGGGTCAAGATGAAGGGCTTAGGTGTTCTCTAAACTGGTTTCTTCCTCTTCAACACTCTAAGTCTCAGGGTTACCTGGCAGGATTTGGACTATAAATTTTGAATTTAGGGGGAAAATCCAAAAAAGGAAAAGATCAGCGTGACCTATGGTAGGTAGGGAAGGTTTCACAGACCACACAGGGCTTAAGCTGGGTCTCAACAATGAGAACAATGGTAATATTTGTGAAAGGAAAGAGAAGGAAGAAAAGGAGAGAGGCTATTGCAGAGAAAAGAAAGGTAGGAAGACAACAGATAGAAAGGCAAGGTAGAAACTGCAAAGGCAAGAAGGTAGAAAGGAGGAGAATGTGGGTACAGGATGGGACCACTTGCCTAACTGGAGGAAGAGCTATTTAGAGACATTTGGGAAAAGAGCAAATAGGTAAAGTATGGTCAGATTGTAGCAAGCAACGAATTTAGACTTGCCATGATCTAAACCAAATAACTACCTCAATTTACTTCAATCCCTAAGGAATACCTCCTGCCTATCAAAAGGGAAGCCAGTTGAGGGACTTACCTGGTGGCACAGTGGTTAAGAATCCGCCTGCCAATGCAGGGGACATGGATTCAAGCCCTGCTCTGGGAAGATCCCACATGCCTCGGAGCAACTAAGCCCAGGCACCACAACTACTGAGGCTGCTCTCTAGAGCCCATGAGCCACAACTACTGGGCCCATGCACCACAACTACTGAAGCCTGCTCGCCTAAAGCCCATGCTCTGCAACAAGAGAAGCCACCTCACTGAGAAGCCCACGCACCACAACAGAGAGTAGCCCCTGCTCACTGCAACTAGAGAAAGTCCATGCACAGCAATGAAGACCCAATGCAGCAGGGGGAGGAAAAAAAAAAAAAAGGAAGTCAGTGGAAAAACAGAGATCCTCAAAGTGCCCATGACCGAAGGTACAAAGTTTAAAATCAAGATCCCTGTCTTGGATGGATTGGGCTGGAGACGTCGGTCCCTCTTGTACTGTTTGGTCCCCATAATGACAAGTAAGAATGTCCCTAAAGCAGGTTTCCAGGCCTTGCCTCTCTGTTGCAGTTTTCCTTACCTCCTTCTCCCAATCCCCTCCCTGCAACACGGAAGCTGCCACAGATCAACAGGCTCAATCCTCTGCCCACACCCTCCATGGCCGTTTCCCACTGTAGCCCCAAACCCACGGGCAGCTCTCCTAAGATGTGCCAGAAATCCACAGGAGAATCTTGGCGGCAGTTGGTGAAAGCTGTTTTTAGAACACCCTCCTTCTCTGGCATTCTACTAACTCCAACTCACATGTGAGTGGGTTCTGAAACTCCTCGACTCTGGCTCAAGTTCAGAAGGAGAATAATGATGATAACCTAGCTCAGTTCCTTGTTCTGCCATCTGGTCATGAGTGCGGATCAATTACATGAATAAGGGAAGCCAAACCCATGCTGTGGATCTGTCCTAATCTCCCTGCTTTTCTAGAAAACTCTTTCCTCACTCAAATCCTTAAATGAATACCCTTCCTAGGAGAGATCTCTACTCTTGAGCCTCCTGTATTTGTGTCCATCTCTTTCCCACTCATCCATCCCTAATCTCCCCAACCTGGCTTTGTTGCCCTTCCTCTGTGCTCCCACAGCCTCTGGGATACCTCAGTCACTGCACTGACCATGTGGAGTAAACCTTCATGTGTCTGTAAGTTCTTCAAGGGCAGAGACCTTCTTGTTTTCACCTCTTTATTCCCGGGTGCCTAGTGCAATGCTTGGCAGGTTGTAGGGCTCAAATAATACTTGGAGGTACAAGAACTAAGTACCAAGCCAGTCTCTTCCCTCACCTCACCTCACCCCTCCTTGCCCCCATTAACAATTAACCTAATTAATTAATTAGGGGAACATGAGTGTGCCCATAGTCCTTTGGTACCAGGGCCAGAAGAATGTACCATGGCATCTACTTACCCATCCTTACACTGACAGAGTAACTTTTCTGACTTCAAAGTATGTCAAGAAGTGGCTGGATTCCTGTGCTATGCACTGTGAACCACCAAGCAGAGACTGCTTAAAAAACAGAAAAGGTCACTTCAGACATGACATTGTGCAGAGTTTGGCATGCTATAGTAATTAGTATCAGCAAACGTTTATTAAATTTAGTGAATAACCTTAAAGGCTCTTCACGGAAAAAGAGAAAGAACACAATCTCTGCCCTTTAGGAAATGACACTCTCCAAACAATAAAACATGCTTACAAAATTTGAATTTTTTGGCTTTGGATGAAAACCGTGAGAAGCTGGACGATAAAATTATCTGCCCACAAACAGTCCTGTGTGGAGCTCATTCACCATTTAAAAAAACAAATTAAGAAATCTCTAGACCAGCGCTGTCCAGAAGAACGTTATGCAATGATGGAACTGGTCTGTAAATCTGCACTGTTCACCAAAGTAGCTGCTATGAGCATTCAAAGCGTGAGTGAGGAGCTGAATTTTTAATGTTATTTAAATTTAATGAATTTAAAGTTAGATATCTGTATGTGGCTAGTGGTCACCGTGTTGGACAGAACAGAACGACCATGAAAAAAAGTACAATGACTGCCATGTGGTACACTAAGTACAGAAGCTGCCAATTTATAACTCATTATTCAGGTTCATTAATAAATCCTGGACTTGGTTCATGATGGGCACTTGATATCTATGGCAAACACCACCTTCTGTACGAGCTTCCTCATCTGCAAAATGGGAATAATCATAGTAGTAACTACCCCATACCACCCTCAACACTGTGTGCCTCTAACCTCCTGAGAATCAACTTGAAATTCCAGGCTTGGATGTGAAGGGCTGTCTGCCTGAGACTCAGGCCAGAGTGGAACTCAGCCACCATCACCCATGACCACAAAAGATGCTGAAGTGAGTCCCATGTGCAAAACGGATTAGCCATCAGGTGAATAAGAAATAAAAGACGTCTGGACTTCCCAGGTGGCGCACTAGTTAAGAATCCACCTGCCACCATCCAAAAACGACAGAATACACGTTCTTCTCAAGTGCACACGGAACATTTTCCAGGATAGATCACATCTTGGGTCACAAATCAAACCTCAGCAAATTCAAGAAAATTGAAATCATATCAAGCATCTTCTCAGACCACAACGCCATGAGACTAGATATCAATTACAGGAAAAAAACTGCAAAAAATACAAACACATGGAGGCTAAACAATTCACTATTAAACAACCAAGGAATCACTACAGAAATCAAAGAGGAAATCAAAAAGTATCTAGAAACAAATGACAACGAAAACACAACAACCCAAAACCTATGGGATGCAGCAAAAGCAGTTCTAAGGGGGAAGTTTATAGCAATACAGTCCTACCTTAAGAAACAAGAAAATGATCGAATAAACAACCTAACCTTACACCTAAAACAACTAGAGAAAGAAGAACAAAGAAACCCCAAAATGAGCAGAAGGAAAGAAATTGTGAAGATCAGAGCAGAAATAAATGAAAAAGAAAGGAAAGAAACCATAAGAAAAATAAATAAAACTAAAAGCTGGTTCTTTGAGAAGATTAACAAAATTGATAAACCATTAGCCAGACTCATCAAGAAAAAAAGGGAGAAGATGCAAATCAACAGAATTAGAAATGAAAAAGGAGAAGTCACAACGGACACCTCAGAAATACAAAACATCATGAGAGACTACTACAAGCAACTATATGCCAATCAATTGGATAACCTGGAAGAAATGGATACATTCTTAGAAAAATACAATCTTCCAAGACTGAACCAGGAAGAAATAGAAACCATGAACAGACCAATCACAAGTACAGAAATTGAGGCAGTGATTAAAAATCTCCCAACACACAAAAGCCCAGGACCAGATGGATTCACAGGCGAATTCTATCAAACATTTCGAGAAGAGTTAACACCTATCCTTCTCAAACTCTTCCAAAATATTGCAGAAGGCGGAGCACTCCCAAACTCATTCTACGAGGCTACCATCACTCTGATACCAAAACCAGGCAAAGATGTCACAAAAAAAGAAAACTACAGACCAATATCACTGATGAATATAGATGCAAAAATCCTCAACAAAATACTAGCTAACAGACTGCAACAGCACATTAAAAAAATCATACACCACGATCAAGTGGGGTTTATCCCTGGGATGCAAGGATTCTTCAATATACGCAAATCAATCAACGTGATACATCATATCAACAAATTGAAGGATACAAACCATATGATCATTTCAATAGATGCAGAAAAAGCTTTTGACAAAGTTCAACATCCATTTATGATAAAAGCTCTCCAGAAAATGGGCATAGAAGGAAATTACCTCAACATCATAAAAGCCATATATGACAAACCAAAAGCCAACATTGTTCTCAATGGAGAAAAACTGGAAGAATTCCCTCTAAGAACAGGAACAAGACAAGGGTGTCCACTCTCACCACTGTTATTCAACATAGTTTTGGAAGTGTTAGCCACAGCAATCAGAGAAGAAAAAGAAATTAAAGGAATCCAAATTGGAAAAGAAGAAGTAAAATTATCACTCTTTGCAGATGACATGATACTATATATAGAAAACCCTAAAGACTCTACCAGAAAACTGCTAGCACTCATTGATGAGTTTAGTAAAGTAGCAGGATACAAAATTAATGCACAGAAATCTCTTGCATTCCTATACACTAACAACGGAAGAGCAGAAAGAGAAATTAAGGAAACTCTCCCATTCACCATTGCAACCAAAAGAATAAAATACCTAGGAATAAACCTGCCTAAGGAGGCAAAAGATCTGTATGCAGAAAACTTTAAGACATTGATGAAAGAAATCAAAGATGACATAAACAGATGGAGGGATATACCATGTTCCTGGATTGGAAGAATCAACATCGTGAAAATGACTGTACTACCCAAAGCAGTTTACAGATTTAATGCAATCCCGATCAGATTACCAATGGCATTTTGCACAGAACTAGAGCAAGAAATCTTACGATTTGTATGGAAACGCAAAAGACCCCGAATAGCCAAAGCAATCTTGAGAAGGAAAAATGGAGTTGGTGGAATCAGGCTTCCTGACTTCAAACTCTACTACAAGGCCATAGTGATCAAGACAGTATGGTACTGGCACAAAAATAGAAAGGAAGATCAATGGAACAGAATAGAGAACTCAGAAGTAAGCCCAAACACATATGGGCACCTTATCTTTGACAAAGGAGGCACGAGTATACAATGGAAAAAAGACAGCCTCTTCAATAAGTGGTGCTGGGAAAATTGGACAGCAACATGCAAAAGAATGAAATTAGAACACTTCCTAACACCATACACAAAAATAAACTCCAAATGGATTAAAGACCTACATGTAAGGCCAGACACTATCAAACTCCTAGAGGAAAACATAGGCAGAACACTCTTTGACATACATCAAAGCAACATCCTTTTTGACCCACCTCCTAGAATCATGGAAATAAAATCAAGAATAAACGAATGGGACCTCATGAAACTTAAAAGCTTTTGCACAGCAAAAGAAACCATAAACAAGACTAAAAGGCAACCCTCAGAATGGGAAAAAATAATTGCCTATGAAACAACGGACAAAGGATTAACCTCCAAAATATACAAGCAGTTCATGCAGCTTCATACCAAAAAAGCAAATAACCCAATCCACAAATGGGCAGAAGACCTAAATAGACATTTCTCCAAAGAAGACATACAGATGGCCAACAAACACATGAAAAGATGCTCCACATCACTCATCATCAGAGAAATGCAAGTCAAAGCCACAATGAGGTATCACCTCACACCAGTCAGAATGGCCATCATCACAAAGTCTGGAAACAACAAATGTTGGAGAGGGTGTGGAGAAAAGGGAACTCTCCTGCACTGTTGGTGGGACTGTAAGTTGGTACAGCCACTATGGAAAACAATTTGGAGGTTCCTTAAAAAACTACAAATAGAACTACCATATGATCCAGTCATCCCACTCCTGGGCATATACCCAAAGAAAACCATAATCCCAAAAGAAACTTGTACCATCATGTTTATTGCAGCACTCTTTACAATAGCCAGGACATGGAAGCAACCTAAATGCCCATCAACAAATGAATGGATACAGAAGATGTGGCATATATATACAATGGAATATTACTCAGCTATAAAAAGGGATGAGATGGAGCTATATGTAATGAGGTGGATAGAACTACAATCTGTCATACAGAGTGAAGTAAGTCAGAAAGAGAAAGACAAATATTGTATGCTAACTCACATATACGGAATCTAAAAATGGTACTGATGAACTCAGTGACAAGAACAGGGAAGCAGATACAGAGAATGGACTGGAGAACTCGAGGTATGGGAGGGGGTGGGGGGTGAAGGGGAAACTGAGAAGAAGCGGGAGAGTAGTACAGACATATATATACTACCAACTGTAAAATAGTCAGTGGGAAGTTGTCGTATAACAAAGGGAGTCCAACTCGAGGATGGAAGATGCCTTAGAGGACTGGGGCAGGGAGGGTGGGGGGGAATCGGGGGGGGGAGTCAAGGAAGGGAGGGAATATGGGGATATGTGTATAAAAACAGTTGATTGAACCTGGTGTACCCCCAAAAAAAATAAAATAAAAAAAAAAAATTACCAATGGCATTTTTCACAGAACTAGAGCAAGAAATCTTACGATTTGTATGGAAACGCAAAAGACCCCGAATAGCCAAAGCAATCTTGAGAAGGAAAAATGGAGTTGGTGGAATCAGGCTTCCTGACTTCAAACTCTACTACAAGGCCATAGTGATCAAGACAGTATGGTACTGGCACAAAAATAGAAAGGAAGATCAATGGAATAGAATAGAGAACTCAGAAGTAAGCCCAAACACGTATGGGCACCTTATCTTTGACAAAGGAAGCAAGAATATACAATGGAAAAAAGGCAGCCTCTTCAATAAGTGGTGCTGGGAGAACTGGGCAGCAACATGCAAAAGAATGAAATTAGAACACTTCCTAACACCATACACAAAAGTAAACTCCAAATGGATTAAAGACCTACATGTAAGGCCAGACACTATCAAACTCCTAGAGGAAAACATAGGCAGAACACTATATGACATCCATCAAAGCGCCATCCTTTTTGACCCACCTCCTAGAATCATGGAAATAAAATCAAGAATAAATGAATGGGACCTCATGAAACTTAAAAGCTTTTGCACAGCAAAAGAAACCATAAACAAGACTAAAAGGCAACCCTCAGAGTGGGAAAAAATAATTGCCTATGAAACAACGGACAAAGGATTAACCTCCAAAATATACAAGCAGCTCATGCAGCTTCATACCAAAAAAGCAAATAACCCAATCCACAAATGGGCAGAAGACCTAAATAGACATTTCTCCAAAGAAGACATACAGATGGCCAACAAACACATGAAAAGATGCTCCACATCACTCATCATCAGAGAAATGCAAGTCAAAGCCACAATGAGGTATCACCTCACACCAGTCAGAATGGCCATCATCACAAAGTCTGGAAACAACAAATGTTGGAGAGGGTGTGGAGAAAAAGGAACTCTCCTGCACTGTTGGTGGGACTGTAAATTGGTACAGCCACTATGGAAAACAATTTGGAGGTTCCTTAAAAAACTACAAATAGAACTACCATATGATCCAGTCATCCCACTCCTGGGCATATACCCAAAGAAAACCATAATCCCAAAAGAAACTTGTACCATAATGTTTATTGCAGCACTCTTTACAATAGCCAGGACATGGAAGCAACCTAAATGCCCATCAACAAATGAATGGATACAGAAGATGTGGCATATATATACAATGGAATATTACTCAGCTATAAAAAGGGATGAGATGGAGCTATATGTAATGAGGTGGATAGAACTACAATCTGTCATACAGAGTGAAGTAAGTCAGAAAGAGAAAGACAAATATTGTATGCTAACTCACATATACGGAATCTAAAAATGGTACTGTTGGACTCAGTGACCAGAACAAGGATGCAGATACAGAGAATGGACTGGAGAACTCGAGGTATGGGAGGGGGCGGGGGGTGAAGGGGAAACTGAGACGAAGTGAGAGAGTAGCACAGACATATATATACTACCACTGTAAAATAGTCAGTGGGAAGTTGTTGTATAACAAAGGGAGTCCAACTCGAGGATGGAAGATGCCTTTGAGGACTGGGGCGGGGAGGGTGGGGGGGGGTTGGGGGGGGGCGTCAAGGAAGGGAGGGAAGATGGGGATATGTGTATAAAAACGGATGATTGAACCTGGTGTACCCCCCCAAAAAATAAATAAATAAATTAAAAAAAAAAAAAAAAAGAATCCACCTGCCAAAGCAGGGGACGAGGGTTTGATCCCTGGGCGGGGACGATCCCACATGCTGCGGAGCAACTAAGCCCCTGTGCCACAACTACTGAGACTGTGCTCTAGAGCCTGCGAGCCACAACGACTGAGCCCATGCACCGCAACTACTGAAGCTCACGAGCCTAGAGCCCGTGCTCTGCAACAAGAGAAGCCACTGCACTGAGAAGCCTGCGCACTGCAACAAAGAGTAGCTCTGCTCTCCACAACTAGAGAAAACTCCTGCGCAGCAACAAAGATCCAGTGCAGCCAAAAATAAATAAATAAATAAAAAGAAATAAAAGACATCTGCAGATGAAACATCTGTAGTGAAAACAAACACTTCATAAACATAAAAACAAAACTTCAAAAGCTCCCCATCAACTTTTCAAATATAACCAGTTGCTCAACGTGACCTGCAAAGGTTCACAGACACCTGCAGGGGCGTCCAGCCGCTGGGACCATCCTTCCAGGTGCCGCCCCAGAGCCTCTTCACTGGCCTGGCCCTTCACCCACTCTTCCTCAGGTGGGCTCCTTCTCACCCCAGCCTTCCCTGACTGCCCTGCCCCCATCTAAAGAAGCCATTCCTGTTAGTCTCTTCTTCCTTAGCATTTATTGTTTGAAACTGTGCATTTAATTTTGTGTTTCATTTTGTTTCTACGTTTTCCATTAAAGCATAATCTCCATGAGGACAGAGACCGTTACTTCTTGGTTAGAGAGGGGTATTTACACAATGGTTAATTGCTCAGACTCTTAGGCCAAGGCTATCTATATTTGTGTCACAGCCCCACCACTTATTAGCTATGCATTAGCCCCTCCGTGCCTCAGTGTCCTCATCTATAAAATGGAACAATAGTAATTATCTCATGGGGTTGTATAAGGATTAAATGAGCTGGTATATCTAAAACTCTTAGAAAAGAACCTAGCATATAGCAAGCTCTACATTAATGTTAGTTGTTACTGTTCTTTGCCACTGTTTGGACAAAGCCTGACACATAGTATGTTCCCAGTAAATATTTACTGAATTAATGATTGAATTTCCATCAGGCAACTATACAGATGTCCTGATCTTTTTTTTTTTTCTAACCAATTTTGCCATCTTAAAGCAATGGCAATAATTCCTAAAAGCATTCTAAATAATTATGACAGGGACCAATTAATTTATAGTTAATGTGATATTGACCTTTGTTTTAACTGAAGTATCGTTGATGTATACATGTTAGCTTATTTTTATTTTTAATTTTTTGGCTGCACCACTCAGCTTGTGGGATCTTAGTTCCCCAACCAGGGATTGAACCTGTGCCATGGGAGTTTAACCACTGGACCACATGGGAAGTCCCTAACTTGTTTTTTGTTTGTTTTTTGTTTTTTAAATGTATTCATTTTATTTTTTATTTACTGGCTGCATTGGGTCTTCGTTGCTATGCTTTCTGTAGTTGTGGAGAGTGGGGGCTACTCCTCATTGCAGTGCTCAGGCTTCTTATTGTAGTGGCTTCTTTTGTTGTGGAGCACAGCTCTAGGCATGCGGGCTTCAGTAGTTGCGGTGTGTGTGCTCAGTAATTGTGGCGCACAGGCTTAGTTGCTCTGCGGCATGTGGGGTCTTCCCAGACCAGGGACCGGACCCATGTCCCCTGTATTGGCAGGCTGATTCTTAACCACTGTGTCACCAAGGAAGCCCCCCTAAATTGTTTTTAAAGATATAGATGCCAAGTTAATGAATTATCTACTTGCTTCTTGCTTCTGAGAGTCTTTTAAATATTACACAATGCCTTTGCAGCATCTGTAGTCTTCTGATGTTCACTATTCATTCTGCTGAGACTTGAAGTAATATATTCAGAGTTTTCTTTGTGATCTGCTTGTCTTGTACTTGGAGATAAACTTTGCTTAGTCATGGTGTGGTTGACAACACAGAGTTTAGTTGAAGACAGATCTGACTTTGAATACTGTTATATCATTTAGTAACCATCTAACTTTGGGCATGACTTTTCTGAGCCTTGGTTTCCCCATCTAAAAATGGAAATGTTAATACCTATCTCATAGTGTTGTATAAAAATTTAGAGAATCAGGTAAGTCACTCAGTATTGTAATTGGTATCTAATTATATACAATAATTATTATTGCTCAGTTCTTTGCTGGAATTTTATTTAAGAATTTTGTAGCTATGTTAAAAAATGAAATTGACTTCTAATAGAATTTTTAAGGAATTTTCCTTGTCAGTGTTAAGAATAGCACCTATTTAACTCACAGAATTAATTTCAGATTATGCCATATTTCTCATTTTTCTAAAAAAGAACTTTAATTTTTTGTTACACATTGTAGAAAAAGCAAAATATACCAAGAAGCAAAGTTATGAATATTAAAATTACCTGTAATCTCACCACTCCAAAAGAAGCACTGTTAACATTAGACTGTATGTGCTTCCAGACACACACACACACACACACACACACACACACACAATACTAATATAATATTGGGATCAGACTGTACATAAAATTTTGTTTCATTCAACAATATATTATGAGCATCATTTCACCTTAGTAAATACTTCCAGGATGTCATTTTTAATGCTGGCATTGTATTCCCAGATATGAACCTACCCTAAGTTGTTCAGCAAGTTCCCTAATGTTAGACACATAGGCGGTTTCCAGTATTTTACCATCACAAGCAATGCCGCAACAGACATTATGCTAGATATTTTATTAGCCCGTGTTCATCCTCTACCCATCTCCACCATGCTATTTGCTTCAGGAAGCTGACCTTTGCAAGAGTGCATCACTGACCTTACTCCCTCTCTGGCCTCCTGTGGGTTTGATCCATGGGAGGCACCAGCAAGAAATTAGACAACAGAAACAGAGGGAGATAAGCGTATTTATTTCCTCAGGTCCTCTCTGAAGGGCTACTAGTTGGTGGTGTCCATGAACATAAGAACTTGAATTCATCTGGTGGGAGCTTCTGTCCTATGTCTACTGTCCCAGGGCTCCTGTAACAGTCCCTCCCCTTGCACCTTCATACTTAGGGTAGCGTCCCCATCGCTGCTAGCCCAAGTACCTCACCAACCCATGTAGGTTTCACTTATTCTGACCCATGTCTTTGTAAATAGTCCTTCATTAAATTTTCCCCACTTATCCAGTTTAAGTGTGCCATCTGTTTCTTGCCATGACCCTAACAAATGTAAAAATGTTTCTAAGTAAATCCCTCTACATATTTTTATTATCACGTGATAAATTTCTGAAACTGGAATTATTTGATCAAAAAGATGTGTATTTTTAAGACCTTTTACGATCTTGCCAACTTGTCTTTCTATAGACCCTACCTGCAGCACTGCATGAGAGTGTCAGCCTTCAGGCCCCTTGTCCAACTGGGTATTATAATTTCTTTTCATCTTTTGCTGTATTCATAAACACTTCTATAATATGGAGTCATAGCTCTGCAAGTGTGTGTGGGGGAGAGATTACCTATTAATCATTTCCGTCTATTTATTTTGGCTGTTCTTGCATACCTTTTTGTGTTTTTCTCTGCTCTACCTATTATAAATTGACATGCTAGCCCACACTTGGCCTTGAAGAAATCATTAAAATTTACCTGATTTCATCTTACTCAGTTGCATAAGGGCCATCTCTTCCCCTACACTTTGTCAAAGGTGAAATCATTTTGGGGTCACATCCCTCTTTGCAGAACCTTGTCACTCTCTGGACTTCAGTGAAGTTGGTTGACTTGTGACCACAGTTCCCTTGGGCTCAAGAAAAGTTATGATTTTGTAGGTTACCTCACTTTTTCTTGTGACTTCCTACATTCTGAGGTGAAGTACAACTCCCCATTTAGTTTTCTGAAACTTTAATGAAATATTAAGGATCTTTTTATAAAAGTAAAACAACAAACTATCCAATACCCACATCAGTGTGTTAATGGAGGAATCAAAATCCTGCTTCTCACATGTTAAATGGAAAACTACTTATATAAATGTTGAAGAGGAGTATGAGTTGCTTAATAGTGAAAAATGTTCCCCGCCCAATCATGTGCACTGGCAGCAAATATTATGTAATTTGTGAGTATCTCCAGAACTACTGATCAGAACACAAAGAAGAGGCAAAATGGACACTACTGGGGAAAAGCTATTTCATTTTGTAAGATTCTATTGCATCTAAGCTATCTGAAAGGCAGGACTTGACGAGTTCATTTGTTTTTGCTTACCTGCATGTTTGCACCAGTGAAATCCTCTGCAAAGTCTAAAACCACATTTTTCCAATGTTGGCAGGGGTAAAACCCACAGACCTGCACAGCGTTCAGAAACAGTCACCTTGTGTTGAGAACATAGTGTAAGTGATGTGAGGAAATGTTTCCCTGATGCCTAAATGGTATAAATCATGAGCAGAGAGAAGCTTCTAAAGAGGCCCAGGCAGAGCCCCTCTTGCGCAGGTCTAAGGGCAGTATTGCTCTAACTCACCTCTGTTTCAATAATTAAGTGAATAAAAGGACTTAGAACTGTACTTGTCACACAGGAAAAGTACAAGGAATGGAAGCTGTTATAATTATCACTATTTCTCATCACTGATGAGACGTATTAGCTTTATGTATCTTAAAGATACTGATTTAAGTCCCTGTGGCCTTTTATTTAGATTCCAAGTTCCAAAATAATTCTATCTGGTATTTCTTTAGATGTTATCTACCCCTTTTGGTTGCCAAAAACATTCTTTATTCTTGAAATTCAACAATTGAAACTATTTATTCAGATTTCTTGTTTTAAATTATAATATCTGACAGGACACTGGGAACACTTTTGAACTTCAGGCTCAGCTTATTTTTTGTTTCCAATTCTAGGAAACGCTTCTCATTACAACCCTGATTAAGCTGCTAGTCTAGTACTTCCTCAGAAATTCTTTTTAACCTACAGTTGTATTTCTGTGCCCTGATGCTTAGGTCAATAATTGTGCTGGTAATACTATAACTCTCTTACTCAATCCTTCTGTGTCTTGAATTTGATTCTTCAGTTAATCTTTGGAATTGCTGACTGGCTATAGTATAGATTTAATTATATAGTTATACACTTTTACTAAGCATAAAACATTTAAGTATTATCTTAATTTTTATAGCACTTACAAATACATTAGTTTTCACCCTAATCCATTTTTTAAAATTATTTTTTTGGGGGGTACACCAAGTTCAATCATCTGTTTTTATACACATATCCCTATATTCCCTCCCTTCCTTGACTCCCCCCGCCTCGAGTCCCCCCCACCCTCCCCGCCCCAGTCCTCTAAGGCATCTTCCATCCTCGAGTTGGACTCCCTTTGTTATACAACAACTTCCCACTGACTATCTATTTTACAGTTGGTAGTATATATATGTCTGTGCTACTCTCTCGCTTCGTCTCAGTTTCCCCTTCACCCCCCGCCCCCTCCCATACCTTGAGTTCTCCAGTCCATTCTCTTTATCTGCGTCCTTGTTCTTGTCACTGAGTTCATCAGTACCATTTTTAGATTCCATATATGTGAGTTAGCATACATTTGTCCTTCTCTTTCTGACTTACTTCACTCTGTATGACAGTCTGTATGACAGACTCTAGTATTTTCATGAGATCCCAAGCAGATCTAAAATATTCTGCTCGAAATTTGTATTTCTACAGTTGATTTTGGTTTTGCTCTTTTTGTACCATAACATTTTTTTTTATTGGTCTCAGGCTATTTTCTCCCTTTCCTCATTCTTTGAATGTTTTTCTACTGATTTTTGATGTTGAAGTTTTTGTTTCAGATGCTTTCATTGGTATTTCAGAGGATTTTCTCAGTTCCAGTAGATACTACAAAAAAGTGCTTGCATTTTATAGGTCATCCTTTATACCTTAGAAACAAGCTCAAAAAATGTAAATTTATAGTTAGAGCATCAACCATGTTAGAAATCTTCAATTCACATGAGTAACCTTTAATATTAAAAAAGAAAACAAATATAGAATTACTAATATATTGTTCTTAATGACATAATTATATCACTACCTTTATCTATAAAATTTTTTTTTGTGGTACAGCTTTGCTTTATTATTATTTTTTTAAAGCTCTTTATTGGAATATAATTGCTTTACACTCTTGTACCAGTTTTTGAGGTACACCGAAGTCAATCAGCTGTATTTATACTTATATCCCCATATCCCCTCCCTCCCGCGACTCCCCCCCACCCTCCCCATCCCATCCCTCTAAGGCATCACCCATCATCGAGTTGATCTCCCTTTGTTATACAGCAACTTCCCACTGGCTATCTATTTTACAGTTGGTAGTATATATATGTCTATGCTACTCTCTCACTTTGTCCCAGCTTCCCCTTTGCCCCCCGCCCCCCCAACCTCGTGTCCTCCAGTCCATTCTCTGCATCTGCATCCTTATTCTTGTCTTGTCACTGAAATATGAACCAAGAAGCCAAGTTTAGCAGTTAGCGTCCTTTTAATGAGGCAAATGTTATGGAAAATGTTTTCAGTTCTTTTCCTTTTAAGAACAATCTTAGGGAATTCGCTGGTGGCGCAGTGGTTAAGAATCCACCTGCCAATGCAGGGGACGAGGTTTCGATCCCTGGTCAGAGAAGATCCCACATGCTGCAGAGCAACTAAGCCCGTGCACCACAACTACTGAGCCTGCGCTCTAGAGCCCATGAGCCACAACTACTGAGCCTATGTGTTGCAACTATTGAAGCCCATGGGCCTAGAGCCCATGCTCTGCAACAAGAGAAGCCTCTGCAATGAGAAGCCCACAATGAGAAGCCCACACACCACAACAAAGAGTAGCCCCCACTTGCCGCAACTAGAGAAAGCCCATGTGCAGCAACAAAGACCCAAGCAGCCAATAAATACATAAATAAATAAATTAAAAAAAAAAAGAACAGTCTTAGTTTCCTCAATAAGGTAGCAAATGAGAACTGGCTCCTTGTGCCACCTACTCACACAGGATTCTTTCCCTACTGAGAACTTCTAACAGTAATTGGTCAAGTATCAGATTGATCTTTATTGAATTGTGGAAGGAAAATCACTGGGATAAATCTCTGTGTCCTATTTATGTCTAGTTCATCATGCTCAGTAGACAGTTACTGCCAGCATTGTTAGAATTTTGTTCTTTTTTTTTTTCAATTTCACATCATTAAAAAATCTTTATTGTTTATCAAAGTAATACTTGTAATTAATTTTTAAAATCATATGGATCATAAAGAAATTGAATTCATAATTAATAACCTTCCAAAACAGAAAGCAATAGGCCCAGATAGGATCATGGGTGAGTTCTACCAAACATTTAAGAAAGAAATTATACCAATTCTCTACAATCTCTTTTAGAAAACAGAAGCTAGGAATAATCGCTAACTCATTCTATGAGGCTGACATTACCCTAATACAAAAACCAGATAAAGACATAATAAGAAAAGAAAACTACAGCCCAATATCTCTCATGAACATACATACAAAAATCCTCGACAAAATATTAACAAATCAAATCCAAAAAAGTCTGAAAAGGATTATACACCATGACCAAGTATGATTTATCACAGATATGCAAGGCTGGGTCAACATTTGAAAGTCAATTAGGGGACTTCCCTGGCTGTCCAGTGGTTAAGAATCCGCCTTCCAATGCAGGGGATGTGGGTTTGATCCCTGGTCTGAGAACTAAGATCCCACATGCCATGGGGCAACTAATCCCACACACCACAACTACTGAGGCACATGAGCCACAACTACAGAGCCCATGTGCTCTGGTGCCCCTGCATCACAACTAGAAGCCCATGCGGCACAATGAAGATTCCACATGCCGCAACTAAGACCTGCAGAGCCAAAATTAAAATGAATAAATAAATATTTAAAAATAAAAATAAATATGGATTTGCCTCCATCAACAGATGAATGGATAAAGAAGATGTGCTACATATATACAATGGAATACTACTCAGCCATAAAAAATCCATCACATTGACCGATTAAAAAAGAAAAATCACATAATCATATCAATAGATGCAGAAGAAGCATTTGACAAAATCCAACACTCATTAGTGATAAAAACTCTCAGTAAACTAGAAGTAGAGGGGAACTTTCTCAACTTGATAAGGACTATCTACAAAAAACCTGCAGCTAACATACTTAATGGTGAGAAACTCAAAGCTTTAAGACAAGGATGTGCCCTCTCAGCACTTCTTTTCAACGTGGAACTGAAGTCCTTGCTAATGCAATAAGATAAGAAAAGGGTGGTACAGCCACTTTGGAAGACAGTTTGGTGGTTTCTTATAAAACTAAACATTCTCTTACCATATGATCTAGTAATCACACTCCTTGGTACTTACCCAAAGAACTTGAAAACTTATGTCCACACAAAAACCTCCACGTGGATATTTATAGCAGTTTCATTCATAACTGCCAAAACTTGGAAGCAACCAAGATGTCCTTCAGTAGGAAGACGGATAAACTGTGGTACATCCAGACAATGGAATATTATTCACCACTAAAAAGAAATCAGCCCCCAAAGACATGGAGGAACTGAAATGCATATTACTAAGTGAAAGAAGCCAATCTAAAAAGACTATTACTGTATAATTTCAACTATATGACATTCTGGAAAAGGCAAAACTATGGAGACAATAAAAAGATCACCATTTGCTGGGTGGGGGAGGGGAGATGACTCTGTGCTCTGCCTATCATATGTAATGAGGTGGATAGACCTAGAGTCTGTCATACGGAGTGAAGTAAGCCAGAAAGAAAGAGAAAAACAAATACTGTATGCTAACTCATATATACGGAATCAAAAAAAAAAAAAAAAAGGTACTGATGTACCCAGTGACAGGGCAAGAAAAAGGATGCAGATGCAGGGAATGGACTGGAGGACACGGGGTTGGGAGCGGGGAGAAGGGGAAGCTAGGACAAAGTTAGAGAGCAGCATAGACATATATACACTACCGACTGTAAAATAGATAGCTAGTGGGAAGTTGCTGTATAACAAAGGGAGATTAACTCGATGATCGGTGATGCCTTAGAGGGCCAGGACAGGGAGGGTGGGAGAGAGTCGCGGGAGGGAGGGGATATGGGGATATAAGTATAAATACAGCTGATTCACTTCAGTGTACCTCAAAAAATAAATAAATAAAGAGTCAAGAGCGGGGCATAGAAAAAAAAAATTATAAAACATTACAAATCAACTTACAAAAACTCAAAATAGTACCTAGAATAAAATTTGTATTTTGAGAATACAGCAATAAAAAGGAAATTACTGCATACACACATATCACATAAATGAATTTTATTTATGAATGTTTAGAGGTGTACACTTGAAAGTTACCAAATAAGATAAAAAACCCATTAAAAGAATACATGGCATTATCAAGTGGAGCTTACTTGAGAATTTAATGATGATTTAATATCATGAAAACCATTAGAAACTAATATAATAATCTTAGGTGACTTAAATGATTAAAATTATGATTATATCAAAAGATACCAATTCTACCAAAGTTTCCAATAAACAAGAATAAAAGATGTTATTTCCCTTATCATAATAGAGAACATTTGTTTAAAACCAACAATTAACTTCATATTTAAGGAAGAAATATTCAAAAAATCTTTTTATCACAATTTGATTTAACACAAAGACACAATAGAAATACATAAGAAAAGACAAACATTTTTGCAGTTACGATTCTATATTAAAACAAAACAAAAAAACCCAAAACAGGCCATCTAATACTGTTAGAACAAAGACAATTCACCTAAAGACAAATACTTTGAAAATCAATAGCATTCTAACAGTAGAGATTCCCATCCTGAGTAGCAATACAGATATATTTAGCCAAGAAAGAATTCATGCAATATGGGATATTCAAGACCCAGACAAAAACATGAACAAATTATAATGAAAGAAGTCAAGAAATATGTCAATAATGAAGACATAATTCCTTGATGGAAAGAATTAGTATCCTAAACATGTCATAAAGAGTTAATTGTAGACCTATACAATTGCAACTGAAGTATCAAAAGGATGTTTACCTTATATAACACATTCCTTAGGGGAAAAAAGGAGTTTTCGAATATTAAAAATATCGGAGGAGAAAAAGAACTGATGAAAAGCAATATGATACTAATTCAACAGATTCAGATGCAGAGTTTACTTCATTATACGGCAAAAAATATTTAACTGCCAAGTGTTATAATTACCAACAAGAATAAATAATGTTTTTGCTCGAAGCCGGGGAATAGAAACACAAAGCATTGCAATGGAACACAGTAAGTGCTAGAGCTCTGATAACGCTAGGAGAGCCGCCTGTCTTGGGGTCAGGAAAGGCTAACCTGACATTTTAATCTAATTTTGCCAGGTGTTGAGGCAGGAGGAGGGAAGGGAGGCACTTAGAGGGAGCATCATTTACACACAGAGTCACAAGGTAAAGTGGCACGTTCTCAAAGCTGCAAGTCGATACACATAATATTGGTCTGCATTTTAAAAATGCCATTAAAAGTCAGTATTTTAAAATCATACAATTTCTCATAAAAATTTCTGGATTTTTGGCTTCTTTTGACAAATTGGACTATATGTCAAATTGGGCCCCGCATTCCCACATGGAAACAAGAGAAACTGTCCCTTTTAGATGGAACAGTTTGCCACAGCACTTCCTCTCTTCCCCCATTCCTCTCACATCCAGCTTACTTTATCCATTTATCTTAACTTTCTAGTCCCTGTAGGGATTTGAGTTTTATGATGGGGACCAATGCAGGTTATGGCAGAAAAAGCAATAAAATTAGGTCTGCATTTCAAAAGGTCTGCATTTCTCCCCAGGCAGCAGGGGGAGAGAAGGGTGGTAAGGAGATCAATGACATCCACAGAAGCCTATTATATTGAAAATTACAGTGGGGCTACCATCCTTGAAGTGTAACGGGGTCCATCTCACACTTCCTACAAAAAAACTCTCACACGACAGACTTGAAAAGCACTGAGTTACAGATCTGTAAAATACACGAGAGGTGATGAGGGTTTAGAAAAAGGCAGTGTGTTGGGAATGGAAAGAAAAGGGTAGAGAAGAATAAAAACTTGAGAGATTTTGAAGGCGGAAAATTCTCCAATATGAGGTAACCAATCTGACACAGGGAATAAGGAGAAAGGAAAAGCATAGGACAATTTCCGGGTTTGGGGCTTCAGTCATTCGGTGGTGACACTCCAAAATGAAGAACAAAAGGAGGAACAAGTCTGGAGAAAAGCCATTCATTCAATTTAGGGTATTTGGAATTTGTGGAGCCTACAGATGTGCAGCTTCATCTTATAAGCCCTGTACATTGCTAAAGAAACTCTAATCTGATAACTCTCTAACAGCTGAATCATCAAATTAAAATAAGAGAGACAGGTATGATTACATAAAATGTTTTTATAGGATGAATATCAATGGAACTAAGATTAAAATGGAATATTATAGAATTGAATAAAATATTGTGACAAAGGTTACAGAGGGTCAATAACTTCATATATAAAGGCATAATTATATATAAAAAGAACACAATAATGTCAAAATGGACTGTCTTTTAATGTAAAGAATATGCATTTATACACTATATTGTTTCCATTAAGGATTTAACATGGCTTACAAAAGAAATATAATACTAGAAGAATAAAATGTAAATAATAATAATAGTAAAATATAAAGATAATTAAAAAAAAATTAGCACCAGGAGAAATCATAACTAAGAAAAAAGAAACAAGATATAAAAAACTTAAGAGCTTTCAGAAATACTGTTGTTGGCAACCAACATGAAGACAGTAATATAAGTTGTGTGACTCATTGTTCACTAGAGGAAAACACAGCACTTTCTCACTTTAAAAAGGACATTTTTGCACACCTCCCCCAATGGAAAAGAAAAATCTTCATGATTAAAAATTTTCTAAATGAAATAAATTTAGCTTGATGAAAAGCTGACTACTTTGGCCTTATTTCTCAAATGTTATGTTATTGCCAGACAGTTAAATTAAAAAACAAACAAACAAACAAAAAAACACTTTACCTACCAACATTTGGGGCTATTACCACAGCAAACACTGGAAAGAATTTCATAAAGCTGCTTCTCTGTGGTACCCCTTGATGAAAACAAAGAACTAAACATCAGGTACAACTTAACAGAGACAGCTGGGTGGGCAGAGGCAGAGAGAAGCAGGGAAAGGGGAAGTCAGTATGGAACGGGTGAGGTATATAGATTTCTGATGGTCCATCCTGATCACAGAGAGAATGGATACAACTTAGAGGGATGTATGAGCTACACATCCTTCATACTATAGGACTCTGAGGCTTTGGTAAAAGTTTAATAAGAAATGGAAAGTAGACAGAGTGAGGTAGAAATCTCTGGTGAGCACCCAAAAGTTATACACTCTAAGGTTGGCTGAGGATGGATCCATAAGAGTTGGATATCATACCATATACAGTCAACATCCTTATATGAAAATTAAGGAGCCTAATTAAAGGCCAATTCACATCAGCACAGAGGAGGGCCCCAGCAATTAAAGGGCATGTACAAACTATACAAAATAAAGACATATAGAAAAAAGACACACAGAAGAATATTTACTTGCCTATATGTGTGTGTGTGTGTGTGTGTGTGTGTGTGTGTGTGTATTTTTTTTAACCCATGCCCCCTGCAGTGGAAGCTCGGAGTCCTAACCACTGGACCTCCAGGGAATTCCCACATACATGTTTCAAGAAATGAAAATCCAGAGTATCATTCAGCAACTATAAGTGAGGCAAAAGTAAAGAATAACTTAAAAATTTAAAAATATTGTGTGGATTTTAAGAAAAGAATTATATGTAAAATTTGTTAGAAAGAATCAAAATATCCCAGAATAATGGAACTAGTTAAGCCAACGATGACATATTAGTGTATCTGTGCATAAAAATGATTATGCATGATAAATGTGAATATGGAGAGATGCTTATAGAATAATAAGGGGAAAAAAAGAGCATAAAGCATATGTACTCTCTGAATACCACAATGTAAACTATGTATATGGGTGTACAGAAAAGCACTTGGCTAGGTCCCAGAACAAGTCAGCAGGATCCTGCCTCTTTAAGAGCTCCAGTCAGCCAGCCTGGGGAAAGCTCTTGGGAACTGCAGGATTTGCCCAGGACTGACCTCATCTACACTCAGGTTTTACCCTCTTTTTGTCTGTTCAATGTCCAACCTCATCCCCAATCACCCATCCCCAGTTTTATCCTCCCAATCTGGCATTTTCTCCTTTTCCATCTTCTTTAATTCTCATCACAACCTGTGAGGTAGGTATTATTATGGCTATTGTTAATAAACGACTAAATGAATGAACGGTTACAAATTAAATCTCAACAGAAGCTTTGTTTTCAGACTTTCCAATTGGACAATCTTCTTCTTATTTCACCGACGTCCTCTAAGGTTTACCTGCACATGGCTTCTTGGTCAATTGAGCAGGGCCAGAGACCAGAGAACTGGCCTCTGCAGCCCCAGCTACATGTACTCCTCGTTTCTCAAGGCCCTGGGAGTGCTCAGCAGAAGCAGCTGAATTATCTAAAAAGATGAAGAAAGAGATGAGGTTTCCTAAGATATCCACTTATCACTCTAAATTTCATTTTACGTTGGGAGCATCAGCCCAGCTAATCAGATCACTGATAAAACTCCCAACACTTTGTATTTGGAGAGTTCGTGTCTTCTGGAGTAAAATATACATATATATTTTATATATCTCAACAGCAAGCAGAAAGTCACATTTCACAGTTAGGAGAGACCCACTATTATGACCAGATGAAGAGAATGACAGGCCCTACCCAAAGTACAGAGTAGAAGATCCCAGTGCCATTCAGGGACCCACCTACACAGCCTCTGACACTGGTACACGCAGAGCCCTCCCCACCTTCAAACCACCACTCACAGTTGGCCACTCCCATCCCAACACAAGAAAATTCCATATTAAAGCCCAGAGACTCTGACTTTAGTGATTTGGTGTTTCCACCAGCAATTCTCCAAAGCCTACCACCTACTGAAACTGATTTTCAGCTATAAGCAAATCTCATGGAATAAGTACTCTCACATTACAATTTAAGAAGACCAAGCCACACATTATAGACCTTAAAAAAGGACAGACTATATGGAAATATGAGAAGATATTTATGATGCTGTATAACGTGAAAATGAAAGATACTAAACTAATGCAGACTTTGACCACAACTGGACTAGTCTTTTCTAGTAACAGGACTGAAGGGCCTGTAATTAAATGGTACCAATTATTGTGGATTAAAGTGAGTGGAGTCATATATGATTTTTATTTCTACTCTCTATTTTCCAAATTCTTCTGTAATGTGTTTAAAATTTCCTAAAAATTTAAGAAAAAAACTTTAATTCAGTTTAACAAAAGAAAGCCATGCCTACATTATCCTTACCTTTCTAGTCACTAACCCACCTCCCTCCTCTTTTTTCCTAACAAAGCGGTTAAGACTGCTCTTCCTACTTCCTGACCCCGAACTTACTGAGGAGCCACACTGTTCAAACACTTGGGCAGATGCTATTGGCTGGCAGCGCTGAAAATAAACTCCATCCCTCCTCTCCTTTGGTCAGAATTACAGTTTGATATCATAGAATGTTAACTGATGAAGCTTCCCCAAGGACAGAGCAGCAATTCACCTATGAAGTGCTTTCTCCCCAGACTTACTTCCAGCTCAGCACTACAATGTTGACAGTGTTCTGTCTACCTCTGATAGTCTCACCTTTATTTTCCAGCATCTTGTGCAGCTTCATGTGCTTGTAGGTAGCAATTATCTGAAAATTAACGACACTTGGAATATTCAGTCCTTGGTCCTGCAGCAGCTGCAGGGATGTAGCGTGAATGAGCTGATGGGACCGCTTGCACTTCTGCAGCCTGCACTCTCCCCTGACAAAGGACTTGCACACGTGAAACTTGTTGCATTTATCCTTGAGGTTGCAGTAACCATACAGGGCTTCACCTTTGTTGTAGAGCAAACAGACCTGGTACAGAAATGAAGCAACAGCTTAGGACATTCATTTTCATTGTATCTCTTAAGCCAATAAAGGATGCCTTCTCTAAACGGCACCTTCTGATCATCAACTGTTAAAGTCATCCTGGGTGAAAGGCAGATGGGTATATAATAGTTCCTCCATCCACATCTCCCCTAGCTGCTGCCCTCTGACCTTGACTCTCAGTTGGCCCACCCTCTTCTCCCAAAGCCTGTAGCCAATGAGTGACTTCTATGCAGATACAAAGGCTGGTCCCCTTGCCTCAAAGCTAGAACCATTCTTCAATGTAATTTTTGCTCCAGAGCCCCGGCAGGAATCAAATCAAGGCCAGACTTCACCTTGCCTGTAGCTCTCCCTTCCCTCTTTTTCACTTTACAATTTTTTTCTCAAGGATCCTTCCTTCAATATATCACATGCACCTAAAACACCATGTCAGGCTCTGCTTCCAGGGAAACCAACCTAGACAGGCAGAGTGAACAGATAATTTATTATCCAAACAAAAGGGCATTTTTCAGGGAGCACGATTAATATTTGCATTGGGACCAGACATTGTGTACCCCCTGATGTGATGCAATAGGAAATACAACTTTCAAGGTATTAGCATGAAAGTCTGACATGGCTGTAAACCCCTCAGCCCCAGGCAAACGGGGACCATTAGTCACCCTAACAATATACCAAATATTGTATACAAAAAATTCTTGTTATAAAATCAAGCCTAAATCCAATCAAAGCTCCAGATCTATCAATTTACAGTAAATACAGGGGATAGAGGAACACGTTAAATATTAGGGAAACACAGTAAGTCAAACCTAAAATGTGAGAAATTCTACTGGACACAAATGACCTGGTTTAAAACAAAATGGTATCAGAGAACAAATGGATGGTGGCGAGAAGGGAGGCGGGTGGAGGATGGGTGAAATAGTGGGAGGGAATTAAGAGGTACAAGCTTCCAGTTATAAAATAAGCTCATGGGATCAACTGACAAGGGATTAATCTCCAAAATATACACACCAGATCATGCAGCTCTACCAAAAAAAACAAAAAACTGAATCAAGAAATGGGCAGAATATCTAAATAGACATTTCTCCAAAGAAGACACACAGATGGACAAGAGACAATGAAAAGATGCTCAACATTACTAATTATTAGAGAAATGCAAATCAAAACTATAACGAGGGGGCTTCCTAGGTAGCGCAGTGGTTTCGAATCTGCCTGTCTATGCAGGGGACACGAGTTCGATCCCTGCTCCAGGAAGATCCCACATGCCGTGGAGCAACTAAGCCCATGTGCCACAACTATTGAGCCTGCACTTTAGAGCCCATGTGCCGCAACTATTGAGCCCATGTGCCGCAACTACTGAAGCCCACGCGCCTAGAGCCCTTGCTCCGCAACAAGAGAAGCCATGGCAATGAGGAGCCCACGCACCACAACAAAGAGTAGCCCCCACTCACCACAACTAGAGAAAGTCAGTATGCAGCAACGAAGACCCAACACAGCCAATAAATAAATAAATAAATTTATAAAAAAGAAAAAAAACAACTATAATGAGGTATCACCTCATACTGGTCAGAATGGCCATCATCAAAAAATCTACAAACAATAAATGCTGGAGAGGGTGTGGAGAAAAGGAAACCTTCCTACACTGTTTGTGGGAGTGTAAATTGGTACAGCCATTATGGAGAATGGTATGGAGGTTCCTTAGAAAAACTAAAGGGACTTCCTTGGTGGCACAGTGGTCAAGAATCCACCTGCCAATGCAGGGGACACAGGTTCCATCCCTGGTCCAGGAAGATCCCACATGTCAAGGAGTAATTAAGCCCATGCACCAAAACTACTGTGCTCTAGGGCTCGCAAGCCACAACTACTGAGCCTGCATGCCACAATTACTGAAGCCCACGCACCTAGAGCCTTTGCCCCGCAACAAGAGAGAAGCCACAACTATGAGAAGCCTGAGCACCGCAACGAAAAGTAGCCCCCGCTAACCCCAACTAGAGAAAGCCTGCCCACAGCAATGAAGACCCAATGCAGCTGAAATGAAGGAAGGGAGGGAGGGAGGAGGGAGGGAGGGCAGAAGAGAGGAAGGAAGGAAGGAAGGAAGGAAGGAAGGAAGGAAGGAAGGAAGAAAAATTAAAAATAGAGCTACCATATGATCCAGCAATCCCACTCATGGGCATATATCTGGAGAAAACCATAATTCAAAAAGATACATGCACCCCAATGTTCACTGCAGCACTATTTACAATAGCCAGGACATGGAAGCAACCTAAATGTCCATTGACAGAGGAATGGATAAAGAAGATGTGGTACATATACACAATGGAATATCACTCAGCCATAAAAAGCAACGAAATTGGGTCATTTGTAGAGACGTGGATGGACCTAGAGACTCTCATACAGAGTGAACTAAGTCAGAAAGAGAAAAACAAATATCGTATATTAATGCATATAAAATACGCATTATTTCATAGAAATCTAGAAACTAGAAATCTAGAAAAATGGTATAGATGATCTTTTTTGCAAAGTAGAAATAGAGACACAGACATAGAGAACAAATGTATGGATACCAAGGGGGGAGGGTGGGAGGAACTGGGAGATTGGGATTGATTCATACACACTATTGATACCATGTATAAAACAGATAACTAATGAGAACATACTGTATAGCACCCGGAACTTTAATTAATGCACTGTGGTGACCTAAATGGGAAGGAAATCCAAAAAAGAGATATATGTATATGCATAGTTGATTAATTCTGCTGTACAGCAGAAACTAACACAACATTGTAAAGCAACTATACTCCAATAAAAATTAATTTAAAAAAAGATGTGGTACCTATACACAGCGGAATATTAGTCATAAAATAAAGAATGAAATAATGCCATTATCAGCAACATGGTGGACCTAGAGATTCTCATACTGAGTGAAGTAGATCAGACAAAGACAAATATCATATGATATTGCTTGTATGTGGAATCTGAAAAAATGGTACAGATGAACTTAGTTAGAAAACAGAAATAGAGTCACAGATGTAAAAAACAAACTTATGGTTACTAGGGGAGAAGGCGGGGGATAAATTGGGAGATTGGGATTGGCATATACACACTACTATATATAAAATAGATAACTAATAAGGACCTACTGTATAGCACAGGGAACTCTACTCAATACTCTGGAATGATCTATATGAGAAAAGAATCTAAAAAAAGAGTGGATATATGTATATGTAAAACTGATTCACTTTGCTGTACAGCAGAAACTAACATAGCATTGTAAATCAACCACACGCCAATAAAAAATTTTTTAAAAAGTCATGGGGAAAAAAAATTCATGGGGATACAATATACAGCATAAAGAATATGGTCAATAATACTGAAAGAACTTAGTATGGAGACAGATGGTTATTAGACTTACCATGGTGATCATTTTATAATGTATTCAAATGTCATGCACATGAAACTAGCATAATACTATATGCTCCTAGCATATACCACTAGCATATACTACTAGCACATCAATTATATTTCAATCAATAAGCCCAAAAATGATATCCTACCTATAACCGTGATGTCAATTTTCTAAAATGAATGCATAATTTTAGTGCAATTCCTACCTCCCCCAAAGAATTCCTATAAAATAGTTTTAGGAACTTAAATGATTACAAAGCTCTCCTGAAAAAGGGAAAATGTGAGAATCAATTAAAGAAAAAAATTTGAAAAAGAGTTATGGGCATAGAGAATCTTACCATCATATCTTAAAATACAAACTACTCAATGGAATACTACTCAGCTGTAAAAAGGAACGAAATTGGGACATTTCTAGAGACATGGATGGACCTAGAGACTATCATACAGAGTGAAGTGAATCAGAAAGAGAAAAACAAATATTGTATATTAACACATACGCAGAATATAGAAAACCAGTTTGCAAGGCAGAAATAGAGACCCAGATATAGAGAACAAACATATGGACACCAAGTGGGGAAAGTGGGGGGGGGGCGGTGTTGGGGTGGGATGAATTGGGAGATTGGGATTGCCATACATACATTACTAATAAGAAAAAAATATCAAATTGTACACTTAAAATATATGCAGTTTATTGTATGTCAATTATATCTCAATAAAAGTTCTAAAATATATATATATATATATGTATATAAAATACTTTCATTAAACAGTTCCAGAATGTATGGGAAATCAAAGAAAACAGATCCTAGACCTAGCCCCCAAGTCAGAATAATCTTTTCCTTCAAGATTTGTTAGAGCTGAGCAATGAGACCATATGAGTTTAATAATCTCTTGTAGAAGCCTTAACTTACACTCTGGTTTTGTGAATTTTTTTACATTTTCATTTTAATGCTTTTCTTTTTCTTTTTTTCTTTTCTTCCCCCCCCTTTTTTTTTCTTTTTTCTTTTTTTTACTGTGATAGCAGTGAGTTAAGAGTTTATTGGTGTATATTCAAGTGGGGAAAGTGGGGAGGGTTTGGGGGGAATGAACTGGGAGATTGGGATACCAAATAGTACACTCTAAATATATGCAGTTTATTGTATGTTAACTGTATCTCAACAAAAGTTCTTGAAAAAAAAAAAAGAGTTTATTGGTGTATATTCTTACTTTAGGAATAAACTGATAGCTACACATCTTCTACTCAATTTTACCCAGAACATAAGACTATACAATATAGTGGACATTATATTGTAAACTCCATGAAGCCAGAGAATGTACTTGTATTTCTAGCAGTTAGTGCAGTGCCCGTAATGCTTTTATTTTTCAAAAAACTATTCTGGCTTCCTATTTCTTCTTGAATCAATTTTGATGAGCTATATTTTTCTAGAAATTTATTCATTTCATGAAGTTTTCAAATGTATCAGCATAACATTTCATTTGTCATGTCATATACATATATAACATGTCATATGTTATAACATATGAAATGAAAAACATTTCATATTTCCAACACGTGTATTCTCCAACACCACCAAGCAATTCTCCAGTTCTCAGCAGATGCTGACCAGATGTCCCACAAATTTAACTCAGTTCTGACATTATCTCCAGGAGACAGACTTGGAGATAGTGGTCAGATCCCACACGTTAAAAGCTCAGTCCCACAAGCCCACCCTCACCTCAGATGCAAATCACAAGTCCAGGTTGTCACCTGTGCCTCTGACCTACCACCTATAGATCAGAAGTTCCCACACCTCTTTCCTTTGGTTCCATTACTTTGCTGGAAAGGCTCACAGAACTCAAAGTAAGATTCTACTTACTAGATTACCACTTTATTATAAAAGGACATAACTCAGGAATGGGAGAGATGCATAGGACAAAGAATGTGGGAGAGGGTGTGGAGCTTCCATGCTCTATCTGGGCACCACTCTCCCAGCACCTCCACGTGTTCACCAACCTGGAAGCTCTCCGAAGCCATCCTTCTGGGTTTTTGTATGGAGGCTTCATTACATGGGCATGACTGATTAAATCACCAGCCGTTGGTAACTGAACTCAATCTCTAGGCCCTCTCCCCTCCCAGGAGGTGGGAGTGGGACTGAAAGTTCCAACCTTCTAGGGAAAGCAGCTCCCATCCCTAGGTTACCTAGAGGCTTTCCAAAAGTCACCACAGGAACAGAACAAAAGTTACTTGTTATTGCTCTCAACATTTGACATGTACACACTGCTGTATTTAAAATGGACAGTCAAAAAATGAAAAAATAAAATAAAATAAAATAAAATGGACAGTCAACAAGGACCTACGGTACAGCACAGGGAACTCTGCTCAGTATTATGTAACAACCTAAATGAGAAAAGAATTTGAAAAAGAATAGATACATGTATATGTATAACTGAACCACTTTGCTGTACACCTGAAACTATCACAACACTGTTAATCAACTATACTCCAATATAAAATACAAAGTTAAAAACAATTTAGGAAATTCCAAGGGTTTTAGGAACTCCGTGCTGGGGCAGAGACGAAAACCAAATATATATTTCTTACCACAAATCACAATATCACAATATTTGCCCCTTATTGATTTTTCACGTGCACTGTATCTGTATTACAGACTAAATCTTTAGGAGTGTGGTAAGAAGGGATCATCAAGCATTTTCACACATGAGATGTGAGGTACCACTCCTGCCTCATTCCCTGTGTTTGTCCATGGTTCCCGCTGCCTAAGTGGCCATGTTTTGTGCCACATAACATACACCTCCAGTTCCAGATGATTAGACTGAAGGCAGGCTCCTGTCATAAATGCAACCAACCCATCATATGACTTATGACAAGATGAGGCTGGACCCAGAACACTCAGGTAGAAGCCACAAAGAAAAAAAAATCAGTAAGTTTAACAACATAAAAATGTTGAGCTTCAGGACTTCCCTGGCGGTCCAGTGGTTAAGACTTTACCTTCCAATGCAGGGGGTGCGGGTTCAATCCCTGGTCAAGGAGCTAAGATCCCACACGCCTCATGGCCAAAAAACCACAACATAAACAGAAGCAATATGGTAACAAATTCAATAAAGACTTTAAAAATGAAAAAAAATGTTAAGCTTCTATAAGTCAAAAAATTTCATTAACACTAAAGGTAAATACAAGTTGCACTGCCCCTTCTCTCTGAGACTGGACCGACTGGACCCCGCCTCATAGCTGCCGCATCTTCCTCTCCCTTCCTGCCAAGAACCTGCTCCAGCTACTGTTGGGATTACATCTGGCAACATGGCTGGAATGTCTCTGGCTCATGACATACCAAACCTGGCTTCAGAACCTGAAATCAGAAAGGAGATGGATGCCAAGAAGAAGCCTTTTTTGGCTCCTAAGGCTGACTCTAGCACTGCCTTCTAGGTGCAGACTCTGCTGCCTGTAGGGCAGCCTCTGCCATCTGACCCAGAGGTTCAAACTCATACCTCTAGCCTTCTGACTTTCTTCCCTGCAGACCCTGAAATGCCTTAGAGTTAAAATGGGACCACACTCATGAGCTACCCCCTATTTTCCCACATCCTCCCTTCTTCCCAGCCCCTTTCCAGCAACTTAGAGAGTATCTATGATAGAATCATTGTGTTACATTAGAAAACTCTTTTTTTTTTTTTTTCACCCTCAAGAGTTCATTTGGGACTCTAACATTTCTAGTGATACTTGTGATAAGGAGTTGATAATGCATGTATATGGACCTCATTTTTTTAAGCTCTTTATTGGAATATAATTGCTTTACACTGTTGTGCCAGTTTTTGCTTGTACAACAAAGTGAATCAGCTGTATTTACACATATATCTCCAGATCCCCTCCCTCCCACAACTCCTTCCCACCCTCCCTATTCCAGCCCTCTAAGTCATCACCCATCACTGAGTTGATCTCCCTGTGTTATGCAGCAGCTTCCCACTAGCTATTTATTTTACATTTGGTAGTGTACATATGTCAATGCTGCTCTCTCACTTTGTCCTGGCTTCCCCTTCGACGCCCGCCCCCCGGCCCCCGCCCTGTGTCCTCAAGTCCATTCCATTCTCTACATCTGCATCTTTATTCTTGCCCTGTCACTGGGTTCGTCTGTACCATTTTTTTTTTAAGATTCCACATATATGAATTAGCATATGGTGTTTGTTTTTCTCTTTCTGGCTTACTTCGCTCTGTATGACAGACTCTGTGTCCATCCACCTCACTACAAATAACTCAATTTCATTCCTTCTTATGGCTGAGTAATATTCCATTGTATATATGTGCCACATCTTCTTTATCCATTCATCTGTTGATGGGCATTTAGGTTGCTCTCATGTCCTGGCTATTGTAAATAGTGTTGCCATGAACATTGTGGTTCATGTTTCTTTTTGGATTATGGGAAAACTCTACTTTTAATTGGGGGTCTCTTATAATATTGTCTTTGGGGATTCCAACTATTTTGTTTTAAAAATTCTTTGTGTATGGCTAAACAGATACAAATGTGCCAATTTTGTCATTATAACAGTTATAATGGGTAATTTTTAAGCACTTGGAACTACATTATGTTATTCCAAAGCAATTCAGATTAATATCTAAGCCCCAATGAAGTAAGAGGGGGTGGGGAGGGGGGAATACTTGTAACAAATGTGACCAAAAGAGGGATTTGTGTCATTAAAGACATCTTAGGAATTAACAGGGAAAGAAAAATGCCTGGATAGAAAGATGGGTAAAAGTATAAACAGGTAATTCACAAAACACAGGCTTCATAATGAGACACAACTAAATTCAAATCTGCCATTTACTATGTGACCTCGGGCAAGTTATTTACTCCGGCCTCAGTTGCCTCACCTGTAAAATGGGGACAGGCATACCTCACTCACAGGTTATTGATAGCTAAAGCATATGAATTACTAAGCATTCAGTAAGAACTCAAAAAAACCAGTAGCCATCATTATTATTTCTATACCATGCAGGTGATCACTCCTTGTGTATTAAAGCCCAGTAAAATCATAGACTCCAGAAAGGTCAGAACTGTATCATACCCACCCCCCTTCCCCGCAGGCTGTCCTTTGTAAGCAGATTTTTGATGTTCTCCCCTGACTTTTTTCAAGGTGTAGACAATCTGAGGGTGACTCCTTAGTGACTTACCTCTGGTAAAAGGCAGGGGTCATTCTGTAAAAGCAGAATCCGAAGCTGGGCCTCATTGAGACCAAACAATCCCTGGTTTTTCAGGACCTGGATATTGACAGGTGTGTGGATATCATGAGAAAGGGTGCAGGTAGACCTAGAACACAAAGGTCTGGATCAGAGGGCCAGAAGGAGAAGGGGCCAGACTGTCAAATTTCTTCCCTAGGGCCGCTTTCAACTTGCAGGTGAAGTTAAACAATTTTCCGTGAACCCAAGGATACTACAATCTAACAAGCTCTGATAATAGGAAAGCTGGGATGAAGCAACTCCCCTCCAAGAGCCATTTCATTCTGAATGAGGATGCTTTAAAGCCAAAGGGACCCCCTCCCCCATCACCTGCCTTGACGGAGGGTGCCCACGGATGGGTTCCACAGAGGACTGCATTGGCCTTCTCCACCCCAAACGGCTGCCCACCTCACCATCCATCCACCTTAAAAAGAACGCATCCCCCGCCCCTACTCTGCTTTGCGGAGAGCTAGAGTAAACCGAGGAATACTGGAGTTAGGAGGCTGCCTCAAACGACCTCGCCCAAATCATCCAGCCCTCCGGTTTCTGGGGGCGGGGGGGTCGAACTAGACAGCGCTTTCTAAACCTAGAGAGCACAGATTCGCTTCTGTAAAACTCTGTGCTTGAGTGGGAAGGGCCGATCTCTGAATAAAGGATCCGTGAATCTCATGGGGTCCGCAAATAGCCCCAAAAGGGCCACTGGTGAAAATGAACTCAAAAGTCCCGATCCTGATTTATCCCGGCGGGCCGGAGGATCTCGGGGGGGGGTGTGTGTGTGTGTGTGCGCGCGCAGAAGATGCAACGCGGGGCGTGGGGGGCGGGGGGGGGGGAGAGAGCAGTGGTTGAGAAATCCAAATCCAGACGACCTTCCGCCTCATTCCGCAGCTGGGAGGGCGCGGGAGGCCTCCCACCCAAGGACCCGGAGGGGTCCCTTCCCGGGGCTTTCCTTCCGCCCTTCCGGAGGGGGTCGTCCGGCCCGGAGCAACGACCCCTCTGCTCTTTCCTTCTGGGTCCTGCTTCCGGCTGGACAGGTCAGGCCCGTGCGCCCCGCCCGCCCGCAGCCTCACCAGCAGTCGCGGTTCGGGCACTTGCCCATCATGTGGCGGCGGCAGAGGTGCAGCTGGTCGCAGGCCTGGCACTCGCCGCGCTGGTAGCGGGCGCAGAGGCGCGCGGAGGACACGGCCGCCACCCGCCAGGCCGAGGCGCCGCCGCCGCCCGCGCCGCCCTCGCCGGCCGCCACCTCGGCCTCGGCGTCCCACGGGCCCTCCCGCACCTCCACCTCCTGCAGCAGGAAGCGGTCGGGCCCGGCCTGGCGCAGCACGTCCCGCAGCCGCGCCTCCGAGAGCTCCACGTGGCCGCGCAGGTCCTGCAGGAACATGCGGCCGCCGTGGGCGCACAGCACCTTGGTGAGGAAGGAGCACACCGTGGGCTCCGCCATGGTCGCGGCCCGGCTCCCTGTGCGGAAGGCCGAGGCGGGCAGACTCCTCCCAGTCACGTCCACGACTTCAAACCCCGTTCCGGGGACGGGCCTGGGAAGGGACGGGCGAGGGGCGGCCGCCCGCGGGCCGTGGCGCCGAGAGGAGGGCCCCCGGGGCCTGGGTCCACCCTGGGCGAGGATCAGGCGGGGACAGTCCTGACTGACCGCCTGCTCTGCGCCAGGCATCCTTCAAGGCACCCTCGCCTTGAGGGACTTGGATATAGTCCTGGAGAATTTGGGATACTAGTAAGGGCTGCAAAGAAGATGGAACAGGTAATGTGGTAGAAGGTGCATAGCTGGGCGGCCTTAGGTAGTTGGGGCCGGGCGGGGGAGAAATCTGGGGGGGGGGGGGGGGAGATCTCAGGACGTAGCCACCAGCCTTGAGCGCTGTGACCAGTGCGAGTTGCGATGTGCTGTAAGTGTGAAACACACACACAGTGGATTTGGAAGCTTTAGAATGCGGGGAATGTAAACTTTATATTAGGTGATGTTAAATTGATAATATTTAAATAAAATGTTATTATAATTGCATGTTTCTTTTACTTCTAATGTAGCTACGAAAAAATGTAAAATTACACCCCTGGCCCACTTTATATTTGTTGGACAGCACCGGTTTAGACCTGTACATTTATTAAAGGAGCTATTTTTTTTGCTCAAAACCATGCTGATTTAATGAACATTTTTTAAGCCAACTGCTCATGCAGCGACAAAATACAAAGATGAGTAGAACATAACTGAGGAACTCAACTAGCCGAGTTACTGTCTTACAGGGTGGCTGTGAAGATTTTAATGTCACGAAAAGACGCTCAAGAGAAAGGCCACAGGCCACTGGCCGCTGGCCGGATGCTGGAAGACCTTCCTTCTACCATGTTAAGAAATTTGGACTTCCGGAAGACATTCGGAAGCTACTGAAGGAATTTCAGCTGGGGAGTGACCGTGATCCCCGTGCCTAGAATGCTCCGCCTCCTAGATGTCTCCTTTTTGTCATTCAACTCGGAGCTTAAATGTCTTCTCTTTAGCAAGGCCTTTCCTAAAGTAGCACCCTGGTCTCTGCATGGAACTTATCACTCATGTTTTCCTTCTTATTTATTTATGTATTTATAGAATTCAAGCGTGTGAAAGCAGGAATTTTGTGTCTTATTCCTTGCTGTATCCCCAACACTTAAAAACAGTGCCTGGCTATACTGTAGGATAGGTGTTTTTTTATTTTGTTTTTGTCTTTTAAAAAACATTGTAGTAGACAATTTTTCAAGCAGGAAATTAGAAGATAGTGAGATAAGTCCCCATATGTATCTATTTCCTGGAGTTATAAAATCTTAACACTTTGTCCTGTTTTATTTGCTTGTCTTGGCTGAGAATTTGTTTCAATTTCTAGATAATTCAACCCTAAATACTTCAGTAGGCATGACTTTTAAAAATGGTAAATTTTCTTACATAATCCTGACACTATTCATAATTAACAAAGGTAACTGTAACTTTCCTTACCCCTCCTAATGTAGGATAGGGGTTTTAGAAAGATCCCTGGCAGTATTCAGAATGGATTTCTAGAAAAGCAAGACAGGATAAGGAATAACAGAGGAGAAACAGGAGTTGAGGGATTCTCATCTCAATTTTTATTGTGTTGTTTGTGTGGACAATCCAAGAGAAGATGCGTGGTGGGTAGTTGTATTTTCAAGTCAAGAGCTCAAGAAGGATGGAAGAGTATCAATTTGAGTGACATCAGTGTATTAGTAATTAGAGTTGTGAGAGCTGATAAGATAAAGTGTGTGAAGAACAGAGGTGGGAGTATAGAACCTTTAGGAGTAGCAACATCAAACATTTCTGAAAACTTGAGAGCCTGCTGTGGCAAAGGAAATAAACAAATGGAACAAATAACTAAATGGAAAAACTCAAACATCTGCTCTGGCCTGGTTTGACTCTACTTTGTATATTTGAATGCAGGTGATTTCACAGCAATGGGTTGGCTATGCATTGTTTTATTTACGTTGAAGTCTGTATCAAATGGCAATTTTACCTTCACTTTAATCATATCTATGCTGCCATACAGAGGTTTTCTCTCTCCATCCAGAGCTTTCTGATTAAACATGAATGAGTGAAGAAGGGCTTCTGAAGGAGTGACTGATTGGACAATTCTGCTGATGATCATTTACAACTTTTGTGCCTCAGCTTGGCCCTGTTTACACCCCTAAGGTGTATCAGCAGTTTCCAGCATCTCCCTATCTCAGCCCCTAGACAAAAGATGTACCGACCAGCTGCGGGCTTCTTCACCACCACCACTGGGCCTTCCCCTGGTCACTGAGTCCTGGAATGATGATGATGGAAGGGGCAACACACATCCTCTATCCCTCAATGAATCAACTGCTGTCTGCAATTGATTATCTTTTTGGAGATACCTGGAAAAAGAGCAAATAAAGGCAGCAGAGCCAAAATTTGTATTTATTTCCTTTTATTAGATAATCTCAAGTGGAGCTTGAAGAACAAGAAGAAATACAACTACTAAATTATAAGAAGTTGAGCTTACTTTATTCAACAAAATTTCTCCCATGTATCAGCATATCAATCACTCAGCTTGTTGCAGAAATCGATCCCACGAGAAACCAAGCACCACACTCAGGGTTGGAGAACTCAGGTTTATTAAGCCGGCAGACCCAGACGAGCTAACGCTTCAAAGTTCTGGGCCCCATTTTCGGCCAGTTTTCTCCTTTTATAGGTTAAGACATATAGCTACAGTTGGTACTAACTGATTGGTTACACAGTTTCTATAAATTACAGGTGGTTACAGAATGCAGGGGTTGCTAAGGGTTACAGGACCCAGGAGTTCAAACAAAGCTGAGCAAAGGCAGGAACAGTACATTTTATACTTATCCAATCATCTCTATGCAATTATTGGCGGGCAGGGTTCACATAGCAGGCCTCAAACTATAGATTTCAAATCTTCCTCATGAAGCTAGGTATCTGGGGTAACACAGTGAACAAGACAGGCTAACTCAGCTCTCATGGAGCTTAGATTCTAATGCAGAAAGCACACAGCTCCAAGCTGGATGGATAGATGCTTAAAATGAACAAAGCAAGGCGCAAAGTGTTTTAAAAAACCAGGGATTTGGGAGGCAAGCATCCAATTTAATCTACAGAAGGACTCCTTATGGAGGTTAGCAAGCTCATCTAAAGATGCTAGATGTTAACTGAGTGGTTCTCACTGTGGTATTTTGGAAATTGATGGGTTGTTGGGAATTGACTTCATAATAATTACGGACTTTTACTGGCACTGAGCGGATACAGCTAGAGAAAACAGACGCCCTGCAGTGTATGGGTTAGCCCACACAAAGAAGAATTATTCGGTTCCCTATACGACTTTCTAACGTCCTACTGGACATTTATGGAGGACCTACAGCTTGCCTGAGAGAATATAATTCCTTTTTTCCTCTTAGACAATCGTGTAATTTGTCTTGTCCTATTATCCTTAGTTCAGTTAAGGTAATTTCGCCCTTTCCCTTACCACATACAGAGAAGGTATATGGTCTGTTATGACTTATCCTAATACTGGTTTTCATTCTGGTGTCACCCATACTTCTAACCTTTCATTCTCCTGTACTTCTTTTCAGGAAGTAACCTCTGATCGACTCTTAAATCCAAACCTATTCACTATAAATAAGTATCTATTTCATGATGTCATATAGCGTGGTCATGCTGGAGCATTTACATATTGATAGTCATTTTATCTTTATTACAAACTTCTTTCCTTTTGTTTCTCCATTATAATAGGGCAATAAATTGATTTCTCAAGAAATTCATACAGATTGTAATATCTGAATCATCTCAGGACAGCAAAAGGGATGTTACAAATTATCTTCTCTGAGAAAGGTGAATAGATTTGATAGGGTTTGTGGTTGCCACCATAAAGGGGGTGGGAGGGAGGGTGCTACTGGCATTTAGTATGTGAGAGCCAAGTATGCTGAATATCCTGCGATACACTGGACAGCTCCTCACAATAAGTAGTTACTGTGCACCCTATCCGAATTTTGAATGTCTCACTAGACATTCATGTATGACCTACAGCTCGCCGGCAAGAATATAGTTATTTTCTCATTTTCTCCATTTCGACAATCTCTAGATTTTCTTTTTTCGTTGTTTTTTAAAATTTTATTTAAAATTTTTTTTATTTAAAAAATTTTTAAATCTTTTTTTGGCTACGCCATGCAGCATGTGGGATCTTAGTTCCCTGACCGAGGGCTCGAACCCATGCCCCCTGCACTGGAAGCTCGGAGTCCTAACCACTGGGCAACCAGGGAAGTCCCTAGATTTTCTTGTCTAGTATCTTCATTTCATTAAGGTGGTTTCGTGCTTTCTCTTATTGAGTATTATTATATGCAGATAAGTTACTGTATCACTAGTTCTTGTTCCGATGTGACCTCGTATACCTGCTTTTTCATTTTCCCACACTTCTTTATGCAGAATAGCTTCTGATCTCCTACCTTCTTTTAAGTTCTAATTTATGCTTTATAAGTAGACGTAAACATCTTACTACTTAATAAGGCCTTGTAGTATAGTCGTGCCCAAGTTATGTACCTTTCATTCCCTTTTATGTTGATATTTTAATTTTTAATTTCCTTCTAAAATTGTATATAGGTAGAGTACATTACCATTGAATTATATTTTGAGGATAATGAAGAGGATGTTACAAAATATTTGTCATTAAAATAAAAGAAAGGCAGGAGTGCTGGGTGAGAACCACCAAGCTAGATTAAAAGGGGCACCGAAGAACTGAAAGAGAGCCAGGGTGATTGTGAAAGAAAATAAATGAGAAGATAGGAAGGGAGAGGGCATGTGGGGCCATGAATGATGAATTTGAACCTTATTCTAAAGGCATGATCTGTGTTTTGAAAGTAAAAAATTTTTAATTCTTGCTGCTAAGCAAAGAACAACTTAGAAGCAGACAAAGAGATATTTAAAAAGGAAAATGTGGGAACTGCTTAGATGTGCAGGGGGAGGGAGAGAAAGAAGTCAGATGACTTTTGGATTTCTGCTTGAGCAGATGTTTTTCTAGAGGAAAAACTGATTTGTTTGAGAGAGGCAGATGAACAGCTCCATTTTGGATGTGCTGAATTAGAGATGCCTGTGAAATATCCAACTAGAGATGTCCAATGGGCAGTCGGATAGAGTTGGATAAATAGCATGTCTACAACGTGAGGGTCAAGATCAGGAAATTAAAACTCCACAAAGAAGCTACCATGAAAAAAATAAGTGAATGAGAGTATTTTTGGCAAGCCTTTCAGAAAATAACCCTACCCTAAAACATGTCTATACATTTGTTACTGTTGGGCCCCTTTTTTAAGCTGAGGAGTTGTCTAATATAAAATCAACACCAATGCTAATTCATTTTTATAATATATCTGCTGGAAGGAACTATAACAGGAAATGTCGGCAACCTGTGTGGAATGTTGAAAAGGAAAACCCTCAGTCATAATAAGAAAGGAATTCTTGGTCCAGGCACCTCAGCAGCTCTAAAAACTGACTGTGCTACAATTCCGCACAATCTGTTATATTTAGAAAAAGAAGGCCCCAGCAGGTGCGAGGCTTGTTTGGGGCACTGTTCTCTTCGTTCTGATTCTGTCTCACTAGGAAACTAATCTCACCTCCTTAGGTGGCCCATCCTTCAGCAGGATGGCCCTGTTCCAAACGTCTTGGTGAGCCTCAACTGCCACCGCGAACGACTACAACAGCACTCAGGTTTATCAGTCATGCTTGTGTGAATCTGGTTACTGCAACTCCGTCCCCCCAAAATACCAACACTTCATAAAAGTCTGACCTAAAAAAAGCCTTCTCTGTAATCATATTAGTTAGAATATAAATGTCTACTTTGCCATAATTATAAAAAGAGCCCAAATGGGCAGTTAACTCCAGTTCGTTGCTTCTCCCTGAGCCACACGTAGCAGCTTTTTAAATTGCATTCCAGAAAGAGTCAACCTGGATGGAGTGTCCTAAATAAACGTAGAGATAAAGCAACGCATGCCCCCAAATCAGTTTCGCCACAAAGAAAAGGTATAGTACTGCAGTTATGTCCATGCTAGCATTTAAACTGCCCTCGTGTTTTTTCCTCAGTATATTCCTAAGAATTGTCCAATTTTTCACAGTCTTCCATCCACGCCTGTACTGTCTTATGTCCTTATTTCAATAGGCATTTTTAGATTTCTCTCAAATTTCCCAAATTAATTTTCTTTCAATTTAACCAAAACGAAACCATGTCAAGCAATAAACTAAAAGAGTAGTTGGGAGAGAAATGTTGCTACAATTACAGAAGTTTTAGAAGTGAGTCTTTGCCAGTTACATCTAGGGCAGTGATTCCCAAACTTCCTGACACATTTCAGTCCCCTTCCTGGCTCTCATCCCCAGAAAAAGTGATTTAGTTGGAACGGGGTACAATCTGGACAGTGGAATTTTTTAGAGCTTCCCAGATGATTCAAATATGCAGCAAAGTTTGGGAACCACTGATCCAAGGCATTTATAGGAGAAGAAATGTAAGTTTAACTATTATCTGGGGCAATCTGGTTCTACAAGTGAACAGAATGCTTACGGCATCCTTTAAGACGCTGTAGCCGTCATTTCTAACTAATCACACAGGTTTTGTCTGTTTCGGTATATTCAATCACATATTCTGGGTAAATCTGATCTTTCTGAAAGATGATGAAAACGGAGGGATTCAACCTTGTATCCACACAGCTGTCATAATGAAAAGGAGGGCTCGTGTAACCCATACGTCCTTCAATAAAATCTCCAACCAGGACTCGGGCTACAAACATAACGATGTTTTTGGGATCAAATGGGCAATTTTTATGGGAGTTGATGGCATCTTTTGTGAAGTAATTTCCTAGAAATAATCAGAAAAAGAGAAAGGTTAAAATTATTATAAAAGGAGGTGCGTAGTTTGCAAGATTATTTACACATAATCAGATGATAGGCACTGACCAAGTATATGTTGACGATACCTTACTGATACTTATAACTTTCTTTTGTACTTAAAAAAAAAGTCCATTTTGTAAGTAAACTTGAATACAGTGTATAACCCTACTGAAATAATAGACGCATCTGCTACTCTGCAGGATTCACAGGTATGGTGTCGAGCCACTGGATACAGTGACCAAGTGTTGATAGCACAGTGGCCCAATTCATGCAAGGCAAGTGGAATTGTAACTGATAAACCAAAGATACTCCAACAGAGGCCACTTATATTGTGTACACTGTAAGGAGGAAAAGTCATTTACTACTATGGGAAGGTTCTGGAAAAAAGGGAAAGAGAGAGATGTAGTATGAGCAAACCACTGACCCTGGCAGGCTTTTCAGCCAGCTGATCAATCGTCCTCAACTCTAAAACACCTCTGATAATCACTGATGTTTCCATACTCAGCAGATCAACAACCATTTTCTGACAAATTAAAATTTCCTATTTTTATTTTTATTATCGCCCAATGTTTTTCTGCCCTTTAAAGGAAAGGAGTATATATTGCAAATTCTGATTTTCTATGCAAACATTAATAAGTAAAATGAATTTGTTGTATTTACAATAACACGTTTAATTTATTAAACATTTTTCTTTTATTTTGCTTGGTTTTATTATTGATGTTTTAAAAATAAAGATGTTTGAATTCCAGAAATACTGCTTATCCTGAGTAGGTCAAATACAGGCCATTCTGGGTAAATGATGTTCAGCTATATTTAGAATAAAAAATAAAAGTCCACCTACAGTGACCTACCATTTCCAGTCCCACTCTCCTTCCTAAACATAGTTAATGGCTTGGTGGGAATTCTCTCACACTTGTTTCTATGTATTTACATACATATATGCACATATACTCTGGTAAGTTTTATGTTTATTTGTTCCTAAACAGGATCATGCTACATGAACTGTTCTATAACTTTTTTTTCCACTTTAATCCTAAACACCTTGGACTAAAGTGGAAAAAGCTATGTCAGTACATCTAACCCCACCTCATTCTTTTTAATGGCTGTATAGGATTCCATTGTGAATGTATCATAATTTAATTACTCCTGAAATTGATGAAAATGTAGCTTGATTTCACTTTTTTTTTCTATTACCAATAACACTTCTAAATAAATGCTTCTAAAATATCCTAGTAAAAATACCTTTGAGAACCCGTATAAATATTTCTGTAGAACAGACTGCAGAAAACTACAGTGGCTGAGTCACAAGATATGAGCATATTAAAATTTGATATTACAAACTGCACTCTAAAAGTGGTCTAAAAATATTACCACCAATAATAAAATCCTGTTTCTCACATCCTTGCCAACATTGGTTATTATCCATCCTTTTAATTTTTGTCAATATATTGGGCACAAAAATCTGATTTTAAAATTATTTTCTGAATACTAGTATATTGAGCATGGTTTCATATGCTTACTGGCATATTTGATATGCTTTTCCTCTGAACTGCTTTTTCATCTTTATCCCCCCTGTTGTATTGTTTCTCTTTTTCTTACTGATATGTGACCAAAACAAGCTTCACTAGTAGGTCCATCAAGATTTTTTTACACTCTTGGGACGTAAGCCAACAGATACTTGGAAAATGACCAGGGATACAAACAAAAGTCAACCCACCACATTTCTATTGTGCCACCCACTCCTCCTCTCTGCCAAAGATGCTCTTTCTTAGCTAGTTCCAGCTCCTCAGTTTCAAGGGCTCGCCAATTGCAGCTGCATTCCGTACTGCTCTGTTATAGCCTCCACCAGCAGACTAGGACTAGAGGCTGTGCCCTCTTTATTTGTATTACTTCTCACTGTGATGGGCCCCCACTACATATTCTGTATGCACTACCCATCTCTTTTCATCACAGTACAGTCACACTTAATTTCTTAAGTGTCTACAAAGAGCCATTCCTTGTGTGTCAATTTCTAGAACTTCCAAACAATTCAAGCTGTTTTGGAACGAAGTCTTCCTCAAGCATACACACCTCTCTGATTTAAAAAAACAGAACAAACTCATTTTACTCTTTCTTTTACTAATACCTCAGATGCAGATATTAATTCTGACATATGCTGTTATAACAGAGGGATGCCCTCTTGAGTCACTAAGGTGGGTAGAGCCGTTTTCTCCTATGCTAATGACTCCAGCATGAGAAAAAAAGTGTCTTGCAGATCATTTTTCCTCCTTCTCCACTTAAAAGCTATTAACTCTGTTCTTGCTGCCTGCCTCTAGCATCTCTTTATTCCCACTCCACCCACTTGCTGGGCTGAGAAAAAAAAAACACTGTTACTGGAATAAGACTAAATTGACTCTGGGGCACGCCTAAGGATAAACATGCTCTTCGGTACAGGAATTTTATCACAACGTGGGCTACTTATACACAGTTGTTCACTCTTTCAGACACTGAGTGACATTCCAGAGTGCTAACATTTACAGATAAGTGAATTCCAGTTATGCATGTAAAAGGTGTAGAGTAAATAATATGGAATTACTGGTAAAAACAGATTTGACTTAAAACAATTGAAATTAACCATAAAACCTATTTTCGACATTCAGGGATAGCTGTATATACGTCTTAATGGCACTGAGTTTTTTACCTACCTCATTCTAATATGTTGCCATGTTTGAAGCAACAAATATATATTGCACAGCACAGAGCAATATAGCCATTATTTTGTAATAAGTTTAAGTGGAGTATAATCTATACAAATATTGAATCACTATGTTGTACACTGGAAACTAATATACAATTTTAAATCAACCATATTTCAATAAAATAAATCAAAAAAATTAAAAAGATAATAATATTTAAAAAATAAAATTGTTCAATTAAATTTTTTTCTAAGCAAGTCTGAGTGCTGATATGATTCTGTTTGTTTATCGATGATAACTGAATGAAGAATAATTCTTTATACAGGTTTTATAGATCTTTGGAGGATATCTTTAGTCTCCATTGAGAAAAGAGTAACCATCACCCTAAATAACTGATTTTTAAAAGAAAGCATGAGGTTTTGTTTTTTTCTTCTTTTTTCTTTTCTTCTCTTTTTCTATGGAATGCTTCATGAATTTGCGTGTCATCCTTGCACAGGGGCCATGCTAACCTTCTCTGTATTGTTCCAATTTTAGTATATGTGCTGCTGAAGGGAGTACAGCATCAGTAGTTTTTAAATCATGCTTATATAATCTGGAATCTACATGTGCTTAAATGATCCAGACCAAAGACCCAACCTTTTAGCCCACTCTTCTAAGACGTGGACACTCTTGTTGCAAATACCCCTTTCAAGGAATAGATTCTTTGAAACCCAACATCCTCTTCATCCCTTCTGCCTCTATGTGGATCTAGGCCACCCTCATTTCTGGCCTGGACTCTTAAAACAACCTCCTAATTGTTCTCTCCACCTGCAATCCTGGTCCTGCCCATCCTTTCTTCACACTGCAGCCAGAGACATCATGTCATTTCTTTCCTAAAGCCACTGGTGGTTTGCAATCATCCTCAGGATAAAATCCATCCCTTTAGTATGGCTTGCAAGGTCTTTCAGTATCTGACCCCAACCTATGGCTACAACCTCATATTTTGCCACTCTCACGCCACCTTAAGTGTTGTGTGCTGTCCACAGCTTCCCTGGCCTTTATCAATCTCTTTGTCTTCATAAACACTCTTCTCCCAGCTTTTTTTTTTCCTAGCTAGCTTTTCTTTGTCCTAGAGATCACCCTTAGACTTCACAATGTGCTGATTTTCCAGAGTCTATTTTGATTCATTTTTTCATTCATTCGGTATAAATGATGTAATGGGATAACACTGTCAAAAATATTAGGCTTTTTTCCAATTCTTTATACACAACTATCCTTCATTTAGCCAGACACTTTCTTTGCCTCAAAGAGAATTAGAATCTTGGAAGGAATACATAAGGAGAAAAAATCATGGTCAGCTTTTGATTACCGAAATAGGATCTAGAAATACATTGCAAAAATGGCAGGCTTTGTTAACTAGAAAGAACTCTGAATAAGACCAGGAGAGGGAACCCTCTCCCAGCTGAGAGTCAAAAGGGGCCAACTTGGCTCTGACTCAGTCTTTCAGGGACCTTCGGTCTGGGCCCAGAGGGCGGTCAGTGGCTAAAAGTCAGAGATGACAGGAGAGTCCAGGAGCAGAGGAACACGTGTGTCACACTCTGTGGGTAGAACACCAACATTCCAACGCCCTGGAGAGTATCTGAGGTTTTCTACACAGACACTCAGATTATCTTGAAATAACATTTTTCTTTCTTTCTAACCATTTAGCATCTTGAGGTACCTGGGTTGCAGAATCTTGCACCCTGGATCTTAAACATGTTCTTTGACCTTATAGATGTCCTGTCTAACGTCTTGAATCCAGTTGGTACCAGGGTAGGTCATTCCTTGCTTAGCTGCCCCCCAAACAAGTGCTTCTTTTTCTAGTTTCACTTTGCTTCTGCTTTTTATCCAAATCTGAGTTTTTATAATCTCCTCTGCTGTTAAGGTGAGTGGCTTTCACCTAACTGCTGCAGTGCTTCTCCTCAATCCAGTCTGATCAGCTCTGGGCCACCTTCCAGTTCGTAGGAACTCGCTTACTCACCTGCCTTCCACTCTTGTCCTCCACCTCCCGTTACATGCCTGGTTTCCAACTCCAGTTTATCAAGATGTAACCCAGAGCCCTTGTATCCTTCCAGGCATGTTTTACCACCCTTTACACATAGTCATGTACTAAATCACAAAGACAACAGCCTATCCAGAGCAGTCTCACACGTGCAACGGAGGGAGAGGGGGCTTTGTTTTCCCTCAGAGAGTAACCGTCTGTTTGAGATCTGCCACTTGGCCTCTTTTAGGATAACTTCCTGACCTTTTTAAGATTATGGGCCCAGTGGCTCACACCAGTCTATCTGGTATTAACAGCATCATGAGAGACAGTACTGGAAAGTCAACATTAAAAATAAACCAAACGAAACAAAAACACCTCCTAACTCCATGTAGCAGGAGACAGGCCAAGTAGCAGGATCCCTCCCTGACCTTCACAAGGGAGGGTGGCATGGGAAAAACATTCCTTGAGAAACACTCTGCCCTTCCGTGAGAACTGCAGGCTATGTCCTTGCCTCTTTCTTCCATTCTGCACAGAGGTGTTTACTTGGCCTTCAACAAATCTCCCCTTTTACCAAGTTAAAGGAAAATGATAGCAAGCGAGTAACACTACCAAACCATCCAAATATATTTCAGAGGGTTTCAGTACTCTTCTGTTTATAAAAGGAGAAACAGACTAGGCACCCAAGTATGTCACTAACAGAGCCAGTTATCGCCCAAAACTGGGAACACGACATACGGTATTTCCATCTCCTAGAATAAGTATTCGTTTGATTTCTGACACAACAGACTCAGGAGAAACAGATGGGTTTAAATATCACACGTTATATTTCACTCAAGATGGTTACTCTGTTTTCTCCAAACATTTCCAGGTAAGTTTTAGTGATACATTTAAACTTAATAAACTTAAGAAGTGCTCATCAAGTCATTCCCCAGCTTAACACCTTCCATTAGCTTCCCATGCCCCGAGGGTCAAGTCTAAACTGTGTGGCCATGTCTTGGACCAATTACTCCTGACTCTTTGAAGCAGGTGAACCCCACCTGGCCTTAGAAATACCTCTCCAGGCAGGTTAGGTGTCCACAGGGCCTGTTCTTCTCATCTACAGCAGCTGAACATTTGTAATCATTAAATTATGTGAAATGATGGGGCGGGGGGAGCATGTCTAACTTGTTTGCCACTGTGTCCCCAGCATGTAGCACATAAAAGGCACTCAAACATATGTGTTCACTGACTGATTGGCTTCTTGCTTTGGGGGGTGGGGGTTGAATTTATGAGTTGAGCCCCCTTTGAAACTGATAAACTATTACTTGTTCCCTTAAGATGAGTGATTCTTTGGTTTTTGTTTGGTTGGATTTTTGGTTTTTGGTTTTTGAGTTGCATGAAGGAATTTCGGAACAAAAGGAAAGAGCTGAAAAGATTTTATGTGGCCAGTGTGGCCTGAGATGGGAGAGGCCTCATCTCCCATCTTTGATTAGAACCCAGCAGTGGCAACAGAATGGGCACAGGTCAGGAAGCGCCAAGGCCGGAACTGAGTAGCAGTGGTAGACAGAGTCGTCAACAATGGGGGGTACTCTGAAAGATGGACGAGATGCTTTGGTCTCGCCACCCCGTCCTTCCCGAAAAACACGGAAGACAGGACGGAAGCAGGAATCAAGTCCCGCAGCAATTTCCCACTCTGATTTGGACACTTCAGCTTAACATGAGCTTATTTTCTCTCCATGACTGCGAAAGCCTGGATTTGCTGGTTAACACAAAAGAATTGCATGTACCTCGTAACAGCAGCGTGCCTAGCCTGAGTGATGGCTCTACTAGTTCAGCTTCTTTATTCCATACAAACCTTTTCCATATTTAATGTTGTGAATTCCATGTAAGTTCCAGTCAAAATTATTCGCACAGATAGACTTCACATGGGCGCTTCTTGCCGCACAAAATAGGATTTGTTCATCTCTCTTCATCTCCTTTTTCTTCCTAATACAGGAAATGCGAAACTTAACACTGAGAACATTCCTCATCCACTCCAGTTAATAACGTTAGTCCCAACTAAAGTCTAATCATCTTAAAATTTTATTCCACTGGCTTTCAGAATGGAGCTACTAACATTAAGGCAACAGCTGTAAAAAATAAATATATGAAAACTTTTAAATGATAGACACATGAAAGCATTTAATTGCCAAGCTAAAGCCGAAAGGGAGAAGCTTGAGTTGACACAGTGAAAACGCAACTAGAGGTTGAAGAAACTGTTGACTACTAAAATAAACTAGTGAATATAAATCTTAAAAGATAGATCTTCACTAATCCTTTCAAACTTAATGTCAAGAAGCCTGATCACCTCACACTGGTCAGAATGGCCATCATCAAAAAATCTAAAAACAGTAAATGCTGGAGAGGGTGTGGAGAAAAGAGAACCCTCCTGCACTGTTGGTGGGAATGTAAATTGGTACAGCCACTATGGAAAACAGTATGGTGGTTCCTTAAAATACTAAAAATAGAACTACCATATGACCCAGCAATCCCACTACTGGGCATATACCCTGAGAAAATCATAATCCAAAAAGAAACATGTACCACAATGTTCACTGCAGCACTATTTACAACAGCCAGGACATGGAAGCAACCTAAATGCCCATCAACAGATGAATGGATAAAGAAGATGTGGCACATATATACAATGGAATATTACTCAGCCATAAAAAGGAATGAAATTGAGTTATTTGTAGTGAGATGCATGGACCTAGAGACTGTCATACAGAGCAAAGTAAGCCAGAGGGAGAAAAACAAATACCGTATGCTAACTCATATATATGGAATCTAAAAAAATGGTACAGACGAACCCAGTGACAGGGCAAGAATAAAGACACAGGTAGAGAACGGACTTGAGGACATGGGGTGGGGGGCGAAGGAGAAGCTGGGACAAAGTGAGAGAGTAACACTGACATGTATACACTACTAAATGTAAAATAGATAGTTAGTGGGAAGCTGCTGCATAACACAAGGAGATCAACTCGATGATGGGTGATGACTTAGATGGATGGGATAGGGAGGGTGGGAAGAATTCGCCGGAGGGAGGGGATATGGGGATATATGTATAAATACAGCTGATTCACTTTGTTGTACAGCAAAAACTGGCACAATAGTGTAAAGCAATTAAATTCCAATAGAGAGCTTAAAAAAAAAAGGAAGCCTGTTAATGTGGCCACCAACCTTTCAAAAGCCTTTAAGAGCTTTGCATTCCGGATCTTCTTTATCTTTTCAATCTTGAAATTTTTCATGGAAGCTTTAAAACGATCACTTACTTTGGCATATTCCAGAGCGCTGTGACTGATCTCGAACAACTAAAAAAAAATTTTCAATATATAACTGTGAAACAGAGAACACTTCAGGCATGACACGTCCATACGTGTGGCTGCCTGTGCCAGGGAGGATCCTTGCCAGGCCTCTGCCAGCAGGTGGGATAAGCTGGTTGAGGGCTTCCACATCCGGCAGTGCATTCCAGTGATGAACTACATGGTACGGAGCCCATCTGTTCAGGCTGACTTAAGGCTAACAGAGCCCCCACCCCAGCGCCCAGGTGTGTGACTTAGTCCAATGACCTGGTGAGTTCCTTGCCTAACGTCAGTGCAGGGGCAGAGACACCAGAGGTACCCAAGCAGAGCTGCCTGCACCCAAAGGTGGAGTCTGACAGGGACCCTAAACGATCCAGGAAGCATCTCACCCCAACCAGGCAAGGCGATGAGGTGAGGCACACTTTGACTCTCATAGAAACCTGCTTTTTAACTCCAACCAATGATAAGTCGCTTTTACTATGAGTTCCAGTTTTCTCGTCTGTAAGGTAGGGAATTGAACAAGTTTGTTGTGAGGATCTGTCCCAAGGAGATGGTGTGTGCCTGGACTCTGGAAAGAATGACATGCCCGGTAGAGGACTTGTTCTCTGGCAAAGTGGCACATGACACAGTCGCCATTTACATGTCAGCCTTTCAATCTTGATTCAAGAGTTTTGCAGAAGCGATGTATTCACTCCTTCATTCATTCCATCACCCACTCATTTATTCACTCAAAGCAAAGTGCTTTGTTCCATCTTTAAACAATTCACCCAATAAAAAGTAAAAACCAAGTACCTCAAACTCATTCGAGGATGAGACGGACGTGTCCCGTTGGGGAAGAGATACCAAGATGAAAGGCTCTGACTGGGTCTGCACCGGTTGATGGCTGCACACGAAAGAGAGAGAGAGAGAGAGAAATTCACCTGGCTCCCTGTTTCATGTGTGCAAATCGCTGTCTGTGCTTAACTTCAACTAAGCTGAGGTTCCTCAGAAAATTTTCTCTTTGGACTTCCCTGGTGGTGCAGTGGTTAAGAATCCGCCTGCACCTACATGTCCACTGACAGGTGAATCGATAAAGAAGATGTGGCACATATATACAATGGACTGTTAGCCATAAAAAGGAATGAAATTGAGTTATTTGTACTGAGGTGGATGGACCTAGAGTCTGTCATACAGAGTGAAGTAAGTCAGAAAGAGAAAAACAAATACCATATGCTTACTCATATATATGGAATCTAAAAAATGGTACTGATGAACTCAGTGGCAGAGGAAGAATAAAGATGCAGACGTAGAGAACAGACTTGAGGACACGGGAAGAGGGGGAAGGAGAAGCTGGGACAAAGTGAGAGAGTGGTATTGACATGTTTATGCTACCAAATGTAAAATAGATAGCTAGTGGGAAGCAACTACATAACACAGGGAGATCAACTCAATGACTGCTGATGACCTTCAGGGGTGGGATAGGGAGGGTGGGAGGGAAGCTCAAGAGGGAGGGGATATGGGGATATATGTATAAATACAGCTGATTTGCTTTGTTGTACTGTGGAAACTGCCACAACAGTGTTAAGCTATTATACTCCAATAAAGATCGAAAGAAAAAAAAAGGGTTCGATCCTTGGGCTGGGAAGACCCCACATGCTCAGGAGCAACTAAGCCCGTGCGCCACAACTACTGAAGTCCGTGCACCTAGAGCCAGTGCTCCGCAACAAGAGAAGCCACTGCACTGAGAAGCCCACCCACCAAAACGAAGAGTAGCCCCCACTCGCCACAACTAGAGAAAGCCCACGCGCAGCAACAAAGACCCGACACAGCCAAAAATAAATAAATTTATTAAAAAAAAAAAAAAAAGAAAAATTTTCTCTTTGTGTTTTCTTTGCACTACATCCCTGCATATTCCTGGTACACACATATCAGCGATCATGCTTTTAAAAAAGGTGGTAATTATTCATAATTTGGTACATTAATTATCTTCCCATTGATATAAAATGTAAAAGCCTTGATTCTTTTTTACATTTCTGCTTAACCTTCAAAGGTCCTAATGTGTTAGCATGAAGTAAGTTTGTCTTAGAACTTCTTTGTCAAACGATAAACATTAAAATACTTTAGGGGTTCAGGGGAAAGAATCCTGCCTTTCCTGTATGAACCGTGTTTCAGGGTAACCATACATGTGGGGGTTCTCTACTAACATGTACAATACATACAAGTTTATTGTACAATTTTCTTTAAGTTTGGGATTTTCCATAATGAGAAAATCAAATTTAAAAAAATGCTTTAAGGAAAAAAACTCTTTAAGGACCCCCTTTCATAAAATGAAGATTCTTTTGGAATAAAAGAAATTGGCCCCGATTTATATGTTAAGCTCCGATTTCCGTAGTATACTAGTATAGTGCAGAACAAATTTAATTAATACATTGTAAGGTGCTCATCAACAATGCTACATATAGTTCATTTCTCTTCGGACTGTTCAGAATAGTACTCACAGCCCTTATTCTATCCTAAAACAGTGTATCTCCTCTGGGCTCATGACAGCAGAATTCAAGCTGCTTTCTCCATGACCACCCACGAGCACTGTTTCCTCCATTCACTTTATTTATTCACTCACTCAGCTGACTATTTAGTATGTACCATTCATCACACAGACTATTTCAAGAGCTTTGAGGAGCTGATATTTGTGGAGGGGAGGTACGAGGTGGGGGGCTATGCTTAGAGAGACACGTAGGCATGTACCTGATGCCTCTCAGCCCTGCAATATCGCTACTGTATTCATCTGAATGTTAAAAGGAAGGATGGGGGGGAACCTTCGTTGGCCAGGCTGATCCGATGCTAATTCTTGGGGGTCTGAATTAAGAAATTCAGAGAAAATTGGGCAGTAGTGGCAGAAGGTACAGCTGAAGGGATATGAAGATTGGAATAATGAGGTTAAAACTGTCAAGCATTAGCCGGAGAAAAGTCTTAGGAGATATAAAGACAGATATGCACACAGATATGGATAAGGTCGCTGAGTCTCTTAGCAGGGGAATAAGAAAAAGAAGAAAAGCAGCTAATATTTACTTGATGAATGTACTATGATCAAGCCCGTGTTACAGATGAGGGGATGCAGGGTGATTAATTTGTCCAAATCCACATAAGTAATAACCAGCAGGCAGAATCAGAGCCTAGACAGACAGATCCAGAGGCCAGCCGTTAACTTGGTCACAAGCAAAGATCCGTAACCCCAAGCTGCTCAGGTCCTAAAGCAGAACTGGACCCAATCTCCATTCCTAAAGCCCTCAGAGAGCTCAGTTCCCCATCCTTGGCTTCTTGTAAAACGCTGTTTCCCCTATTACACTGCATTTATACATTTAATAACTTCCCTTTTCCGCGGAATACCTTAATTCTTACAACCAAAAGGACCTAATTAGAACACCGACTTCACACCTGTTTTACATATTCACTTATCACCCAGAAAAAAAAAAAAAAAACAATGTAGGTCTGAATGAGTTTCATGAGCAGAGTCACACTGAATTCCCCACAGTAAAATTTCCTTTACAAATCCCCTTTCATCAACTTTATCTTTCCCCAAAGCCTTTACTCAGGCAGCTACCACATCTCTTTTCTCTCTCCATTTCTTTCTCAGCCTCCCACCCCCTATAAATCCACTCAACAAAACTAAAGATACCCAGAAAAATACACAGCAAAACAAAAACCCAGTAATTTTGCACTTGATTGTTTCCCAGGCACATGGAGCCATTCACAGCTGAAGAAGCGGAGCCCAGAGTAAGAGATCTGCCCAAAGTCCCCCGTGAATCTGAGGGAAAGAGACTTCCTGCTCTAGAACTCTTTCAGTCACGCCGTACTGCTTACCAAGTACCCTACTCATTGTTAAAGCAAAAGGAAATTGCAGCGCTACGTGAGCAGGAACATTTCAGAAAACAGGGTCCAGATTCATGCGTGTCTCAATGAGATCGGTGTGTGAACATCTCCAGTGTGCGCCAGCAAGAGCGTTTCAGACACTCACTCTGGTCCACGTTTCACCCGCTCCACATCCCAGTAAGACACAAACGTCGGCCTTCTGATGACATCCTTTTGGGTCTTGGAAGCTATGTTGGTCTGAATCATCCCTTTAGAGAGAAAAAAGAAAACACAAATCAAGAATCAGTCCTAGAAAACCATTTATTGTTATTTTTTCAGAGGCTAGTAACACAGCAAATATTCATGACTCAACTGTACATGTATGAATCAAGAAAATCCATTTGGATGGAAATTGCTCATGATAAAAACTTGTATTCTTCACTGCCCTTAGTATAAGACCCAGAAAACAAAGAGGTAAATCAGCATTCTGCAATTAATCTAATCTTTAAACCAAAGTCAGGTGGTAAAGAAGAGAGCTAGAGCAGCCAGGTAACAAGACATCACTATGACAGCTGCCCTCAACCAGGCATCGGTGATGATGGGTTGGAATATGGTAGCTAGATTTTGAAAGTTTTTTCCTACCTCAAGTGTGAAATATTTTCAATTCACGCATGTTATACACCTGGGTCTAAGCTGAGGCACAAGTTCTTTAAAAAGTAAATAATCGTACATCGCTAGCGAAAGCATAAAATGGCACAACCACTTTGGAATACAATTTGGTAGTTTCTTATAAAGTTAAACATACACTGCCTATGCAATCCAACAATCCCACTCCTTAGTATTTACCCAAGAGAGATCTACATCCACATAAAGACTTGCATTTGAATGTGCCTAGTGGCATTATTATACTAATCAAAAAGTGAAAACAACCCAAATACCCATCAATAGGTGAATTGCTATACAAACCATGGTATATCCTTACACTGGAATATTACTCTGCACTAAAAAGGGAAGGACTACTCTCTATGCAATGACACAGATGAGTGAAAAACAGGACTCTGAGTGAGAGAGTACACACTACAAGGGTCTCGTATATGAAGTTCTAGAACAGATAAAACTAACCTATAATGACACAAAGTAAACTGGTTGCAGAGGAGAGGCTGATTGCAAAGGGGCATGAGGAAACTTTTTGGATTGATGGGAATGTTCTAGATCTTGATTAGGATAGTATTTATATGCACTTGTCAACACTCACCCAACTGCACACTTAAAATGGATGCATCTTACTGTAGCAATTACACCTCAGTACAGCTTTACATCATCATCAAAACAACAATGAAAAGAGCATATCAGATCATGCCACAGCTCTGCTCAAAACCTTTTTGAGGTTTCCAGCTCATAAAATTTAAGTTTCAGGGCTTCCCTGGTGGCACAGTGGTTAAGAATCCATCCACCTGCCAATGCAGGGGACACGGGTTCGAGCCCTGGTCCAGGAAGATCCCACATGCCGCAGAGCAACTAAGCCCGTGCACCACAACTACTGAGCCTGCGCTCTAGAGCCCTCGAGTCACAACTTTTGAGCCCACGTGCCACAACTACTGAAGCCCGAGTGCCTAGAGCCCATTCTCCGCAACAAGAGATGCCACTGCAACGAGAAGCCCTCACACCACAACAAAGAGTATCCCGCGCTCTCTACAACTAGAGAAAGCCTACCTGCAGCAGCGAAGACCCAACAAAGCCAATAAATAAAGAAATAAAAAATTTATAAAAAAAATTAAAGTTTCAACATGTGTTCTCATCTCCTTCCCGTGTGCATGGGCTGCCCTCTCCCTTCTGAAGCTTCCTCCTCAGATAAAAACAGGCTCCCTCCCACGACTCCTCCATCCTCTTGCTGCCTCATTACATGGCTTCACTTTCCCTGCAGCTGTTTTTATTTTCTGAAGGTGCCCGGTTTGCCAGCATCCAGAACACTGCCTAGCACACAGTGGACACTCCAAAACTCGTTTAATGAACAAGAACAAATAAGAAATAAAAAGAAAATAGCCTGCAACACTGCAAACGTCTCTCAACTGGCTTCTATGAACCAAGTGAACAAAATTATGGGACTAAAATTGCTCCAGATTCAGGAACAAGGTATATTGGTTATCTCTCCACCACCTTTTTAAATTGTCAAAACAATGGAAGACCACCAAAAGAAATTTTTTTTTTTTTTGGCACACGGGCTTAGCTGCTCCGCGGCATGTGGGATCTTCCTTGGAGCTGGGATCGAACCCGTGACCTCTGCATTGGCAGGCGGATTCTTAACCACTGCGCCCCCTAGGAAGCGCAAAAGAAATTTTTTTTTTTTTTTAAATTTATGTCCATTTTTAATTTGACCACCCAACAGAAGAGATTTTTATTTTTCTCTATTGCCTTCTAGTCTTGATCACATGCATATACATTGCTGCACTTATCATGCACACTGAATTTTTTAAAAATTCATTTCTGGGGACTTCCCTGGTGGTGCAGTGGTTAAGAATCTGCCTGCCAACACAGGGGACATGGGTTCGATCCCTGGTGTGTAAAGACCTAAATGCAGCAGTGGAGCAACTAAGTCGGTGCGCCACAACTACTTAAGCCCGTGTGCCACAACTACTTAAGCCCCTGCACCACAACTACTTAAGCCCACGCATCCTAGAGCTCATACATGCACCACAACTACTGAGCCCTCAAGCCATAACTACTGAAGCCCACATGCCTAGAGCCCATGTTCTGCAACAAGAGAAGCCACCACAGTGAGAAGCCTGTGCGCCACAACAAAGACCCAACGCAGGAAAAAAAAATTTTTCATTTCTGCTTTAAATATAACATAAAAATAGAAAAGTACTGGAACATAAACTTGGGGTTCTGCCATCTTCATTTAACAATGTCAAATTTTACTTTTATTGCACAATTTTCATAATCATAATTTTTAACAACTACCTAATACTCCACTGAAATTTAATACCTTAATGTGTTCAGTCACTACCCGACTGGTACACAGGCCACTCCTCTACTTTAGTACTACAAGCAAGGCTTTAGTAATAACCTTTTTGCCTACAGCTTATTTTTTTTTCTTGTTGTGAATTATTTCCTTAGAAAGATTCCTGAGAGGATAAATAAGTAAGCATATTTTAATATCTCTTGATATGTACTGCCAGGTTGCTTTCCACAGTAGTTAGTATAATGGTCCTTCAGAGCTACATGATTCAACACACCGTAATTGGTACAGGGCCCAAAAGGGCAAGTATTTGCAGGGGGTGTCCCACAGATGCAGCCGATGGGACAGTACATTCAGAGGGAGAGCAGTTTCTGCCCTGGTTTCTTACTAAACACAACAGACAGATGGGTAGAAGGTAACCAGAAGATCTTTCCATGGGGGCTCAAATAAACATGGAGGAAGGCACAGTCTTTACAAAAGGTGACAGATAAAACTACCGACCTAGATGATGAAGCCTAAAAGGAACAGCAAGATTCTAAAATTCAGAAGGCACCCACAGGCCTGAGGTCTCTGCTGCAGTCATCAGCACCTGAAAATCCCGCCTCAGTCTGGGAAGCAGCCCACCCAGCATCAGAAATTTAGAATGGCAGAGCCAGAAATACCCGCAGAGACCATGTAATCCAATCCCTCCATTGTACAGGGTACCAGGTGCTATTCCCAGCTACTGGGTGTCACAGCCAGGGCTCTAGAGCACAGGTCTTCTGAGTGCCACTGGCTCCCACCCACTGGACTGCCTGCCTTGCTAAAAGAACCCTGGCCCTGGACAAAGGATTAATCTCCAAAATATACAAGCAGCTCATGCAGCTTAATACCAAAAAAGCAAATAACCCAATCCACAAATGGGCGGAAGGCCTAAACAGACATTTCTCCAAAGAAGACATACAGGTGGCCAACAAACACATGAAAAGATGCTCAACATCACTAATCATCAGAGAAGTGCAAGTCAAAGCCACAAGAGGTATCACCTCACACCAGTCAGAATGGCCATCATCAAAAAATCTAGAAACAACAAATGTTGGAGAGGGTGTGGAGAAAAGGGAACTCTCCTGCCCTGTTGGTGGGAATGTAAGTTGGTACAGCCCCTAGGGAAAATAGTTTGGAGGTTCCTTAAAAAACTAAAAATAGAAAGAACTACCATATGATCCAGTAATCCCACTACTGGGCATATACCCAAAGAAAACCATAATCCAAAAAGATACATGTACTGTAATGTTTATTGCAGCACTATTTACAATAGCCAGGACATGGAAGCAACCTAAATGCCCATCAACAGATGAATGGATAAAGATGTGGCACATATATACAATGGAATATTACTCAGCTACAAAAAGGAATGAAATGGAGCTATATGTAATGAGGTGGACAGACCCAGAGTCTGTCATACAGAGTGAAGTAAGCCAGAAAGAGAAAAACAAATATTGTATGCTAACTCATATATATGGAATCAAAAAAAAAAAAAAAAAAAAAAGGTACTGATGAACCCAGTGACAAAACAAGAATACGGATGCAGATACAGAGAAAGGACTGGAGGACACAAGGTTGGGGGTGTGGGGGGCGAAGGGGAAGCTGGGACGAAGTGAGAGAGTAGCACAGACATATATATACTACCAACCGTAAAATAGATAGCCAGTGGGAAGTTGCTGTATAACAAAGGGAGATCAACTTGATGATGGGTGATGCCTTAGAGGGCCGGGGTTGGGGGGAGTCGCGGGAGGGAGGGAATATGGAGATACGTGTATAAATACAGCTGATTGACTTTGGTGTACTTCAAAAACTGATACAAGAGTGTAAAGCAATTATATTCCAATAAAGAGCTTAAAAAAAAAAAAAAAAAACCCTGGTCCTGAGTGCAGCATGCTGGCTGCTCCGTTCCCACCCCCACACAGACGCCACAGGCCAGATTCCAGCAGCACACACCACTGCCAAACGCAAACACTTACCTTGGAAACTCAGTTCGTAGTTTCGTGAACCCGCCTGAAATGGCACAATTCCTCTCGGACAGGATAGAAAGAAAGACTCCAGGTATGAAGAGTCAATGTTTGAAATGTGCTCATTGTCATTCTAATTAAAAAAAAAAAAAAAAGGTAAAGACTTCAGGGTAGACTTTTAAGAAATTTCTACCATGATATCTTATATAACTTTATTTTAGCCGCGGGATGTGAACAGAAATGCATCCTGCCTCCCAAACCCAGACTGCAAGGGTTCCTGGGTGGGGCCACGTCACACCTTCCTGTAGTCTCCACAGTGGGGCTGAGAGCACAGGCTACACTGCAGAAACTGACAATACCCTTGGTGGAGGCCTGAAAAATAGAGCTCTTTGCAATAGCCTTTTTATACCTTCCATAAAATATGACCCAAGTGCACAGAGCAACTTGTACTCAATGTGTAGACATGATGTCTAACAGAGTCCAACACCCTGCCATGAACATCACAGGGACTTCCCTGGTGGTCCAGTGGGTAAGACCACGCTCCCAAAGCAGGGGGCCGGGTTCGATCCCTGGTCAGGGAACTAGATCCCGCACACTGTCACAAAGATCCCGCTTGCCGCAACTAAGACACTACGCAGACAAATACATAAATAAATAAATAAAAGTGGGAATGAAGGCAGGTAAAACTTGAATAGGTGTACTACTGTCCAAATGCGAGTGACCTAGCCCTTCTCCTCTGGTCATAATGAAAGAGGCAAGGAACACCCCCAAAATGTAAAGATATAATCTCCAGCCTCAAGGCACAACATATGATGGGTCTGAACGTCAGAAAGGGTGGGTGAAGGGAAGTGTGTTATCCTAGCAAGGGGGGCAGTGTAGGCCCCTGATCCACTGTGCCCACCCTATGGCAGGGATGACAGATGTAAGCCCCCAAGAGCAGGGGTTCCCAATACTTAATGGTAAGGAGTTCTTGTTCCTCGTGATCTAGAACGTAGGATGACAGCAAAATTCTGCAGGCAGCCAATGGTGGGGAGGGGCACCCAGTTCCTTTAATGACAGGCCAGACTCTGCAGCCTTCAGCTACACCCACCCCGTTCCCCTTCCCTAATGGAAATGCCTGCTGGATGTAAGGGGAGAGGACCAAAACAAAAGTTTCCAAGGAAGACGTCCCAAATAAAGGGGTCTCTAAGCTTGGAGAGGAACATGGTGGGGGCAGAAAAACTGGGTTCAAGTATTTGCACACAGTGCAAAGTCGGAATAAACCTGGTATGTTTCTGAAGGTAGAACCAGGACCAGTGGGAGGAAGGGACAAGAAGGCTACAGTGAGCAGCCAACAATTAAGTCATACCACGAAGACGTTTGTTGCAACAGCTGCTGGGACATTATTAGGGTGATTGTAAAAGAGACTGCCATCCAGGGTGGGCAGGAAGAAAATAAGGTTACATGATTAGATGATTCGCTGGGAAACCATATGCCTTCCTCAGACCTCAAAGAATGGCTGAATTGGGCAAACACTCGAGAGCAAGGGTGGGGAGAAGCAACTGTCACTTCTGGGCACCCTGGGTTTTTTGGGGTTGTTGTTTTTTTTTGGCCACAGCCTGCACCTTGCAGAATCTTAGTTCTCTGACCAAGGACTGAACGCATGCCCTTGTCAGTGAAAGTTCAAAGTCCTAACCATTGGACCACCAGAGAATTCCCTGGGCACCCTGGTTTGATGACTTGAATCTCTACCCTAATTTCTCATCCCCACAGTCCTGTACCCCTCAACTACCTGCTCAACTCTACAGAACCCTATTACTGGCTGGAAGGAATTTGCAAACTCTAGGCCAAGACCTTTCAAAGGCCAAGGCCAGTAAGGTTTTAGGGTCTAGATGAGCCATATTCACTAGAACTTTCTTTGATGATGGAAATGTTCTCTGTGTTGTCCTATATGGAAGCCACAAGCCACATGTGGCTCTAGAGCACCTAAAGTATGATGTGTGACAACAATTGATTGTTAATTTTATCTAAGTTTAATTAATTTAAGTTTAAAATTAAATAGCCACAGAGACACTGCTTTGGGAAAGATCCGCAGTGTGCTCCTTTCTTGCTGCAAGTAATAAATCCTTCCTTCTCTGGGAAAAAAAAATTAAACAGCCGCATGTGGTTAGTGGCTGTCACACTGGACAGAACGAGGCTGTTAAGTCAGTGTCTGAGCACCTGCACAGACGTGCATGGTTCACCAGGACCTTCCTCTGGCCCTCCCCTCACTGTACTCCAGCTCTGAACGGGTGAGTGGATGAATGAATGAATGAATGAATGAATGGCAGAGTGTCCAATTATGTATTCTCCTAGAAGACCTGAATTTGTACCTCAGTGTCAGTAACCAGGACTTGGCTTTTTTGTCTTTTGCCTGTAAGATTGCCTTGATCTTGGCTTTCTAGAGCTATGGCTTGCCCTTGGCCTGGGCAATTCCCTCAGGTCATGGACTCCTGCCCCACAAGGGCAGCTTTCACAGCTCCTAAGTTGGCTGTCTGCTGGTAAACATCTCGAGGGTCTGGATCTGCACCCCCTGCCTGATGCAGAGCCCATGACTGCTACCTGGTTCTGCCCTCCAGCCATTCCTGCACCATCGCTGTCCACTGTCCTCTCCCGCTCCACCATCCGTGTAGGTACAAGTCCTGGTTAGGCACCTGAACTTCCATATATCAGTTCTACCTTCCAGAGAGTTCACTGTCAAAACATATGCATCTACCCTTTGTTGGCAAAAGTTTCTGTTTCTCCCAGTTCCTACCAGAAAGGTTCCTAACCCGGATATCTCAGCTGCTCAATTCTTATTAAAAAATCAGTTGCAAGAAATAAAACCTGTAAGGCCTGTCTGAAAGCTATTCAGTCCACTCTTTTCTCTATTCTAACCTGTACACTGGATCAAACTGGGTCATCAAAGAGCTGTAAACCTGGAGACCACGACACATTGAACTATGAAAGAAACCAGGCTGCTCCTTATGTTTGTGGTTCAAATCTCCTGGTACCACCACTTCTATTTTACTTGGACAACCAGCAAGGAAAACACCAAACCCACGGCCTGTTTTCCCTTCTTTTTTTTTTTTTCTCTTACAACAGAAGTGCTAATTCAATTTATACAATACTGGGTCTAATATGAGACAATAAGACTTTACTCACATCCTCAAAGAACACAATGCATTGCTTATAACAGACAAGTGCCACAGATTCAATGAATATAACATTTTTTGTTTGTAGGTACAAAGTTACATTCTAGAACTGTGCATTTAACACAGACCGAATGTCCCACGGAGAACTTCATATTGAAGAAATTTAATCAGGAAGTTTCTGGATGTTTTACTAGGGGACATGAGTGACAGAACTTGTATAAATTTAAATATGATCTTTTACCCCTCAAAGTTCTTTTTGATCTCTGGGACCATGAGGTCACTAGAATACAAATATTTTCTAACCCTTCTCCCTTATCTTACTGAAAATTGCAAGTATTTGACATAAGAACCATTGAGACCTATAGTTTACTATCTTAATTTAGTTTTGTTTCATTTTATTTAATTTAATAATTTTATTTAATAACCAAGGCTAAAGAATTTGAATGTATAATTTCTATTTCCACAGGCACCTCACAGAATGACTTTTATGGACCTGCACTTTGATATCATCCTCGGCTTAAATACAGGAAGAGCCTGTACAAAGCTAAATATCATAGGGGTTTTCATGCCGAGGTGCTTGATAGGTCCCCACAGGAGAGGAGAGCAGAGAGCTCTGAGCCCTGTCCTCTTGGCACAGGGCTGCACTGCTTCACCCTTGTCTGCTCATTTAGGTTCTGTGAAAGACTGTCTGATAGCATGTAACTGCTGCTGAGACCACCGGGACACGGCTGCGCTGCTGCAGGGATGGTGGGACCAAGGCTGAGGACCTCACTCCCCACAGCACACATGGTCCCCTCTGTGTGGCCCCATACGAGACCTTTTTCTCAGGCCTCACTAACAGAAAAAGAGCCATGCTTCTCCTGAGTAACAGGAACGGTCTTCTCGTGGAGGCACAGCGGATCTTGTAACAGATTGTGTGTCTTTGCTTCCTTTGACAACCAGGAAGCTCAGAGCAAAAGGCACAGCCCATCAACTTCCAACTATAAAGCATCTTACACTGGCATTTCCTTGTCCCTGCTTTGTCTCTGGCCTCATATTCATCCCTTGCTTTTCTTTTCTCTTTCTCATCACTGATTTCATCGTCTACTTAAGCTCCCTCTCTCTCTCTCTCTCTCTCTCTCTTTAATCCTATGAATCAAAGAGAAGAAGGTATACTAGACAGAAGCTCTGCTAATCTAAACTTCTCTCCTCTATTACTATGTCCCTGTGTGGGTAAGTCTAGAACCTTCTAGTCCACCTGAATCCAGACTCTGACTGAATCCTAGTGACCATCTATGAAAGTGAGTCAAAAATTACCCGCACTCCGGTTATATTAAAACTTCTGTAAATTCTACAGCCAGAGTGCAGACAATTTTTGACTCACTCTCGTGTATCAGTATTCTCACTCTTGCCTCCTTTTCTGGCTGAAAGCAGTAGTCTGTGTACATTTATGTACTAATACACAGAAAGCTATCTCAAAGTTCCACCCCAGTCCCCAATAGTGAGGAAAGAGGGATATTTGGCTGGCTAATGGATCAAGGAGTTCTTTAAAAATAATTATAATTTTTTTAAGATGCAATCAGAGTCCATGCTTGCTGGGTATAATGTAAAAAAGCACCACTCCCTCTACCACATCCATGCTCCACGGGTAACCACATAGGTGTCAGACACTGTATTACTAGTTTCTTCTGAAACTGTCAAGTTAATACAAGAGCGTCCACAAGGAGGAATGGTACTCACCTTCTCCCCATATTGAACCCATCTGTCATAGCTATTCCTCCAATACCAAATCCATTTTGTGGCAAAGAGAGAACCGGCTGGCACTGTGACAGATGAAGGCGTGCAGAGACGTCGGATGGGGCTACAGTCATAGGTCATCTTCTGGAAGTTGATTTTATGATTTCCAATAGAACTGCCGAGAGGGAAAAGTTTAGTGTTAACAAAATGTTTCACTGAAACAAAACGCCTCTGTTTTCTATACTCTGGTCTTCCCTAATGAAAGGACAGGATTAAAACTTGAAAACTGAAAGGGAACTTTGAATTTCCTTTATATAACTTTCAGTCTCACACATGAAAGAAAAAGCTGAAATACAGAGAGTAACGTAACCTGCCTACCCCAAGTATTTAATGGTGTCACAAAATGTGTTCTTCCCTCAAAAAAAAATCCAAAGATAACTGTGCCCACAAAAAACAACTGATTGGCTCAGTGTTAGAAAGTCAGATAGAAACACAGTAGGTCAGTTTTTTTCAATTATTATTATGTAAATAGTTATCGAAGTGTGGTCTGAGACCTATTCAGGGAGTCAGCAAGGTCAAAGTTATTTTCATAATATTAAGACATTATCCGTCTTTTTCACTTTCATACCCTCACAGGTGCACAATAGAGTTTTCCAGAGGCTACATGATGTTTCATTTCACAATAAAGAAATCTGCAAAAATATAGAACAATTTCGTTCTTCATGTTATATATGCATATATAGCATATACAATTATATATGCATATGACTATATACAATTATCTAAAACTGTTATGTTAATATGAATGAGTTTAGTATTGTTATTTTTAATGTATCAGTAAATATTTAATTTCTCAGTTGTGATTTTTAATATGGTAAGTATCAATAGCTATAATTCACATAAACAGAAGCTCTTTGGGATCCTCAATAAATTTTAAGACCATATAGGGCTCCTGAGACCAAAAAGTTTCACAGTTACTGCTCTATGAAACATCTCCTAGATCAGTGATGTTCAACCAGGAGCGATTTTGCGACCCAGGGAACATTTGACAATGTCAAAAGACACTTCTGTTGATCGCGACTGGAATACAGTGGGTTAGAGGCCAGGAATGATGTTAAACTGCCCCCACAAAACAAACAGTTATCTGGTCCCAAAAGTCAACAGTGCTAAGGTTGAGAAACCCTGCTTCAGATTTACCTGGGGGGGAAATACACCTAGAAACAAAACAGCTGACGCCACCCTCTAGTGGCAAAATGCAGCAACACAGAATCTCCACCAAAAATTCACTAAATTTGCAGACAATGACACATCTGTATTTTTCCCCCCAAAGAATTTCCTTATAAAACAGGATGCAAGGGGGACTTCCCTGGTGGCGTGCAGTGGTTAAGACTGTGTGATCCCAACGCAGGGGGCCCAGGTTCGATCCCTGGTCAGGGAACTAGATCCTACACATATGCCGCAACTAACAGTATGCATGCCGCAACTAACAGTATGCATGCCGCAACTAAGGAGCCCGAGAGCTGCAACTAAGAAGCCTGCCTGCCACAACTTAAGACCCGGCACAACCAAATAAATATTAAAACAAACGAACAAACAGGATGCAGCTTATAAATATGGTCATGGGTAGTATCACCCTTATCAGCCCTAATAGAAACATAAGGTAGCCTCTTAGAAACCTCCAGGATAGAGAAAATAGTAAACATAGAGGAAGGTATAAAATGCTAAAGTGTACAACAAAATCCTGCCCTAGAACTACATGAAATGACTCAAATCATTTTCTCAAACTATGAAATTGAGCCAAAGGCTTTTCTGAGCTCACCATTTAGTACTTGTAATAGTCCTATGATAAGCTGATAGAAATACAAACCAACCAACGCATTTTGTTGTGCTGCAGGACACGCTGACAAATATTAACTAAACAAATATTTGTGTCCCTGTTTATTTCACCAGAGTTAGCAAATATCCCCAGAGTCCCTCGTATTAGCCAGGCTCGGAGTGACATCACACCTGCCCCACTTACGTATTTTTCTTCATTAACTCAGCAGGCATTTGCCATTTTTATCTCAAGAATCAACCTGAGTGCGATCCTGAAGGAAGATTCCTTTTTCTTCTTCCCATAAGCATAGCACTCGGCTTTCCTTTGATGATGTTGTGCATTTCACAAGCCAGACCAGCCACCAACTTACGTGCAGATTTTGAGGTCACAGAAGTCCTTCTCAATCTCCTCCATGAGCGGCAGGTCTATCCAGGTGTTTGCAGTTAATATCTGCCACCGGTAGGGCAGGTGGAAGTGATCTTTGTTGCAGCTCTCTACAAAGACAGTAAGGAGGTCTAAGCAATTCGGCCAAGTTCACTGCTGACTCTCCCCAGCGAGCCCTGCCTTTCCCACCCTGCCAGTCCTGCAGGCACATCTCCCAGCTACGCCTGTGCTCATGCTGGCCCTACCTGCATTGCCCCAATTTCCAGGTTCCATTATTCTCCATGGAGACTCAGCAGAAAACAAAATTCTCCACTCCCCAAAAAGCCAAGTTACCCACATGGAAACCTGAGGTCACTATAAATTTACAATCACCCTTTCTGTGCCCCCCATGTGGATTTATTGAGAAAAACTGCTCTCCAGCAGAGGCAACTGCTTATGTGTTTCCTTGAAGCCCTGGCCTAAAATTCATCTCTTTCAGAAGAATTCTCTCACTAATCTCATGCTCTTCTGATCTGACTTGTATTTTGTACTCCCTCAGCCAGTGCTCCGGACTCAGTTTGTGCATTATTTATGTATTTACTACTTATTTTATGCAGTTTTCTAATTTGTGGATGTTTTATTTGTTTTTACTTGTTTGTTTGTTTGTTTTTGGCCACACCTCAGGGATTGTGGGATCTTAGTTCCCCAAACAGGGATTGAACCCGGGCCCATGGCAGTGAGAGCGTGGAGTCCTAACCACTGGACTGCCAGGGAATTCTCAAATTTGTGGATATTTTGATTCCCCACCTTAACAACAAACTCATTGAAGAAAGGCCTGTATCACTGTTTAGCTTACACCTCCCTTGCTTCACTGGCAGAAGGCTGGGAATGCAAAAGACAGCCATTCAATGAATGCTTGCTAAAGAATGAATAATGTTAGACAGAAGCCCATATACAGGAGTACAGAACACAGTTCCATTTTTCACAATTTGTATTATATTTAAATCATTTTGAAATGTCTAAAAGATGTGTGACTAAAACAAAAAGAGGCAGACAGATGTCACAGGGAAATTCAGAGTGGCAATGCCTGGGATTTGGCTGATTCAAAAGTATAACCTTCCTCGCACCCATTAGAATGGCTGCTATAACCAACCAAACAAACAAAAACGAATTAACAAGTGTTGGCAAGGATGTGGAGAAAAGGGAACCTTTGTGCATTGCTGGTGAAAATATAAAATGATACAGCTACTATGGAAAACTATGTGGCAGTTCTGCAAAAACTTCAGCATAGATTTACCATATAATCCATTAACTCCACTTCTGGGTACATACCCAAAAGAACTGAAAGCAAGGTCTCAAACAGATACTTGTACACCTGTGTTCATAATGTTGAGCATTATACACAATAGCCAAAAAGGTAGAAGCAACTCAAGTGTTCATCAGTGGATGAATGGATAAACAAAATGTGCCCGAATACAATGGAACAGTATTCCGCCTTAAAAAGGAAGGAATTTCTCACAATGGCTACAACATGGATGAACCTCGAGGACATTATACTAAGTGAAATAAGCCAGTGTCAGAAACTAAGACAAACACGGTGTGAGTTCATTCATATGAGGGAGGTAGAGAAGTCATACTTATATATAGAAACGAAAATGGCAGCTGCCAGGGGCTTCCCTGCCAGAAGGGGGAAATGAGGAGTTGTTGTTTAATGGGTACAGAGTTTCGGTTTTACAAGATGAAGAGTTCTACAGATTGGTTGCACACGTAATGAACACTCCTGACTGTACACTTAAAAAGATAGTTAAATGGTAAAAGCTACATTAGGTGTATTTTACCATCATTAAAAAGAAAATTTTCTAAAGTTGAAGATTTTTGACTTGGAGAACACAGAGCAGAATCTCCTCTTCAGACACAAGGCAAATGAGTCTAAGACCGCTAGGTAATCAAGCAAATGAATCAGACAGGATGCCTAAGCCTGGGGCAGAGGTATGAAAGGGAAAGAGTGGTGTAAAAGTGAGAGGGCAGCACCGTGTTCCAAGCAGTCCCATGGGAAACATTTCTGCACGAAGCCTGGTGACAGGGACAGTGAACGGGTGTGGCTCATCGACTGGAATGACACACAAGTCATTGGCCGTGTGGAGCACGGGTCCCTTTGTACACATGTGAGGGGTGACCAGAGCCCATGGCCCAGAAGTGAGGCAATGCCTAAACCATGACAGGACACGAACTTTGAAAATGTGTCTGCTAGGATACTTTTGTTTGCTTTTAGTGCATGAAAAGATGGGTCCCTGATTAAGTGTAAGTGTTCACCTAAAACTGAGCTGTAAAAGGAGAAAGTATCATATCATGCAGTGGTGAAGTGGGTGGTTTAGGATCAAAACCCAGAACCTAGAGGTGACTTGAAGTTTAAAGAAGATGCATGTGAGATTCTTAGCACTGCACTTGACCCAAAGTAAAAAGTAAACGTTAGCCGTATTACTGCTAAAATTTCTGCTTCCAGAAAGTCCTTAAGTTACTCACTAAGTTGACAACCCTTATACAGATGGTCGAGACAAATTTCGTTTGAGCCATGTTCATCCTTCGTAGAAGATGTGGTACTCGCAACGTCAGATACAGAATCTACAAAATAAAAGAGGATGCACGTATGCTGATTCTAATATTTAAACCAAAAATCAAGATATCTGGTCTTACAGTGGGGAAGAATATCTGAAATGGGGCCCACGTTCAAGAAAATTCTTATGATTCATGTACTGCTCGTGAGAGCCTACACGTGAAAGCACACATGAACATCAGGATCACCTGAGAGTTATGTTTATTTCTTAAACCACAGTTGAACTATTCCTGTTCTCCATAAATGTAGCAACTTACTCTATACAGTTCTAAGGTTGGTCCTTCCGTCTTCATATGTCAATCTCCTCATCACTACCACTTCTTAACCAAAACCCTCTTTGCCCTTTAATACTGCTAAAGAACATCCAAAGAGAAACCACAAACCGTAGCTGCTCTGCTCTAGACACGAGACATGGGGCCGCTCTTTGTCCCTAAATGACTCATGCACAGCCCCGCCTGGAGTCCTCCTTGTAATCTCACTGGCAGGGGTAACAGAGATTTGAGCGGAGTTCTGACCAGGGGTTCCCTAGGCTGCAGTTCTGTTGCTTAAGGAAGGTGAAAAATGAGGGACCTTGGGCAGAGTGAGTGCTGCCTGTGCGCAGGCAGTGGTCTCCCCACGTGTGGGCAGGACCTGGCTTGTCAGCTCTGACTTCCAGAGCCTAACACATCTTTCTCCCCTCTGACCGCCGACGTGAAGCCAAAACCAGTGGTACCAGTTTTACCTACATCGGTAGTTTCATCCACCACTTTCCTAGAGCCGCTGGTGGCACTGTGGACAGACTGACTAGCCCAGAACGTCTCCTCTGTGTGTTTACCGTTAGCAAAGGCCGCGGCCCCATCACCGTCAGCTGTCATCCTGCCAGCGGTCTGCAGGTGACTGCGAGTCGTTCCGGAGTCCTGATGCCTAGGTAGTGATTTTTCTCTCTGTCTACTGGTTGTGGTTTTGTAATTTAACGATCTCGTAGAAGTGCTATCTGTGGCCACACTATCGACATTATTGTTGAAAAGCAGGACATGCCGGCTGTCTTGATTCCCACTTCTGCCCTCCGGGTTCACACCGTCCGAGGAAAGGCCGGCCGTGCTCTTTCTGGTGGTGATGGTTTCAGGTGTTGGTGGAGAACCGAGAGGAGAGAAGGAGACAGCCTGACTGGGAGGAAACAACCTCTCTCTACCGGTGTCTTGCTCCTTCTGCCAGGAGGCGGGCATCTTCCACTGGGAAGCTGGTGTCGACTCAAAAGTGAAGTAAGAACTGCTGTGATTCCCGCAGAAAAGGCCCCCTGGACCGCCATTCTCTGAAAACCTCTGGCTTCCTCCCCCATGTCCGATCCTTCCAAGACTGGCAGCTGCGGACGAGGCTGAGGAGGGCGGAGGGCGCTCCTGAGTTCCCAGATGCGTGAGCTTGCGGGCGAGATCCTCCACGGGCCCGGCATCCGGGGGGGACGCGCGGGCGGCGGGAACTGGGCTGGAGGAGCAGGACCTCTGGGCAGAAGCCGAAGCAGACGGAGGAAACTCCCCGCTGCCCCGGTCCCTGCTCTTGCTTCTGCCTCTGTGCGCCCCGTCTCTACGATGTGCAGGAGGTCCTGGGAAAGAAAACCCAAACAACGAGAGTCAGTGTCAACACGGCTGACTTCGGACCCCTGTTCCGCCTCAGCTCTTCCAGATTTGCCATCCACGTTCTATCAAATTGCTTCTGTGTGAAAATCTCGAGAAGGTGGTTACCACGAGGGAGGAATTCTGCCATCCTTTCAGCCCAGCAGAAAACACCACCTAGGGCCTAGGATAAAGGTCGAACGCACCCTGGCTCTTCTTCTTCTTGTGAATCCTCTAGTTCAAGTCAACATTCACCACGAGGGTGAATGGAGAGAAAGACGAGTGCACATCAGGGAGGAGTTCCCCAAAATCGTTTAGACTTTGCCCATATGGTGACACAGGTGTGCCTAAGTTAAGGAGTCACAATACTTAAAACAACAACAAAGAAACAATAAAAGTCTGATTTCACTGAAGCTTGAGAGTTTTCCAGGGTTGTTCATCTAGCCCCCAAATTCCCACACTTAAGTGAGCAATGATAAAAAAAAAAATTGGCCTCTAGAATTTTCTCTAGAAACATGGTAAGTCACACCCCCGGGAAGCAGAGAGGAGGGAGGGAGGGAGCATGTGTGTTCGTGAGTGTGTGCAACGTGTGCTGTGCCTGTGTGTGATGTTTATATGCAGGGTGTGTTGTGCTGGTGTGTGCATGCATGTGTGGTATACATGTGAGGGGTGTGGGGGGGGGGGGCGTTGCATGCATGGTGTGTGACGTGTGTCCATTGGTGAGATGTACATGTGTGGTGTATGTGGCATGCATGAGTGTGACGTGTGCTCGGGTGGTGTGAATGCGTGTGTGTTTGTGTGGTGTGTGCCTGTGTGACGTGTGTCCTGTGTATGTGTGCAGCAACAAAGACCCAACACAGCCATAAATAAATAATAAACAAATCTTTAAAAACAAAAACAAAACAAACAAAAAAACTGAAAGCATGGTTTCAAAGAGATATTTGTACACTCATGTTCACAGCAGCATAATTCACAACAGCCAAAAGGTAAAAGCAACCCAAGTGCCCATCAACAGATGAATGGATGAACAAAATGTGGTATGCCCATTCAGAGAAATTGCATTCAGCCTTAAAATGGAAGGAAAGTCTCACACAGGCTACACCATGAATGAATCTTAAGGACATTATGCCAAGGGAATTCCCCAGTGACCCAGTAATTAGGACTCCGTGCTTTCACTGCCAAGGGCCGGGGTTCAATCCCTGGTCAGGGAAGTAAGATCCCACAAGCTACACAGCATGGCCAAGAAAAAAAAAAGACATTATGCCAAGTGAAACCAGTCACAAAAAGACAAATACTGTGTGACTCCACTTACATGAGTTCCCTAGAGTAGTCGAATTCATAGAAACAGAAATTAGAATGGTGGTTGACGGCGGGCTCCAGGAGAGGAGAGAATGAGCAGTTGTTTAATGGGTACAGAGTTTCAGTTCTGCAAGATGAAGAACGTTCTGGAGACTGGCTGCACAACAATGTGAATGGGCTTAATGCCACTGAGCACTTAAAAACAGTTAAGATGGTAAATTTTACGTTATGTGTATTTTTACCACAACTGAAAAAAAATTATACCTATATATATTCTCTTTTTTAAAAGGAAGGAAATTCTAGCTTGCTATAACATGGACTGGATGAACCTTGAAGACATGGTAAGTGAAATAAGTCACTCACAAAAAGACAAATACTGTATGATTCCACGTCTATGAAGGTGCTAGAGTCGTCAAATTCATAGAGACGGAAAGTAGAATGGTAGTTGTCAGGGGCTGGAGGGAGGAGAAAAAGGGTTACTGTTTATTGGGTACAGAGTTAGAGTTTGAGTTTGAGAAGATGACAAAGTTCTGGAGGTGGATGGTGGTGATGCTTGTACAACGATGTGAACATAATGCCACTGAACTGTACACTTAAAAATGATTTAAATGGCCAATTTTATGTTACATTCTACCAAATTTTAAAAATAAAAATAAAATTTTTTTCAATTTTATTTAATTTATTTTTTTGGCCACACCATGCGGCATGCCAGAACTTAGCTCCCTGCCCAGGGATTGAACCCATGCCCCAGGATTGAACCCATGCCCCCTGCACTAGAAGCACAGAGTCCTAATCCCTTGACCACCAGGGAAGTCCCAAAAATAAACAAATTTTAAAAGAACAGTACTGAGGACTGTAAATTAAATTGTATATAGTGTTGCATTAATACTAAATGTCCTGTGTCAGTTGTATCGTGGTTATGTAAGAGAACGGCCTTGTTTAGTGGAGGCACATGCTGATATATTTAGGTGTGACGTCTCCTCATGACCGAATACCTCAAATGCTTTAACTACAAAGATGTGACGTGTGTGTGAGCATCTAGATGTCCACATACATGGAGAGAAAGCAATAAAACAATGATGACAAAATGTTAACACCTGGCCCATCTTTTAAAGTTTTATTATTTTCCTCTTTAAAAAAGTGTTATTGGACTTCCTAGATGGCACAGTGGTTAAGAATCCGCCTGCAAATGCAGGGGACACAGGTTCGAGCCCTGCTCCGGGAAGATCTCACATGCCGCAGAGCAACTAAGTCCATGTGCCACAACTATTGAGCCTGCGCTCTAGAACCTGTGAGCCACAACTATTGAGCCCATGTGCTGCGACTACTGAAGCCCACGAGCCTAGAGCCTGTGCTCGGCAACAAGAGAAGCCACCTCAATGAGGAGCCTGCGCACTGCAATGAAGAGTAGCCCCCCACTCGCTGCAACTAGAGAAAGCCTGTGTGCAGCAACCAAGACCCAACACAGCCAATAAAATAAATAAATAGATAGATAGATAAATTTTTTTTTAAATGTGTTATCAATTGGCCTTTAGAAAAATGATAAACATTTAAAAAAATCTGATGTGGGGGGAGACAGTGCTTAGCATGAGAATCAAATTACAAAATCATACATATACTATGATCATAATTACTTAAAAATTGTGTATGCATATGGACAACATCTGAAAGGGAAAATAGAGTTTTATGTGATGAGGTAGAGTGAGTATAGGTAGTTTCTCTCTCTCTGCGATTTCTGTTTATTTCCATTTGTTCTATTAATTAAAAAGTAGACTGCGTTTACCTCTCCAGCCAGAGGGTTTCTTGCGGCGGTGCCTGTTGTCACAGATGTCCTGGATGTTCTGGACCACGCTCGGGCTCAGCCCATGCTCCCTCATGATGGCCAGGACCTTTCTGTCCATCAGGTTATGGGACCGGAAGCAGTTGGCATAACCACAATTCCCTCGGGTAAAGTGTTCACAGATGTGGAGCCTTTCACACGGTGGCTGCTGGTTACAAATCTGTCTTCCACCCTCTCCCTTATAATTTTTGCATATCTACAGAAGAAGAAAACAAGAGCTGGAGATGAAACATGTTTCTCTATGTGCCACACATTAAGGAAAGTTTATATAAAAACTGTGGCTGTAGTGACCTACATGGGAACAGAATCTGAGAAAGAGTGGATATGTGTATGTGTATCCCTGATTCACTTTGCTGTACAGCAGAAACTAACGCAACATTGTAAATCAACTATATCTCAATAAAAATTAATAAAATAAATAAAAAATAAAAATGCTTCTCTTCTTACTTCTGATTTAAAAAAAATCGGAAGCAAGCAGAGAAATATAAAAGGAAAAAAATGCATGTGTAGTCCACAATCTTTGATGAGTTATGTTCCATCAATGACTTATTTGGGGCAGTAGAGGCCTACAAACTAACTGAAAGAAACTTGAATTTGACTAACCTCCTTTGAAAGAATTAACATAAGATGGCCAGCTATAGACAGAACCAAACAGGACCCAAAGAGAACCCTACATTATAAAGGAAACCCAAAGAGGAAGGCCCATCTTTGGATATCAACTCATTCTTCAATTAAAAGACATGTGGGGGGGACTTGGTCCAGTGGTTAAGACTCTGTGTGGGGAGTGAAGTAAGCCAGAAAAGGAAAAACAAATACCATATGCTAATTCATATATATGGAATCTAAAAAAATGGTACGGATGAACCCAGTGACAGGGCAAGAATAAAGATGCAGATGTAGAGAACGGACTTGAGGACACAGGGTGGGGGGCGAAGGGGAAGCTGGGATGAAGTGAGACAGTAGCATTGACATATACACACTAACAAATGTAAAACAGATAGCTAGTGGGAAGCTGCTGAATAACACAGGGAGATCAACTTGATGACTGGTGATGACTTAGAGGGGTGGGACAGGAAGTGTGGGAAGGAGTCTCGGGAGGGAGGGTATATGGGGATATATGTATAAGTACAGCTGATTCACTTCGTTGTACAGCAGAAACTGGCACAACAGTGTAAAGCAATTATACTCTAATAAAGAGCTTAAAAAAAAAAAAGACTCTGGGTGGGTTCAGTCCCTGGTTGGGAAACTTAAGATTCCCGTATGCCTCGCAGTGCGGCCAAAAAAAAAAAAAATGTGGGGTCTTCCCTGGTGACTCGCAGTGGTCAAGACTCTGTGATCCCAATGCAGGGGCCCAGGTTCGCCTCCATGTGGGAACTAGATCCCACATGCATGCCACAACTAAGGGGCCTGTGTGCCTCAACTAAAGAGCTGGCATGTTGCAACTAAGGAGCCACAACGAAGACCTAGCACAACCAAATTAATTAATTAATTAATTAATTAAAAAAATAATAAAAGGACATGCGGGTCCTACGTACAACTGCTGTGAGTCTAGAATCTAGTCTCAGGTAGGCAGAATGTGGCAGTTTTTCAAAAGATCAACTGAAGAAGGTAATTTTTATATTCTTACGTAAATAGGTATATCTACATATCTAGTTCTGCAGAGATCTAGTTTTTACTGAAAGGAGAGCAGAAGAAACACTGTCACTGAGGCCAGACCAGATGATACGGGACTAGAAGATGCTGGTTGAAGTCTGCAGCCCTGGAAGCAGCTACATGTGACCTCACATCTGAATTACTTGCTTGCTCCTAGCCTCTCTTTCCTTTGCAGTAAAGAAGGGAAATATTTGCTCTCCTCACCTAACCAAGTTGTTGAGCAGATTAAATAATAAAATACATAGTGTGTTGTGCAAAATATAAAATGTGATGCAAATGTCTGAATCATTACACGAAGAAGCTTGAGGATGAAAACGTTTGTAAGTTGTTTCAACAGACTCTGAGCAAACCAGGTCAACATGGGCCACTGTGATGTATCCAGGTGGCAAAGACATGGATTCAGACTCTAACAACCATGATTTAGCCATATAAACAACTTCTAAACCTGATGCAAATAGATATCATTGCAATAGAACCTATTAACCAGATTCAAGACTCTAGACCAACAGTTCTCAAAGTGTGGTCCCTGGACTAGTGGCATTAGCTCCTACTAGAAACTTACAAGAAATACAAAATCTCAGGCCCTTCCCCATATCTACAGTCAGAAGAGCCAAGAGGTGGGGCCCAGCAAATCTGGGTTTGACAAACTTTCCAGCTGATTCTGACACACACTGAAGCTTGAGAACCAGTGTCCTAGAGGCTCAAGTAAAACAAGAATAATTAGCAACTTCACAAATGATACTGTGGTTAATATTCCTAATACTATGCTAATGTTTTAAGTAAGAATGTTCCTGTTGGAACAAATGAAATGATTTCTTCCTTTTAATAAATACATTTCAATTACACAAGTTTACATACCAGGAAGTCAGATTTACCTGATGCTTTTATGTACTCACAGGTCAAGGCAAAGTGTAAGTGTGTGAGCGTTTTAAGTTTTCGAGGGCAGGCCGTGTGTCTTGTCTACTGCTGCCTTCAGGATTTAACTCAGTACCTACCCTTGCAGGCACTCCTCAGTGTTAGTTGAATGAATGCAAAACAATACGTAAAGTGAGACCCAGAAGGATGAAATGCCATGTCCAAGATCACACAGGTAGTTAGTGGCAGAGTCAGGCCTTTGAGAGACATGGAAGGACAATCCTTGACCAGCTATCCCTGGAACTAGCTGAACTCTGGCTACCCACTCCTGCTAAAACCTTGAAAATATTCCACCCTACTCCAAGTTAAAACACTACTTCAGAGACTACTCTTGCCCAGAATTTTCAAATACAGACTTATGTTATCAATGCTCTGGTCGATTTTCCACTACAGGAAATAGATCCTCAGACCTCTGGTTCAGGAAACAGTACAGTCTGCTAGTCTGTGATCCTACCCCTGACAAGTGGTAAATGGCAGTTAAGTTATTGGCTAAAAATAAACTTCAAGCACAAGCCTTCCAACCACACCCACTAATCATGGGTACCAAATTCTTAAAAGGGAGGCTCAGGTGACACTTCAGACTCTCTGTGTGATAAAGGATGACAACAGCTTTTTCTGACATGGACCCTCCCAGTGCTTTTTGTCAATGGGCTTTTCTGGGGTTCGTCAGCAGCAGCACCTTCTAGTAGGATCTTCCCTAGAGAAAGGAAGAGCTGCCACTTCCCTAATTCTCTAGGGACACGATAGAGAAAGTCCTTGGTGATTTTGGAGAACAGAAGCAGAGAGCAGACTTGATGAGTCATCTTTCCAAACCTCCAAGTTTAACACTAAAGTAAGGTCAGACCCCGGGCAATAGTCACAAGACTTCACCTGTCGCTATCGCTTCACATGAAAGGAAAAGGAGGGCGTGCCTCTGCTAGTCAAAGGGACCTTTAACGAGCTGATGTGTAAGGCATTTCCCCCATGCTGGCAGCCAGGAGGGACTGGGCTGGCACACAGGCCATGGGCCATAGAGATCCCAAGACAAGCCCACTCTAAACCTTGGGCTCCTGGAAAGAGAGAGAGAAATCCAAGTACCTAAATGAAAGAATGCCTGGGGAAATGGTTATATATGCTTCCCCCACTCTCCCTCTCTGAAGACATTTTTACAGAGTACCTTGCATTCCTGTCTCTCCTGAGCTTAGTCATCAACTCAAAATCACCCCTCATGTCCTAAGTTTTCTAAGTCCTCAGGGAAACACACTGAGCTTAGTCAAAGGATGTTTAACCCTCTAGATGTCCCTAATAGCTTGTCATACATAAATAAACATAAAATCTTATCATATTTAAAAGCACATCTGAATTTCAACCTTGCTTATCTTAATCTAGGTCCCTTTCACCCACTCCACTTTAGTCTTCCATTATGTTTCTGTGCCTTTCTTTCAGTGTGAGGCTAACTTCTCTAGAAGAATTTTTCCCAGGTCAGATACCATTTTTTAAACAGCATCCTCTGATTTTCAAGTCAATATACCTGTGTGGATGAGACTGTAAATTATCTGCCATTGTCCTTATCTTTCTTCTAATAATAGAAGCTTCCAAGTTTTAGCTGGACACCTAGTTACCCAGCCAGAAACTACACTTCCCAGCCTCCCTTCTACCTGAGTGTGATCATATAAGTTCTGGTGAATGAGAGCAGATGCACTAGACAAGGTCCAAGTTGCATCCTTTAAAAAAGGAAGTGGCTTGCCTTTCATTTACTCCCTCCCTACATTCCTGTTGGTTAGAAAATGATGACATGGAGAAGAGCCTCCTTGTACTTGGAGGAGGAAGTCACATGTTAGAACAGAGATTATCTACTGGTCCAGTAATAGAACTGATAGAGTATATGTAAGTTAACAAGGCTGACCTACTGGACTGAGTCCCTCCATGACATCGTGGAATCCAACTGCCTAACCATCAGACTACCTATCTGCCTACATCTGGGCAAGACCAAAAGAAAGTAAACTATTTCTGTAAAGGATCAAATAGTCAATATTTTAGGCTTTTCAGGCTATTCAGTCTCTGTTGCAAACACTCAACTCGCTCTTGTATGAGAAAGTGGCAACAGACAATATATAAATGAGTGGGTATGGCTGTGTTCCAATTAAACTACAAAAACAGTTTTTAGCAGGTGGGATTTGGCCCATGGACTATGGTATATAATGACCCAGATCTAGACTGTCAAGTGATAGGGAAACAAAGTAATATTTTAGTTGAATCACTGCACTTTAAAGTCTCTTTGTTACAGTAACTTAGCCTGAACCAATATACCCTGTCACCTTCCAAAACCTTCCCTGAAAGCCCACCTCTTCTAGGAGGTCATTCAGATGTAAGGCATCAATTAGTCCTACTGCTATTTCTTCAGATCACACTGACTCACACAGGGTTCCCTCGCAGCCTAGCGGAGGAAGCATTCCTGACTCAAATTCTTGTAAAACTTCAAATAGGAAGGAAATTGTTGGAACCTCTCAAATAACTCAGCAATAACCACCTGTCGACCACCACCTGCAGGCTCTGGTGCTCAGTTTTCTCTGCTCCCATTCCAACACACCTGTGATACCACATGGCCAATGGCACTCTCCCTGCTTCTCAAACTAAGGAATTAGAACTTACCTCCGGCATAAAAAAAGGGTCATTTTGGAGAAGGAGCACCGCTAATTCATCTTTGTTCAGCCCAGAGAGTGCATGATTTTTCAGGACACTGAAGTTATCTTCTGAGAGAACATCGTGAGAATATTTGCATAAGTTCCTGTAAAAAAAATGACAATGGTCAGTGTTTCTACTTCACAGAAAGTAAAGAAAAAGCAATCATTCAGGGAACTTTCAATGAAAACCAATGCCCATATCCTTTAGTAACTATTTCAGGTTCTGCTTCAACAGTACACTTTAAAAATATAAATTGATGAAACATCTAGAAGGGAAAAAGGGATAGGAGGATTTCTTTTCACAAATTATACAGATGTATACTTCAAATTATCACAATACTTCTTTAGACAATATCTCCTCCAGTGTATATTAATAATGTAAGATGAGGGAAAAAATGGCAGAGAAACTGAAACCAATTTAGTGGAAATGACTGCCCATTGAGAGACAAAGAATAATTAGGACACATCTATGGACTGACAATAAAATCAATGGGAAAAGAGAATTCCATTGATCAAACTAAGCTAGACGAAACAGTTCCTTGTTTTATCTCTTCTAAGCCTTACAGACCAACACATACCTGTGTGATTTGTGACTACAAAGGAATGGAACAAGCTCATAATTGTATATTTCAAACAATTCTACAAAGAAAGAGTTAAAAATCTCCTTCACTTTAAGACTAATGATTTAGGTCTGACAGAACTTTCTATGATGACAGAATTGTTCTAGAATCTGAGCTCCCTAAGATGTAAGCCATACACGACTAATGAACACTTGAAATATAGGTAATGAGACTTAGGAAGGACTTCCCTGGTGGCGCAGTGGTTAAGAATCCGCCTGCCAATGCAGGGGACACGGATTCAATCCCTGATCTGGGAAGATCCCACATACTGCAGAGCAACTGAGCCCATGTGCCACAACTACTGAAGCCCACATGCCTAGAGCCTGTGCTCCACAAAAAGAGAAGCCACCACAATGAGAAGCCCATGCACCACAACAAAGAGTAGCCCCCACTCACTGCAACTAGAGAAAGCCCGTGTGTAGCAACGAAGACCCAATGCAGCCAAAAAATAAAATGACATAACATAAAATAAAATTTATGTAAAAAGTTCTCTCTCATTTCCTAAATATTAAAGAAGAATCAGTTGCTTCTATTATTTTTTGTCTGTCACTAGTAAACAGAAATGCAAATGACTGCAAAATTATCTTATTGAAGTTGACATTTTTTTAACGTAAACATCTATATAAAAGTTATTCTCTAAGAATTAATCTTTAAAAGTCACTATTCAGTAGTGACTTTTAATAGTCACACACTATTCACGCTGTCTGTGTGTAAGGCATTTCTGAAACCCTCTGGAATTGCCTTCAGATCTAGCTGTGGAACCTCATGAGAAAAATCAGGATTGACAACCATGGCAGCCACCGCCCGAGCCCTTAAAACCCAGCCAGCTCTCCCATGCACCCTGCTTCATGCCGAAGTCAAGGGCAGCTGGTCAGGCTCTGGCGGCAGCCTGCAGCTTAGCCATTTTCTCAGGCGTGCTCTCTCCTGGCTTTTTCCACCAGCAGTCTTGGCTTTTAGTGTGTTTCTGGCACTCCTTGACAAAGCTGACCTAAGCTCTCTGCTTGCTCTTGGGGTTTGTGATTTCAGATAACTGCTCCCCAATAGCCCCCACCACCCAGAGTCCTCAGCGCCTGGGCTAAGACTCCACCTCATCCCTCCCCCAAGCACCACGGGAGGGGGGATCTGTGAAGAGAGTCTACAGCAGGAAGGGACCCAGTCTCGAGCCCAAAGCAGAAAGCCCCTCCATTATAGCTTTACCAGGTATGTGTGAGCCTCACTACCTCACAAGGCGTGTCACTCCACTGGGCATTGCCATTAATGACCCTCTTGATATGCAGCAGAAAATGGCCTCGTTGAAACACCCCACCACTAGGCAGATTCTACCCTCTGGCTCGGAGAATATCTGACAACTGGTAGTCGGGAGGCATTAAGACCCCTTCTTCCCTTTGAGCTCCAGTCCAGACATTATGATCACAAAGCCAAGACCATGGTACCTCTCTGGTGGCCAGATTAGGGTCATAGATGAGGACCCAGCCACTCTCCAGGTCCCAGCAAGATACAGCATCGGTCATATCTGTCCTGTGTCTGCTCAGTCCTAGCCAAGAAGCAGTGGAGCACTTCCAAGGTCCTGGAAGTCAACATTTCCTCTAAACAACTAAAGGCAGTAAGGCAAGCCCAACAAGAACCCCTCGGCCTGGAGCCCTGAGTGTCCAGGCTTTCCCAGCCCATCCAAGACACTCATGCCTGCAGAAAGAGCCTGCCCAACACATGCTGTGCTGGCTGGGTCCTTGACTCTGCCCGTCTGAGGGCCCAGATCACTCTTCATTTCTCATCGCCATCCTCAGGCAAACGGCTTGTTTCTCTAGTTTCTATAATACTCACCTTGAACTCAGCTTCAATCAGCAACATGTCATATCTAGCCTTGGGTTCTGACCTGCAGCCCCATCTCTGGGATGCCTTGCTCTGTTTTCCCACATTCCCTAGGCTTTTACAAACTTCTTAGAGGCTTTATCTCCACCCTAATTTTAACATATTGTTCAGGGTGGGGCAGTTTGCGCTCACCTATTTGGGGAGTAAGACCAGAAATACAGACACTAACATTTATTACGTATTTACTAAGTGACAGGAACTTGCATCTGTTATTTACAACCTATGAGGAAACAGTTTACTTTTTACTTTGGGAAACCAAGGCTGAATAAAATGAGAAATCAAAGGTGGCTCAAAATAAGAAAGGGCGCTGATAACGGAACCCAGATCTCAAAAAGCAAATAAAAACATAATCTGGAAAAATGAACAAAAATGGACAGGTCTGAAATTTTTCCAAACCAGCAAGAAATAAAAATGCCATTCTGGATTACTCGAGCTACTGTTCCCTAGTACTAAGTAGAAAATTGAGAGTAGAGTATGAGAGAATGCATACAAATCACATAGGAGAGACACAATAAATGACAGAAACTGTTTCTTCGGGACTTCCCCGATGGTTCACAGGTTAAGACTCCACTTTTCCACTGCAGGGGGCGAGATCCCTGGTCAGAGAACTAAGATCCTGCATGTCTCACAGCATGGCCAAAAAAAAGAAACCGTTTCTTTTAAGAAAGAAAAAGAAAGAAAGAAACCGTTTCTTATGATTGGCATTGAGGAGACAAGTTCAGCAGCACCCATCACGGTCAGGGCTTGATGGAGGTTATATTCAGGTTTAAGATGCAGAAGCTTCCTTCTCACTTTCTTGTGATCACTCTGTCCCAGCTCCAGGTTCCTAATATTGGCTCTGAGGCTTTAGCCAGGAAATAATGTGAAAGTCTCCCAAGGCCTCTTGGAGGTTCTCAGAGCCAGGGGTTCTCAAAGCCAGTGGTTCTCAAAGTGAGGTTCCCCAATCAGCATCACCTAGGAGGCTGTCAGAAATGCAAATTCTCAGGTCCCATCCCAGACCTGCTGGGTGTCTCAACCTTGTAGCTCGCATCAGAATCATCTAGTGGGTTTGTGAGAACACAGATTGCTGTGCCCCACCCCCAGAGCTTCTGATGGGGGTGAGGGCTGAGAACCTGCTTTTCTAACAAGCTTCCAGGTGATGCCGATGAGGCTGGTCCAATGAGCACATCTGGAGTAAGGACACTCAAGGTTACCTTCTCCAATAAAGGATAATGGGTCCTGCGGAAGGTTGATTCACAGCCACAGAGACTCCCCACCTCCTGGCACAGAAAAGAGCTTGCCCACAAACCATGATGAATTGCCCAGGGGAAAACAAGTGTTTGCAGAATGCTGCCTGCATCTGGAGCAGATAAACTTCAAACAGCATGAGTTGGGATAAGAGATGATAACTTTTAAAAAAAGAGCAAAGATGGCCTTGGAAGAGACAGGAATGTCTCTCAGGAATCTCAAGCCAAAAGCCTAAAAACAAATGACTTTTTCACTCTTCTCTTCCAGCCACCGAACAAAATGTTACTTTAACCCTGGCAATAAATGCTCCCACAAACACAGATGAGGTCTAGCCTGCAGGGTGGTTCTCATCCCTGGCTACACATAATCATCAACTGGGGAGTGCTCAGAAATGCCTGGGCCACACCCTCAGAGACTGATTTAATCTGACAGGAGGTGAGTCCCCAGATGATTCCAACATGCAGTCTGGACCAGCAATTGCTGGCTGGGCCTGTCAGGTGAATTCTAAGCTGGGTTCCTGAACTAGATATTCACACCTGCGAGCTCCGGCACTTCACAAGTCAGCAAACACAGGGCCAACCCTGGGCTCCACAACCAGACCAACGTGGAAAAGATAACCTTAGGGAGAGTCTTGTTTTTGAACAGTCATGTATATCAAAATACCTCTTCTCTTTTCCTGCTCACCTGCTCTGCTCCCCAGCACCTCATGGGGGAGGGTGGGCAAAATCAAAGAATTTGTATAGAAAACAGGAAATAGCTCATTATGACTCAAGCCAGTGGAAAAAGGAACCAGGATGTGTGAAAGATAAAATCTAGGGAACACTGGTCTAGAGAATAAAACCAGCCAATCAAAACCAACCCTGAAAAGTATTAAGGTCATGAGACTCCTATTCTCTAGATGCTTGCACTTCTGATGTTCGAGTTTAAATTGCCAGTTACTAGTGGCAGGGATGGTTCACTGAATCTGGAATCCCTAGTCAGGGCGAGAACCAGGGTGGGTCAGCATAGAGCCCAGGAACAGGGTAAGTAAGGAACAAGGTGGGGGAAGAGAAAGGGTGGTGCCAAAGAAACTGACCTGCTTTAACCACAACTGTATTACCTAGAACACACTAGTCACAAAGAAGAGGACATCTCCTGATAGCTGACCATGGTGAGCCCCAGGCGCAGAGGGCAGAAGGCCCCGGCCAGGCGAGGGGAATGCATGTGGCAGGCTGCACGACTCTGGGCTACAGGGAGCAATAGGAGGGGACCAGGCCCGCTGAGGATGGGAGAGGTGGGCGGCCGATGAACTGACTGTAATCTATAAGTATACCAAGAGTAAGGCAAAGAGTGCAGGTGCCACAGTATTGTAGACAGTCTTCCCAGTTTGACTTATTTCTCTGGTCCTTTTAATTAGTGGTTCTCAAACTCTGCTGCCCATTAGAACCAGCCAGGGACTTTTTAAAAACCCTGATGCCCCCATTATACCCTATACCAATTAAGTCAGAATGTCCAGGGGTAGGAGCTGGGCATCACTATTTTTAAAAGAATCCTCAAGTGATTCCAATGTGCAGCAAAAGTTTGCTATCATTGCCCTAAGTCCACATCACGACTGAGAAAAAAAGCACAGGAAGTGAAGAGAGGAAAGGGCCGGAGGTGCTGTGCGGCATGCGGGATCACAGTTCCCCAGGGGTTGCGCCCGTGCCCCCTGTATTGGAAGAGTGGAGTCCTAACCACCAGACCACCAGGGAAGTCCTGCCAAAACCTTGATTAAAGACAGTAGGTCACACAAGGCTCTTCTCCTTAAACATGCAAATCAGAACTAGAACGAGGTACCACCTCACACCTGGCAGAATGGCTATCATCACAAAGAACACAAATAACAAGTGTTGGTGAGAATGTGGAGAAAATGAAACCCTCATACACTGTTGGTGAAAACATACACTGGTGTAGCCACTGTGGAAAGCAGCATGGAAGTCTCTCAAAAAACTAAAAATAAAACTATCACATGATCTGACATTTCCACTACTAGGTATGTATCCTACAAAAACACTAATTTAAAAAGATACATGTACCCCAATGTTCACAGCAGCATTATTTACAATTGCCAACATATGGAAGCAACCTAAGTGTCCATCAACAGATGAAAGGAGAAAGAAAATGTAGTATCCATACACAATAGAATACTACTCAGCCATAAAAAAGAAGGAAATCCTGCCATTTGCAGCAACATAGATGGGCCTGGAGAGCATTATACTAAGCGAAATAAGTCAGACAGAGAAGAGGAATACTGTATGATATCACTTATATGTGGAATCTAAAAAATGCAACAAACTAGTGAACATAACAAAAAAAAAGCAAACACAGATATAAAGAACAAACCAGTGGTTGCCAGCGGGGGAGGGAGGTAGAAGAATACAGAGGTGGGGGAGTAGGAGGTGCAAACGATCAGATGTAAGACAGGCTCAAGGATGTACCGTACAACACAAGGAATATAGCCAATATTTTTTAACTATAAATGGAAAGTAACCTTTAAAAATTGCATAAAAAATTTAAAAAAAAAATTTTAAAGAAACATTATGACTTAGAAGGGCTAGAGACCAACAATATATAAAGAATTAAAACCACAATGAGGGTACCTCAAAAGCTGGTACAAGAATGTAAAGCAATTATATTCCAATAAAGAGCTTAAAAAAAAAAACCCACAATGAGGGACTTCCCTGGTGTTCCAGCAGTTTGTAATAGCAAAAAAACTGAGAACAATCTATATTCTAATAACAAGAAAATTGATATATTGTGTACATTTGTACAAAAGAAAGCTATTGTTTATAAAAGAAAGAACTAGAGCAGTCCCTCTCCCAAAATCTGTGGGGTTTGGGGCACAACAAAATGGAGGCTCATGCACCAAATAGCTAAACACTTAAAAGTAATTATCAAGCCAAGAAATGGTTCACTAAAATGTATATATATATATATAAATGTATATATATATATAAATTATATATATAAAATGACCTAGAAGGCCAGATTTGAATTTAGAATGCTCAGACTCCTTTGAGTTCTATGAAGAATGAAGAAAAACAGCCCTGGGGACTTCTCTGGTGGTCCAGCAGTTGAATGAAGAAAGCCCCAGGACTTCCCTGGTGGTCCAGCAGTTGAGACTTCGAGCTTCCATTGCAGGGGGCATGGGTTGGATCCCTAGTCCGGGAACTAGACCATGCCGTGTGACACAGCTGGAAGGAAGGAAGGAAGGGAGGGAGGGAGGGAGGGAGGAAGGGAGGGAGGGAGGGAGGGAGGAAGGGAGGGAGGGAGGGAGGGAGGGAGGGAGGAAAGAAAAGGAAGAGACAGCCCCAGCTCCCAACTCCAGCCCACCACTTCTCTTCTCCCCCTCAGGCTCTGTCCCACATGGCTAGTGCCATCAGACAGAGGCAATGAACATGCCAACCTGTACATCCAAATTCCTTCCACACGTAGGAAGACCCAGAGAAGAAGCCCACCCAGGCCCTGGAAGTGGGCTTGGGAATTTTAGGGTCCTGGGAACCCAGAGCATAGTCTAGAATGGGGGTAGGGGCCAAAGATGGAGGCCTCTGGTTCTAGATAAGCATAATTCCTTAACCCCACAGACTCCTCAATAAGTGAGTAGGTATACAATTGGGCTGGAACCAGGACCGATAAAGCAGAGGGCCCAGGGCAGAAGTCCATCTTGCCTAGGTCTCAAGGTGGTACAGAAATAGGGCTTTGTATATTAGGGGTGAGTCTCAGAAACATTATGCTGTGCAAACAAGAGCAAATAAAGCAAGTATTTGCGTATCTAGTATTGATGTAATTTATAGGCTTGAAAACAGGCAAAACAATCCTAAATATTGCTTAGAAATAAACACACGTGTAGAAAAAAGAATAAATGTGTGGGAAAACTATCAAATGCTGAACAGTGTTGTGGGATTGTAAATTGGTCTGGCCATTATGGAAAAAGGTACGGAGTTCCTTAAAAAATTAAAAATAGAACTACCATATGATCCAGCAATCCCACTTCTCTGGGTATATATCCAAAGGAAATGAAATCAGTATCTCTAAGAAATATCTGCACTCCCAAGTTCAGTGCAGCATTATTCACAATAACCAAGATATGAAAACATCGTAAGTGTCCATCCACAGATGAATGGACAAAGACAATGTGGTTTATATGCACAAAATGAAATATTATTCAACCATAAAAAGAAGGAAATCCTGCCATTTGTGACATGAACCTAAAAGACATTATGCTAAGTGAAATAACCCAGCCACAGAAAGATTTAAAAAACTGCATGATCTCACTTCTATATGGAATCTAAAAAAGTCAAACACATAGAAAAGGAGAGCAGAATGGTGGTTGCCAGTGATCTGGTCAGGGGAGAGGGGACATTGGTCAAAGGGTACAAACTTTTAGTTTTAAGATGAATAAGTTCTGGAGATCTAAGGCACATCGTGGTGGCCACAATTAATAATAAATATTATAGACTTTGCTAAGAGAGTTATGAATTGTCTTCTCACCATCAAAAAATGGGGGTAAACAGATGAGGTGATAAATAGGTTAATCAGCTTGACTGAAGCAATCACTTTACAATGTATACCTATAACAAAATACCACACTGTACACCTTAAATATATACACTGTTTATTAGTCAATCATACCTAAAGCTGGTATGATTATTCCTAGTCATCACCTCTAAACTGGGGGAGATGATCAAAGGTGAGAATTCAGGGGGTTTTAACTGTGTACCATTTTACTTCTGAAGGTGACTTGTGGGTACACAGATATGCACTGTATGCTTTATATATTATCATAAGACTTATATATCACCCAGTAAAAAATTTAATGAGAAAACTCTTTTAAAATTAAAACAATAAGATACCATTGTATACCCTTCAGATTAGCATAAATCAAAAAAATTCTGATAATACCAAAATGCTAACTGGCTATAAAATGGGGAAACTGGGACTATCAAATATGAACATGTAAATTGGTAAAACCACTTTTATTACAGTGATTTCTCAGAAGCTGGAAAAGTTGAAGCTGTGCTAGCCTTGAACCCAGCAATTCCATTTCCTAATGATCTACCTTGGAGATGCTCTTGCCATGAGCACCAAGTGACATGTATAGTCTTGGCAGAATGCTTTTTTTGTTGCACAAAATTAGAACTATTCTAAACGCCCATTATTGCAGGAATAGGTGCTGAACTGTGGTATAAGTCATATGAAGAAATACTGTACAGCTATTAAGATAAATAAACTAGACCCTTATAACAACATGAATAGAGCTTCAAAACATAATATTAAGTAAAAATTCTAGAGCACATAAAACAATACTACATTTTGTATATGAATACAAATATGTATGAGAGGAAATTTTAAAATCATGGAAGGGCAGGACACACACCAAAATCATGGTGAAGGTTGCTTCCTGGGAAAGAGGGAAATGAAATTAGGGAAGAGAAAAAAAAACAATAACCTTAAGCCTGCTATGGTTTTTATTTTATTTTAAAATAAAAGCAGCAAAAATGAAAAATGGAAATATTTATTCTGGGAGGTGAATTATAAGCTTATTATACTATATATTCTTTTATATAGTATAACTTTTATTACATACTCAGAATATAGATACTCTGATGCTTGTTATACTATTCTTTGCATTTTGGGGTTTTTTTTTTCAATTTATGAAATAGTCAATTAAGTCTCTTCCTATCTACCAACCCCCACCCAAAGTTTCAATTATGCAAACGGGAAAGGCACACAAACAGGAAAGAGCCCAGAAGAAACACCCACATTAGCAGAAACTGCAAAGCTAGTTGAAGACACTCAGACAGCCTGCTTTAAACAGTTAAACAGAAATCATGCTGGTAACAAAATATCTTGAACTGGAATTAATGAAAGATCACAATTCATACAGCTACGTGACAACACTAATAGCTAAGTTAAGAAGTCATGCAGATTTGGGTTCAACACTAACTTTTGCCGGCTACCTGCTATGTGACATTCAGTAAAATTCTAAACAGCTCTAGGCCTAAGTTTCCTTACATGAAGAGGGGACTTATAACACCTACCTCAAGAATCATGCTAGAGACTAACCTGGATACCATCTCCAAAGTGCTTATTACAGTGCTTGGTACATAGTTATTTGTTCAGTAAATTGTAATTATTATTTGTGTCAGAACTGGGATTAAAACTTCACGTGTGGGCATATGTTTCAGCAAAGCAAAGAGAAATACCCAGAATGATGGACCAAGACTAATTATCCAATGCTGAAGGAAGCCCTGTAGTCAACTAAAATGCACAGCTAAAAGCAATGTAAGAGAAAAGACTGGAACTGCAGAATTGATAGGAGAAATCCCATCTATAAATACCAGTACTACAGAAGAAAATTTAGAAGTCCAGCAAAATGCAAACTGTCCTCATGCAAATAGAGAACAGTTACCAAACTGAATGGTAGTCTCAACATAGGTGTCAATTGGTCAACAGAGCCCATCAACCTATAATTCACAAAGAAAGCCCTTAGATTCCCAAGAGTCAAGTTTTAGAAGATGAGGATTTATAAGTTGCTAAGAAAGGGAGACTATTTTAAAACACACTTGGAAAAAAAATATATCTTCTAGGCTTTGAGGCAAAAGAAAAAGAATTCTCCCAAGGGTCTTTATTATGAGAGCACAACACACATTATTGGATTAAAAATGTGTAATTCCCACACTCAAAAGTGATATAAAAAGAATTTAAAAATATGACTAGAGACTTCCCTGGTGGCACAGTGGTTAAGAATCCACCTGCCAACACAGGGGACATGGGTTCGATCCCTTGTCCTGGAAGATCCCATATGCCTCGGAGCAACTAAGCCTGTGAGCCACAACTACTGAAGCCAGAGTGCCTACAGCCTGTGCTCCACAAGGAGAATCCACCGCACTGAGAAGCCCAAGCATTGCAACAAAGAGTAGCCCCCGCTTGCCACAACTAGAGAAAACCCCACAGCAATAAAGACCCAACACAGCGAAAAAATAATGTAAAAAAAAATGACTGGAGCAATGCATTTAAGAAATAAGAATTTATCACTCAACTAAAAAAAAAAAAAAAAAGACTTTATTCTCCAGAAGATCCATCCAAACTTGCAAAGGCCAGGTTATTCTTACAGACCATAGTATTCATATAGAACATATTATTCCTCTTTTAAATATAGGAAAGTGCAGGTTAACTACCCAATTTATGACCTTAAAATGGTTCTGAGTTTCAAACAACAACAAAAAATAATAGTAATAAAACAAAAAGCTAAAGTTTCAAATCTACTGTAACAAATTAAAACAAAGTTTCTAAATATATTAGATATATAACATACTGAAACAATTATGGATTACATGTATAGAGGTTTTCCCCTGAAAATTCAAGTCCAAGTATAGGGCAATCAGAGAAATTTGAACACCAACTGGATATTACATGATACTAAAATGGTAATTGTAAAAAAGACTGACCACTGTACTGTGATTATATTAATAAAAGAGTCCTTAATCTTTGGAGATACTACAGTATTTACAAAGCAAATAATCTCTGGCATTTGGTTTAAAATAACACGTTGGAGTTGGGGATAGGGATGGGGAAGGAAGAATAAATGAACAAAGATTAGCTTGACTGTACTTTGAAAACTCCTGAAATGATGGGCATAGAGAGGTTCATCATTCTCTTTTCCCTACTTTAGTGTAGGTTGAAAATATTCATAGTAAAAAATTAAAAGATAAGAAGCCTATGTATTTAAAACTAAAAGCCAACACCAACTTGTGAGGAATTTTTCACAACAGAACAGGAAAGGTAATGACGACGTCCATCTCTGTTGTTACTCGGTAGAGTGCTAGAATGTTCCTTCCTTTTTTCTATTCTCTACCATCTTTTCCTCCTTCCTGATTTCATCTGCTGCTGTCTTCGATGACTCCTTCCATACACATAACTTCCTGAAACTCAGAAACAGACTTTCAAACTGTTTCCTCACAACATAATAAATATTTCTTTTTAATAACAGTGGAGCATATTTTAAAAATTTTAGTTCTGCTCTAAACAAATTTTTTTTAAAAAGTATCTACCACAACCATTTAACACATCTGTCTTTTGCATGTTTTATCATACAAATATTGGGAGTGAGTCATCTAAAGTTTTTTGCTATTAAGTGCATGCTGAAAAGTTGGATGACCACCATTTTGGACACTAAGACACCACTTAAAGTTTTTAAGGATGCAGGAAGTGTGATAAGTGCTACATCAAGAAAGATAATTTAGCATAAGTACATAAGGGATAGAAAAGATGGGGAGAAAGACAGTGGTCAGAGAAAATCAATCAATAATTCAACAAGGCATTCATTTAGACGTGACATGCGAAGTAGGAACCAGAAGTAGGAACCAGAAAGGGAAGTGATGGCAGAGGTCAATAAAAGGACTTGGTGGTTAAGGTATCGTGAAGGAGGAAGAAGAGGTGGGGGGGCAGGGTCACAGACCCTGCCCCGGGGGGAAGAAGATGAGTTTGACTCAGGTTGGCAGGGTATTCAGGTGCAGATGCTCCTCAGACACCTGTAGATGAAGAACCTAGAATCAGCGGGAAGGCCTGGGCAGTGGATGTACACAAGGAAGCCATCTTTGTAGATGTGACGCCTGAACCCAAGCGCGTGCGGGCTCTCAGGGAGAGACTCGGAAGATAGGTACATCAAAAGGCTTAACCGAAACCGTGGGGCACACCTATATTCAGTAAGCAAAAAAGAACAAGTGGAAACACAGAAACAGCTGCCTGGGAGATACACCACTGTTTCAACGTGGTCCCAAGAGTGGGCGGTCAACGGTGCAGGCCACCGCGGGGACCACGGGGAAGGAGCTCTGAAAGAGGACCCATCATTGGTAACCTTGAATAGGGCCATTCTGGTCTGGTAGTGCGGACTAGAGTGAGATATCAGAAAAGTGATAATGAGGGGGAAGGAGGCGGCTAGGAATGGAGAGCCAAGCAGACACCCGCAGCTCGCCGCGACGGAGACAGATCCCGGGGGCCAAGCGCGGCTGGGGGGCTGGGAAGACCACACAACGCCTAGAGGGTAAGGCAGCAGAGAGGGAAAGACTCAAGATTCCAAAGAGTGGGGGCATTTTCTTTCGTTCCCAAACCTGCCTCCAAATTCTCTAAGCCCTGGCTTGCGCAAAAATGCTTTATTCATGTGCGGGTGCGGAGTTAACCGCAGTCTTCACGGGGCCAAAGCGCGCTAGCCATATTCGAGGGAAACTCTGAAGGCGCTGGAGAGAAGGGAACCTTCAAGAGGAAAAGCGGGGCCCCAGCAAGAAGGGCAGCAGAGAAGTGAGCAGCTGGAGGAAAAGTCATCGGGCGCGAGGTCCCAGCGAGGGTGCGCCCCTCCCGGAGCAGCAGCCGCGACAGTCCTTCCAGACCGGGACGCGGGGAGCCACCCCTCCCGCTCAGCGCACTCACCGCTCCGAATAGTGGCACCGGCCCAGCAGGTTGAGCTTGCAGAGATGCAGATTTCCGCAGGGTTTGTTGCAGTACTTGCGACGGCAGACCCGGGCACGAGTGGTGGCCACCACCGATCGGATGACCCCTTCCTTGCCGCCCTTCTCCAACAGCACGAAGCGGTCGGGCCCGGCCTCCTCCAGCACCTCGCGGAGCTGCGCCTCGGGGAGCTGCATCTCGTCGAGCAGCTCTTCCAGGGTCATGCGGCCCTCGTGGGCGCACAGAATTTTGGTGATGAAGCAGCACACTCCCGGGTCGGCCATGGCGCGCTGCGCTGGCCTGGCCGCCGCACCGGACTCTGCCTCTCGGAGAATCGAAACTTACTAGAGTGGGGGCGGGCGCGCCCCGGCAGAGGGAGCGTGCGCTGTGCGCCGCCGTCAGCCGAGCGCAGCGGTTTCGGTTTCCCGCTAGGCTTGGGTCGAGAGGCCAGGTCTCACCGACTTGGGGGTCCCTGTGTCAGATTTAAAGTCGATCGCGACGGCGGCCCAGTGGAAAGAGAGCGAACAGACTCGGACTCGTCTGCCGGCGACCGCGGCGACCACCGGACGGCTCCCGCTCAGTTCTAGGTGCCTCGAGGGTCAGGCTCCCCAGCTGGGCACCGAGAGGCTTCTTCGGAAAGAAGAGAAACTAAAAAATGATCTCGGGGCTCTGGTGGAGTTTGTATACGCCAGCCAAAGTGACGAATGACGCAAGTCTTGGGAGCCCTCTTGAGGAGTCTTCTGTTCTCTACCCCACCCATCCCCCGAGAGAAGAGACCCAAGTGAGCGCTCGCTCCGAGCCCGGCGCCCTGCCTCCGGAATCAGTGAATCCTTACAACTCCAAGAGTTAGATATTGTTATCCTCAGTCTACTTGAGGAAGTAATTTGAACAAACACTCACAGCCGACCAGCTGGAGCCTGGGAACCTGAGGTTCCCCAAATCTGGCCCCCAAGCTCCAGATCGTGGTTTGCCTGGCCAGGACCGCTGTGAACTTTGTCTCACACCACCCTACCTTCTCAAAGAACAACGATTATTGCTCTCCCTCTTTTTTGCCTTCTTATGGGCTCTTTGAAAAACCACTTCTTGACACACTCTTGCCTGTCTGTAATCGCTAACAGAGATGCCCCAGACACCGCTTAATCTCTGACAGCAATCAGTCACAACCCGGGCGTGCTTAGACAGATCCCAAGGCTTCAGAAAAGTTCCTCTTTGGATATTTGGACAAGAACTTTTCCCCAGTGGGAACTCACTTGGACCCCCAAAGTTGGTATAAAGATTAAAGTGAAAATATTTGAGCTATAGAAGATACGGAAAGAAATTTTATCTGAATTTCTCTTAATCTGACTAAAGCAAAGCCTCCTGAAAATAAAGCTACCTTTAACCCCCTTCCAAGGGAGTTTCCTGATAATTCAGTAGCCCTGGAGACAGAAAGTCCATTGCAATTAGAAAAAGCCCAAAAGAACCTTCCATACTCTCCCACTTAAGTCCTAACCCCCCCCCCCTTGTTAAATTGAGATACATAAAGTTACTAAAGGCTATTCCAGGAGGTTTCCATTATTGGAAACTCACCTCCTCCCAATGGTAAATAAATCTTGTATTTTCTGTTTTTAATCTGTCTATTGTCAGTTAATTTGCAGGACCCAATCACCAGACTCAAGTTGGAAGAGGAAAAAAGTTTTCCTCCCCACACTCCCAAGTGAAATGGGTCATTGATCAGATAAGCAATAAACCTTTTTTTAAATGAGAGTTTTCAGTTATCAAACTAGAAATTCTCCAAAATGAGTGATGGGCATTCTCAGGTTGGTAATTAATGGCTGATGAACAGTGTTTCTTAGGAATACAGTACTTTGGTATGAAAACAAGCGAAAGCTGGGTTCCCTCTAGCTATTACTTTGTAGTTGTCTTTAATGCACTTGGCCTGATTTGTGATCTGACAGGTTCCCAGGGATTGGGCTTCCAATACCCAATCAGTTAGGGACTTCCCTGGTGGCACAGTGGTTAAGACTTCTAGCTCCCAATGCAGGGGGTCTGGGTTTGATCCCTGGTCAGCGAACTAGATCCCACATGCATGCTGCAACTAAGAGTTCACATGCCACAACTAAGGAGCCCAAGTGCCACAACCAAGACCCAGTGCAACCCAATATAATAAATAATAAAAATTTAGAAGTATATCAAATCAATTAAATTCACCACAGTATCTTCTGTGTGGCCCTTACTTTACTTAGTCACTTTGGACATAGAGAAGTTTAAGAAATAGTCACACTTATGTTTGGGAAGACATGAAAAAACATTAAAACATAAGGGAATCTGTGGTTAAATGCTGCAGTGAGGTATACAGAAGATTGGAGAAGAGTACACTTTGGCTAGAGTGGTTGGGAATAGAGATGTAAAATTCCCTGCAGTTTGAGGCCCTGAGAAACAATTTAAGGGATTGTGGAGAGGAAAAAAGCAGAGATTTAGGAAATTTGTGTTGTCACAGGTTGGGTTCTCCAGGAAGCAGACACTGATGGAGTTAAGAGCACAGAAGATTTCCTGGAGTGTAACACCAGAGAAAGGCAAGGGAGAAGAAGGATAGGTCTGTGCTCCGTCAGACTGTGATGCAGACCTCACAAAGTCTCTGACAGCCTAACGGGAGCAGGAGACTGGCCTTGGGCAGAAAAGCCCAGGCCCTTGAAGCACTGCCTTGCATGGTAATTGGCAGGGACAGTACGTGACTTCAGCGCAATCACTGAGGTGAATCCTAAAGGAGCTAAAGCTGGAGGCTCTCAGTGAAACACACTCCTTGAAGCTGGGAAGCAAGCCCTGGCTTGAAGGGAAATTGGAGTCTCTGCTCTAGTCCGCCCTTTGCGCCATGTGGATCTGTTTCTTCATCTGTATGCAGGGAACAGCTTTTTCAGGGCTCTGACGGGCCGCTCTTCCTGAGAAGAAACTTAGAAGAGGGAAGTTAATGGAATGAACTATAGCTGCTGTCACTGCACTTGGTTGTAGGACCACAATTGGTCCTCATAATTTCCCTGCACCATATCCTTTTTTTTTTTTTTGGCTGTGCCATGCAGCTTACAGGATCTTAGTCCCCAGCCAGGGATTGAACCCAGGCCCTCAGCAGTGAAAGTGTGGAGTCCCAACCAGTGGACTGCCAGGGAATTCCCTTTTTTTTTTTAATTGAAGTATAGTTGATTTACAATATTGTGTTAGTTTCAGGTGTACGGCAAAGTGATTCGGTTATACATACGTATATATCTATATCTATATTTTTATGATTCTTTTCCATTATTGTTTATTACAAGATACTGAATATCGTTTCCTGTGCTATGCAATAAAACCTTGTTATTTATTTTGTATATACTAGTGTGTATCTGTTAATCTCATACTCTTGATTTATCCCTCCCCTCCCTTCCCCTTTGGTAACTGTAAGTTTATTTTCTGTCTGTGAGTCTGTTGCAGGAAGGGGGACCCCTTCCAGGGCTCAAAAGTGGGATCTTGTCTAACACTCGGAAGTGAATTGTCCGAGGAGACACACATGCTGACAAAGCAAGAGACTTTATTGGGAGGGGGGTGCCTGGGCAGAGAGCAGCAGGATAAAGGAAGCCAGGGGGACTGCTCTGCTATGTGGCTCGCAGTCTCGGGTTTTATGATGATGGAGTTAGTGTGCTGGTTGTCTCTGGCCAATCATTCTGACTCAGGGTCCTTCCTGGTGGCGTGCACATCACTCAGCCAAGATGGATTACAGCGAGGATTCTGCGAGGTTGGCAGGACATATGGACTGGCATCTCCCCTCTCTCCTTGACCCTCCCCAAACACTTCCAGTCCGTGGTACTTGCCAGTTCTGCGTTCCCTACCAGGACCTGCTGCTGTAAGATAACTCAGGCAAGTGGTTACTATCTTGCCTGGCCAGGGTGGATAGTTTCAGTCAGTGTTTGCCCTAACAACTCTACTTCTGTTTTGTAAATAAGTTCATTTGTGCTATTTTTTAGATTCCACATATGTGATATTATACAATATTTTTCTTTCTCTGACTTACTCTACTTAGTACGATAATGTCTAGGTCCATCAATATTGCTGCAAATGGCATTATTTCAAATTTTCATGGCTAATAGTCCATTATATATACTACACCTCTATCCATACTAGCAATACATTTTCTTTATCCATTCATCTGGTGATGGACACTTACGTTGCTTCCATGTCTTGGCTATTGTAAATAGTGCTGCTAAGAACATTGGGGTGCATGTATCTTTTCAAATTAGAAATTTCATCTTTTTCAAATATATGCCTGAGAGTAGGATTGCTGGATCATATGGTAGCTATATTTTTAGTTTTCTAAGGAATCTCCATACTGTTTTCCATAGTAGCTATACCAGTTTACATTCCCACCAACAGTGTAGGAGGGTTCCCTTTTCTCCACACACTCTCTAGCACTTAATACTTGTAGACTTTTTGATGAAGGTGGAAACAGGAGGGAAGAGGGCAGGGCACAATCTTTAGAAGAATGATATAGCCATAGGACATGACAAAAACTGGTTAGAACCAACGAGATCCAAGATGGCAGAATATTCAACTTCCAGTGGACCTTGAGCCTCATCATACACTCATTGTAATACGTCAGCATGCTAAACGACACACCCACCAGCACTATAACAATTCTGAGGCTAACCGTAAAAGGCCAAAAAGTGGGCCAGGGCCTGATTCCTGGAAATCCCTGCCCCTTCCCCGAAATAGCTGGAATAATCCTGCTCATTATCCTATGAAATTACCCAGCTCATAACAACTAACCACGCCACAGGCTTCCTAGGTGGCGCAGTGGTTGACTCTGCCTGCCGTGGCTTCCTAGGTGGCGCAGTGGTTGAGAATCCCCCTGCCAATGCAGGGGACACGGGTTCGATCCCTGCTCCAGGAAGATTCCACATGCCGCGGAGCAACTAAGCCCGTGCGCCAAAACTATTGAGCCCATGTGCTGCAGCTACTGAAGCCCACGCGCCTAGGGCCCGTGCTCCGCAACAAGAGAAGCCACAGCAATGAGGAGCCCGCGCACAACGAAGAGTAGCCCCCACTCGCTGCAACTAAAAAGAAAGCCCACACACAGCAAAAGAGATCCAATACAGCCAACAAATAAATTTATAAAAAAAAAAACTAACCACGCCATATTTCGAGGCCTCTCGCCTTCTCGGATGCCCCAAACTCTGTCTGTGGAGCATGTTTCTCTCTAAATAAATCCACTTCTTACCTATCATGGAATTCTTTTTGCCACGAAACATCAAGAACCTGAGCTTCATTAAGTCCTGAGACCAGGTGTGTAATCTCAAAAGACCGTGGGTTCAAGTCCCAATCCGGGTTGCACGGTTTCAGTGGCACCACTATCGGTTTCTAATTCCCCTCACCCTAGCTGATGTGAGTCTCAATAGCCTGCCAGATGGGTACCCCAAACCCTCATTCCTAAGAGGTCCGAGCACCTTCACAGGCCACTGTTGGTGTTATTGTCTTGTCCATTTACACAGTTGGGCAAAAGTGTAACAACTGACACCCAAACAGGTTACCAGAGTGCACACATATTCCTCCCCACCCCCTCTAACAGCAGCCCCACCACCTCCTGCTGACCAGGTCAGTTACCTATGATAAGACAATGATTCCCTATCTTACTGCTGGTCTCTCACCATTAAGAGGTCAAAGTGCCTGGTGGCACTTTTTCATATTGTGTAATCCAATGGGCTCTTTGCTGTATTCCCAGGCAAGAATATGCCCCTTTGGGAGACCAAGACCTCTAATTTTGCAGAGCCCGGACTTATGGGGACAGGGAAGCCCAGCGGATTTGGAGGAGAGCAAAACTTGCCACCCCAAAATATCTCTTTAACATCTGGATTATTTCCAGCTGAAAATAATCAAGGCCCAAAAGACTCAGAAAGAAATTCTGACCTTCCTCTAACTGCCTAAAAAAACCGTAGATAGAGGGTCTGTTCCAGAACAGAACTATCACCAGAGATACCCGCAAAGAATATGGGTTAGGAGTGGTGGGGGAAACTCTGACCAGGTCCTAGAGATCAGAGTCCACTCTGTGTCCCATTGTCTCTGAGTGACCTAGCAAACATTTATTTACCAAACATTTGCTTTTCCATCTCCATGTGAACTGCCTTCTTCCCCGTTGAAGTCCCAAACCACGCCCCCCCCCAACATCCTCTTTTGTCTTTAGCTTAAGATGGTATCTAAGGTGAGGTTTTCAGGTATTGGGGGTGGCGGGGGGGGGGGGGGGGTGCGGGTTTACTCAGTTTTCCTGAGTCTCTCCCAGGATGTCTCCCATGTATACACGTTCTTAACCTTTGCTTGATTTTCTCCTATTAATCTGTCTCATGTCAATTTAATTCTTAGACCATGCAGAAGAAACTAGAAAGGTAGAGGAAAATTTCTTCCTCCCCAGTGGGTCACTGGAATGATGCTAACTGGGGCCACCCATGCCTCCACCCATTGTGGAAGACACATGTATTCTCTCTATTGGGGACACAGCACCATACTATGTTATCTGACCGCAGGCGTATACTATGATATCCAGGAGGAAATGTCATCATTGCAGTGTGGTGCCTCCATGCAGGAGCTTCAGCTGCATCTCTAACTGACCAATTCCAATATTTTATCTATCCAGCAGCTTCGGGGTCCCATGGTGTGTGATATGACCTGTAGATTCCGTGTTCATGGGCCCATTCCTCTACTTCCCGCGATGGAAAGAGCCTTCTGGTCAGATACTGTGTTATGTGGGATTCCATGTCTCTGGATTAGGCAATCTTTAAGCCCCTAGAGAGTGGTGCTACTGAAGTCCTGCAAGCAGGAAAGGCAACCCCATACCTGCAATCAGTGTCTGTTCCTGAGAGAGCAAACCTCTGGCCCTTCTAGAAAAAAAGCCATCACAATGTAGTCAAGTGGTCACCAAGTATCCTAGTGGTCTTCTTAAGGAATTGAGCTTAGCCTTGGTCTTGAAGGCTGGCAGACTGGACATTTAGAGGTGGCAGCAGCTGTAATCACTTTGGTAAACGACAGTCCATGCTGATAGGTTTTTGTATCGCCTCCGTCTCTGCCACCTCTTTGTTTAGTGCCCATCATGCAGCAGTGGTGGGAGAGCAGCCCTGACAAAGGCTGGCTATGTTAACTGGCCAAATTATTTTGTCTAGTTGGCACATCTTTCATAATTGATATTTACTAGTGGGCTTAACATGTAATACAAAACAATTTCCCACTTTGCATCCACTCCCTATACGTCCATCCATGTGCAGCTCTTCTTGTCTCTAATTTTACAATCTTTTTCTTTCAGGTCCTCCACCCACAAGCCAGGCCACACATCACTGTCCATGAGTCCACGTTTGTTCTAACCTTGGGCCATTCTCTTTCCACACAATGCAGATGACCTGGAGCACATCTCAAAGATCTTCCCATTGGGGAGATCTTCCTTCACCGCTGTTTTTCAAGGCCTCCCCTAAGTGTGACTGTAATGTAGCTGCCTTCCATTTTCAGCTTGTATCCACACACTGAGTTGACTCATCTATACTCCCAGCTTGGTTTTTCCTTCTTCCTTTATTGGTTATATGGGGCCCCCCACCCCCAATATGGACACAGGTATAAACTGGTGGAGGGGTATAAGCTAGTACAAACAATGAGTGACACGGAGATCTGGGCTACTTGTTTATACAGCCTCCTTGTACCCCCTAAATTCTGTATCCTGAAAGTGCTCAATAAATTCTGTATGCAATCTTATGTTACAACTTACTTGATAGAGGAGATTTCTCAGAATGGTCAGGTTGGAAATGAAAATAAATCCCTCATTTTAGAGGACTGATAAGGAAAGGAGAAGAGAGGAAAGGAATTATTTGGGTAGCTAGAGAGATCTTTTGTTTGTTTTCGTATTTATTGCTATTGTTTTCCTGGAAGATCTGGGCATGTGTGAAAATTTCAAAAAAAATAAATGTGGGGAGAGTGCAAAACTGCAGTTGCTTGGACACGTTAGCATGATAGCAGGCTACGTGTGTCAGCCGAACCACCAGTCAGGGAGGGAAGCAAAACATACACAAGGCAGTGATGAGTCAGCTATGCCAAGTCATAGAAATTTAAAGTACATAAACCTTGGAGGGTTGAGTCAGATGGAATGTCCAAAGTCCATGACAAACAGATGTTCTCCAGGAGACATGGGAATCAGAGGAGGCATTAGTCAGACACATAGGGGAGGGCAGAGGCAGGGAGCAGGCAAAAGGGATTTCCCCAGGTCAAACCTGAGCAGCAGCAAGGCTTCCTCAGAGGAAGAGAACTGGGAAGGGATGGAGCTGCAGTATACATGTGGAGGGGCTGCCTTCAGAGTGAGAAGGGTCATTTCTCTCTTTGAGGATGACTTTATAGACTTTGCTTTGGTGGTGTTAAAATGAGGAACTTCAGGCTGCAAACCTTTCGATAACACTCATCTGAAAGCACAGGCAACAGGCATGTAGACAGTGGCCTGATGTGACAGCCAGCTAGTCCCCAGCAAGTCTCACCTCCTGATATTTGCACCTTTGTATAGCCCCCTCCCACACTCCAGACAACTGATCTGAGTAATCAGTCAGTGGGATATGACAGTAATGACAGTGTGAGTTTCAAAGCCAGGTCATAAAAAACATTGTGACTTCCCTGTTCACTCTTTTATCACTTGCTATAGGGAAGCCAGTTGATATGTTGTGGGACCCTCAAGGCAGCCCTATGGAGAGGTCCATATGACAGGTAACAAGGGCCTCCTGTCCACAACCAGCACTAACTTGCCAGGCATGTGGATCAGCCCCATGGAATGGGATCCTTCAGCTCCAGCCAAGAGGTCCAATGACTAGACCCCTGGCCGCCCACCCCCCCAAGCTGACAGCTTGACTTGAACCTCAGGAGAGACTCTGAGCCAGAACCACCCAGCTAAGCTTCTCAGCAGTATAGGGAGCTACTCAGTAACTATGGGAGATAAGAACATTGATTGCTTTAAGCTATTAAGTTTGGTGGTAAATTGTTATGTGGCAGTGGATAATTAATACAATATACTCAAACACAAAAAGTAACAAAGGTCCAAAACACAAAGTAATGTGGACTGTTTAAGGAAACTGGGGAGGTAATCAGGTCCAGAAGAGGAATAAAAAAAACTGATTAGGTGAAGAGAGCAGAGAGGGAGTGGGAATTACAACAGCTTATCAGGTTTTGTGGGGCTGGGAAGAGACAGCAGGGAACTCATGATTTCTGAGACCACAGTATGGAAGGTCAAAGCAGGGCTGGGCATGGCAGGCAGAAAGAGGCCCACAGCAGGCTGCATCTGGGTGACATTTCATGGCTTGGGTTTCTTCCTCGAGTACTATTCCCCTTGGGATAGAATAGGACTGGGGCTGTGCCCTGAACCCTATGGCACTGGGTGGGATGCTGACAAGACCATCACCAGGCCCTAAGCATTTACTATGTGTTAAATGCTTTAAATAATATGAAAACTTGGGACTTCCTTGGTGGTCCAGTGGGTAAGACGCCACTCTTCCAATGCAGTGGGCCCGAGTTCAGTCTCAGGTTGGAGAACTAGATCTGCATGCATGCCGCAACTAAGAAGTCTGCGGGCTTCCCTGGTGGCCCAGTGGTTAAGAATCTGCCTGCCAATGCAGGGGACACGGGTTCAATCCCTGGTCCGGGAAGATCCCACATGCCACAGCGCTACTAAGCCCAGGTGCCACAGCTACTGAGCCTAGAGCCCACAAGCCACAACTACTGAGCCCACATGCCGCAATTACTGAAGCCCTCGCACCTAGAGCCCATGTTCCGCAGCAAGAGAAGCCACCGCAATGACAAACCTGCACACTGCAAGGAAGAGTAGCCCCTGCTCGCTGCAACTAGAGAAAGCCCGCTTGCAGCAATGAAAACCCAACACAGGGACTTCCCTGGTGGCACAGTGGTTACGAATCCATCTGCCAATGCAGGGGACACGGGTTCGACCCCTGGTCAGGGAAGATCTCACATACCTCGGAGCAACTAAGCCCAAGTGCCACAGCTACTGAAGCCCGTGCACTACAACGAAGAGTAGCCCCGCTCCCACAACTAGAGAAAGTCCACTTGTAGCAATGAAGACCCAATGCAGCCAAGAAGTAACATAAATTAAAATAAAAAACCAACACAGCCAATAAATAAATTTATTTTAAAAAGAAGTCTGCATGCTGCAACTAAGAAGTCCACATGCCACAACTAAGAGCCCACATGCCACAAGTAAAAAAGATCCCAGATGCTGCAACTAAGACCAGGCACAGACTAAATAAATAAATACATATTAAAAATAATAATAATAATATGGGACTTCCTAGGTAGTGCAATGGCTAAGAATCCACCTCCCAATGCAGGGGACACGGGTTTGATCCCTGCCCCAGGGAGATCCCACAGGCCGAGGAACAACTAAGCCGTGCACCACAACTATTGAGTCTGTGTGCTACAACTACTGAAGCCCTAGAACCTAGAGCCCATGCTCCGCAACAAGAGAAGCCACCACAGTGAGAAGCCCACACACCAAAATGAAGAGTAGCCCCTGCTCGCCACAACTAGAGAAAGCCTGTGTGCAACAATGAAGACCCAACTCAGCCAATAATATAAATAAATAAATAAATAAATAAATAAATAAATAAATAAATAAAATTTAAAAAATAATAGTATGAAATCTTAAACAAATGTGGCATATTCTTACCATGGATTATTATTCAGCCATGGAAAGGAATGAACTACTAGTTTATCCTATAACATGAATGAGCCTGGAAAACATTACGCTAAGTGAAACAAGCCAAAGATAAAGGGTAACATGCTGTATAATTCCATTCACATGAAATGTCCAGAACAGGCAAATCCACAGAGACAGAAAATAGATTAATGGTTGCCAGGGGCTCAGGAAAAGAGTGAATGGAGAGTGACCACTAACGGGTACACACTTTTTTTGGAGGTAATGAAAATGTTCTAAAATTAGATAATGGTGATACACATTCTTGTGAACATACAAAAACCCCGTTATATTGCACACTTTAAAATAGTGGATTTTACGGCATGCGAAATATATCTATATAAAAAAATAATACAAAGACTGAAGGGACTTCCCTGGTGGCACAGTGGTTAAGAATCCGCCTGCCAATGCAGGGGACACGGGTTTGATCCCTGCTCTGGGAAGATCCCACATGCCGAGGAGCAACTAAGCCCGTGTGCCACAACTACTGAGCCTGTGCTCTAGAGCTCGTGAGCCACAACTATTGAGTCCATCTGTGTGCTGCAACTACTGAAGCCCGCAAACCTAGAGCCCGTGCTCTGCAACAAGAGAAGCCACTGCAATAAGAAGCCTGAGCATCACAATGAAGAGTAGCCCCTGCTCGTGGCAACTAGAGAAAGCCCGCGCACAGCAACAAAGACCCAATGCAGGCAATAAATAAATATATAAATAACTGCTTAAACTTAAAAAATAAATAAATAAATGTTCGGAGTGGTTCTATTTAAAAAAAAAAGACTGAAACACATGTAATAGCCCTGACTGTGTGCCCAGCATTATTCTAAATGCTTTCTGAATATAATTTAACTTTCACAACCAATGGACCTAGGAGGCAACAACTATTATTATCATTTTCTATTTATAGGTGAGAAAACTGAAGCCCAGAGAGGTTAAGTGATTTGCCCAGGTCACACAGTTAGAGCAAGTGCTGGAACTAAGAACTGAACCCAGGCAGTCTATCTCCTAAGGCTACAGACTTAACCATTATGTTATACCACCTTTCACTTATAAATGATCTCAGGTAAATCTTAAGCAAATCAGCAAGGTGGGGTTTAGGACCTCTATTTACAGAGGATAAAACTCAGAGAGCTTAAGTAACCTGGTCAAGTCCACACAGGTAGAAAGCAGGGGAGGCAGGATTCAAATCCAGCTCTTGCTGACTTCAAAGCACACAACTCTATGTCACCTTCAGCTCTTGCTAGTAACTGCCTTCAGCACTAGGGGATGAACTGAAATGGACCTCCTGAAGATCCACACCTCAGCAGCTGGCAGAGACAGGGAGTTACTTCTCTTAGGGATCACGGGATTGCAACACCTGGCATTTTTCCTGTGTAAATGTTATGATGTCTATATTACTTTCTGATTTTCCAATTATCTTTTCACCAAATAAACAATTACATTAGCAATCAGAAATTGAAAATTAGTTTGCTCAGTTGCTCACCTATTCCTGGTATATAGAATTTCTTCCTTCCTCCTCTTCTCCACCTATTAAAAGCCTATTTTTCCTTCAATAGTTAACTCAGATCCTATCTTCAAGCATCTTTCCTGACATACCTGAATTGGAGTGGATCATTTCCTGTCTTAAATTCTGAGTATTTTCTTTTGCTATACACTTTGTAATCCATCAAGGAAGGAAGGAAAAGAAGAAGTGATACTGGAGACGGATCAAGATGGCGGAGTAGGAGAACGTGCACTCACGCCCTCTTGCAAGAGCACCAGAATTACAACTAACTGCTGAACAATCATCGACAGAAAGACACCAGAGCTCACCAAAAATGACACCCCACATCCAGAGACAAAGGAGAAGCCGCAATGAGATGGTAGGAGGGGCGCAATCGCATTACAATCAAATCCCATAAATGCTGGGTGGGTGACTCACAAACTGGAGAACAGTTATACCACAGAAGCCCACCCACTAAAGTGAGGGTTCTGAGCCCCATGTCAGGCTTCCCAACCTGTGGGTGCAGCAACAGAGGGAGGAAACCCCAGAGAATCAGACTTTGAAAGCCAGTGGGATTTGATTGCAGGACCTCCACAGGATTGGGGGAAACAGACTCCACTCTTGGAGGGCACACAAAAAAGTGTGCTCACCAGGACCCAGGGGGATGGAGCAGTGACCCCATAGGAGACTGAATCAGACATACCTGCTGGTGTTGGAGAGTTGCCTGCAGAGGTGCGGGGTGGCTGCGGCTCACTGAGGAGACAGGGGCAGTGGGGGCAGGGGTTCTGGGAAGTGCTCACTGGCATGAGCCCTCCCAGAATCTGCCATTAGCCCCACCAAAGAGCCTGTAAGCTCCACTGCTAGGTAGCCTCAGGCCAAACATCAAACACGGTGGGAACACAGCCCCACCCATTGGCAGACAAGCAGATTAAAGTCTTACTGAGCTCTGCCCACCCAGCCCTACCCACCATCAGTCCCTCCCATCAGGAAGCACGCATGAACCTCCTAGATAGCTTCCTCCACAAGAGGGCAGACAGCAGTATCAAGCAGTATCAGCAGTATTTCCTTCTGTGGAACTGAAAACCACAGCCACAGAAAGATAGAGAAAATGAAAAAGCAGAGGACTTTGTACCAGATGAAGGGACAGGATAAAACACCAGAAAAACAACTAAATGAAGAGGAGATAGGCACCCTTACAGAAAAAGAATTCAGAATAATGATAGTGAAGATGATCCAGGACTTTGAAAAAAGACTGGATGCAAATATTGAAAAGTTTACCAAAGACCTAGAAGAATTAAGATATGCAACACAATAACTGAAATGAAAAATACACTAGAAGGAACCAATAGCAGGTTAACTGAGGCAGAAGGGTGAGTAAGTGACCTGGAAGACAGAATGATGATAATCACTGATGCGGAAAAGAATAAAGAAAAAAGAATGGAAAGAACTGAAGACAGCCTAAGAGACTTCTGGGACAACGTTAAACACACCAACATTAGCATTATAGGGGTCCCAGAAGGAAAAGAGAGAGAGAAAGGACCCGAGAAAATATTGAAAGAGATTAGAGTTGAAAACTTCCCTGACATGAGAAAGAAAATAGCTACCCAAGTCCAGGAAGTGCAGAGAGTCCCAGGCAGGATAAACCCAAGGAGAAACACGCCAAGACATAGAGTAGTCAAATTGACAAAAATTAAAGACAGAGAAAAGTTATTAAAAGCAACAAGGGAAAAATGACAACATACAAGGGAACACCCATCAGGTTAACAGCTGATTTCTCAGCAGAAACTCTGCAAGCCAGAAGGGAGTGGCACCATATATTTCAAGTGATGACAGGGAAGAACCTACAACCAAGAATACTCTACCCAGCAAGGATCCCATTCAGATTCGATGGTGAAATCAAAAGCTTTACAGACAAGCAACAGCTAAGAGAATTCAGCACCACCAAACCAGCCCTACAACAAATGCTGAAGGAACTTCTCTAAGCGGGAAACATAAGAGAAGAGAAGGACCTACAAGAACAAAAACAAAACAATTAACAAAATGGTAATAGGAACACACATATCAATAATTACCTTGCATGTAAATGGACTAAATGCACCAACCAAAAGACACAGACTGGCTGAATGGATACAAAAACAAGACCCATATATATGCTGTCTACAACAGACCCACTTCAGACCTAGGGACACATACAGATGGAAAGTGAGGGGATGGAAAAAGATATTCCATGCAAATGGAAATCAAAAGAAAGCTGGTGTAGCGATACTCATATCAGATAAAATAGACTTTAAAATAAAAAATGTTACAAGAGACAAGAAAGGACACTACATAAAGATCAAGGGGTCAATTCAAGAAGAAGAGATAACAATTATAAATATATATGCACCCAATATACGAGCACCTCCATACATAAGGCAAATGCTAACAACTATGAAAGAGGAAGTTGACAGTAACACAATAATAGTGGGGACTTTAACACCCCACTGACACCAATGGACAGATCATCCACGCAGAAAACTAATAAGGAAACACAAGCTTTAAATGACACAATACATTAGCTTGATTTAATAGATATCTATAGGACATTACATCCAAAAACAGCAGATTACACATTCTTCTCAAGTGCACATGGAACATTCTCCAGGATAGATCACATTTGGGGTCATAAATCAAGCCTTGGTAAATTCAAGAAAACTGAAATCATATCAAGCATCTTTTCCAACCACAACACTATGAGATTAGAAATCAATTACAGGAAAAAAACTGTAAAAAACACAAATACATGGAGGCTAAACAACACACTACTAAATAACCAACAGATCACTGAAGAAATCAAAGAGGAAATCAAAAAATACCTAGAGACAAATGACAATGAAAACACAATGATCCACAACCTATGGGAGGCAGCAAAGGCAGTTCTAAGAGGGAAGTTTATAGCAATACAATCCTACCTCGAGAAACAAGAAAAATCCCAAATAAACAATCTAACCTTACACCTAAAGAAACTAGAGAAAGAAGAGCAAACAAAACCCAAAGTTAGTACACACAGAGAAATCATAAAGATCAGAGAGCAGAAATAAATGAAATAGAAACAAAGAAAACAATAGCAAAAATCAATAAAACTAAAAGCCGGTTTTTTGAGAAGATAAATAAAATCGATAAAACTCTAGCAAGACTCATCAAGAAAAAGAGGGAGAGGACTCAAGTCAATAAAATCAGAAATGAAACAGGAGAAGCTACAATGGACACCACAGAAATAAAAAGCACCATAAGAGATTACTGCAAGCAACTATATGCCAATAAAATGGACAATCTGGATGAAATGGACAGATTCTTAGAAAGGTATAACCTTCCAAGACTGAATCAGAAAGAAATAGAAAATATGAACAGACCAATCACAAGGAATGAAATGGAAATTGTGATTAAAAATCTCCCAACAAACAAAAGTCCAGGACCAGATGGATTCACAGGTGAATTTTATCAAACATTTAGAGAAGGGCTAACACCCATCCTTCTCAAACCCTTCCAAAACATTGCAGAGGAAGGAACATTCCCAAACTCATTTTATGAGGCCACCATCACCCTGATACCAAAACCAAAGATACTACAAAAAAAGAAAACTACAGACCAATATCACTGATGAATTTAGATGCAAAAATTCTGAACAAAATACTAGCCAACAGAACCCAACAACACATTCAAAGGATCATACACCATGATCAAGTGGAGTTTATCCCTGGAATGCAAGGATTCTTCAATATAAGCAAATCAATCAATGTGATACACCATGTTAACAAAATGAAGGATAAAAACCACATGATCATCTCAGTAGATGCAGAAAAAGCTTTTGACAAAATTCAACACCCATTTATGATCAAAACTCTCCAGAAGGTGGGCATAGAGGGAACCTACCTCAACATAATAAAGGCCATATATGACAAACCCACAGCAAACATCATTCTCAATGGTGAAAAACTGCAAGCATTCCCTCTAAGATCAGGAACAATACAAGGATGTCCACTCTCGCCACTCTTATTCAACATAGTTTTGGAAGTCCTTGCCACAGCAATCAGAGAAGAAAAAGAAATCAAAGGAATCCAAATTGGAAAAGAAGAAGTCAAACTGTCACTGTTTGCAGATGACATGATACTATACATAGAAAATCCTAAAGATGCCACCAGAAAACCACTTGAGCTAATCAATGAATTCAGTAAAGTTGCAGGATACAAAATTAACACACAGAAATCTCTTGCATTTCTATACACCAACAATGAAAGATCAGAAAGAGAAATTAAGGAAACAATCCCATTCACCATTCCAACAAAGAGAATAAAATACCTAGGAATAAACCTAACCAAGGAGGTAAAAGACCTGTACTCAGAAAAGTATAAGACACTAATGAAAGAAATCAAAGAAGACACAAACAGATGGAGGGACATACCATGTTCTTGGATTGGAAGAATCAACATTGTGAAAATGACTATATTACTGAAAGCAATTTACAGATTCAATGCAATCCCCATCAAATTACCAATGGCATTTTTCACAGAACTAGAACAAGAAATTTTACGATTTGTATGGAAACACAAAAGACTCCGAACAGCCAAAGAAATCTTGAGAAGGAAAGACGGAGTTGGTGGAATCAGGCTTCCCAAATTCAGGCTATACTACAAGGCTACAGTGATACAGACAGTATGGTACCGGCACAAAAACAGAACTATAGATCAACGGAACAGAATAGAAAGCCCAGAGATAAACTACGGTCAACTAATCTATGACAAAGGAGCCAAGGATATACAATGGAGAAATGGCAGCCTCTTCAATAAGTGGGGCTGGGAAAACTGGACAGCTACATGTAAAAGAATGAAAGTAGAACACTCTCTAACACCATCCACAAAAATAAACTCCAAATGGATTAAAGACCTAAATGTAAGGCCAGACACTATAAAACTCCTAGAGGAAAACATAGGAAGAACACCCTTTGAAGTAAATCACAGCAAGATCTTTTTTGATCCACCCCCTAGAGGAATGCAAATAAAAACAAAAATAAATAAGTGGGACCTAATGAAACTTCAAAGCTTCTGCACAGCAAAGGAAACTATAAGCAAGACGAAAAGACAACCCTCAGAATGGGAGAAAATATTTGCAAACGAATCAACAAAGGACTAATCTCCAAAATATATAGACAGTTTATCCAGCTCAATATCAAAAAAACAAGCCATGCAATCAAAAAATGGGCAGAAGACTTACATAGGCATTTCTCCAAAGAAGACATATGGATGGCCAAGAGGCACATGAAAAGCTGCTCAACATCACTAATTATTAGAGAAACGGAAATCAAAACTACAATGAGGTATCACCTCATACCAGTCAGAATGGGCATCATCAGAAAATCTACAGTCAGTAAATGCTGGAGAGGGTGTGGAGAAAAGGGAACGCTCTTGCACTGTTGGTGGGAATGTAAATTGATACAGCCACTGTGGAGAACAGCATGGAGGTTCCTTGCAAAACTAAAAATAGAGTTACCATATGACCCAGCAATCCCACTACTGGGCCAAGACCCAGAGAACACCATAATGCAAAAAGACACATGCACTCCCATGTTCACTGCAGCACTATTTACAATAGCCAGGACATGGAAGCAACCTAAATGTCCATCAACAGATGAATGGATAAAGAAGATGTGGTACATATATACAATGGAATATTACTCAGCTGTAAAAAGCAATGGAACTGGGACATTTCTAGAGACATGGATCCACTTGGAGACTGTCATACAGAGTGAAGTGAGTCAGAAAGAGAAAAACAAATATCGTATATTAACACATATATGCGGAATATAGAAAAATGGTACAAATCAACCAGTTTTCAAGGCAGAAATAGAGACCCAGATGCAGAGAACAAACATATGGACACCAAGTGGGGAAAGCGGGGAGGGTTGGAGGGGAATGAATTGGGAGATTGGGATACCAAATTGTACACTCTAAATATATGCAGTTTATTGTATGTTAACTGTATCTCAATAAAAGTTCTAAAAAAAAAAAAAAGAAAGAAAATTAGTTTGGTCAGTATCCTCACATAGACAGTTTTAACTAATATAAATGCAAGTTACCTTTTATACTGAAATAATTTTAACTCCTATGTCTTAATTTATTTCAGTTAAAAATTTGGCCATACAGAAAAATCTGGGAGTTTTCAAATAGATATCTCTTTTTTATTTTTAGATTATGGAAAATTTCTATATAAAATAGAATGGTATAATAAACACTCATGTACCCATTACCTAGCTTCAACAATTATCACCTATAGATTTCTTATTATTTAGTTATCCAATTTATTAGTAGTTCAGTCACAATTACATTATCTTTTAGTACTGGTTAAATTAACCACATTTTAAAAGGCAAAATGTTGGGACTTCCCTGGTGGCGCAGTGGTTAAGAATCTGCCTGTCAATACACGGGACATGGGTTCAAGCCCTGGTCCGGGAAGATCCCACATGCCACGGAGTAACTAAGCCCTTAGGCCAAAACTACTGAGCCTGTGCTCTAGAGCCCGTGAGCCACAACTACTGAAGCTCTGCACGCCTAGAGGCTGTGCTCCACAACAACAGAAGCCACCGCAATGAGAAGTCTACACAGCGAAACAAAGAGTAGCCCCTGATTGCCACAACTAGAGAAAGCCTGTGCAGCAATGAAGACCCAACACAGCCAATAAATAAATAAACTGTAAAAAAATAAAAGGCAAAATGTTAATAGGTGGTTATAAATTTATAGATAATTTACATTTTCTTCATTTTAATTCTCAGCATCTTCCAAAATTTCCATGGTGAATATGTAGTACTTTTGTAATAAGAAAAAAATAAGTTAGTTTAAAATGATTAAAAAATGTGTTTCTTTAAGGAGTATTTTTTCAAATGCTTAATCCAAGAGTATTTCACGCTCTTAGAACAATCAAAAGCGGGGGATCCTTTCCCTCTGAGCCCATATAACTCACTGGGAAAGAGTGGGATAAAATTTGGTTTTTAAACATTCCTTTTGATGGTAAAGTAGAATCTCTGTGAAACTAGCTAACAAAAGAAAAAAAAAACTAATAGCACTCAACAGAGCTGATGAATAGAATTACTGTGGTTCTATAGCAGAAATGTTGAGGGTTCTTTTCATGAGGCTTTTTCCTTAAGGAAAATCCACCCTAGCAAGAAATGCCAACTTTCCCTCAGCACATTCCCTCAGCAATTCATGGCCCTGGTGACTGACAGGTGCTTTCCAAGGACTGGCTGTCAGCATCACTGTGCTTCAGGGCTAAACTGGAGCAACAGAGACTCCAGAATGTCACTCTGAGCTCAGATCAGGATTATCTTAAAAACAAAAAATACCTCCCCCCAGGAACAGAATTCACATATCATACAATTCACCTGTTTTAAGTATATAAGTCAATGTTTTTCAGTAAATTTACATAGGCATACAACCATCATCACAACCTGGATTATTTTTTACAATTCCTCAGAAATTGCTGTTCTATTACAACTGCAATAAAGTTGCAAATTCCAACTTCGCCTCTTATCCATGCAACCAGCTTCTGTGTGTCTATGTTATTGCGTGTTTCATAACACCTTAGATTCTTAGAGCCACAGATGGGAATAGTAGCTTCTTCTCAAGTGCACCAGTGCCATATTCTGGTCTTCATAATTACAGCCACAGTTCAAACAGCCTCCACAGGGATTTAGAGGTTTAAAGAAATATACATACTGCTAGAAATCAGAGATCATTTCAATGGATTTAGCAAGGTCAACAGGGTTGTTTACAGCATAATTAGCAACACTGCCCTGAGACCTTGGTGAGGGGGCCCCTCCCCTGGGCTCTGTGCCCTGACTGCACCCTGCACCGTGTGAAGAGGCCATGGAGCTGAGGGGTTCTTGGAGCCCTCCTCATCACGCTGTGGTTCCCAAGACTCAAGAATTCACTGCCCATACCACCTCAATCCCGTATCCATACCTGAGCCAGTCTCTTCGCTACATCTGCCTTCCCTTTAAGTCTGTTGGGCATGACTGCTCACAAGACAGTGGGTGACTACCGCTTGCATTTGGGCTCTGGGCATCCACACACATGCACAGACACCCTTGTGGTGTAGGATGGAGCCTGGGCTAAGAAGAGAAGGGTGTAGGCTGAGTGAGGGCTGGAGCTAGCTCTCTCCACACTGCCACCTCCCCCAACAGAACTCCAAGAAGTCTTAGAATTCTAAATTGGAAAGTGACACTCTTCATGATGGTGTATTTGTCAAGGCAGGAGGATAAAACATTTTAACAGTTTGCTAGGCTGATTTTCAATTTTTCAGTATTTAGACATATGGTATGTGGACCTCTGTTTGTATGGTTTCATTCACATGAAATGTCCAGAGTAGGCAAATCCATAGAGAGAGAAGATGGGTTAGTGGTTGCCAGAGGGTGGGCGATGGAGGGGAAACTAAGCATGTGCTTTTATCCATGTTACAAAACTGTATATATCAGGGAATGAAGATATGTAGTCATTCATTCACTCTCTAAGTGACTGGGGGTGAGGGTGGGGGGCGGGGACAGGAACTAGAGTGCAAGGAGGATGAAAAAAAATCTAAGAAATCATACCTGCCTTCTATGATCTTATGGTACACCTGAGTCTCTATAGGGCTAGTTATTCAGGGGGTTTGTAATGTAATTCAACTATAACACAACTACCTATATACTTGGGAGAATTAATTACTTCATTTCTCTAGGTGTTAGTTCCTCAGCTGGATAATTCTGAGGGGGGACTAGATGTCCTTTAAAGGTCTCTTCCAGCTCTAAGAGTCCATGATTCGGTGATTTTAGACTACCGTTGCAGCTGTGTTAACTGGGTTCTGGAGTAAGATAGATAAATTAAGTCATCCAAACAACATATATAGTTCCTTACTGTGTGTGTGTGGGTGTTGGCCACAAGCCAAAGCAACAAGGTCAGGTAAGAATCGTGGGATTGAGAAGTCATAAAACACGTCATGCGTCATGAGCCAACTGTATAAGAAGCTCCAATCACTTGGCTTATTGCAGTCAATACACTCAAATTAGCCACACCCAATAGTAAAGAAAACAAAGGGTTTAAGGAACCACTCTGAAGAGAGATGGGGGAAGGGAGGCATCCTCAGTGAGATGGCAGTCACGAGTTCTAGATGGAGGCATCAGCAACCAGTGCGGTGCTGGCTTTTCTCAGCAATCAGCTTCTACTCAGGCAGCTCTGACAAGGGCAAGTCTCCAGCGTAGTGCGTACACTCCACTGAGACCCTCTCCAGCAACCGTGCTCAGACCCTATCTTTTGTGGGGGTACAATCCCTAGGGTGCAACAGTTACAACCCCCGCAGCAAGCAGCCTTACCTGTGGACAAAAAAAAATGTTGCCTGCCATTTCGGTAAACAAAGAATGCTGTCTGCCATCAGGCAGACAGTCACTGCAGCTGCTCCCTCCTGAAGGGAATTCAGGATGGAGAAAAAGAGGCTACTGGCCCTAGATAGTTAAGATGCATATCAAAGGAATAATTTTAATCAGCGCAGACATTTGCATCTTCCCATACAAAGAAAAGCATTAAAATCCTTACCTTGAGATGTCTGTTTTTTGCAATTAGCAGTAACCTTTTGAAGTTTGAATACCTTTTTTTTTTTTTCCCAGCAAAAACTCCTATATAACCTGGCTCCTCACTCACCTCTTTGGAACAGTTCCTCAGAGTGATCTGAGAGGCTAATTCCCAGGCTATAGTCCTTAGTAAGGTTCTCCGAATAAAATATAACTCTCAACTTTTGGGTTGTGCATTTTTTAACATCAACATACAGGTGTAGACCCCAAAAAATTGGGATTGCTAAAACAAAGCGCATTTCTCATCACCCATTTCCACAAGGGTTCAGTTGTACCCACCGCAATTGCTGACTGACAGTAGGACTCTTAGAGGAATTTAAGGCGAAAACAGAATGAGGCATCTGTGCTTTGGATGTACATGAATAGGCTGGTCCCATAAATAGTTAGATGTATATCTCAGGAAGAATTTTAATTACCCTAGACTCTTGCATCTTCCCAACTACAGAGGAGTAGCCTCAGAGTTTACTGAGTGGCTGTCTCCTCGTCTTTAGTTCTCAAAAAGATCCCGAATAAAACTTAAACTCACAACTCTTATGTTATGCACCTTTCTTTGTCTTTCCTCATATCTTTAAAAACAATTTACTGGAATTCCCTGGCTGTCCAGCGGTTAGAACTCCAGGCTTCCACTGCAGAGAGCCGGGGTTCCATCCCTGGTTGGGTAACTAAGATCCCACAAGCCCTCTGACACAGCCAAAAAGACCCCCCAAAACCCCCAAAACCAAAACCAATTTATTTATTTTACTTCACACTGCAGTAATCTTAATTTATACATTCAAAATTTTACAACAGACCTTTAGAAACAATTGAGATGGGTGCCACATTGGCCACTGAGTCTGCATCTTGTTTCTCTATTTCTAACAAATCAGAGGTTCTATTCTAAACTCTATAAGCAGAAATCATAATACAATGTCACATCACAAGGGTAGGTTTATCTATGGAAATAAGAAACCGTATTCTGGTGAACTCCCAACTCCAAACATCAGCTTCCTTGGTTTGGCAGAAATTTTTTCCTAAGCTTTCCAGCACTGCCCAGGAGACGGCGATCACGTGCCAGCCAGCGCCCGGGGTTGCTCAGGAGCCCAACGCGGTCCAAATCGGAAGTGGTCCTTGAAAATTACTTTCCCGAGAAACTTGCATTTGAAAAACAATGCCATTCTAATTCGCTTTTTTCCTAAAGTAAACTCACAGAGGTACAGTCAAACTCTCGGTCCCAGCACAGAGAACGACGCTCTTCTCCGGAGAAACTTTCACTCCTGCGGCGGTGAAAGCCTAAGGGAACCAAGACGCTGAGGGCACCGGTTCTCCGGCGAGCTCTCCTCCGGGACGGACCAGTCCCCCCGCGGGGTTGCCGTGGAAACCGAGCGAGCTTTGTGGATGCAGAGGCTAGCTGAGGCCCGGCCTACTGCTGTTTGTCTGTAGACGGGACTCACAGGACCGACGCCAAGATGGTTAGTGGCTTTGAACAGTGAGGGAGACCTTTGAGTAGGTCCTGGGACTGGAGGCTAGAGGTTCCCAGCACACTTCTGGGTTAAGTCTAGGATTGTCAGCAGAGGATGATATCTGTGCCCTCTCCGTGTTCCCACTGGGGACAGGGATGCAATTGTAAATGTACCGTTGCTTTCTTCCCTCCTGCTTCTCCATTTCCCCCACTCCTGAGCTGCGCGTGGGATGGAAAGCGTACGTAGGGAAGGCTGAGATGACAGCAGCTGCGCGGAAGCATCTCTTACCTCACTCTAATTGGAGGAGATAAAGAAGTAGGGAGTAGCAGTTTCGTTCAGCTCAAATACAGGGTGATGGCCCTTTTAGTAAAATACGTGTTACAGAAAGAATTTGAATAGGTTTACCTGGGTTCGTTGTTAAGGATTTGACTTATAAATCCTGGAGCCGTCACTCTCAGTTTAAAACTGACCATCGGAATGGGATCATACAGCTGTCTTTGTTGTTTCTTTCACAGATGCTTTCAAGGGCCAAACCTGCTGTTGGCGGGGACCTACCGCATACTGACAAAAGAAAGAAGAAAGGTAGGAAGATTCCAAAACTAGAGGAGCTACTTTCACAAAGAGATTTCACTGGAGCTATTACCCTGTTGGAGGTAATGTCCAAAGAAGGTTGCTTTTTAGGAGGTGAATAACCACAATATAGAGGAATGCTTGGGTGAATGCTGGTTGCTATGCTGTTGGAACAGGTGGGTGCATTCTGGGGCTTTCTGTAAATCTAGTCAGGCACAGATTCCAGGTTAATTATAAATCTGATTAAGATAAACTAAAAAGACAGACATTTCTTTTTGTTTTAAGAACTTTTATTGAGATACAGTTAACATACAATAAACTGCATATATTTAGAGTGTACAATTTGGTATCTTTTTTCTTATTAGCAAACGCATATATGGCAATCCCAACCTCCCAATTCATTCCCCTCCAACCCTCCCCGCTTTCCCCACTTGGTGTCCATATGTTTGTTCTCTACATCTGGGTCTCTATTTCTGCCTTGAAAACTGGTTGATTTATACCATTATTCTATAGTCTCCATATATGTGTTAATATACGATATTTGTTTTTCTCTTTCTGACTCACTTCACTCTGTATGACAGTCTCCAAGTGGATCCATGTCTCTAGAAATGTCCCAGTTCCATTGCTTTTTACAGCTGAGTAATATTCCATTGTATATATGTACCACATCTTCTTTATCCATTCATCTGTTGATGGACATTTAGGTTGCTTCCATGTCCTGGCTATTGTAAATAGTGCTGCAGTGAACATGGGAGTGCATGTGTCTTTTTGCATTATGGTGTTCTCTGGGTCTTGGCCCAGTAGTGGGATTGCTGGGTCATATGGTAACTCTATTTTTAGTTTTGCAAGGAACCTCCATGCTGTTCTCCACAGTGGCTGTATCAATTTACATTCCCACCAACAGTGCAAGAGCGTTCCCTTTTCTCCACACCCTCTCCAGCATTTACTGACTGTAGATTTTCTGATGATGCCCATTCTGACTGGTATGAGGTGATACCTCATTGTAGTTTTGATTTCCGTTTCTCTAATAATTAGTGATGTTGAGCAGCTTTTCATGTGCCTCTTGGCCATCCATATGTCTTCTTTGGAGAAATGCCTATTTAGGTCTTCTGCCCATTTTTTGATTGTGTTGCTTGTTTTTTTGATATTGAGCTCGATGAACTGTTTATATATTTTGGAGATTAATCCTTTGTCTGTTGATTCGTTTGCAAATATTTTCTCCCATTCTGAGGGTTGTCTTTTTGTCTTGCTTATAGTTTCCTTTGCTGTGCAGAAGCTTTGAAGTTTCATTAGGTCCCACTTATTTATTTTTGTTTTTATTTGCATTCCTCTAGGGGGTGGATCAAAAAAGATCTTGCTGTGATTTATGTCAAAGGGTGTTCTTCCTATGTTTTCCTCTAGGAGTTTTATAGTGTCTGGCCTTACATTTAGGTCTTTAATCCATTTGGAGTTTATTTTTGTGTATGGTGTTAGGGAGTTTTCTACTTTCATTCTTTTACATGTAGCTGTCCAGTTTTCCCAGCCCCACTTATTGAAGAGGCTGCCTTTTCGCCATTGTATATCCTTGTCTCCTAAAAAAGATAGACTTATTTCTTGAGGAACGCTTTTAATTGTGTCTAGTCCCACTGATGGTGAATCCAACCTAAAAATATAGAGGGAATTTTTTTTTAATAAATTTTTAAATTTATTGGCTGTATTGGGTCTTGCTTGCTGCTGCCTGGGCTTTCTCTAGTTTCAGAGAGCGGGACCTGCTCTTCATTGCAGTGTGAGAGCTTCTCATTGTGGTGGCTTCTCTTGGTGTGGAGCAGGGCTCTAGGCATGCGGGCTTCAGTAGTTGTGGCACATGGGCTCAATAGTTGTGGCTCGAGGGCTCTAGAACACAGGCTCAGTAGTTGTGGCACATGGGGTTAGTTGCTCCGAGGCATATGGGATCTTCCTCGACCAGGGATCGCACCTGTGTCCCCTGCATTGGCAGGTGGATTCTTAACCACTGTGCAACCAGGGAAGCCCTAGAGGGACATTTAATACAGTGTCAGTTCACACATTTTTCATTCCACCCCCTGACCAATTTATGATTTATTCCTATTATATATTATAACATTTTGATCAAATTTAAATAATTCTGCTGTTTCATGCTTATTCTCTAAAAATACTATATCTTCAGAAGATATTTCAAATCTCTATGGCAGTAGTTCTCAACTTTTAATATGCATCCAAGTCACTTAGAGTACTAATTAAAATGTACATTCCTGGACTCCTGCTCTAGGGATTCAGATTCTTTACAGAATTGGCCTATAGTGCTCAGGAACCCATAATTTTGGGCGAGTAGCCTAAGTGCTCCTGATGTACTTGGTCTAAGGATACTGCACTTTGGGAAATGGCTTTATGGGAAGCACATATTATAGGAGAATGAAAGGGGTGCACCAAAGCCTGAAGAGATGAAGAGTTTTGACAGCACAGCCCAGTTGAGTTGTGCCATAATCATTTCTCTAAAGCACTACAACAGTTGTATTACTCTATCAGCAATAAGTGTTTTAATTAGCTTTATGTATCTTCTCAGTCTTTCATGTAGAGTCCTGTGTTTCTTGCTAGTGCTCTGGTATTGAGCACATTGCTTAACTTTTCTGGCATCAGCTTTCTCATCTTTAAAGTGGGGGAGTTGACTTGGAAGGACCATCTAGCTTTGCAAATCAGTGGACTGAGTGGTAGATATATGTGTAATTTTTGTCAGTCTCTTTTTCTCTTCTCTCTTTTCTTTGAAGCAGTGACCACACTTTCCTTATTGTGTAATCCCATGCTGCGTTTAACTTGTCAGGAAGGTTCTGCTCTACGCTTTCATTCTTAGGCAGCCAAAGTGCCATAATGAATGGGAGTGGGACCTGCCGTGGTTTGGGATGAGGAAGTCTCGTGACCTCTCCTGTGGCTCCAGGGAATTCCTGGGGCAAATTCAGGGAGACCTCAAATAAGAATTTCTTCAGACTTAAGGCACTGCACTCAAATTCACAATCTTTGGTGAGGGGAGAATTTCTGATATTATGGAGTTAGCTACAGGAATAAATTCTTATTCAGACAAGAAAGTATCAACGGATGTCTTCATCTTGTAATGGTTGAGGTACCTGAAGTTTTGTAACAATGATCTGGGTGTTTTTTTAATTTTAATTTTACTTTTTATTAATTTTTATTGGAGTATAGTTGTGTTTACAATGTGTTAGTTTCTGCTATTTAGCAAAGTGAATCAGTTATATGTATACATATATCCACTCTTTTTTTATTTCCTTCCTATTTAAGTCACCACAGATTGACAATGATCTGTTTAATTTTTGCTTTCTCACCCATGTTTTTGACTTATTACCATGTAGGATGAAGAAAATCTCACCTCGCTGTGGTAATTCAGACTCCTCCTTCAAGCTCTCACTGCTTTCCCCCAAAACAGGACTTTTCTGTCATTGGCTGATGAATTCATGAATGTTTTTTCACAGTGGACATAAATGATTAGGCGGTCTTCTAAACATCTTTAATTCTTGTAGGCCCTGATATGCCTGTTCAAGGGTAATAGCATGATTTAAGGGCTTGTCCTCAGTGAAAGGTTATAACTCATGAATAAATATATGTGTGCGCTCATGAGACAGGTTTGAAGTGTGAAGCTGAATGTGGGACAGAGCATAAGGGGGGTGAAAATATGGGCTTTGGAGTCAGTGGGCTATGGTGGTCCCTGCCACCACACTTACTGGCTGCGCGTGGCCTTGAGTTCATTGCTTAATTTCTCTAACCCTCAGGTATTTGGCATTAAATATTTCACATAAATCTTGGTTCCTTATATATCACTCAGAATTGTTCTGAGGATAGCCCTTAAATAGTATCTGGAGTAAGCTGTCAGTAAACACAGAAAAACAACTGTGAAATATTTGACGTAAAGGTAATTGCTCTGAGTTCTGTAGGTATTGGTTTAATTAAACTGAGATTATCTTGCTTCTATAACTTGTGATTTCCTATTGCTCATTAATAACAGCAGTTTTTTACACAGAGCGTTTATTATTCGAAGTACTCATAATTATTTTTTCATAAAATTTTAACGTGAAGTTCAAACGTCATGTTGGGGAACAAGAAGAGGACACAAACTTGTGGATTGGATACTGTGCTTTTCACCTGGGTGACTACAAGAGAGCTTTGGAGGTTAGTTTAAATTTTTTTTTATAACAGAAGGGTTTTGAAATATTATTAAACTTTGTATTATAATGATACCTGCTCATGGTAAAATTCAAACAATATAGAAGGGAACAAAGGAAAAAGGAAAAAAGCCACCCTGTCTGCCTTCCTCAATCCTATTTCTTTGTTAACAGAAGTAACCATTGGCTCTTTTTTTGATGTATTGCTTCAGAAATCTTCTATATATGTATATGTATCTATGTTTGTTTACTTTTTCCTTTTAGACATATACTAATGAGATTGTTCAATATATTAATATTAGTCTTTCTTAAGGAAATCTTCACGAGAAGAAAAATAAGCCCTTTTGATAAAAAATTTCATGATTCTTTTCTCAAAGGAACTTCATTGTTATTTTGCGTGGTTAATTTTAGACATAGGAAAGATTATATTATCTTTATATTTTTTTAAGTGTAGCTTTGAAAGTTGTTTTTCTTGGTCATTGTAAACCCTACAATGTAAGTAACAATCTATGGAATTATGGATCTAGATAAAATTGTAGATGCCTTATGTCAAGTAATTTTTAATTCATAAATGAAATTGTTTGGACATTTCCCACATATTCTTACTCTCAAAATGTGATCTAAGGATATTAAAAGAATCTGGGCTACTAAAATGAAAAGTATCCAAGATCAGGTAATGAGGAAGTAATATGAATAAAAGCAACAAAATCAGTGAAGGACAAGTGAAGATGTGAAAAGGGCAGAATAGAAGCTGGTAGTATTTGTGAAAGATGTAGGAGAAAAGAGAGTAGCCCAAATGGAGTAAGAAAGAAAAAAGGCATCTGGTGAAGACTGATAAATAGTAAAAGTGTGTATGGAAAATATAGTTAAGAAAGTGAATCTCAGAAACTGTCCTTAACAGGAAAAAAAAACCAAAACCCACCAAACTTAAAAGGTGTAAAGCCAAATAAAGCCAGAAAACAATTAGAATGAAATGAAATTTGTAGGGTATTAAGGTTATCAGATTTTAAATTAACTGAACCTATGCATTTTTAATCACGTATCTTTTTTTTAATGTCTTTTTAAGTTAGCAAAAAGAAAGTATTTTAGTTGCTTTTTCATTTCTGCAGTTTGTTCGCCCATATCAATATTAAAAGGGGGAAAACAAACAAATATAAGGTTATGTGGACAACAGCCCAGCATGGGTAGGATTGAGCCTTAGCTTCAGTATTTAATATTACAGGTATAGAATAGTTAAGGAGCATATAAAATTCCCTAAATGTGAAGTTGCCCAATCAATTAGAACTCCTTTTCCATTTTACATAAAGGAATAGCCCATTGATTGCTTTACTGCTGAAATGTATATTTTAGGAATATGAAAATGCAACAAAAGAGGAAAATTGCAATCCTGAAGTTTGGGTGAACCTAGCCTGTACCTACTTTTTTCTTGGAATGTATAAACAAGCGGAAGCAGCTGGATTTAAAGGTAAATTGGCCCTTTTAATATCTGGTATTCATCACTAATAGAGTCATTTTGGAGATTTTAAAACTTATTTAATTCCTTTTTCTATTGAGGAAAAATCAAATGACATTAGAAAGCTTAAAAAAAAAAGCTTTACTCTTCAAAGAATATTAGATCTTAGCAACTTTATGTTTAAAAAGAGAGTTAGGGGCTTCCCTGATGACGCAGTGGTTAAGAATCTGCCTGCCAATGCAGGGAACACAGGTTCGATCCCTGCTCCAGGAAGATACCACATGCCATGGAGCAACTGAGCCCACGCACCACAACTACTGAAGCCCCTGCGCCTAGAACTTGGGGCTCTGCAACAAGAGAAGCCACCGCAATGAGAAATCCTTGCACCGCAACGAAGAGAAGCCCCCGCTCGCCACAGCTAGGGAAAGCCCATGTGCAGCAACGAAGACCCAGTGCAGCCAAAAAATAATAAAATAAATCTTTAAAAAAAATAAAAAGAGAGTTAATTTCTGTGCTGCTTACCCTCCGCACTTCACCTCCCCAGAAGCTACAGCCAAAAAGCAGAAGGATGAGAGAAGAAAAAGGGCAAGGTGCCTTTCTTAGGCCCCACTGTGGTGGGAAGTTCATGCTGTTGGTAGGAGTTGGGTATAGTCGTTCAAGCTCTTATGAATGTGCATTTTATAGCTTCTTCTCCCGCTTCTGAATGAGAAACCAAGTAATTCCAATGTGAAGAATCCAGGTTTCTTCCCTTTTGCTTTACTTGCCAGAACAGTCATCTTAGGAGAACTGGACTCAAATTTGCAAATAAGAGTAGAGCAAAAGGGAAATATGGGAGGAAAGATTAAGAATAATTAGAGTATGAATCAAATTAAATTCAAAGAAAAGTAGAGAAATTGGGCAAAAGAATGTTTGTTAGGAAGTATGTTAGGGAAGACTGTATTCCAAGGAAGAATTCTTAGAGAATTAGCTGGTATATGCATATTTAGGTACAATTCCAGTTCAAAGTCATGCGAAATGTAGAACTTGAAGCCTCTTAATTTGTACCCAGATTGTTTCAATTTACTAATGTAGCTTTTCCTAATTTAGTTATAAAGGCCTTTGAGTTATTTATGTCATGTTTTTAGATTTTATCTGTGCTTAGAATAGTTAGACACACGTAAGGTGATCAAGGTAGCCATCTCTCTTTCCATATCTGTTTTTTCTTTATTTTACATTGACGTATGACTTTTTGCTGTAAAGAGATATAAGATTGAGTGTTCAGAATTAATAAAATTCTCCAAGAGCACAAAAGGGATCTGGAACTTAAAAGGTGTTAATCTTTTTGTTCGGCTACTTGTTTTAGATGGAGGATAATCATGCCAGAAGATCTATGAAATGGAGACTGGGCTAGTATTTAGGGAAATGTGGCAGTGTAATTATGAAAAGGAGATTTCAGAAGGAATTGACAAAGAACACTGGACGAATAGCTGAATGGGAGTGGATTCTTACATGTGTTGAGATGACCATAACCATTTGCTTCCAGTGTTTGGTTCAGTGTGTGAACTACACAAGGTGGGCTGCTACTGGAGCTGTGAGGAGTGCCATGCTGTGCTTTACCACCAGAGAGTCAGGAAGAAGTATGGGCAAGAGAAGAACCTTAGAGTATTTAACTTCTGGTTCTTGATGATGTTGCTGCTACTGCATTAGGACTAGACTAAAACAATATAGCAGAGATGTAGCAGGATGCGATAGGTAAGGATTTGGGAAGATTTACCTGAGTCTCATGTCACTCCTGCAGGGAACTAAGTGCCATAGAAAATTGAGTTCTTTAATAAGCACCTTGGATTTTTTTTCTCAGCTCCAAAAAGCCGACTTCAAAACCGCCTCCTCTTCCACTTGGCTCACAAGGTATTTAAATTACTATTTCACACATTTAGTTTTTATGTTTTAAAATTTTAAAAAAATTTTAAGTATTTTTTAATTGAAGTATAATTGACTTCACCCTTTTTGTTTTTAAAATATTTTTCTCTTTCTTTCTTCTTGTTACCAACAAGGGTGAAAGAATTAAGTAGAAATTCTCATTAATGGTATTTCTAGAACCAGTAGAATACAGGTGTTAATTTTATAGGACTTTCTCCCTCATTAATTTTTTTTACTCTATTTATTCAGAGATGTTAGGTTTTGATTCTTCTTAAGCAGTAGTCATTTAAGATTCGTTTTTTTCCACCATGTTATGGTCTCTTAGGAAACAGAATCAAATACACCCCGCCCTGACTCCTGAAAATAAATACATACTTTTCAGAATTGCCTTATAGCAATAATTTTGATCATATCATAAAATGATTTTAAAAATATTTTTTCATATTATAAAATTACACAGTCTATTAAGCAAAATATAAATATGCAGTAAAAGAATATAACATCTACCATATTTAAAGCTAACTACATTTCAACCTTTTGCCATATCTCCTTTTGGGATAATTATTTTTTATATGCATGTTTGTATTTTTGTTCATTTGTTTTGCAGAATGGGATTCACGTTAAAAATATATTTTTGTATTCTGCTTTTTTAAAAACTTATCTTTATACTATGAGCGTATCCCCAAGTCACTAGTCTTAAAAACCATACTTTTTTTTAATAACAGTCCTTCGTATGCATGTGCCACAATTCACTCAACATTTCCTAGTTATTTGACTCCTAGATGGGTTTAATTTTAATTATAAAAATGTAATTCTAACACCCTAAAATGGGCTTATTGAGTTACTGAATATGAACAATAAAAATGTAAAGCTTTTAATTGATACTGTCCAGAGGCAGTATTTGAAAATAATTATTTTTGGTGCATTTAAAAATTTCAGGAATTCCCTATTGGTCCAGTGGTTGGGACGCCACACTTTCATTGCTGAGGGCATGGGTTTGATCCCTGGTCAGGGAACTAAGATCCTGCAAGCTGGGCAGCGTGGCCAAAAAAAAAAAAAAAATTCATTCTATAATTGTCTGTCTCTCTAAGTTCTTTCCATTTTTGCTTTACATGTCTTGCAGACTATCATTAAGTGCATACAGATTTAGAATTATGTCCATCTAGTGGATTGGAAACATTTATCATTAGGAAATGTCTCTCTTTATCTCTAAAAGTCTCCCTTCATGTAAAGACTACTTTGTCATATTTGTGTAGCTCCACCAGCCCTCTTTTGGTTAGTGTTTTCTTATTGTATCTTTTTACATCCTTTCACTCTCTACCTTTCTATGTCCTTCTATTTTAAATGTCTCTCTTATAAACAGCATGTAAAAAAGATACATAGAAAAAAAGGAAAGGGAGAAGATATAAAGAAAGAAATAGAAAAGAAAAAGAAGGTAAGAAGAGGGGGGTCAAGTAATTAATATGAGCTGTAATTTAAAGGCTTTCCATTGTTAAGGCTCTGCCTCCAGGCACTGTTTTTATTCTTTCTCTGAAGGAGAGATAAAGAACACTAGGAGCTGAAGGAAAATAGAGAGAACAGGGACAAATGGCTGAAGAAGGAGGAGTTAAAATATCCATTATGTAGATGTTGATTTCTCTAACTGTACTCTAATGTGAATCTTTACATGTCTTTTTCTTGCTTACAATTTTAGTTTAATGATGAAAAGAAGTTGATGAACTTTCATCAGAATCTTCAGGATATCACAGAAGATCAACTCAGTTTGGCCTCAATCCACTATATGCGATCTCACTACCAAGAAGCTATTGATATTTATAAGCGAATTCTGCTAGATAATAGGTCTGTGTCCTTTTATGCCTGCTTGAAATCTCATTTTGTTCCTTTCTTCTGTACCTAGTTTGGCTGACGAACTAGTGTCCTTTGGATCTAATATCACCATCTTTTCAAATCTATTTAGTTAATAATCTGGTGAGATTAAGAACTCCTTATTGTCTGGATCAGGGTTGCGCCACCTTTATTTCAGTGTTGACCTTCCAAGGAGACTTTTTAGACTTTTTTCCCCCCCTTAATTGCTCTCCCACAAAGTTTCAATACCACAGATATACTTAGGTATTGTATGTATATCTATGCTTTATACATAAAATGAGTATGATTTTCCACCTCTTCATAGGTATTGTATGTATATCTATGCTTTATACATAAAATGAGTATGATTTTCCACCTCTTCATAAGAACCAATTTTTGCCCCTTTGGGGGTGATATCACACCTGTTGAAAATGCATGGTCTAGGTGTATCAGTGTTATAGTTACATTGTACGTAACTTGCTGACAAAATTAGAAACAAACCATTCTGAAGAATTAATACTACAACTTTGTCACTGACCACTTGGCATCTCGCCTTCATCCCCATAATATCTCATCCACTTCCCTTCTCCTTTCTTTTGCTTTACTGTCACAATCTCCCACCCATTCCCTTTCTCAGTTATCAAATCTACTTGCCTTTTCTGTCCATATTCTGTGTGGTGTCTGCTTGTTTGTGTTTATACTTAATTACTGATTATGTTAGTTTTTTTTAACGTGAACAGGGAGTAGTTGAACTTTTCCCTTTCTCCTCTAATTGTCATCTTTTACTCTACTTATATCAAAGCACTCAAGTATTATAGTACAAAAAGAAAAATACTACACTGATTATATTGCTTCTTTCTTTTTAAAAAAAAATTATGTGTTTATTTATTTATCAGCTCATTGAGTCTTCATTGCTACACATAGGCTTTCTCTAGTTGCAGCGAGTGAGGGCTACTCTTCATTGTGGTGTGCGGGCTTCTCATTGCAGTAGCTTCTCTTGTTGCGGAGTATGGACTCTAGATGAGCAGGCTTCAGTAGTTGCAGCACACAAGCTCAATAGTTGTAGCTCGCAGGCTCTAGAGCACAGGCTCAATAGTTGTGGCACATGGGCTTAGTTGTTCCGCAGCATGTGGGATCTTCCTGGAGCAGGGATCAAACCCATGTCCCCTGCATTGGCAGGCGGATTCTTAACCACTGGGTCACCTAGAAAGTCCCAACATATTGCCTCTTTCTTTGCCTTGCTGTCCATTAGAGCCATTAAAAAGTCTGTAGTTTGCCTACATTTCTGTGAAGTGGACTTAACTTGTTAATCTTTAATTCTTTCATCTAATAGGGAATACCTTGCCCTCAATGTTTATGTGGCCCTGTGTTACTACAAGCTGGATTACTATGACGTGTCTCAAGAAGTTCTGGCTGTTTATCTTCAGCAAATCCCTGATAGTACCATCGCACTCAATCTTAAGGCCTGTAATCATTTTCGCCTTTACAATGGCAAAGCTGCTGAGGTAGTGATGAAATTTGTTCTTAATTTACTTAAGTCCAGTTTGAATTACCCTGTACTTCCCAGGTTATTCATGAAACTATTATCTGTTAGTCTTGATTAATCTCCCTTTGTTATTGCCAGTGTGATTCTATAAGAAGCCAACTGTATAAATATTTATATTTACCAGATATTCTAAAAAGAATGTTGACTTCTGAACTCTCTGCGTGTATCTGATATACTGTAGATGATGTTTATCTACGCCTTACATTAACTTAAATATGTTAAAACCAAACACTTTTGCTTCTTTCTGTGAAATATGTTTGTGGCTTCAAGCCATCAGCACATAATCAGAAACCTAGCATATCCACCACTCTCTTCTCTTTCATCCACAATCTAATTATCCACCAGTTCCTATCAGTTCTATGTCCTAGACATATCTTTTATCTGTCCCGTCTTCCCTTTTGCCACTGCTCTAGTTCAGGCGTTCCTCATCTCTTATTTTAATTCTTTAAATAGTTTTCCTGCCTCTAGTCTTATTTTCTCCAGTCCAGCCATTGAGTTTGTTTCACATACCTATGTTCTGCTACTACCATAGCTATGCATACAGCATTCTCATTTCCTGGAGCGCCTTTCTCTGCTTGGTATACTTCAATGTCTCCTTTAAGGTTACCCCAAGAGGCATTAATGGTAGACATTTTGTAAATACTTAGAAATTGGTTAACTTATAGGCATTGTGCACAGTACTTTATATCCTTTATTTAGTTTCCCTGACAATCCTGTGGATAAATTCTGTTATAGCTCTCTCTCTCTTTTTTGTTTTTAATTTTTTTTCCTTGTTGTTATAGCTCTCTTTTATAGGAAACTCAGAGTATACAGGAGGCCATACATTATGACCCCATTTTATTTAACTACACACACACACACACACACACACATAGATATAGATATAAATAGATCTATAGATATGTTCTATACTATATGTATACACAGATTCAAGTGTATATATTTGTATATGCTTTATGTACAGATTTTTTTTGGTTAATCCTATGAGGGGGCCGTGCTTAGAAATTACTTCCTTGGCCATTACCTTATTTGATGTCAGAAGCCACCAGAATTTAAATGTAAAATTTCTGCATGTGTCAAAATTTTAAAATCTCACCTTGCCAAAAAAGTAATGTAAGTGGCATCATACCACTCTAGAGTAGGGGGAGGAAGGAAAGACTGAAACCAGAAAATTAACTACTATATCAAAGCAAAATTTATTATGTAATAGCAAGGAACACTTTTAACATGCTTTATACTAACAGCAGATTCAACTGCTGAGTCAAATAGTGTTTAGCAGCTGGCGGTTGGAGAACACGTCCTTAACATAAGCTGAGATTCACTTTTCATGGCTTATGTCGATAAGGGTAGTCAGTTGTGGCAAAACAAATGCCTATCAATTAAATTGCTTAGTATGCAATGCAGCGGTCTCTTTGTATATTGATATTACATAAAATACATTCTTGGATATACTCGTGTCAACTAGAGTCCCTAGAGTCTGGCTAGTTCCCAGCATCAGCAGTTTAATCGTAAACTCGATTTGCATTTTGATCTCATTAGAGGTTTGTTTAGAATAATAAAAGAAGTGTATTCTTGCCTTTCTACCTTGAGTCAGTCTTGGGGACTTTGCCAATTGTGGTATAAGGTCCAACCTATTAAATGTTTACATTTAGTCTGCACATGTTCTTTCCGTAGTCTGGTATGGGTGGCATGGCTAACCAATATGCTGTAGGTCTAACGCTATCAAAGTTAGGATAATAAATTGCACTTCCCATTTACTAAAGGCGTGCTTTTTCATTTGAAATTGTGTCCATGCAGATCACTTATTGATTTTATAATGGTCTCCAGCAGTAGATGACTATGTCAAAGATACCCTAAGAAGCTTTTTTTTTTGGTAGCAATAGGATATAGTTTCTGTTTACTTATGATAATTTTATTAAACCATTTAAAAGCAGGCATTCCTCTAGTAACTTTTATAACGGGCTCTATATTGTGTAGTTCATTCTCTCTCCAAACACCAAAGCAGTCTGCTTTTCTATAATAAGCATGAAATAATCTGTAATGGTTCACTCAATTCTTAAAGTACTTTAAACAACTTGCCCAGGGTTATACAACTAACAATGAGAAATTCAGGTCTCAAATCCTGATTCTAAAACCCATAGACTTAACCACTAAAATTTATTGCAAAGTTAGGTGTACATTCCTCTTACTCTTAATTTATATATATACATAATAATATAGCTAGCAAATAATAAGCATGATTTTATATATGTGTATATAACATCCAATAATATGGTTATAATAATACGGTTGTTGTATCTTACCAACAAATAACTGGTAATAATATGGCTATTATATATGATTTTATATCTATATATAAAAGCATGCTTATTATTAGGTAGTTGCCTAATTTTTTTTTTTTCTGAAAAGGTTTTATTATGCACAGAAGGGAGGGAGCTCTGTCCTTCTTGGCTGCTGCTTTGCTCATGGCTGACAGGACATGACTCAGCTCCTTACTCTTCCTTTTGGCATGGATGTCTGTCCCCACCCTTGTCTTGATGAACTTGAGGGCCTGCTTGTCCTTGGAGACCTGTGCAGCTCCATGGCCCGCCGTTCCTAAGGAGCGAGGCTGCATACCTCTTGGGCCCTGTCACTCATGCACTTGGGGTACTTGGTGAGGCGCCCGAGGAGGCGGCTCTGCCTCGGCCTGCTTACATTCTTAGTCACCTTGTGGCCCTTATTGAGGCCTACAGCCGTGGGGTAGCACAGAGCCATGGCCCTGAGCTGCACTGGGGCCCTGGGGGTCCGGATGGTGGCAGATCCTACCTGAGCAAGGCCTCATTAACCTGCTTTAATTATCTTTAATCTAGACAAGCTCATTGAGGGTTGAGACTGTCTTTTGACATTTGTATGTCAGGGCCTGGCACAATGCACACACAAAGTCAATGCTAGCTCAGTAATGGCCGAATGAGAAATTTAAAATATGACTAACAAATTAAGGGAGAATCACGTTTAAAGATGGAGGAGGTTCAAAAGAGGTTAATAAAGATGAAGACTGAGAAAAAGCCACTGGATTTCATAACTGGGTTTTCCTACTCTGATTAGGGTATCATTATTATTGGGTGTTGAAGCTAGATGGCAAGGAGATAAGGAGTGAATGAGTTGTCCTAAAGGATATGGCAGAGGAATGACAAGTAGATGATGAAGAAATAGAAGCAGTGAATATAGGATGCTGGTGAAAGGAAAGAGAACACTGGTTTCAGAGGATAAAGAAATGTTATCCCCCCAAACTGGGAAGGCCTCCAGGGTAGTGATTAAGAGCAGGAGCTTTGAAATCAGTTAGACCACATTCCAATCCTAGCTTACTAGCTATGTGGCTTTCAGTGAACTACTTAACCTCCTTAAGTTATCTGCAAAATATGCAAAATAACAGTACTGAATTATTGTAGGTTTCTGTGATGTATGTTAAGTCCTTAACTTCATATACATAGTAAAATCCCAGTGAACTGAGCAATTATCAAAGATTTTGTAGACTGAAACATAGTCAAATTTATCTATTTTCTTTATATTTAGTATTTTCTGTATTTTGTTTAAGAAAAGACTTCCTGGGCTTCCTAGGTGGCGCAGTGGTTGAGAGTCCGCCTGCCAATGCAGGGGACACAGGTTCGATCCCTGCTCCGGGAAGATCCCACATGCCGCAGAGCGGCTGGGCCCATGCGCCACAGCCACTGAGCCCATGTGCTGCAACTGCTGAGGCCCACATGCCTGGAGCCCGTGCTCCGCGACGGGAGAGGCCACCTCAATGAGGAGCCCGCGCATCGACGAGTAGCCCCCACTCACCGCAACTAAAAGAAAGCCTGCACACAGCAAAAAAGACCCAACCCAGCCAATAAAATAAATAAATAAATTTATAAAAAAAAGAAAAGACTTCCTAACTCAAGTTATATTCTCTGATATTATCTTCTAAAATCCTTATTGTTTTGCTTTTTTCAAATCCAAATTATCTGTAATTATATTTAAAAGGTTTGATTTCTCAGTTAAAGACAAAGATTGATAAATTAGATTGAAAAGACAAAACGCTGATATATGTTTTAGATATAGGACACAGAAAATTTGAACATAAAAGCATGTATTTCATGAGGAATATTTCTTACGTGATTTCTGTCATATTGTCGTGCTTTTAGAAAGATCATTTTCACTCTAACATATTATAAGATGACCTACATCTTCTATTTATAGTTTTATGTTTTAACAGCTTTATTGAGTTATAACTAACATACCATACCATTTATCCTTTAAGTATACAATTTGATGGTTTTTAGTATATTCACCACTATGTGCAATCTTCACCACAGTTTTATTTATTTATTTATTTATTTATCTATTTATCTATTTATTTATTTTTGAGTACTTTTTTTTTCTTTTCTCTATTTCTGGCTGCACCATGCGGCTTATAGGCTCTTAGTTCCCTGAGCAGGGATCAAACCCATGCACTCGGCAGTGAAAGTGTGGAGTCCTAACCACTGGACTGCCAGAGAATTCCCACCACAGTCAATTTTAGAACGTTACCATTACCTCAGAAAGAAACTCCATACCCTATAGCTATCAACTGCCATTCCCCCAGCCCCAAGCAACTACTAATCTACTTTTTGTCTCCATAGATTTGCCTGTTTTGGATATTTTTCCAAATTATGTTAAGTCCACATTATATATTGTCATGTTATATGAAAAGAAGTCATATAATATATGATCTTTTATGACTGCCTTCTTTTACTTTAGCATAATGTTTATAAAATTCATCATGTTATAGCATGTTTTAGTACTTCATTCATTTTTATGACCAAATAATATTGCATTGTATGGATATACGACATTTTATTTTTCCAGTCATCAGGGTGATATTTGGATTGTTTCCACCTTCCTATTATAAATAATTCTGCTGTAAACATTTGTATACGTGTTTTGGGGCCTGTTTTGAACATGTTTTTGTTTCTCTTGGGTATATACCTAGGAGTGGAATTGCTGAGTCATATCGTAACTCTTTATTTAATTGAGGAACTGCCAGACTGTTTTCCAAAGTGGCTGCACCAGTTTACATTCCCCCTAGCAATGTAAAAGGGTTTCAATTTTTCTACATTCTTTCCAACAGACTTTTTCATCCTAGCTATCCCCGTGAGTGTGAAGTGGAATCTCACTGTAATTTTGATTTGTATTTCCCTGATAACTAATGGTGTTGAACATCTTTTCATGTGCAGTGAGCTCTGCTTTAAATTTGGTGCGCTAGGCATCTCACCTGCCTCGCCTTTAGTCCTGGCTGGCCCTGCCTGAGATCAAAGCTATCCTCCTCATAATACTGAAAGATTTTATCTTTTCATTTTCATTCACTCAAGTGTGCAGTGAAGTTTTCCAGAGACAACATGATTTCAAAATAGGTTGATTGCAGGCACAGACATGCCGATTCAGCTGTCATCTGTGAAGCCAGACATTAAAGAAATTTGCAAAAATTTGAAACAGTAGCACTCTTCTCACTAAATTTTTGTTTTGGTAAATACAGTTTTTTAAAATGAAAAATATGTTATTTGTGTTCATGTGTAGTGGCTTTATTATTACTTTTGATTAATTGAATACTTAAAATTTCTGTTTTAATTTCAAACACAATAAATACGAATGGCAATAACCCACATAAACAGAAACTCTTTGGGATCCTTAATAATTTTTAAGATTTAAAAAAGATCTTGAGATCAAAAAGTTTGAAAACTGCTGAACTAGTCCAATATTACCTAAGACTTTGGAATTACTGCTGTGGACAAGGGAGGAGATTAGTAGAAGGGTTGCTGAATAGGTGTGCATTCCCATATGACATCAGGTAGAACAAGTTTGTGGTGCTTAGTGAGAACAGTCAAGGATTTAATTATTTTATCCAGAAAAGCTTAGCTACCCACTGATGGAACTAGAAAAAAGAGGTGAGGAGGATTAATCAAAATTATAGATTGGCAAGATGGGGATAGCAGAAATCTGAGGAAGGAGGTGAGTCTAGGACATTAGTGAAGACACTGTGGAAATGGCTGACCATCTGTGCTAAGGGGAGTTGAGAGGGCACGATAATACAGAAGAGATCTGATAGGTCTAGTAGATAACAACATGAAAGGGAGAAGGTATGTATCATGTAAATAAAGGCCAAGTCAGCAGAAAGGAGGTACTATGAAAATTCAGGACATAGGTGGAATGGTCCAATTGAAGAATAAACCTTAGTTATTAAAAGTTTATCACCTGAAAGAAAAGACTAACTCTAGGAATCTTCAGACTTGAGTTCACCAGTTTCAAACTTGCTGTTTAGTGTAAGGTTTAATCACTTAATGTTTATAAGCCTCAATGTTCTCATCTGTAAAATGAGGATAATAATAATTACATTATTTCTTTGAGTCCTGCAGAACAAAGGAAACAGCATGTTAAATTCTTTATAAACTATAAAACATTGGAACATCTTATATGTGATGTAAGAACTATACACTTGTCATTTTCATAAGCCTTTCCTTTTTTTAATTTCAGGCAGAACTCAAAAGCTTGATGGACAACGCTTCTTCTTCCTTTGAATTTGCTAAAGAACTCATCAGGCACAATCTGGTGAATAATAGTTTCCAGTCTTGACAGACTTGAGGCCTACCCTATTTTGATACATCACAGTGGTTGGAAAGCTGAATGAAGGGAGATATCTCAACAAGTATTTCTCTACCCGAGTGAACTCTTTTTTGCTGTGGAGAGGAGAGAATGAGTTTAGAATATCATTCTTTCCTCAAGCAAATCCTTATTGGGAGGGCAGTGATACATACTTAACGTTTAGAAAGCAATGTAAGGCAGTGAGATCCAAGTATTCATTTTGTTGGTAAAGACAAAGGAACATATCCGTTTGGGTTGTAATAAATGGGAAGGATATTCTGATGAAAGTAAACCTTAAGCTGGTCTTTGAAGGATGGCTGGGATTTAGAGGGTTCATTTGTGGCAAGGACATGGATGCATGAATGAAGACGACATGTGTAAGAGTGTGAGCAGATTGAATTTAATAGAAAAGAAAGTTTGCGTTGGGGTACAGTGAAAAGTAAAGTTTTACTTAGTGAAAAAGTAAAAGGGTGGTTAGGTTTAGGGCTGGATTATGATGGCCATTACTAAAAAAAAAAAAAAAAGATTCAGATGAAGTTTCAAGTTTGATTCCATTGACTATGCAGTGGAATGGGTACAGAGCAGCTATATTCAACTCACAGACCTGGGGACATTGAGCAAATTATTTAATATTGTTGAGTTTCAAATTCCTCATCTGAAAATGGCGGTAATAACACCTTTTCCTTCTGATTTCTCTATTCCTTCTTTCGCACCAAGTCTCCCAGTATGGATGCTGAAAACCATAGCTGTTTTAGTCTTTCTCTTCCCCTTTATCTCTGATAGCTACTCAGTCACTTAATCCTATTAATTCTTGGTTGGTAGTGTCTTATATTTATTCGATTCCTCCTCTAACTCAGGTCTCCATCACAGGTGGAATTTTCTGTGGTTATTTTTTTATTATGAGCTTCTGCCTCTAATCTTTTCACTTCTAATACAGTTTATAAATTAAAGCCAGGTTAATTTTTGTTGAGAATGATGTGTTAGAGATAGTAGTTTGGAAATTAAACTTGGAAAGAGATTGAGACTGGAGAATAGGTTTAAGAGTTTTCATAAGAGTAGTGATAGCTGAAGAAAGGATTAAAAACAGAGAAGAATATGGCTCCAAGAGAGCATTTGTATTTAAGGGGCTGGAAGAAGGAGAAGGAGAAGAAAATAACTCAAGAAAGGGCAGGCAAGAAAAAGAACCTTGATAATGTACAGTTGACCCTTCTACAGCATGGCTTTGAACTGCATGAGTCCACTTATACACAGATTCTTTTTCAGTTGTAAATAGTGCACGGTCTGAGGTTGGTTGAATCCTCGGATGTGGAGGAACCATGGATGTGGTGGCTGACTATAAATCATACTCGGATTTTCAACTGTGTGAGGGTCAGTGTCCTTAAACCACCCCCCACCGTTGTTGAAGGGTCAATAGTAATGTCATTTTAAATTTGTTTCCTGATTTTCATACAATTTTTAAAGATTACACTCCATTTATAGTTATTACAAAATATTTCTTCATGATATACAAATACATCTTTGTATGCTATCTTACACCCAATAGTTTGTACCTCCACCCCTATACTGCCCCCCGCCCCAAACTGGTAGCCACTAGTTTGTTCTCTGTATCTGTGAGTCTGCTGCTTTTTTGTTATAGTCACTAGTTTGTCACATTTTTTAGATTCTACATATGTGATATCATACAGTATTTGTCTTTCTCTGACTTATTTCACTTAGCATAATGCCCTCCAAGCCCATCCATGTTGCTGCTAGTGGCAAAATTTCATTCTTTTTTATGGCTGAGTAATATTCCATTGTATATTCCATGTACCGCATCTTCCTTATCCATTCATCTGTTAATGGACACTCAGGTTGCTTCTAACTGTAATGTCATTTACAACTACACATTTTAATCATCTGGGAGATTTTTTTAAATGATGGATGAGATTTTTATTGAATGGTTGGGCTAGGGTTCAGCTATCAGTACTTTTCTGAAAAGTTTCCCAAGTGGATATAATATACAGCCAGAGTAAATAACTGTTATATGTATGTTTAACCGGAAGGTGCATATTAGCTAGTGATAGGAATTATCTTTGAAGGGTGGGATTAAAGAGAAAAGTAAGAAAATGGAAAATTTCCTTTTTCCTGTTGTAATACTTGTGTATAAAGTTTTTTCCAGTGAATACATATTACTTTTATAGTTTAAAACAAAACTTGAAAAATATTAAGCAATATAAGTTGTTATTAACATCAACTTTGGCAGTCAGACCTGAGCTCAAAATCAAGTTATACCATGTACTAGCTTTGTAACTTTGGGTAAGTCACTAAACATTGATGAGTCTCCAAGTTCTCATGTGTAGAATAGGGCAAATTACAGCACCTACCTTATTTCCTTGTGATGATGAAATGAGGTAATGTGTATAAGGTACCTCAAACAGTATGCAGCACATAGTAAGCATTTAGTAAATAGTGCTGTTACTGTCATGCTGTGGCCATAGGTTTCAAAAGTGCAGATACATCGTGGAGCAAGAGGACAGAAAAGTCCATTGAATTTGGCCAAAGGGGTTAATTTGTGACTTGTAGAGTGAGTTTACTAGTGTGCAGAGAGCAGAAGCCAGTTTTCTGGGAGGTTAAGGAGTAAGAGGATGAGAAGAAAGTTGAAGCAGGGAGCCACATACTTTTAAAATATGACATTGAAAGAAAGGAGAAAAATAGGGTGCTATCCAGAGGGAACAGTGACACCAAGTGGAAGATTTTTCAAGAGAGCAGAAACCTTTGTGCGTATTTAAAGTTGAGAAGTGGGACCAGGATTAATGAAATGGAATGATTGATTGATGCAGAAACAAGATCTAGAAGTCATGACATCAAAGAAAACAGCTGGAGGAATTAATCTTGGCAAGAGAAGGGAGCGTCTCAAACAAGGAAGAACCAAATAAGATGACTAGATGAATATTTTGAGATAAAAAGAAGAGATTAGGTAGTTTATATCTGACTGCCTTGATTTCTATATATTTATTTGTGAAATAACTTACTATGTGCCAGATACTGTGCTAGGCCCTGGGTACAAAACAGTATGCAAAACTGTCCTTTCATGGATGGTGATTTTGTTTTAGCTATTCTCTGTAGCATTTATTATCGTGTGACAACATACCTAAGTTTGCTCTTTGAAGGTCTCTCCCTACTTGAGTATAGCCTATATAGTGACAAGGGAGTGACTTGTTCCTGGTGTAGCCCTGGTATTAAAATACCAGGCATATAGTAGGTGCTGATGGATATTTACTGAATAACTAAATGAAATATTACCTACTATATGCCAGACATTTAGCCCACTTTAACTCATTTAATCCTCATGATAACCCTGAAAGGTAGACGTTACTAATGCCATTTAGAGATTAGGAAACAGTCTCAGAAAGATTATATAAATTCCTTCATGGAGTTTTTTTTAAATAATTTTTTCTTAGTGCATTTTAAAAATTTTATTTATTTACTTATCTATTTATTTTGGTTGTGCTGGGTCTTAGTTGCACCATGCATGCAGGGTCCCAGGTTTCCCAACCAGGAATCTACCCCAGGCCCCCTGCATGGGGAGCATGGAGTTTTACCCACTGGACCACCAGGGAAGTCCTCTTCATGAAGTTTTTTATGTAGAATAGCTGTCTATAAAAAAGGTTTCGTTAATAATTGGGTACTTTAAGAGTTTTCTACAGTTCTTACAAGGAGAAAAGGAAATGTATGCAATAAGGTTATGCTTTTATTCTATTTCTTATAATTTAGATAATGCTTTCTTTCAATGTGGTCAGGGTCATGTGTATAGAGAGAGAACTTCAGGAATAAAATCATACTTTCAAAGAATAACTGCTGTGTCAGCTCCTTACATATTTACACCAATAGCCCCTTACACCAATAAATGTACTCATACTTACTGCCAATAACAGAGTTTCTCTGTCTTTAGGTTGTTTTCCGAGGAGGTGAAGGGGCTTTGCAAGTCTTGCCTCCCCTGGTAGATGTCATTCCTGAAGCTAGACTAAACTTAGTGATTTACTACCTTCGTCAAGGTAAGAAAAATTTGTCTTGGTCTTGCCTATAATAAGATATTTTAAAACATTTAATCGCTAACTGTGCTACTTGTTTAACTTTTAAAATCAGTCATAATACTATAAAAATATATTTGCAACAGGTTCATAAGATGGAAGAAATTTATTAGTATTTATTTGTTGTGCCTTTTCTCTTTATCCTCTCTTTCCTCTTCTGTTGCTTCCAATCTCTTGCTCATTCTGTTTTTTTCTTTTATTTTTCTGCCCTTTGTTCTTTGTTCATTGTATTTCAGTTTTTCTGTTTCTATTCCTTCCCCTCCCCTGCTTCTTCTTTCTCTTGTGTCCCCCTATGTGTTATGTACATCTACATTTTCTTGAATCTTTTCTTTTTCGTCATTAACTGCCTTTTATTTGCTCTAATTGTCTGCCTTTCTGTTTCTTTGTACGCCCAGCTTCTTATGAGAAATATTATGGTGCAAAGAGAATGTGATATTTGTTGCCCCTAAGTAAGGATAAAATTTTTAGGCACATGTCTAAAGCAGTCTTTTTCTTTTTTTTTTTCTAAAGCATTCTTTTATCTAACGGTTGTGAGTGCAGGGTAGGAGCTACCATGCAGTGGTGCTGGCACTCTGTCATGGACCTTGGACTAACAGTGTGGGCCTTTTTAGGTGCATGGTAGAAACCAACCAGACAACATATTCCTCACTGAGGAAAATGTGTTTATTAGCATAAGAACATGAACTTGCAAATAGTTCTCTCTAATTTGATATATAAGCACAAAGAAATATGCTTTTGGACAAGAATTAAAGCAACACTATATATTTTATAAATTAATTTTTATTCTAAAAATTTCAAACATAAACAAAAGTTAATAGTATGAACACCTAAAATGAACACCCAAATATTCACCCTAGATTCAACAGTCTTCAAGATATCACCAGTCTTTTCTCATTTATCCTCCCTCTCCCTTTTTTGTTGCTGAAATATTTTAAAGCAAATTCCAGACTTCATGTCATTTCACTCCTACAATACTTTATATATCTTTAAAAAAAAGTGGTTGTTTTTCTTATATAATTACAATGCCATTGGCATATACTACCCCAGTCCTTATTTTTAGCTTGAACTTTTAGGTGCTTCATGGCTTAATATGAGTTTCCTATAGATATTAGGTAATCTACTACTCGACATTGAACTTGATGGAGAGTTAGGGGACCAAAAAAAAAAAAAAAACCCAAATCATACTTCCCATGAATGTTTGAAGGATCTTCTCAATTGGGGGACTGTTTCAGAAGAGTTTGCTAGGATACAGACAAGTATGGCTACTTATTTCTTATGTTTCAGATGATGTACAAGAAGCTTATAATTTAATTAAGGATCTGGAACCTACTACTCCTCAGGTAATTGAGAATGTGTTACATTTTTACTTAACCAAATTCTGTTGAAAGGTAGCTGGAAGGTGTATTAGAGAAGATTTCTGCTTGCCAAATCTCAGGAAAGATGGTATATATTGATCTAGGAATGTTATGTTAGACTTTTGATATGAGAATGAATATTCCGGGCTTTTTGATATTTGTAAACTCCCATATATGTGGTCATTTCTTCAAAAAGGTTGAGGTTTGAAAATACTGAAATCTAGAATTCTGCTGAAACTAGGTATAGAAACTTACGCCACCAGTATAATTGTCTGTACTGTGTCTTTGTCCCCTGCTAGGCTGTTAGCTCCTTGCAGGTAAGGACTGTGTCTGTATTGTGTCTCCAACACTGTGTACACTAAGCACACAGTAGGCATCCCATTCATTGAGTGAGAAACTGACTGAAAAATGTTTCCAAGCCTAAATAGGTATGTTTCTCAAAATGCATTAAAAGCTTAAGCATCTTTTGTTCTGTTCTTTTTAAGAGCCCTCTTAAATAAAAATAGTACCCACATAAAGATTGATAGAGCTAAGAAGAGTATCTGTTAAAGAATAAAACCGAGTCTGAAAGGGATACAGTTGAGGCCTTAGGACTCTGAAAGCGAGAATACCTTACAAATGAGAATCAGAAGATACTTTTTTTTTTTTTTTTAGGAAAGGGATCACTAGCAAATGAAGGTTATTATATCATTGGAAAGGGAAAATAATATATATGATGTGGTCACAGAGAATGGCAGTGGCTGACAAGGTGTAAAAATTATTATATAAGCATTTTATTGTTAAATTTTTCCACTGAATTGAAATTAAAAAAAACAAACTTAACTCCTGTGAATGTACACTGAGTTTTTCTGCTTAAGAGTGAGAATTTACAAATATGATGGGTTCTGTTATATGCACACTTTCCTGGGAACCAAATGACAGTCTCCTAATTCTTTCATTCAAACCAGGGATAGAACAGAGAAAAGTGACTTTGGGTAACTTTTGATAATATATATAAAGCATTGAGTTGATGCAAATGATTTATTTGAAAGATATCTCATAGCTCCACATTCCTTTTAAATTAATTAGTGATATTCCATGTTTTTAGGAGTATATCCTCAAAGGAGTGGTCAATGCAGCCCTTGGCCAGGAAATGGGTTCGGTGAGTATAAAATCACTGGTAATCTATAGTTTGCAAAGTTAGAGTGTATGGAAAAGATCAAAATGAATGTCAGAGTTCAACCAGCAGTAAGTGTACAAATAGGCTCTTCTGCAGTTCCTTTTATTTTTCCATATCCTCCGATCCAGATTCCATTGTGCAAAGAATTCTGTTATTTAAAGACAAAGAAAGGGAATTCCCTGGCCATCCAGTGGTTAGGACTCTGTGCTCTCACTGCCAGGGGCCTGGGCTCGATCCCTGGTCAGGGAACTAAGATCCCACAAGCCGTGCAGTGTGGCAAATAAAGTAAAGTAAAAATAAAGCTATAACCCTAAGAATTGCTGCTTTGTTTAAGCAAAAAAAAAAAGCCCAATTGTTAAACAGTGTGTATATCAGCATATGATTGCAAAACTTCATTCTTATTTTCACTGTTTTTTTTTTTAACCTTGCATACTTCTGAGCTATAATTTTGGCATCTGTAAAATGGGAATAATTGTTTCTCTGGGAGAGCTTTTTATAAATACCAAAGCACTGACTAAAATTAAGCTCTTATTCATCTGAATATGGCATAGTAAGTTCTTTTTGGAACAAAGTGGGATATAAATAAATCTTTTTATCTCCAACTCACTCTGAAGTGCTTCATATAGTAGATAGGCAATAAATAGCTACTGAATAAATTAATGATTTTATTTAATAAATACCCCTTGATATAGCCATAGCTCCTACCACAAGGTCTGATATATGATAAAAAGAGCAATAAATATTTGTAAAATGAATGAATGAATGAGTTCATTTAATGAAGGTACTTTTAAGATAGAATTTGGGGATTGGATTTTTTTTTTCTTCTTTTCTATCTGACCCTAAATAGGTTTTAATTCAATTGCAGATTATCATTTTCTAGTTGCTTATGCTAATAAGAATTGTTTATTTGGGGAGGATTTAAAACAAGGGTATATGTTAAATCCTGACAAATATGTTAAAACCATAGAGATTGTAATACAAATAATATATTTTCAGCTTATTCTTCTACATCAGCTCTGCTTTGTTTTTCAGAGGGATCACATGAAAATTGCCCAGCAGTTCTTCCAGTTGGTGGGAGGCTCTGCTAGTGAATGTGGTATGTCTGAATTCTGTACTTGTGAGCATAATTTATAATTGGAGTTGGTCGTATACTGACTGGTGAAGTTTGATTCTCTGTCCAGGGATATATATCTGTTAGGCTTCCTGTTATAAAGTAGGAACTCAGGCAGAGGAGGGAATATTGAATTAGCCCTTCTTAACAGCTCAGCTAAAATGGGATGAGAGGATATATAAATACAGGAAAACAAGTGTATTCTCTAGTTCATTAGAATTTTTAAAATTTGATTCTGTTTTTTTATTTGAACTGTTAACTTTTATTGATTTCTCAAGAGTTGTTTATGTATAAAATTTTTGTCATGCTGTAGATATTTTTCCAGTAGGTCATCTACTTCTGACTTTACCTGTGGTGTTTCCCATGTGAACACATTCAAACCTTATTTATCTTTCCTGCAATGATTTCTTACATGGATATCAAGCTTAGAAAATGCTTTTTTATCCCTGAAGTTATGTAATATTCACCTGTATTTCCCACCAGTAGTTTTTTTTAAAGTAGATAAAGGATTTTTTAAAAAACATTTATTTACTTATTTATGTATTTATTTATTTATTTGGTTTCACTGGGTCTTTTTTTTTTTTCAATTTTATTTTTTAATTTTTTACAATAAACTGCATATATTTAGAGTGTACAGTTTGGTATTCCAGTCTCCCAATTCATTCCCCCCCCAACCCTCCCCACTTTCCCCACTTGGTGTCCATATGTTTGTTCTCTACATCTGGATCTCTATTTCTGCCTTGCAAACCAATTGATTTGTACCATTTTTCTATAGTCCACATATATGTGTTAATATACAATATTTGTTTTTCTCTTTCTGACTCACTTCACTCTGTATGACAGTCTCTAGGTCCATCCATGTCTCTAAAAATGTCCTAGTTTCATTGCTTTTTACAGCTGAGTAATATTCCATTGTATGTATGTACCACATCTTCTTTATCCGTTCATCTGTTGATGGACATTTAGGTTGCTTCCATGTCCTGGCTATTGTAAATAGTGCTGCAGTGAACATGGGAGTGCATGTGTCTTTTTGAATTATGGTGTTCTCTGGGTCTATGCCCAGTAGTGGGATTGCTGGCTCATATGGTAGTTCTGTTTTTAGTTTTGCGAGGAACCTCCATACTGTTCTCCATAGTGGCTGCATCAATTTACATTCCCACCAGCAATGCAAGAGCGTTCCTTTTTCTCCACACCCTCTCCAGCATTTACTGATTGTAGATTTTCTGATGATGCCCATTCTAACCGGTGTGAGGTGATACCTCATTGTAGTTTTGATTTCCGTTTCTCTAATAATTAGTGATGTTGAGCAGCTTTTCATGTGCCTCTTGGCCATCCGTATGTCGTCTTTGGAGAAATGCTTATTTAGGTCTTCTGCCCATTTTTTGATTAGGTTGTTTGTTTTTTTAATATTGAGCTGGATAAACTGTCTATATATTTTGGAGATTAGTCCTTTGTTGATTCATTTGCAAATATTTTCTCCCATTCTGAGGGCTGTCTTTTTGTCTTGCTTATAGTTTCCTTCGCTGTGCAGAAGCTTTGAAGTTTCATTAGGTCCCACTTATTTATTTTTGTTTTTATTTCCATTCCTTTAGGGGGTGGATCAAAAAAGATCTTGCTGTTATTTACGTCGAAGAGTGTTCTTCCTATGTTTTCCTCTAGCAGTTTTATAGTGCCTGGCCTTACATTTAGGTCTTTAATCCATTTGGAGTTTATTTTTGTGGATGGTGTTAAGAAGTGTTCTAATTTCATTCTTTTACATGTAGCTGTCCAGTTTTCCCAGCCCCACTTATTGAAGAGGCTGCCTTTTCTCCATTGTATATCCTTGGCTCCTTTGTCATAGATTAGTTGACCGTAGTTTATCTCTGGGCTTTCTATTCTGTTCCATTGATCTATATTTCTGATTTTGCACCAGTACCACACTGTCTTGATCACTGTAGCCTTGTAGTATAGCCTGAATTTGGGAAGCCTGATTCCACCAACTCCGTCTTTCCTTCTCAAGATTTCTTTGGCTACTCAGGGTCTTTTGCTTTTCCATACAAATTGTAAAATTTCTTGTTCTAGTTCTGTGAAAAATGCCATTGGTAATTTGATGGGGATTGCATTGAATCTGTAAATTGCTTTCAGTAATATAGTCATTTTCACAATGTTGATTCTTCCAATCCAAGAACATGGTATGTCTCTCCATCTGTTTGTGTCGTCTTTGATTTCTTTCATTAGTGTCTTATAGTTTTCTGAGTACAGGTCTTTTACCTCCTTGGTTAGGTTTATATCCTAGGTATTTTATTCTTTTTGTTGCAATGGTGAATGGGATTGTTTCCCTAATTTCTCTTTCTGATCTTTCATTGTTGGTGTATAGAAATGCAAGAGATTTCTGTGTGTTAACTTTGTATCCTGCAACTTTACTGAATTCATTGATTAGCTCAAGTGGTTTTCTGGTGGCATCTTTAGGATTTTCTATGTATAGTATCATGTCATCTGCAAACAGTGACAGTTTGACTTCTTCTTTTCCAATTTGGATTCCTTTGATTTCTTTTTCTTCTCTGATTGCTGTGGCAAGCACTTCCAAAACTGTGTTGAATAGGAGTGGCGAGAGTGGACATCCTTGTATTGTTCCTGATCTTAGAGGGAATGCTTGCAGTTTTTCACCATTGAGAATGATGTTTGCTGTGGGTTTGTCATATATGGCCTTTATTATGTTGAGGTAGGTTCCCTCTATGCCCACCTTCTGGAGAGTTTTGATCATAAATGGGTGTTGAATTTTGTCAAAAGCTTTTTCTGCATCTATTGAGATGATCTTGTGGTTTTTATCCTTCATTTTGCTAACATGATGTATCACATTGATTGATTTGCGTCTATTGAAGAATCCTTGCATTCCAGGGATAAACCCCACTTGATCATGGTGTGTGATCCTTTGAATGTGTTGTTGGATTCTGTTGGCAGTATTTTGTTGAGAATTTTTGCATCTAAATTCATCAGTGATATTGGTCTGTAGTTTTCTTTTTTTGTAGTATCTTTGGTTTTGGTATCAGGGTGATGGTGGCCTCATAAAATGAGTTTGGGAATGTTCTTTCCTCTGCAATGTTTTGGAAGGGTTTGAGAAGGATGGGTGTTAGCCCTTCTCTAAATGTTTGATAAAATTCACCTGTGAATCCATCTGGTCCTGGACTTTTGTTTGTTGGGAGATTTTTAATCACAATTTCCATTTCATTCCTTGTGATTGGTCTGTTCATATTTTCAATTTTTCTTGATTCAGTCTTGGAAGGTTATACCTTTCTAAGAATCTGTCCATTTCATCCAGATTGTCCATTTTATTGGCATATAGTTGCTTGCAGTAATCTCTTATGGTGCTTTTTATTTCTGCGGTGTCCGTTGTAACTTCTCCTGTTTCATTTCTGATTTTATTGACTTGAGTCCTCTCCCTCTTTTTCTTGATGAGTCTTGCTAGAGGTTTATCGATTTTATTTATCTTCTCAAAGAACCAGCTTTTAGTTTTATTGATTTTTGCTTTCTTTGTCTCTTTCATTTATTTCTGCTCTCTGATCTTTATGATTTCTCTGTGTGTACTAACTTTGGGTTTTGTTTGCTCTTCTTTCTCTAGTTTCTTTAGGTGTAAGGTTAGATTGTTTATTTGGGATTTTTCTTGTTTCTCGAGGTAGGATTGTATTGCTATAAACTTCCCTCTTAGAACTGCCTTTGCTGCCTCCCATAGGTTGTGGATCATTGTGTTTTCATTGTCATTTGTCTCTAGGTATTTTTTGATTTCCTCTTTGGTTTCTTCAGTGATCTGTTGGTTATTTAGTAGTGTATTGTTTAGCCTCCATATATTTGTGTTTTTTACAGTTTTTTTCCTGTAGTTGATATCTAATCTCATAGTGTTGTGGTTGGAAAAGATGCTTGATATGATTTCAATTTTCTTGAATTTACCAAGGCTTGATTTATGACCCCAAATGTGATCTATCCTGGAGAATGTTCCATGTGCACTTGAGAAGAATGTGTAATCTGCTGTTTTTGGATGTAATGTCCTATAGATATCTATTAAATCCAGCTGATTTATTGTGTCATTTAAAGCTTGTGTTTCCTTATTAATTTTCTGTGTGGATGATCTGTCCATTGGTGTCAGTGGGGTGTTAAAGTCCCCACTATTATTGTGTTACTGTCAATTTCCTCTTTCATAGTTGTTAGCATTTGCCTTATGTATGGAGGTGCTCGTATATTGGGTGCATATATATTTATAATTGTTATCTCTTCTTCTTGAATTGACCCCTTGATCTTTATGTAGTGTCCTTTCTTGTCTCTTGTAACATTTTTTATTTTAAAGTCTCTTTTATCTGATATGAGTATCGCTACGCCAGCTTTCTTTTGATTTCCATTTGCATGGAATATCTTTTTCCATCCCCTCACTTTCCGTCTGTATGTGTCCCTAGGTCTGAAGTGGGTCTGTTGTAGACAGCATATATATGGGTCTTGTTTTTGTATCCATTCAGCCAGTCTGTGTCTTTTGGTTGGTGCATTTAGTCCATTTACATGCAAGGTAATTATCGATATGTATGTTCCTATTACCATGTTCTTAATTGTTTTGTTTTTGTTCTTGTAGGTCCTTCTCTTCTCTTATGTTTCCCGCTTAGAGAAGTTCCTTCAGCATTTGTTGTAGGGCTGGTTTGGTGGTGCTGAATTCTCTTAGCTGTTGCTTGTCTGTAAAGCTTTTGATTTCACCATCGAATCTGAATGAGATCCTTGCTGGGTAGAGTATTCTTGGTTGTAGGTTCTTCCCTGTCATCACTTTAAATATATGGTGCCACTCCCTTCTGGCTTGCAGAGTTTCTGCTGAGAAATCAGCTGTTAACCTGATGGGTGTTCCCTTGTATGTTGTCGTTTTTCCCTTGTTGCTTTTAATAACTTTTCTCTGTCTTTAATTTTTGTCAATTTGACTACTCTATGTCTTGGCGTGTTTCTCCTTGGGTTTATCCTGCCTGGGACTCTCTGCACTTCCTGGACTTGGGTAGCTATTTCCTTTCCCATGTTAGGGAAGTTTTCAACTATAATCTCTTTCAGTATTTTCTCAGGTCCTTTCTCTCTCTCTTCTCCTTCTGGGACCCCCATAATGTGAATGTTGGTGTGTTTAACGTTGTCTCAGAGGTCTCTTAGGCTGTCTTCAGTTCTTTCCATTCTTTTTTCTTTATTCTTTTCCGCATCAGTGATTATCATCATTCTGTCTTCCAGGTCAGTTATTTGTCCTTCTGCCTCAGTTAATCTTCTATTGGTTCCTTCTAGTGTATTTTTCATTTCCGTTATTGTGTTGCATATCTATGTTTGTTTGTTCTTTAATTCTTCTAGGTCTTTGGTAAACTGTTCTTGCAACTTTTTGATCTTTGCATCCAATCGTTTTTCAAAGTTCTGGATCATCTTCACCATCATTATTCTGAATTCTTTTTCCGGAAGAGTGCCTATCTCCTCTTCATTTAGTTGTTTTTCTAGGGTTTTATCTTGTCCCTTCATCTGGTACAAAGTCTTTTGCCTTTTCATTTTCTGTGTCTTTCTGTGGCTGTGATTTTCAGTTCCACAAGATGAAATACTGCTGATACTGCTTGATGCTGCTGTCTGCCCTCTTGTGGAGAGAGCTATCTAGGAGGCTCGTGGGTGCTTCCTGATGGGAGGGAGTGATGGTGGGTTGGGCTGGGTGGGTGGAGCTCAGTAAAACTTTAATCTGATTTGGTGGGTGGAGCTCAGTGACACTTTAAGCTGCTTGTCTGCCAATGGGTGGGGCTGTGTTCCCACCCTACTGGTAATTTGGCCTGAGGCGACTCAGCACTGGAGCTTACAGGCTCTTTGGTGGAGCTTACAGGCTCTTTGGTGGAGCTAATGATGGACTCTGGAAGGGCCCACGCCAGTGAGCACTTCCCAGAACCCCTGCTGCCAGTGCCCCTGTCTCCTCGGTGAGCCACAGCTGCCCCCACCTCTGCAGGCAACCCTCCAACAACAGCAGGTAGGTCTGGTTCAGTCTCCTATGGGGTCACTCCTCCTTCCCCCTGAGTCCTGGTGAGCACACTTTTTTGTGTGCCCTCCAAGAGTGAAGTCTCCATTTTCCCCAGTCCTGTGGAGGCCCTGCAATCAAATCCCACTGGCTTTCAAAGTCTGATTCTCTGGGGATTCCTCCCCCCATTGCTGGACCCCCACATTAGGAAGCCTGACCTAGAGCTCAGAACCCTCAGGACTTCTTCTGTATAACTGTTCTTCAGCTTGTGAGTCACCCACCCAGCATTTATGGGATTTGATTTTAACGCGATTGCGCCCCTCCTACCATCTCATTGTGGCTTCTCCTTTGTCTCTGGATGTGGGTTGGGTTTTTTTTGGTGAGTTCTAGTGTCTTTCTGTTGATGTTTGTTCAGCAGTTGGTTGTAATTCTGGTGCTCTTGCAAGAGGGAGTGAGTGCACGTCCTCCTACTCCGCCATCTTGATTCTGACTCTTCACTGGATCTTAGTTGCAGCTTGTGAGCTCCTTAGTTGCAGCTTGAGGGCTCATTAGTTGCAGCTCTCTGTCTCTTTAGTTGTGACGTGTGAACTCATTAGTTGTGGCATGTATATGGGATCTAGTTCCCTGACCAGGGATTGATCCTTGGCCCCCTGCATTGGGAGCGTGGAGTCTTAACCACTGTGCCACCAGGGAAGTTCCCCACCAGTAATTTTGTGGCTTCATCACTCAAGATTCAGAGTAAGATTTGAGAAAGAGATCTAAAAATGGCTAATAGTTAGCTAATGAGAACCAGTATGGCTGTCTGTACCAGTTGTCCATGGCTGGCGTCTGTTCTGATCAACAGTGTTCATGCTGAACTGATTGTTAAAATATTCTAATCACCCCTGGATATTCATTTTCTTTCAAATGTTTCATCAAAACCATTTATTGATAATACTATCTTTCCCCACTTCAATTCATTCATGCAACAAAAAATCGTTGAGGGTGTTGGGGATACAGCAGTAAACAAAACAAACCAGTCCCCCTCTCCTTATGCAGTGTACAGTCTAGTGAGAACAGGCTATAAACATAATAAATAGACTGTATAGTATATCTGACTGTGATACGTGTTATGGGGGAAAAATTGAACAGAGGAGGGAGGATTTGGAGTGACAGTGGTGAGGGTGGGGTATTCCTCTGCCACTTCAAATAAGAATCTGTTATCAGACAAAAATTGGTCAGGATCAGGATCAGATAGTTCTGTGGCAAATTATTTCTCCATTTGAGATCAGAAGTGTTAGGTTGTCTTGGATGAGCAATGATGGGTGCTAAGTCACATTAGTTGAGTGTGCAGTTGATAGAGTTGGGTGAGGGAATCAAAGATCTGGGGAAAACTGTAGCCTGTAGGACATGTGCTCATATTGGACTCTGAGAGTTTACCACAAGAGAGATTATTGGTCATTCTTGAGTACTGTGACCTCCATCATGCTGAGGTTTTGCCCATTGAACAGAATCTGTAATTTCAGAATCTAGAAGGATGTCTTGGAGTGCATTCCTGTCTCTAAATTATCAAATAATTCAAATTTCAGCTAAAGAGAACTTTTAGTTTCATGAATACACCTGGTTTCTTTTCCCATTCCATTTCAGATACAATACCAGGGAGACAGTGCATGGCTTCATGTTTCTTCCTGCTTAAGCAATTTGATGATGTCTTGATTTACCTCAACTCATTTAAGGTCAGTGTAGAATTTTCTAAATGACTTTGTATACAAAATACTGTACATAATATGTCACAGATAAGACACTTTTAGACATGACCCGTTTACTGTGATGGCAGTACTGGCATCAGATAATTCCTTAAGATTATTTTTGTGTTTACGTCATATAAGTGATATTTTTATATATTATATGTTAATGCTCAATGTGACCTGTTCTTGGGGTGTTTTTCAGAGTTACTTCTGTAATGATGACATCTTCAACTTTAATTATGCCCAAGCCAAAGCTGCAACTGGCAATACCAGTGAGGGTGAAGAGGTGGGTACCTGCTTTTGAAGGCATTTGAATGATTCTATCTAAAAACATTGTTATTGGGGCTTCCCTAGTGGCGCAGTGGGTGAGAATCCGCCTGCCAATACAGAGGACATGGGTTCGATCCCTGCTCCAGGAAGACCCCACATGCCACGGAGCAACTAAGCCCGTGTGCCACAACTATTGAGCCTGTACTTTAGAGCCCGTGAGCCACAGCTATTGAGCCCATGTGCTGCAACTACTGAAGCCCACGTGCCTAGAGCCCGTGCTCCACAACAAGAGAAGCCACAGCAATGAGGAGCCCACACACCACAATGAAGAGTAGCCCCCACTCTCCACAACTAGAGGAAGCCCATGCACAGCAAAAAAGACCCAACACGGCCAATAAAATTAATTAATTAATTAAAATAAATAAATAAATAAATGAAAACATTGTTATCTTTTTCTCACTGAAATAAAATGTTTAATGGTAAAGGATTACTAAAAGTTCCATTGTTCTTAGGTTACATTAAAAAGGACAATATAGGGGAGTAATAAATTGGGAGACTGGGATTGACATATACACACTACTGTATATAGACTAGATAACTAATAAGGACCTACTGTCAGCACTGGGAACTCTACTCAGTACTCTGTAATGACCTATATGGGAATAGAATCTAAAAAAGGGTGGGTATATGTGTATGTATAACTGACTCACTTTGCTGTACAGCAGTATAGTTGATTTACAACAACACTGTAAATCAACTATACTCCAATAAAAAATTTAATTAAAAATAAAATTAAATTTAAAAAATGTACAATATAAATAGACGTATAGATTTTATAACCATATTCATGTTTTCCTTTTTTGGATAAATTTTGTAAAAAACATAACATACATGGAGAAAAGTATACAAATCAAAGTACACAGATTGATGAATATTTAAAGTGAACGTACCCAAATAGTCAGTACCCAAATCATGAAACAGAGTATTATCATAACCTAGGAAACCCTCTCATCTCCTTTTTGAGTCAATCCCTTTCCCCCAAGGCTAACCACTATCTTGACTTGTAACTCCATAGACTGATTATCTGAATGATTCAAAATAATTCAATTGAATTATTTACTTCAATTTTGTTATTCAACAAATTACTCAACTTATTATTATTTAAATTCCAAGCATTTTCCAATTTCCATTATGTTTCAAAATGATCTTTTCATTATCTTTGTGAGTTATCCTAAAACATGTTTCATGAGTTTCAAGTATATATGTTATCCTTTCCAGGTTATTTTATTTTCATCTCTAACTTAATTGTATTGTGGTCATAGAGTGTGGTCTGTATAACACCAATCCTTTAAAATCTGTTGAGACTTGCTTTATTGCCCAGTAGCACATGCAGTTGTTAATTATTCTGTTCATATCTTCTATATGCTTACCAGTCTCATTCACCTTGTGATATCAATAACTGAGAGAGGTGTGTTAAAATCACCACACAGTTTTGTCCTTCATTTTCTTAGCAGCCTGTATAAAATTTAGTCATTTATAATGCTTGTTAATGTAAGGCAAGCTGCTATGGGTATTTTTACCATAAAAGCATCTTCATGTTTATTCCCTTTTTCTTCCTCTTGTAGGTTTTCCTTTTAATCCAAAGTGAGAAGATGAAAAATGACTACATTTATCTCAGTTGGCTCGCGCGGTGCTGTGAGTCTTCTTTTAAATGTTATAGAGGAATCCTCCTTTTATTGAGTGTTTTCTAGTTTTGTTTTGTAGGATGAGTAAACTCTGAGATTGTGTTGTTAGTGCTGCTCGGTAAGGGTGGCCATGTACATGTGTTATGTAAGTTTACCCTGTGACTAGTTCTACCATATGACATTGACCTAGCATGAACAGTCCTAAAAGACGCTAACTTCTTCCATTAGCCTGTTAAAGCTTTCAGAGTCCCAGTTTACATTGTTTTTTGTTAAATGATATTGTTATGCTAATTTTACCTTTTCACTATGGTGCAGACCTGAAAAGTGGTAAAATGTCAAAAACATAATTTTTGTACTATGTAGCCTATCATCTCTGTCTGTCTGTCTGTCTCTCTCCACTATCTTTTCTTGCTCCTTTTTTTCACTTGGATTTAAAATATTCACTGAGTTTTTGACATCATGGGAAAATTTTAGCACTTAGGACTTTTTAAAAATTAATTAATTAGTTTATTTATTTATTTTTGGCTGCATTGGGTCTTTGTTGCTGCACACAGGCTTGCTTCTCTTGTTGCGGACCTCGGGCTCTAGGCATGCGGGCTTCAGTAGTTGTGGCTCGAGGGCTCTAGAGCGCAGACTCAGTAGCTGTGGTGCATGGGCATAGTTGCTCCACGGCATGTGGGATCTTCCCAGACCAGGGCTCGAACTCGTGTCCCCTGCATTGGCAGGTGGATTTGTAGCCACTGTGCCACCAGGGAAGTCCCTAGTAATTAGAACTTCTAAGTGAGGCTGAAACTGTATGAGTGGGATTGAATTAGTGATAGCAGGTGAGCAAAGTGGGAACCATTGGAAATCAACCCAATCTAAAAAGACATAATGATGTGAAGCCTAACAAGTATTATAAGTATGGTAGAGTTCTGTTGGGGAACCAGCTTAATGCCAACATTGCAAGCTTTCCACCTAAGAGCTGTTTAACATTACTTTGTGTATTTGTAACATAGAACCAAATCCACAGACTAGCAAGATGCAAAAGTGTATTTCTTATACATTTAAAAAGCATAAATCTTCGTTTCTCTTTGTAGATATAATGAATAAGAAACCAAGACTAGCCTGGGAACTTTATCTCAAGATGGAAACCTCTGGAGAGTCCTTTAGCCTCTTACAGCTCATTGCTAATGACTGCTACAAGGTGAGTCTGAGTGAGGCTAAGGGGAAAGTGAAGATCAGTATCACATTGCTCCATTGAATAAATACTAGGGGAAAGTGTCTTAGAGATTAAATGGCTATAGGTGAGAGGATTCGCATAGTGATGTCAGAAATGTCATCCCTTTTATGAATGAACTGAACTCAGAGATAGACAGCATTTCAGGGTCTTATGTGTACATAAAACATGTATACATATAAATGAAATATGAAATAATGTATATGAAATAGTGTTTTAGAGAGGAGGTTTTATTTGATTAATTATTTTAATTTTCTTTTTTTTTTAATTTATTTATTGGCTGTGTTGGGTCTTCGTTGTTGCGTGCAGGCTTTTCTCTAGTTGTGGTGGCTGGGGGGGACGGTTCCCTTTCTCTTTGCGGTGGCTTCTCTTGTTGTGGAGCATGGGCTCTAGGTGCAAGGGCTTCGGTAGTTTCGGCACTTGGGCTCAGTAGTTGTGGCTCGAGGGCTTAGTTGCTTCCTGGCATGTGGGATCTTACCGGACCAGGGATCGAACCTGTGTCGCCTGCATTGGTAGGCAGATTCTTAACCATTGCACCACCTGGGAAGTCCCTAGAGAGGAGATTTTAGATTTGCAAAGGCTGTGAATCTTTAGGTACCATGCAAGTAGAGATATTCATCTGGTAGTTGGAAGTTTGGTTCTGAAGCTCAAGAATGATGTCCTCTGACATCAAGAGACAGATTTGGAAAAATCATCACCACTTCAGTAGTAATTGAAACCCTAAAAACAGTGAAATCACCCAGATAAGGGAGTAAAGTAAGAAGAATAGAGAGTTGCAAACCAAATCTTTGGGAAAACCATGGCGCAAATAGTAGACAGGAAAGACAAAGGAACCAGGAAAAGAGAGTGAAAGAGCAGTCAGATTTAGTAAAGGATGCGCTGGGGGGTGGGGGTGGGGATTAGAAAGACAGAGAGGAGGGAGGAGTTTGGGGCCCTATCCTGAAATTCTGGAAAACTCCTATTTTGGGAATATTTCTTCCTGTTCAAAAGACAGGAAAACATCAAGTAAAAAGAGTCTAGTATCAAATTAATTAATAATATCTCATTTCAAAGTGAGTCATTACAAAAATAAAGCTAATCATTGTCAATGGAAAAGGTTTTAAAACATAGGAAACTTGAAAATGTTTAATAGAACTTGGTGGATGGCAATGATATTAAGTGAGTTAGGGAAGACAGAGGAAAAGAAAACACTAAAAGACAGGAATTTAGTTCAATTTTAGATGTATTAAATCTGAAGTGTGTTGGGGCTCCCAGGTAGAGGTATTACATGTGGGAAATTATCAGGGTGTGCCTGGAGCTTAGGTATTCATGTGAGAGGTTTGGATTAGAAATGTGGCTTTAGAAATTAACAGTAGTTAATGACGGTAGTAGTAGCTGCAGCAGTAGCAGGAGTAGCAGTGGAATATGGGAGAGAATGAGATTAACCAGTGAATGGGGTGAGGAACCACGTGGAACACCAGTATTCAAGGGATAGAAATAGAAAGAAGAGTCAGTGAAAGAGACAGAGGATGAAGATGAACAGAAGGGGAAAAAAAGAACCAGGAGAGAGAGGAAAAAAGTTTTTCATTACTCTTTTTCTTGTTTCTATTTTATCAAATGCTAAGGAAGGAAAATGTCAAATCTGCAACTAAATGGAATTTCATGAGGCCTGAGAAAGCACTAGTAGACACAGAAGAGAACTGAATAAGGAAGCAGATTCAATGAGAATAACATAGCCCACAAACTTTAAAAAACTGATGTATGATTTCATATTTGTAACATTCTTGAAATGACAACAGTATAGAGATATAGAAAAAAATTGGTGATTGCCAGAGGTTAGGGATGGTCAGCTATGAGGAGAGTACAGCTTTGTGGTGATGGAATAGTTCTGTATCTTGATAGGGGTGGTGAGTACATGAATCTGCACATTTGATTAAATGACAGAACTGTGCATACATGTTGCAGTGATGTCCATTTCGTTCTGTGATATTGTACCATAGTTGTGTAAGCTGTAATGGTGGAAATTGGTTGAAAGGTACCTGGGACCACTTTTTTGTAACCTTCTGTAAATTTGTAATTATTTCAAAATAAAAAGGCTTTAACAGATGACCCAACTAGAACTATATCCAACAATATAGATAAATCATAAAAACGTATGCAAGATGCAAAAGAATATTTACAGCATTATTTCACATAGCTAACGTACGAAGAGGCAACACTCAGTTATATTGTCTAAGGATGTATACCTAGCTGATAAAACTATAAATAAAGTCAAAGAACTGATGACCATAAAAGTCAGACTAGTAATTACTGAAAATAGGGAAAGAGGGGGTTGTGGTGTGAAAGTGACACACAGAGCTTTTGTTTTGCTGTCAGTGTTTTGTTTCTTGACCTGGGTGGTAGGTATACTTGTATTGACATTATAGTCATTAAACTGCGCATGTATGTTTCCCACACCATTTTGTGTGTTACTTTACCAAAAAAAATTTTTTTAGGACACAGGAAGAAGGAGTAACCTTGAAAAGGAATAAGAACACTTCTTTCTGTGAGATAAGCAGAAAAGAGGGGAGGAGTGATGAAGGTACAAGTATAATTTGACCTGAAGGAAGGAAAGTTATGTCTTCTCTATGAAGTATAGAAAAAAAGCTAAGCTAAGAATGCAGTAGAGGTCTTAAGTAAATTGGCAAAGGTTTAAAACAACAGTTTTCAGGAAAGGAAAAGTAACTAAACCACCTGAGTGAGGAGGATTGCCCAGCAACTTGAAGACTTCAGAGAAATTGGTAACACTGTACATTTTTGATTGCCCATCAGGAAACCTCATCTAAGCAGAATTTAATGATAGTCAGCATGCTGTACGAGGCCAAGGAAGTGTATAGTGTATTTGGGAAAGAAGTTTGTCAAAATGAATTAAATGTTTAAAAGTTTGCTGTTAAGGAGTCAGTATACATCAAGGCATTCTGAGACTTTAGGGACAAGGTCAGGGAAAGAGCATCCTCTTTTGTGGAACATGATCATATTAGCATAAAATGAATAATAGTAGTCATCTACAGAATGTGTGGAGGAAACTTGAAAAATAATCAGTTCAAATCACAGTCATCAGAGTTTATCCTCAAGATTAGAATATAGTTAGAAGAAATGACAAATGTTTTGATTACAGCATAATTTGATTATATGTAGAAGAAATGTTATATTGTTGAAAACTTAATGAAGGTAAAGGGATTTAAATTGAACCAATGTATACAAACTGTGATTTGCCTTCTTGTAATAAGAAATTGAAATTTATCTAATTTGCTAACTGAGAATGTTGTTATTGCCCATGCACTTATTTTATATAGTTCTGTTTTATGGTATCTTAACGTTTAGTTTCATTCTGTGCGATCTTTTGACTACAAGTATTACCACAGTACTTTCTTTTATTCAGATGGGCCAGTTTTACTACTCAGCCAAAGCATTTGATGTCTTAGAGAGGCTGGATCCCAACCCTGAATACTGGGAAGGCAAGAGGGGTGCCTGTGTAGGCATATTCCAGATGATCTTAGCTGGGAGAGAACCCAAGTAAGTAGACAGACAAGAGACACTACCTCTATGCGTTTCCTGGTTCCTGGGGGATGAGAATTGCTTTCTTGGATAACGTCTTCTGGAAACTAGAAGTGATGCTTTAGAATGATGAATAAAAGGTTAAGTTTTATATTTCTATCTGACCTTTTTCCTCCAGAATTTTTATTTTATAGAATCAGATTATTCAAAATATTGGGCACATGGAGTATACTACAGCTCTCAAATATAAGAGAAAGATGTATATTTGGCTCCAGATGAATTGCCATTTCATAAACCGTGTCTTTTTCAATCTCTTCTGCTCTTTTCTTTGACTCTAGACTTTTTTCTTGTGTCTCTTAGTTTAGACCTCAAAGAATTAGAAATGGAGTGAGTATGATTAACAATTCTTTTTTTTTCTTTTACTTTCTCATATTCCAGGAAATACTGAGACATTAGACTACATACAATTATGTGGCATTATAGCTTCATTTATAATAAAAGTTAAACTACTTAAAACTAAATTCAGTTTTCTGAAAATAATTTCATGGAATGTATTTGTTACTGATGTATGAATGGAAGATATGACTATTTTATAAGTAAATAATCTATCAAAAATTGCTTCCTGCCTTGTATCTACTTCTAGTCTTAAATAAAAGTTTAAAAGAACTTGGGTAGTTGAAAGAAGATGCTTGAGGGGAAATGTAGAAAATATGAGAGAACTCTTAGGGAAGAGGATCAATAGGCAGTCATCTATAAATTTGATGAGGTAATAGGGAAGTTTTAGTATGCATTACTTAAAACATGAGTTTTAATTTTAATTGAATTTAAATTACTTAAAATATAAATACTGGACATTGGTCAAATCTTGGTCCTTACCTTTCCTCACTTCCGTATTTATTAATATATTATTTTTCTTAAAGAGATCATCTATCTCTGGCTTTGTAAAATTTTACAGATATGGTAGTGACACCCAGTTTGGGTTGATTACCACCCTAAACAAAGGAGAAATCTGGGACTCAGTAAAGTTAAGTGACTTGTTAGCACAGAACTGGAATTTGAACCCAACACTTTGTACCCAGCTCCTTGATATACACTTTCTACTTTGTCATACAGAATAAGCATAGAAATGGAAATATGTATGTCAAAAAGAGAGAGATATATATTTTATAAGTAAACAAGGAAAACTTGGATTGGTGAGAAGGATTTCACAGCATTTCCATTTACTATGGCAGCATAAGAGTAGAAGGCTATGAATGGTCTGTGAACACACAGTGAAAGAGTAAGCAAAAATGCCCTGCCAGAGGATATGAAGAACAGTCACAAGTTTCTTTACATGTTAATTTGCATTCTTTTTTGAAACACTTTGTCTTTTCAAATCTTTTCCTCAGGGAGACCCTTCGAGAAGTGCTCCATTTACTAAGAAGCACGGGTAACACCCAAGTAGAGTACATCATCCGGATCATGAAGAAATGGGCCAAAGAAAACAGAGTGCCTGTCTAAAATAGCCCAGAGTCCTAAGGAACCAGTCACCACTTTGACATAAAAGTGGAAATCATTTTCCTCAAGTTTATGTAAGATATGGGGCTCTATTTTATTGACACTTCCTTCCTTGCTCTTCGAGCCTCAAGATCAGTGACTGGCCTACTTAGACCAAGCCTCCTGGCTGAACTAGAGCCACTGTCTGTGCTACGGCTCTGGTATGATCTGACGAGCAATAAGGCTTTGGACTTGTCTAGTGCCTTTCTTCTAAAAATACTCAGAGTACTCTTATGTAATTTACTGACTTTAAGGAGAATGGCATCACTTTTTTTCTATATTAGCATTCCATGGCATTTTCTCCAAGCTGCAATAACAAATGCCTTTAATGCTCAAAGGCCACCATCATTATGTCATCTTAATTTTAGCCATCTATGTACATGATCCTGTTTTACAGGGAAATTCCATAAAAAGTTTTGTATTACATCTCTGAATCTTGGGAGAGCAGAGGTTATAAATAGCTACATGATTCTAAGAAAGGCAGTAAGATCCTTTATCAAACTGTCCAGTCATTAATAGATAATTAGGCTTATGGAATTACTCTTTCAGTAGTTGAATTCTTGATGATAATAGCATGGTTACAGTAGAGTAACGTGAATATTGCAGTTTTTAAAGGTGAGTACTGTGAAGAAAATCTGTGTGGTACATTTAAAGATATTCAGGAAACAAAGTGTACAAATCTCATCAGTCACTTCATTATATTTTAGGTAACATAACAGGTTGGGTTTTTTCTTCATATATCTTGCTGAATAAACATCAATTTTTGAAAGTAGGGCTACAAAGATTATTTTATTTATTAATGTAATGATAATAGAAAATGGATTGTGTAGAGCCCTTTGAGGGGTTTCCTAATGGCTGGACTCTTCGTCCTAAGTCATATACCAGCCTGATGTTTCTGAGCTCTCAGCAATGTAAACCTGTTACACAACTGAGCATTTTTAGGCTCACAACCTATTTTCATAAGATAGGCCTACATGTTTTATGTACCAGATTACCTTTGTTTCTATATTACATAATTTTTTTTCTGTTAGTTTAAGGCACCAATATTACAGGTGTAGAAAGTGCAGAGCCATCCCTATCCAGGATGAGAACTGAGCGTCATAATTTCTTGAAGCACTAAAGAAGAATTCCTGTAAGAACTGTGTCAGTTTTTCCACCTATACCCCCAGCATCCACTGTGGAAGAAGAAGCTGTGTATAATGGAGATGGGAACATGGCAGGAGTCGGAGAAGCTAAGGAGAGAAGTCACTGATGGCAGAGAGCCTCTGCCTTCTGGACAGGTGCAAGGGGTTCTTCCAGCTCTGCTTAGGAAGGTGGCCAGTTTTCCAGCCTTTTATTTAGACCCAGATCTATTCAATTCAGAGCACAAATCAAAATAAACTGGCCTGAGTAACTGAATTTTAGAAAACAAAGTTGTATCATTTTTCATATGCCAAAGTTTCTGTTTCCTTATGTTGTTTCTGCTTTTTCAGTAATCGGTTCTCAGTATCTAAGTTACTAAGTGGGTCAGATCTGGACAGAACCTGCTGTATAATCTTTAGAATCCTTGTGATTCTTACTTACCTCACTTAAAATATTAGGGAACTTAATAGTAGAAAAAGACACATGGAACAGTTCAGTGGTTCTTAGCAATGAAATTTGTCTTCCAGTTAATTGCTATTATTTTCAAATTTCCTATTCTTGGAAACTTTTCCACTGATGGTGATTTTCTTTTAAATGAGTTCTTGTTGAACTTAACACTTTAGCTTCTTCCTGCCATTTTCCTGTTTTCTGGGAAAAAATAGATATTCCAAAAGGAGCAATTCCCAGAATTTTAGATTAACTTTTTAAAAAGTTTTTAATCTACAGAATTGAGCCAATAAAATAAATACAGGCTAGTTTAAGAGAGATACTATCCAATTCTGTTATTAAGGATAGCAGCTTCTGAAACATCTTGGTGGGGCCTCAAGATTGCAGAGTAGTGTTGCATGGAAAGGGGGGTGTTCCAGGCTTAGGAATGTAGTGTAATGTGTACAGGTCTTAGCATCAAGGTACTCTTTATAATCTGTAGCAGATATTAGTTGCAAATGGAAAAAATTTTTAAATTATTTTTTGTACTTCAAAAGAATTATTATATTCCACTGTAACATATTCAAATTAAAGCTTATTGTTTGGTTATTTATAGTATGCTGTTGAGTGTGGTTAAGCGTGGGCCCTGGGTGTGTCATGTGCCTTTTCTTCTCTCCTGACCCCCAGAGTGAAGGGGGAACACAAAGTTTTGGGCTCCACTTACTCTTTTTGAGAGGAAAGTAGATATCCCCTAAGACACCTTGTCCACTAAGGCCTGTGGTTCCTGCTCAATCATATTAGATTTGTCTCTTTACTGAGTTACAGCGCATTCCAGAAGTTGTTTGACCAGTGCATAGTATAACACCTCATATGCAGAAAGCTCCCAAATAGTTGTTGACTGAGTAATTAAATATACAGTAACTGGTAGAGCAGGGGACTTGTGAGACCTGACCTCATGTATTCTGCTTCCCATCTAATTGTTGTTTATGGTGCGCCAAGCATTTACTAGGTGCTATGGGTGCAAAGAGAAAGAACGCAGTCCTGATCCTTAAGAAACTCAGTCTAACAGAAGTATACACAACTAAGCACAGTAATGTGTGATGGTTGTCTTGATAGGAATAAGCTATTGAGAGAGAAAATTAGGCAATGGGAATGTTTGGATCCATATATATGGGACACCTCCTACCTCATTTTGAAGAAGCAACGAGAGTAGATCCTGGAACTCAACAGCTAGCAAGATGTCCAGGCTTCCTCCATGTGTGTAGCACATGCAACATGTATCCAAGCACACAGAAGCCAAAGGACTGCTTTTCTTCTTTATGGCTTGATACACTTAAAAAGTTGCAAGCAAGTGGGCATTAAATCACAATAGTTTTATCTACTTTCTAATGGCAAAAATGAATTTCTATCTACTTTCCTGTATTTATGACTCCCTTAATATGGCTTAGATAAATAGCCATCTCTCTTTTTCATCCTGTAAAATACGTCTCAGGTTTATATGTATTTTATGATAATGTCAACCAGTCTTCTGCATATTCAGAGATGCTCTCAGAGAAGCAGGGCTAAAGATTTGATGATGCACCCATAATGTACCTCAACTCCGGACTGCAGGAATATGTGAAGATATGAGACAGTACACAATAAAACCATGGGTAAATACAATCAGGTGATGTGTGCATATTGAATGTATAGTGTATAGACAAGTTTGCACTCTTCTGCATCAAAACCCTTTATTTTTATTTTTTTAAATAAATAAATTTATTTTTGGCTGTGTTGGGTCTCCATTGCTGCGCACAGGCTTTCCCTAGTTGTGGCGAGCGGGGGCTACTCTTCTGTTGCAGTGCTCAGGCTTCTCAGTGCAGTGACTTCTGTTGTTGCGGAGCACGGGCTCTAGGCGCATGGGCTTCAGTAGTTGTGGCACATGGGCTCAGTAGTTGTGACTTGCAGGCTCTAGAGTGCAGGTTCAGTAGTTGTGGTGCACGGGCTTAGCTGCTTTGCAGCATGTGGGATCTTCCCGGACCAGGGCTCGAACCCGTGTCCCCTTCATTGGCACGTGGATTCTTAACCACTGGGCCACCAGGAATGTCCCAAAACCCTTTCTTTAAATAAAGTCTAGATGCCAAGTACCATAAGGACTGTCCTGGTGGTTAGGTCCACCACTCAGGCTGCCTCTCAAGGCAACACAGTTTACAAACCTCCGATATAGGGAAGAAGTACCCTGCTAGGTGAACCTCTGGGAAGAGGACAGTGGGAAGCGCATATGTGGACATCCATGGCATAAACTGTGGATGCATTCGGTCTAATTCAATCCACCATTGTTTTGTATATTGATGTATTCCTGTATTTATTTGGTCAGTTGCTTATATTCCACTGTGTTCCAGAAACAATTTGAGATGTTACCAAATACATACACAATAAAACTTAACAGACAGAAGGCATGTAAGAGTAAAGGAAGCCAATAGTAAAGTTCATACACAAAAGTACATTCCAGAATTACCAAAGATGGGCCAGAAATTCACCTTCAAGCTTCTCACCAACCAAAGCAAAGGGGGAAACACAACCAGATAGAAAATTCAGTCCATCTGTGTAAATGAACTTCCTACAGGGAAAAAAGAAACTGAATTCTCAGGGATCTCTGACTGTTTGTTTGTTTTAATAAATTTATTTATGTATTTATTTATTGGCTGGGTTGGGTCTTCATTGCTGCACACGGGCTTTCTCTAGTTGCAGCGAGCAGGGGCTACTCTTCATTGTGCATGGGCTCCTCATTGTGGTGGCTTCTCTTGTTGTGGAGCATGGGCTCTAAGTGCTCGGGCTTCAGTAGATGCAGCACATGGGCTCAACAGTTGTGGCTCAGAGGCTCTAGAGCCAGATCAGTAGTTGTGGTGCATGAGCTTAATTGCTCCCTGGCATGGGGGATCTTCCTGGAGCAGGGATCAAACCCGTGTCCTCTGCATTGGCAGGTGGATTCTTTTTTTTTTTTTTAAGAACTTTTATTGAGATACAGTTGACATACAATAAACTGCCTATGTTTAAAGTGTACAATTTGATATTTTTTTTTGTGAAGAAATTTTATTAGATTTAAAGAAGACTCAGTTCACCTAAATGAACAAGTTCAGGCATGATAAGAGTAATGATATTTTTTTCTTATTAGTAATGTATATATGGCAATCCCAAGCTCCCAATTCATCCCACTGGCAGGCAGCTTTTTAACCACTGTGCCACCTAGGAAGTCCAGGGATCTCTGATTGTTGATGGGGTTCCAAATCAGGTTTTCTGTAACATAACTTAGACATAACCATAGGCTTAATAAAAATTTCAAGGGAATCATGTTGCATCTCTAAGTATGCACAGGTCTTTCCTACTGTGTATGGTTAAATAATACCCTTCTATTTTTAATTTCCTCTATAGACATATAATTATACTCTGCCAGTTTTTAACTGAGGAGTTGCTATTAATATGGTGGAGTGAGACATGTTATTCAAGTTTTTAAAATTACAGTGTATGGTAGAATGGAAATATAGGTAACTGACCTAGAGAATAATTGCAAGTTACTGTAAAAGCAATGAAATGATGGGATAGTATAGCTTATACATTTACCAAGAAAATTCAACAGTGGTAAACATTGTGGAATGGGTCACACAAAAAAAGGCTACATGGGGGAAGTGAATCTTAAGATGAAACGAAGTATAGAATTTAACTACATAGAGGATAAGTCATCGATTTTGAAGATAACATAAATGAAGACTTGAGTAATATTTACAGACGTTTAATCTTAACTTTATTCCTATTTATCTACTTTCATTTGTTCTTTGGGAAACAGTATGGCCTTTTTTGTAAACTTGTGTTTTCATACCATGACCCAGCAATCCCACTCTTCAGTACATGTTCAAAGAGGTACCCTTGTCCATGTATACCAGGAGATTTGTGCAAGACTGATCCTCACAACACTGTAACCAGGAAAAATCTGGAAACAGCCCAAATACCCATTGACAGGAGAGTGGATAAATAAACTGTGGTAAAGTCATAATGGGATGTTATACAAAATAAATGAACTACAGCTTCTTACAACAACACGAATGAATCTTAGCAATATAGTGCTTACAGCAGTAACTTTTTATAAGTAAAGACAACTCAAGTATAAATATATAATCAAAAGAGAAGCAGAACAAGGAAGTCAAGATGGTGGTGGCCAGGAGTGGGAGAGGCGGGGTGGGGCCCAGGAGACCACACAGAGAAGCATATTAGCTTCAAGCTTCTGTTTTCATGTTGGTGGTGAGCCACGGAGTTTATGCATTAATAAAAGTAAACTATAAATAAACATGCTTTTAAAAATAAATTATAAATAGTTAAATAATAGCGGAACAATGATGAGTATATGTCTTGAACTAAAAATTATGACCAACCCAATCCTGTCTACCTGAGGTAAAACAAAGCAAACATATAAATATATAACCAGAAGGAAATACTCCTAAATGTAAACAATGATTGTCTTCAAATAGTGGAATTAGTTAACTGTACTTCATATTCTCATTTCCTTTCTGTATTTTCCAAATTTTCCACGAGTACATGTTACTTGTTTACCAGAAAAAGACCACTGAAATAACTTTAAAATACTTTTAAAACCAAAGAAGAAATCTTTTCACTCCTGACAAAATTAATAGATCCTTCCTATCATCTAACACCCAGTCCTTATTCAAATTTCCCCAATTGTCCCCAAAGTAGTTTGCTAGAATTAGGATCCAAACTAAGTCAAGCATTGCAAGTAGCTGTTATATCCCCTACCCTTATTTTTAATTTATTTTTTTATTTTTTAAGAACTTTTATTGAGATAAAATTGGCATACAAACTGCATATATTTAAAGTGTACAATTTGATATTTTTTTCCTCATATTTTTTTTCTTAGTAATGTATATATGGCAATCCCAATCTCCCAATTCACCCCACCTTAACTCCCCTGCTTTCCCCACTTGGTGTCCATATGTTTGCTCTCTACATCTGAGTCTTTATTTCTGCCTTGCAAACTGGTTGATTTGTACCATTTTTCTATATTCTGCATATGTGTGTTAATAGATGATATTTGTTTTCCTCTTTCTGACTCACTTCACTCTGTATGACAGTCTCTAGGTCCATCCATGTCTCTACAAATGTCCCAGTTTCCTTCCTTTTTACAGCTGAGTAATATTCCATTGTATATATGTACCACATCTTCTTTATCCACTCATCTGTTGATGGACATTTAGGTTGCTTCCACGTCCTACTATTGTAAATAGTGCTGCAATGAACATTGGAGTGCATGTGTCTTTTTGAATTATGGCCTTCTCTGGGTATATGCCCAGTAGTGGGATTGCTGGGTCATATGGTAAGTCTATTTTTAGTTTTGCAAGGAACCTCCATACTGTTCTCCACAGTGGCTGTATCAATTTACATTCCCACCAACAGTGCAAGAGCGTTCCCTTTTCTCCACACCCTCTCCAGCATTTACTGTTTGTAGATTTTCTGATCGTGATGCCCATTCTAACTGGTGTGAGGTGATACCTCATTGTAGTTTTGATTTCTGTTTCTCTAATAATTAGTGATGTTGAGCAGCTTTTCATGTGCCTCTTGGCCATCCATGTGTCTTCTTTGGAGAAATGCCTATTTAGGTCTTCTGCCCATTTTTTGATTGCGTGGCTTGTTTTTTTGATATTGAGCTGCATGAACTGTTCATATATTTTGGAGATTAATCTTTTGTCTGTTGATTCATTTGCAAATATTTTCTCCCATTCTGAGGGTTGTCTTTTCGTCTTGCTTATAGTTTCCTCTGCTGTGCTTTGTTTCATTAGGTCCCACTTATTTATTTTTGTTTTTATTTCCATTCCTCTAGGAGGTGGATCAAAAAAGATCTTGCTGTGATTTATGTCAAAGAGTATTCTTCCTATGTTTTCCTCTAGGAGTTTTATAGTGCCTGGCCTTACATTTAGGTCTTTAATCCATTTGGAGTTTATTTTTGTGTATGGTGTTAAGAAATGTTCTACTTTCATTCTTTTACATGTAGCTGTCCAGTTTTCCCAGCACCACTTATTGAAGAGGCTGCCTTTTCTCCATTGTATATCCTTGCCTCCTTTGTCATAGATTAGTTGACCATAGTTTATCTCTGGGCTTTCTATCCTGTTCCATTGATCTATATTTCTGTGTTTGTGCCAGTACCATATTGCTTTGATTACTGTAGCTTTGTAGTATAGTCTGAAGTCAAGGAGTCTGATTCCTCCAGCTCCATTTTTTTCCCTCAAAATTGCTTTGGCTATTCGGGGTCTTTTGCATTTCCATAAAAATCGTAAAATTTCTTGTTCTAGTTCTGTGAAAAATGCCATTGGTAATTTGATGGGGATTGCACTGAATCTGTAAATTGCTTTCAGTAATATAGTCATTTTCACAATGTTGATTCTTCCAATCCAAGAACATGGTATATCTCTCCATCTGTTTGTGTCATCTTTGATTTCTTTCATCAGTGTCTTATAGTTTTCTGAGTAAAGGTCTTTTACCTCCTTGGTTAGATTTATTCCTAGGTTTTTTATTCTTTTTGTTGCAGTGGTGAATGGGATTGTTTCCTTAGTTTCTCTTTCTGATCTTTCATTGTTGGTGTATAGAAATGCAAGAGATTTCTGTGTTAATTTTGTATCCTGCAACTTTACCAAAGTCATTGATTAGTTCAAGTAGTTTTCTGGTGGCATCTGTAGGATTTTCTACATATAGTATCATGTCACCCCACCCTAATTTTTTAAATAGACATCCCCTCCCGACTTTTTCCTAAGCCATAGATGTGTGAGAAACTTGGGTCATTTGTGTCGTAGAATGTCTCACATTCCAAGCTTGGTTAATTTCTTCCTCATAGCACTGTAGTGCTTGTTCCTATATCATTCATATTGCCCCCCCCCTTTTTTTTTTGGCTGCGTTGGGTCTTTGTTGCTGCGCTTGGGCTTTCTCTAGTTGCGGCTACTCTTTGTTGCAGTATGCGGGCTTCTCATTGCGGCGGCTTCTCTTGTTGCAGAGCATGAGCTATAGGTATGTGGGCTTCAGTAGTTGCAGCATGCAGGCTCTGTACTTGTGGTACCCATGCCCTAGAGTGCATAGGCTTCAGAAGTTGCAGTGCATGGGCTCAGTAGTTGTGGCTTGCAGGCTCTAGATCACAGGCTCAGTAGTTGTGGTGCATGGTCTTTGTTGCTCCACGGCATATGGGATCTTCCTAGACCAGGGATCAAACCCATGTTCCCTGCAATGGCAGGCGGATTCTTAACTGCTGCACCACCAAGGAAGTCCTCATATTGGCTTTAAACTGATAGTTATATCTAAAGACTGAGTAGATTCAAGTTTAATTACTTTATTCTTTGTAGGTGGTGTTGTGTACTTCCTATTGTGTCATGTCAGGAGACAGACATGTCATGGTGTCTGGCTCTCCCACTTTAGAAGAATTCTATTCTTCTCATTAGTAGACTTGTGTTACCAAAAAAAATTGTAGTCAGTTATTATTATATTTTTAATTTCATCAATAAGAAATTTGGGGAAATTTGTTTTCTCTTTTATCATTTAAATAGTTACATAATATTCTCAATTTGCCTCTTGGCCTGCAAAGCCTAAAATATTTGCTATCTGGCCCTTTACAGAAAGAGTTTGTTGACTTCTGCTCTAGAATATTGCCTTATCTGCCTCAAGAGAAACTTTCATGCAAAGTGTGGTTGGAACAATTAAAGGAAAAATATTTGGGACTTCTCTAAGCTTCCATACTACACAATTACACTTATGTGAAGTATCCAAAGCAGTCAGGTTCATAGAAGCAGAAAGTAGCACGGTGGTTTCCAGGGCTTGGCATAGGCGTGAGGGGGAGGGAATTGTTTAACGATATAGAGTTTCATGTTCTCCAAGATGAAAAAGTTCTGGAGTGAACATTATACATAAAAGTTGTTAAAAGAGTAAATCCTAAGAGTGCTCATCACAAGGAAAAGTTTTTTTTTTTCTATTTCTTTAATTTTGCATCTATACAAGATGATGGATGTCCACTACACTTGTGGTAATCAATTCATTATGAAGTCAGATCATTATGCTGTACACCTTAAACTTACACAGGGCTGTACATCAATTACATCTCAATAAAACTAGAATAAAAAATAAATAAAACATAAAAAAGAAAAAGTTCTGGAGGTCTGTTCTAAAGCACCTTGAAGATACTTACTACTGAACTATACACTTAACGATTAAGATGGTAAATGTTATGCAATGGTTTTTTTTTTTTTACCATTATAAAAAAAAGTAAAGGGACGTAAAAGATATGCCATTGAGATACTAATCAAAGCAAGCTGGAAAGCCTACGTCAATAACCAGACAAAGTAGACTTCAGAGCAAAGAGCCCAGGGAAACCATTTGAATCATTTGCCTTGTTTTTGGACTGACTGTTGATGTTGCTGCCAATATCCTCAACTCTTTGAACAATTGTTCTTGCCAAAAGGCTCATGTTTTGTCTTTGGATACATTCTTCATCGACTGCTACAAGCAAACAGAAATTAAATCTGCATTGGTAAATGGCTTTCTTTGCTTGGCTTACAAATGAACCAGTCAGAAACTTACTTTGGTTGCAGCCTCATTTTCATTTTTTATTTTTGTGAAGAAATTCTGCTGTGATGAAATGTCATTTTCAATTTTCTAATGTTTTTGAACTTTGCTTTCCTATGAGCTGGAAATACTGTGGTGACTGCTTAATCTGGTAATGTGACATATTGTGTTCTTTTAGCACTATTACAGTGTCATTACATAATAAGCATGAAGCTTTGACATCTAATTTGACACAAAATAATTCACACTCCACTGTGCATTAAAGGCTCTAATACGAAAGGGTGAGGACTCATTGTTGAGATTCCACTAGCTATCAAGTGTGTAAATCATGACTATATGTTAAAGGAAGAGGAAATGACCACCAGGTGGGTCTACCCACCAATGAACCCACAGTAAGAGGGACTTGGGCCAGGACTGCACTTCCTACCTGGACCCCCCACTCCAAAAACAGGCCATAGAATTGGTAAGATGTTACGGAAAAACCCAAACAAACTTTTGGGCCAACCCAATACATTCTGGGTGTCTGTGTATCAGTGTCAACTAGGACCTTGTGTCTCCCAGTCCTAAGAAGAGCTGGCCATAAGTCCTTTTGGGCAAGGACTGGGGAAATCGTGAAATACGTATTTATGTTTTTTACAGTTCTGTGAGTTTTGGAAAATGTATACAGTCATGTAACAACATATATGTTATGTATATAGATCTGTTAATATATATATATATATATATATATATATATAATTTTTTTGGTATAAAAAAGCTATTTTAAAAAAAGAATCCCAAGTTTAAGTTTATGCTCACTCTTTATGGTTGCAACCACTATTTGAAAACTGGAATGAGACCTAGGCATCTGTCCAGCCTGTCAGTGGAACTAAAAAAAGATAATTATAGGAACACTGGTGACAAAGAGAACTAAAGTTTCTGATGGGGGAGGGGGGCACAGGTTGCAAACAAACATCCAAAAATCAGATCGATAAATGGCCTTGGACTTCTCAACAGCAACTCTGGAAGCTTTAAAACAATGTTGCAGTGCCTTAAGAATTCTGAGGAAAAATTATTTCTAACCGGAAACTGTCATTCAAGCATGGAGTAGAACAAATATCTTTTCAGACATGTATTTAATTTCATAAAATTAGCTCCTGAATTTTGTGCTCCACCAAAAACATGGGAACAATCTAAGGAAAAGAGAAAACAGCATACTAGAAATGGGGGCTCCAAATGAAGAGGGGGGTGGAGGGAATGCCCGCAGTACGATGTATTTCAAGACAGCTGTGCTACAGTCTCAGAGATCAACCAAAACAGAGAGGAGCAGCTCAGAAAGCTCCGAGATGGACTCACTCAAGACTAAATTGAATATCTTGTTTGTTAATATGTTGAGAAGAGAGTTTGGTTGAGAGTGCGGAGAAAACAAAGCAAATAATAACGTATGCAGGAAAGGAAAAGTAAAGTAAAAAAAGGCTTAGCTGTAAAAAGGGTTTATATGGTCAGAAAATTGTAAGCGCTGAACACTGATTCAACCAAAAACTGATCCAATAGTATGGGGCAGGGGTGGAAGGGAGTGAGAAGTGTGCATGTGTGGGGGGGGGGGGTGAGAAAAAGCTAAATCTTCATATTTCATTGTGCAATGATAAATGAAAAAAAAAAGTCTACAGTTTAGTTCTGAGAAGCAGAGGATGCCAAGCAAACCAAAGGACTGGACTAGCCATATTTGCAGGAAGCACTTTGCCTGTAGCAGAGACGACATCATTGTGAACAGCTCCACAGCTGCTTATCAGAGAAGGTGGGGAAGAATAAATGCAAAACCCTAAGTCTTAGGTAAATACCTGCCAGTGGGCACAGGGCCCTGGGGTCTCCCGACATGCATACCCACTAAAATAGCGAGTTCAGGAAAACGCATTTTCTTCAAAGATGGGTAACCCAAGCAAGCAGACAACACAGCTACGGGTCTACAGAAAATTGATACAAGTGAAAAGGAATGAAGGAAGAAGGTGAGGGAGGGAGGAAGGAAGAAAGTCAGATGCTGGACAGAAAATATTATTAGAATATTGGCGATGTGTGTATTAAAGCTGTAACCAAATATTTTACTCTGACATAAAAGTAGAAAATAGTAGTAGTTCATTGATATTTCATCTTTAAGATATCATTAAAGGTGACAAATTAAGTAGCATGTAAGTTGTATTTTATAATACTAGGTTAAACCTAAAGTGCAGAAAAAGAAAAATAGATAAATTTCATCATCAATCACAGTATGGAATTATGACAGTGTCCAAATAAACTGAGGATTAAGTGCATTATAAAATTATCCCATTAGAACAAAAATATAAACCTTCCAAATTATCAGAAATAACATAACAAAACGAAGCAAATGGATCAGTTCATGGAGGATTTTTTAAAAGGTTTCAGGAGAAAGCGTGATATTTTGGGTTGGCCAAAAAGTGCCTTCAGTTTTTAAGTAAAAATAAAAGACACATTTTTCATTTTCACCAGGAACTCTGTTGAACAACATATTCACCCTTTGCTCCACTACATTCTGCCATTTTCCAGGCAACTTCATAATTCTATCTTCCCAAAACTTTTTCTCTTTTTGAGCAAAGAACTGTTCCAGGTTCCTTTTATTCCAGGGAATACTGTACAAATCCTCTTTTGCATTTCAGTTGCAATTCTACCTTTCTTAAAATAATAAAGCACCATATGCCCAAAATGTTGCTTTTTTTTCCCTTCCATCTTCAATATTAAAATTACTACACAAAAATTCACCAATTTTGATTTTTTTTAAATGCATGCCGATATGACAGCTGTCACATACAATCTAACAAAAAATTGTTTCGAATGAAGTTAAAGAAAACTAAGTGCTGCTAGAGTCACATTACTGAAAAAACCGAGTGAAACTTTTGGCCAGCCCAATAAAGTAAATGTGAGCGATCTATGTTCAAACATACATCACGTCAAAATGTACATGGGCTTAACTCACCTATTAAAAGAAAAAAGATTGGCAGATCGGATCACAAAGCAAGACCTAACTCTGTGGTGTTCACACATAAATGTTGACAATAAAAAGATGGGCGACAGTACAATTAGACAAATAACGAGAGCAGTGTCACAATCAAACAGGGCCAAAATCATTAAGCAAGTCAAAGAGACACACTTCGAATGATGACGGGTCCATCTCTCAATGAAGATGTGACCGTTACAAAGGGACAACAAAGAAAATGGCATCAATAATCAAAAAACAGAGTCGCAAGGACAGCAGTAGCAGATTACAGTTCATGACAGTTGAAATGAAAAAATGTCAGTAAAGCATATAGGTGACTTAAATAGCACAACTAATGAAGACTGTATTGTTAATATAGCTTATACCTTGAAAACAGAACAAATGTCCTTTTCAAGGACCCGTAGAACATTCAATAAAGCTGACTGTACATGAGGCCACAAAGAAAATAACATCACTCGTTAGAGTACTTACTATGTACCAGCAACTTGTCAAATCACTTCACATACATTAACTCAATTCCGACAACTTTTTAAAATTTAATTTAATTTTTAAATTTTTAAAATTTTTTGGCTGCGTTGGGTCTCTGTTGTTGTGTGCGGGCTTTCTCTAGTTGCAGCGAGCTGGGGCCGCTCTTCATTGCGGTGCACGGGCTTCTCGTGGCAGTGGCTTCTCTCGTTGCAGATGGGCTCTGGGCACTCAGGCTTCAGTAGTTGTAGCACGTGGGCTCACTAATTGTGGCACACGGGACTTAGAGCACAGGCTCAGTTGTTGCTCTGTGGCATGTGGGATCTTCCCGGGCCAGGGATCAAAACCGTGTGCCCTGCATTGGCAGGAGAATTCTTAACCACTGCACCACCAGGGAAGTCCCACAACAACTTTTAAAAGTATGTACGTTATCATCGTACTTGCAAACGAAGGCACTGGACGCTGAAGTTGCTTGTGCCAAAGTCACAGAGTTAGTAAGCTGGAGTCTCACACACAGAACCAATGTAGATATTTTAATCACAATGTCATTAAGTAGAAGTGCATAATGAAACCAGGAAATTAAGAACCCTGACACCTAAACATTCAAAAGGAAGAATTTTTAAAATTAACCAACCAACCAAGAAACCCAAACCAAAAACCTAGACAAAAATTCTCTTTTAACTTTTGGGTAAAAGAGAAAATTTAAACTGTTTTCAAACTGGATTCGAGTGAAAGCTCAGAGAACAAGTTAAGGTTTTGAATCCTTACATGAATAAACAGAAAAAATAAAAATGAGTGACTTAAGCATCTTATCAAGAAGTAATAAAAAGAACATTGGAGTAAACATAAGAACTCTACAAAGAAAAATTAATAAGCTCTGAAATTAATGAATTTAAAACTAGAAAATGGTACAAGTAATAAGTAAGTGGAGTTGGTTATTTGAAAAAGAATAGATGAAATTATCTAAAGAATGAAGATGGGAGGGGGAGAGAGAGCACATACATGCAAAATATTATGGCTCTTGGATAAATTCATAGAGATGGAAATACTGGGTCAAATAGTATACACATTTGTATTTTGACAGGTATTGCTGATTGCCCATATACAGAGGTTATCCTAATTCCCGTCTCCCCCAGCAATGAATGAAAGTGATCGTTTCCCCACATCCTCAGCAACACAGTTTTATCAATTTTTAAAAATATTTGTCAATCTGGCACAAGAGTGTAAAGCAATTATGTTCCAATAAAAAAATAAAAAATAAAGTATTTGTCAATCTGATACATGAAAAATAGTATCTCTGTACAGGTTTTTAATTCTATATTTTTGTTTTGTGAGTGCTGTCTTTGCTAGAAGTCGAATCAATGTTTTGCTTGAGTCATGAAAAGAAGTTGGAATCTTTTCTCCTATTATATATGCTGTACCACTTTAAATAATATTAAACCTATTGTTCTAGACGTGCTTGGTAGAAGTGCCCTGTGAAACTGTCTGGTCCTACTTTTTGGGGTTTTTTTTTTTTTTTTTTTGAGTTGGTGGTTAGTTCTTTGGTAACGTTCTTGATTTCTTCTCCAGTGATTGATTGGGATTTAATGTTGTTTCTGAAATCATTTTGTTATACTTGCTATATTTTTTTCCTCGGATAAGCCATCACTGTGATTCCCAGTGATTTTACCACAAGGCATCATCTATATTATTGCTCTGCCATCTCAGGTAGTAGACATCTGGTGGATTGCCTGATAAGCCCCTTACCCTTTCTTGGAACAGTATCCTGCCTCCCATGCGCTACCCCAGCCACCTAATGAAGTTATGGCTACCCAAGCTCCTGGTAGCCATAACTTCATTACAATTCTTTGATCTGGGGGTGAGCACCTGACCCAAATAGGTCAATCAGAGAAACTTTTCTATGATTTTTGAAATGGGTGTAAAAGTTTCTTGTCTGAGTTTGAGCTGGTCTCTCCAAGAAATACGTTTTAAAAATTTGGGAAAGTATAACAAGGCCATATTTTTATCATGTAACTTGGGAAGCAGAGAAAGCTAGTCCACAGAGGGGAGCAGAATGAAACAGATTTGGGAGAGAAGCAGAAACGAGACAGAGACAATATTGCCGAGAGTCCGTGTAGCTTTTCTAGTCCCTAATTCCGGTTTCATCTTCCAGACCTCTTTGATTTCTCCCTCATCTGTCCCAAATATCCATGTAATATTTGTATATTAGGAGAGTTGAAAAATATTTGCCCAGCTGTGCCGCATAACACAAAGTTTTTCCATCTCAAGCATCTGACTTTCACACAGAATCCTTTAGTCTTCTAGCTTTTGCTGTGTGAAATTCCCATAGCCTTGCCCCATGGTTACAATCTCATCAATCTGTTCAAGACTAAGCTATTAGCTTAGCATTTCATAACTTACAGCACAATTTGCAATGAAACAGGTTCTGCTCAAGGGAACTATTCAACATGAATTCCATGACATTTCCCTTAAATTTGGATAACAGAAAATTATTATGCTTTATAAGCATAAAAGATGAATAGTATATAGAATATCCATTAATAAGATCACTGTATAAACAAATTGTGGTATATTTGTAAATGGGATACTACATAGCAAGAAAAAAGAATAAACTACTGATAATATGCAGTAATATGTATGAATTTCAAAACCATTATGTGGATTAAATATATAGAAATATTGAGTCACTACATTGACTATTGGGAACTGACATAATGTTGTACGTAAATTATACTTCAAAAACAAACAAACTCATAAAAAAAGAGATCAGATTTGTGTACCAGAGGTAGGGGGGTGGGGGAGGGGGAATTGGATGAAGGCAGTCAAAAGGTACAAACTTCCAGTTATAAGATAAATAAGTACTAGGAGGGCTTCCCTGATGGTGCAGTGGTTAAGAATCTGCCTTCCAATGCAGGGGACATGGGTTTGAGCCCTGGTCCGGGAAGATCCCACATGCCAAGGAGCAACTATGCCCATGGGCCACAACTACTGAGCCTGCACTCTAGAGCTCGAGATCTATAACTACTGAAGCCTGTGAGCCTAGAGCCTGTGCTACACAAGAGGAGAAGCCACTGCAATGAGAAGCCCACTCACCACAACGAAGAGTAGCCCCTGCTCACCACAAATAGAGAAAGCCTGTGTGCAGGAATGAAGACCCAATGCAGCCAATAAATAAATAAATAAATAAATAAATAAATAAATAAATAAATAAATAAATAAAAAGATAAGTACTAGCAATGTAATGTACAACATGCTGTTTGTTATATATGAAAGTTGTTAAGAGAGTAAATCCTAAGAGTTCTCATCACAAGGAAAATTTTTTTCTCTATTTCTTTAATTATGAACCTATGTGAGATGACGGATGTTCATTTAACTTATTGTGGTCATCATTCCATGACGTACATCAAATCATTATGCTGAACACCTTAAACTTATACAGTGCTGTATGTCAATTACATCTCAATAAAACTGGAAAAAAAATAAGACTTCTGGAGATGGATGTTGGTGGGTGACTACAAACAGTGTGAATATACTTAATGTTGCTAACTGTACACATTAAAATGGTTAAGCTGGTAAATTTCATGTTATGTGTATTTTACCATGAATACAAATAATGTTTTTTTAATGCTTTTTTTTGACTGTGCTACATGGCTTGCAGGATCTTAGTTCCCCAACCAGAGACTGAACCCTGGTCCTAAGGCAGTGGAAGCCCACAGTCCTAACCACTGGACTGCCAGGGAATTCCCACTAAAAATAATGTTTTAAAAAATTAAAAATAAATACACACATGGGACTTCCCTAGAGGTCCAGTGGTTAAGACTCTGAGCTTCAAATGCAGGGGGTGTGGGTTTGATCCCTAGTCGGGGACTAAGATCCTGTGTGCTGCCCGGGGTGGCCAAAAAAAAAAGTACATAATAAGACATATCATATCAGTCTGTGTACGTAAGTGTCAAGAACAAGCAAAAGTAATCTATGGGGGTAATTTCTGTGAGGGTTCTGAGTGGAAAGGGACATGAAAGACCTTTCTGGGGTCAAAGAAATCTTCTGTATCTTGAAGTGGGTAGTGATTAAAAAGGTGTATACAAGAAGAAAAATTCATCGTTGTACGCATTTTCCTACATGTTAAGAATTCCTTAATTTAAAAATGAAAAAAGATGCCAAAGTTCAGTTACCAGAGTTGGCTTCAACTCAAACAAGCACAGCTCAATTGTCTCCAGCTGATAGTTAAACCTCTTCTGTTTCAAGCCACACAGCGTCCCTCCCCAGATCACTTTTTAGTTGCATGTATCTACATCCAGATATTTTATGTATTTATAAATAATACATGATTTCTCCCCTTTAACACAATGTTTTCTTTTTGCATAAATAGTAGTATACTAAATACTGTTCTGCATATTGCTTTTTTCACTTAAGTATAGATCTTAGTGATAAAATTTTTTTGAAGATTGCATAGAATTCCATTGTATACGTCGACTTATAAGAGAATTTGTACACCAAAATAATTTAAATAAATATTGATATACTTATTTAATATATATCAAAGCTTGGCAAACAAAGATCAAAAAGGCTGATAGGGACTTCCCTGGTGGTCCAGTGGTTAAGACTCCGTGCTCCCAAATGCAGGGAGCCCAGGTTCTATCCAAGGTCAGAGAACTAGATCCCGAATGCTGCAACTAAAAGATCCTACATGGGACAATGAAGATCCTGCAAGCTACAACTAAGATCCAGCGCAGCCAAATAAATAAATATTTTAAAAAGGTTGATAACATATTTTCAAGGATGTTAGGAAATAGAGGCCCTCATACATTGCTGGTAGAATATAAATCGATACATTCTATGGAGGGTAATTTATCAGATTAGAAATGCACATATTCCTTGATTAAACAATTGCGTCAGGTTAAGCATGTTCATTTACTTAAGAGCTGTTTGTATTTCCTTTCCTGTGAACTGTCTGTTCATGTCTTTCCCCATTTTTCTATTAGGTTATTATTGTTGTTTCACCTTGATCTTTATAGACTAGGGAAATTCACCCTTTGTGAAATGTGTTGCAATTTTTTTCCAGTTTGTCATTTGTCTTTTGACTAATGCTGTTTTTCTTTCGTGAAATTTATTTTAAATAGTTGAAATTATCAGTCATACTTGGAAAGACATTTCTCAGTGTGTTTTCAAAAAAAATCTCAGCTAATTTCTTCTAAAGTTTTTTGTGATTTCATTTTTTTACATTTAAAACTTTGATTCATTAGATATTTATCCTTTCGTAAGGTGCGAAATACAGTTTTATTCTTGTCTCAGAGTTGTCTCCTACATCTTCCTCCATCTTGCTCACCGTGCTCCGGCCACTCTGACCTTTCGTCCAACTCACCACGCTCACTCCCTACACAGACTTTTTGTACTGTTTTTCTTTCTCTGTGATACTCTGCCTTTAGATCTTCCCAAGACATTCTAGTCTTAAATGTGTCTTCCTCAGAGAGGGCTAACATAAAAAGTACCAACATGACATTGAACTGTCTGGAAACCTACCTATTTATGTTAATTTTGTTTGTCTCTGCTGTTGCCAATTGCGTTTTTCCTATTGTTTAACTCCACAAGGCAGCCATCTTAAGCTTTTGCTAAATTCCTTTTGGGGACGATGCAAGACAGGGGTTTGGGGACAATCCTGATGCTCTGCCTCTAGGATAGAACATTAATGGAAAGGCATTAAAGGATCAGACTGATTTGCCCTTTCTCTATAAGTACACTTCTCCGTAAGTGCGAGATTACCCTACCCTGGATTGAACATTAAGCTTCAACATGAGATTTTAGAATTTGTAAAGTTATCAAAATTGCTGTGAAGATGTTTTAGCTAGTAATTACTCATCAAAAAGGTATGAGCAGCTTGATCTTACAGGCTATTTTATATGTAATAAAAACAGAATGACTGATCTTACAGCACTACAGTTAGATAACACAAATATCTTACACATTTTAGGTAATCTAATATTTTAGACAAAGATATTGACTGCATTGAACAAGAATTGACCTTGACCTCTTCCCAGCCTCTTCAAAGGCCCTCACTACTCCAAAAAAGTATTTAGGATTTCCGTATTAGCAACTGAGAAATGGGAGGGAACATCATAACCACAGATTCCAACACCATCTTTATACAAATAGGGAAAGTAACAGGAGGGCAAAAAACCGGAACCTACTCAGAGCTCGTCTATGACATCACACTGACTCAATCAATAGGCGTCAACATTGTTAATCCGGTTAATGGAATTACAGAAGGCGTGGAGGGCGCGCCCTTAGATTTGTTTTCCATTAAATGGATTAAAACGGACGGTAATCCTCAATTTTTAAAAGGTGAATTTCAATTAGTTTATTACAGGTGTGCCTAAGAGGCGTTCCCAATTAAGGCTCCTCTCCCCTGCCGGAAATGGGCCATTTAGCATTCTACTTTCAAGACAGTACGTCCCATAAAATACCAACAAACTCCGTTGAGGTTTGTTTTTTTTTAAATTAATTTAAACAGCTTAGACTTTATGAACAAGCCCAGAATTCTTCCCTTGCTTGTTCAATTTCCCAACTGCAAAACGTGACTGAGCATTTTAAGACCGTGTCACACAATCCCCGCCGCAGCCGGGCGAGAAAAACAGGAGTCGGTTTTGGAAAAGGAGGTCTGTGGGAGTCAGCGTCGCGCCTTGCACAGAGAAGCTGCAGGGCGAGTCCGGCTGGAGTGAGCCATTTCCTTTCTTCCCCCGATCCTTCGGGGTGCGGGGGCGCAGGGCGGGCAGACACCGAAGCTGGTCCTTGCGTCCCTCTACCCTTTCCGCGCATCCGCCTTGACTAACCAGCTGACAACCCCAGCTCTCTGAAGGCGGGAGAGGGAGGCGACCGGCGCCATAACTAGGTCGGTCCCAGGCACATCTCCACGCTCGCCCTTGAGCGAGCCAAAGCGCGCCTCCGGTTTCCAGGTGCGAATAGGAAGCTTCTCCGGAAATCCCAGACCCCTCCCCTTTAGGAAGGGCGCAGACGGCGTCTCTGTTTCCAAGGAAACCGGCCCTGCGATAACGTCACTTCCGCTGACCTGTCTGGACTCCTGACTGTTGGGAGGAAAAGAGGAAAACTGAGCCCCAGCCACGACGGTGGATGCGAGCGTCTCTTGTCTGCGCATGCGCCCGCTCAGCGGCCTGCTTCTATTTATGTGGGGGATCCAACATGGCGGCTGCGGCGACCCTGGCGATGGCGGTGGAGACCATCAGAACGTAGTGGCGGGGAAGGGGGCACAGTCCGCACTCACGGTGGCGTCGGCGGAGACGGCTGAGGGTGGTGGAGGGAAGAAAAGCGACGGAGAGCAAAAGGAAGGGCAGGCGGGCAAACAACTCGGCGTAGGACCGAGCGCCGGCTCGAGCGAAGGCAGAGGGCCAGAACAGTGGGGATGGCGGAGCCACGCAGAGTAGCGTTGATTAGCCTGTCACCGGTGAGGCGGCGCGAGGCCGAGTTCCCGGGGGCCGAACGCGAGCCCGAGTACCCTCGCGAGCCCCCCCGGCTGGAGCCTCAGCCTTACCGCGAGCCGGCCCGGACGGAGCAGTCGGCCCCGCGGGAGCTTGCCCCCCGGTCGGACGCGCAGCCCCCGCCGCGGGAGAAGCCGCTCCCCCAGCGCGAGGTCAGCCGCGCCGAGCCGCCCATGTCGCTGCAGCGCGAGCCCCCGCGGCCCGAGCCGCCGCCGCCGCCGCTCCCGCAGTTGCACTTGCAGCCGCCCCCGCCGCGGGAGTCGGCTTCCCGGGCCGAGCCGCAGCAGAGGCCGCCGAGGGAGACAGTGCGCCTGGAGCTGGTGCTCAAGGATCCCACCGACGAGAGCTGCGTGGAGTTCAGTTACCCGGAGCTGCTGCTGTGCGGAGAACAACGGGTACATAAGATCCCTGCCTCCTTCCCCAGACCCCGGGACCCTCGGGACCCTTCCGCTTCCCCCAGTGGTTTGCACCTCCTGACGCCCACCTTGCGCGTCTCGGGTCGCTCCAGAGGGTGGCTGGAGGGGGCAGGGGCCGAGCCGGTGGACGGGTGGTTGGTACTGCTTTCCTCTGGTCCCCAGGGTTGGCCGAGGCTCCCACCCGGCTCCACCGACCCCCTCTCCCCCACTCCCCTTCATGCGCCCGCCGCAAACACTGTTCCAAGCCGGCTTTCCTCTGCACCTTTGGAAATCCCAGGTTTCCTCTCTGCTTCCCACAAAAAAATCTGGGGGCCCTGCAAGTGAGTTGTTGGGTTTTGCTTGCCGAGCTCCGGCCGTCGTTTCAGTAGAAGGGAAGAGAAAACCTTGGGGGACACGCCCCCCAGCCTGAAGCAGAGAGATTGTGTAACCCCTCCAGAATCATCCTTACCTTCGTCGCTGTTTGTTGTGCTGGGCGCTGAGATGTGCTTCCGAGCGTGGGGTATTTTTCTTAATTGAAGGGGATTTAAAAGTAATCTAAAAATGTTCAGACTAAGGATTCCACTTTAGGAAGGAAGGTTACGTGAGTTAGTTATCTGGTTCCTGATTTTTCTCTCATGTTGATATTGGTAAACCTTTTTAGCTTTGTTTTCTCTAGTGTTTGTTCATACAGTAATTGAATGGGAGGGTGTCTCTTGTTTTATTTGGTGCCTACCATCATATTCTTATTTGAGTGCGTATCATTAGTTTATTGGTCCTCATTGGAGGATATTGCACTTGGCTATTGTAATTTTTGGAGGGTGATGAAAAAAATCTTAGCTTTGAATTTCTAAAAACTAATAAAAATATGTAGGTATGCCTGTGGTGGAACTGGTGAACAATGGAGATAGGAGAGAGGTTTGTTGGTAACTGTAATTTTTATTGTTGTTGGTGATCTTCAGAAGTAAACTAGAAAGGAAATGATAGAGTAACGATAATAAAAGAAAAATTTCATCTGTTGTTTAGAGACTGTGCTCTTTATTAGGTTTTGTTTTAGCACAGATCTAATGGACTCCAGAAGTCACTTGTTTTATTTTCATCCTCAGTTATCTTTATAGTTGAAATGAATAACTTAGTTTAAAAATATCATATTAATGTCACCAGATTTTGTTTATTGTAAGGCCAACTAATCTTTTGATCGTTATTTACAAATACTGTTGTGTGGTCAAACCAAAATGAATTGTTAAGGATAGAGATCATTTTGGTCATTTCCACATAACATTTTGCCCTTTGACTCACTTTAGTGACCCTGTTTATAAAATGATGCCATTTTTCCCCCCAAAGCATTTTGAGAATATTGGATTGGAGCATTTTTCCAAAAAATTCTACTGTGTTTGATCTTCTAATCGAAGTAGGCTTGTAGTTTTACTCTGTAATCTACTTCATAAATTACAGGTGATTATATTTGGGAAAAATACATAATAATGGCTAACATTTACTGGTTTCTTACTATGTGCTAAACACAGTTCTAAGTGTGGTACTTGGCTTGTGGAGTTTAGTCCAGCAGAACTCCATGGGACAGGAACCTTTATCATTTTGCAAATAAGGAGGCTGGTGCACAAAGTGCTCATATGTAATGTTATTAATACTTTCTTTTGTGCTAATACCAATTCTTAGTAAAACAAAATTCTTACAATTAACTCATATAGTTTAAATTTAGAAGTCCTGCCAAAATGAACTGAAATGAGAGTTATAGTAGAGATACAAAGACCTCTATTATGACCCCCTTTATGCTGTAATATTCATGCTGTGATAAACTAATAATAGATATGTATGTTTTAATTATAAAGTTAATTTTGAGACCCTGCCTTATTAACATGATAATATCAGAACTAATAATTTCATGTAATAGGAGAAAGGTGAATAATTCCATTTAATTTTCAGTTTACACTATCAGTTTGGAGTATATTAGTCCAGTTTTCTTGAACATTCAGCCATGTATCATTTGTCATATTCCACTGAACCAAAAAATCCATTGTTTGTGCAGTGTACCTTTTTTTTTTTTTTTTTTTTTTTTATTGGCTGTGTTGGGTCTTCATTGCTGCACTCAGGCTTTCTGTAATTGCAGAGAGCGGGGGCTACTTTTCCTTGCGGTGGCTTCTCTTGTTTCGAAGCATGTGGGATCTTCCTGGGCCAGGGCTCAAACCCATGTCCCCTGGCAGGCGGATTCTTAACCACTGCGCCACCAGGGAAGCCCTGTACAGTGTACCTTTGCAACAAAGATTTGCCAGATTTTCCTATGATTACTCCCAATGAACATATTTATTACATAAGAAAGTGTAGAAAATGTCTTTCTAAGTGAAATTGTCACATTTCCATGAAAGGAAATCCTAGGAAGAGAAATCATCAAGAAGCAAAGTGTAAGCAATAGAATTTATCTGCAAAATGGTGATTGCCAAATTTGGTTTTTCTTCCCCTCAGGAGGAGTCCAATTTATTTTTAGTGTTGTTGTAATATTTTCAAAATAGTTTTAATTTTGAGTTCTTGTCATTGAACAACATACTATGTAGCAGGGTAGCAGTAGAAAGGGGAGGAAAAGAGAGTTTGTAAAACTGAAAGAAGAAAAGCTTTGAAAATTTTGAAATAGCCATCTATCACCCAATAAGATTTTACTTGATAGATGTAAGTATAAAAAAAATCTGTTATATGTGAATACTGTCTATACTGGAGTGAATTTAAATCATCCCCCTTCATAAATATGAAATGAACAGTAAAACCCCAATTAACTGAATGCAGTCAGAAATTTTTCTAAACTTACTTTTTATTAGTAAGGAAAAACAATTAAATGAGCGTATGTTCGCAAAATATGGCAAAAAAAAAAAAACCCCTCCTCTAGGTTGTTAGGACACCGGTTAGATAAACCCTTAACCTCCTTGTTATCTGTAGAGTATTGATCCCTGATTGAGGCTGAGGCATTGGAATCATCTCTATCCTGAAAGATTAATTTGTTCACCATTTCTGGCTAAGGGGAATTGCTGCACAAAAAATTCTTTTTTGACTCTTAGTAAACCAGAAAATCACTTAACCAGAAAACATCTTCCTGTAAACATGATTAGTTAAACATTTAGTATAAAAAGAAAAATAAATGATTATAGTGTTAACGTGATTATCCTGCTACTAGAGTTCTGTGCTATTCCATTGCTTGTCATACTGTATGTTTTGGATAACATATATGAAAGCTCTCCTGAAAATGATGTTCATGAGTTGACATCAGAGGATAGAATTGTTGCTTCAGTTTTGTTTGTGCGTGGTTGGTAATTTTGGTGTTTACTAATTGTCAGATCTTTTCACCTGAAAAATGTAAAGCTTACTTAGAGCCTTGATTGAGGGTAGGCATTATTTAACTGTGAAAGGTGAGTCAGTTTTCTTAAATTGTTTTTATAGACTATCAAGGGTAAATAGGAGATTTACTTTTGCTGCCTTTATAAAGTCTACATAAAATATTTTAGAGTGGCATATAAAGTGATTCTTATTAAAAATATATATTTGTGTGTTTATATTTGCACATATAAAATGGGTCAGACGAGTAGTAAGACCTAATATCTGGACTTCATAGTGGCATGAAGGAACTGTTTATAATGGCAAGCAAGGCATGGTGGTTTTTTATGCTCTTTAACTTTAGTCTCAAGTTAAGGCTATACCCTGAACATGCCTAGTGCTTCTTATTTCATCACGTCTATTTCTGCTAGTTTGTTTCCTTTCAGGTCATATTTATATTTTTCCATTGGTAACTCCTATTGGGATAAAGGATACTGTAAATATATTACTTATTATAATAGGTAGTTTAAAAATTGATTCAAAATTTCTTTAAGTTTTAAGATGTATCCTTTTATTCTAATGCCCTAGGTATGATGAATTGTTTTGTATTCATTCTGTCCATATTTTTCTGTCATATTTTTGGATTCATCATGTCTCAGCCTTTATACGCAGGATGAAGTGTCTCAGTTTCAAAGTGTGGAAAATTTCCTCTGTTCTGCATTTTTTTTCTTGCCTTTCAGGACAAATCTGTATCTAATATTTCAGCTGTAAATATGTTTTCATTTTTAATTACTGCTTGAAGATGCTACATCAGTAAAAGCATCTAGCCTTTTTTTAAAAAATGAATTTATTTTATTGGCTGTGTTGGTTTTCATTGCTGCGCACAGGCTTTCTCTAGTTGCAGCTAGTGGGGGCTACTCTTCGTTACGATGCACGGGCTTCTCATTGCAGTGGCTTTTCTTGTTGCAGAGCACGGGCTCTAGGTGCGTGGGCTTCAGTAGTTGTGGCACACGGGTGCAGTAGTTGTGGCGCTCTTGCTTAGCTGCTCCTCGGCATGTGGGATCTTCCCCGACCAGGGATCGAACCTGTGTCCCCTACATTGGCAGGCAGATTCTTAACCACTGTGCCACCTTGAAGTCCTTAGCCTTTTTTTTTTAATGAACTTCCTAGTCATTTGTTCATAATTAGATAAAAATAGCATTTTTATCCATATGTAGCTCCTTGTTTTGGCTTTTTTGTATATTGAAATATATATATATATATATATATGAAGTGTGTCTGTGAAAATATAATAAAAGATGTGATGTATCTTTTTGTTTTGGTCAATAGATGGTAAATGTGTGTATATGTGTTTTAAACCATAGTAGATTTTTACTCTCCCTGCTAGAAGGAAGCCATGATAATGTAATCTGTTAGTAGCTGTTGAACTTTTCTGCTTTGTTTAAAAGTCATATGTATTCCCTGAATGGATATGCATTGACAGGATACAGGTGATACAGAAGTTGTCGATGCTGGGCCTCAGCAAGAAGTTGTAGCGGCTACAGATGCTCCAGTGCTAGCTCAGGGCAGATGCTTAGATGTTGATTATAATAACCTAGATTCCAATAACCTTTTAGAAGCATTTTCTGACCAAAGTTGTTAATCATTGTTGGGAAGCTCTCAGGCTAGAGTTATAGATGGGATTTTCATTTTACCCAATTTTCTTGGGTTTCTTTGGCCTTTTTATTTTGGATGGGGTAACCATAGATCATTTTGTGAGTGAAGACAATTTTTGAATTGTTGAGTTCTTAACCACCAAAAAACTTTAGAATGTGTAAGAGTTCATTAAAACTATAAATATTTTTGCTACAGACCAACATTTCTAGTTGCTTTTTTTACTTTTGAATTTTTTTAATTTAAAAATTTAAAAAAATTTTTAAATGAAGTGTAGTTGATTTACAATGTTATATTAGTTTCCTTTTTAGTTACTTTTTTTTAAAATCCAGTCTTTTAAAAAAATTTTTTTTAATTGATTAATTAATTAATTTATTGGCTGTGTTGGGTCTTTGTTGTGGTGCTTGGGCTCCTCATTGCGGTGGCTTTTCTTGTTGTGGAGCATGGGCTCTAGGCTCAAGGACTTCAGTAGTTGCAGCACATGGGCTCAATAGTTGTGGCTCACAGGCTCTAGAGCACAGGCTCAGTAGCTGTGGCACACAAGCTTAGTTGCGCGCAGCATGTGGGATCTTCCTGGAGCAGGGATCGAACCCGTGTCCCCTGCATTGGCAGACAGATTCTTAACCACTGTGCCACCTAGGAAGTCCCTTTTTAGTTACTTTTTAATGCTTCTAACTTATTAGTTAATATTTGGAAAAATTGACTCATTTATTAAGTTAAAAGTTGTATTCAACTCTGGTTGAAGTAATACTAATACTTCTATTTCTTTTACCATTCTCTTTGAATCAGAAGAAGCCCATTTACACAGAAGACCCATTTAATGATGATCATAAAGAGAGGCAAGAAGTGGAAATGTTGGCTAAGAAGTTTGAAATGAAATATGTGAGTATAACAGACTTGTCACTTAGGTAATTTTATCCTGTTGGCCTAATTTTTTCCTGTGGCTGGTTGGGAGGGCTGGTAGCATCCATTGCTCACATTATCTTGTTCTAACAAGTTGAACCCAAAGAAATGGTTAGGTGGTCAAATAAAGATTCTGATAGGTTTTTGATGGCTATAATGGTAGCCATCATTTATTGTACTCCTCCTAGAGTTCAGACAGTTTGCTTATCGTTAGTATCTCCAATCCTTATAACAACACTACAAGGTAAGTAATATTGACCACGTTTTACAGATGAAGAAACAGGCTCTGAGTTTAAGGTTAAATAACTAAGGTCTAAGGTTCAATATCTAAGGTCACACAGTGGCAAGAATGAGCCTGCACATTCAGGTCTGTCTAGCTCTAATCCTTTGCTCTTTCCACTGCCACTGCTTTAATTCCTTTGGTGTAGTAGTTCTCAAGCCTTCCTGCCTCTTAAGAGTTGATAAGAGAATGAATGAGTGCACTTCTAGGCCACTGGGGTCAAGATCAATCAGAAGCAGCATGAAATTTCTTTGTAAGTGTCTTGTCTACCTTAAAAATTCATGTGCGTTTTATATTCTGCCACAGTAGATTGGTGTTTGTTTTAATATAAAAATAAAATTGAATTACCTGATGTTTGTGAAGTTGCTTAATATTATTCTCAATTTTTCTAGTATAACTGACTTTGTTAGAAGAGCCTTCCATTCCCTCCCCATTTTTATCCTATGGCTTCAACTATTACTTGTCTCTTTGCTAAAACATGACCCAAGAGAAGCAAGACCTTACCCCTTGTGGTTCGCCTGTGAGCATTGGAAAGTATCTCACAGAGATGGGATATCAGCTCACACTAGCTCTGTCATTCATGTTATCTTCAAAATGCAGCTAGGGTCTTGGTGGACACTTGTTGGCTCTTCGTAGTAATGAAGGAACAGTTTGGGGATGGGGAAAATACATGAGAGTATTTTGAAATGTGGATCCAGTTCTAGGCCATATTTTGCCAGCTACTAATTATGGCCATTGGTGGGGTTATTTAACCTCTTTGGACCATAGTTTTCTTATTTGTAAATTGATAAGTTCAGATTTCACAGCCTCTTCTGGCTCTGTATTCTGTGGCTGTGTAATATCTTTAGGGGTGGACAGGTGGATGTTTTGATGGAAGGAACAGCCAAAGTTGTTACACTGATTTGTAGTGTTAATTATAATACAGTGTCCTCAGATTATAAATCCTGAAATAACTGTCTGTACTTTTTTATACAAATTAATATATCGGTTAAATTTAATGTTTTAGCCAACTAGTACATTTACATGGTTCAAATTCAAAGATTAAAAAAGTATAGCGTGAAAAATCTTCCTTTTATTCTTTTGTCCATCCACCTAATCTCACTTCCTGGAGGCAAGTAATGTTCTTGGGTGTCCTTTCAGAGATATGTGTATCTCTCTATATACGTTATTCCTCCCCCTACCTACCCCACACCCCTTTTTACACGTATTACAGAATACATTACATGGTTCTGCTCTTTGCTTTTTAAATTTACTATATCTTGGAGATTTTTTTCACATCAGGACAAAGAGAGCTTTCTCTCTTTCTTTTTTAAGGCTACATCATATTCCATTGTATGGACATATCACAGTTTATTAAACTAGTCCCCACATAATTTCAGTTGTTTCCAAAAATTTGCTCTTCTAATAGTGCTGCAGTAAATTACTTAGTAGCATGGCATTTCACACATTTTCAAGTTTATCTGTAGGACAGATTCCTAGAAGGGGATTTTTTGGTCAAAAGATTTCTGCATTCATAGTTTTGGTGTATACAGTATTATCAAATTACCAGTTTCTACTCCTTCCAACACTATATTAGAGTGCCTTTTCTCCCCCATGGGTTATAAAACCAAGGATTAGGATTGTCCTTTGCAAATGGAAAATTCCTAGCATATCCTATAAATAATGTACCTCACAGCTAGCATTAAGTCTTTTTGGGGAGCTTTTGGATAGTTCTTGGCATAGAAAAACCAGTGTTCTGAAGAAGTTGGTTGATGTGTAAAATTGTTTCCAAAAACTGGGATCTATCCAAGCATTGTCATTGCACAGGGATAAAATGCTACTCTTGTTATAATCCAAGTTAATAGGCTGTATTTCTTCTCTAGATTTTTATTTTGGCTGCTGACTCTCTTATTTCCATTCTGAGTAGAGATTTAAAATGTCCTACCTCATGAAGGCTTTATGTGCATAAACCTAAAAGCATGCCATGAATACTGTATCTGTGAATGTTAAATATGCATATTATAACAAATTATTTGGAAGCTTTTAAGAAAATCATCAGGCTAAAAGTGACCTGGGAGAAGATATCTTGTCCAGGTCCAGGCTTCACAAAAGATCACTCTTTTTAAAAAATATTTATTTATTTATTTATTTATTTTTATTTACGTATTTATGTATTTATTTATTTTATTGGCTGTGTTGGGTCTTTTTTGCTGTGCACGGGCTTTCTTTAGTTGCAGTGAGTGGAGGCTACTCTTCATTGTGGTGCGCAGGCTCCTCATTGCCATGGCTTCTCTTGTTGCACAACACGGGCTCTAGGTGCGTGGCCTTCAGTAGTTGCAGCACATGGTCTGAATAGTTGTGGCGTACGGGCTTAGTTACTCCGCGGCATGTAGGATCTTCCTGGAGCAGGGATCGAACCTGTGTCCCCTGCATTGGCAGGCAGATTCTTAACCACTGCGCCACCTGGGAAACCCCACAAAAGATCACTCTTAAACAACAAAGATTTTTATTGGTGTTCAGGGATGGCATATGCAGATGTCTCTATGTATATTTATACATATATGATATTTATTTATACAAACATTATATATATTTATATTTTAAGTAAAAGAAAATCTTTTATACATTTGCAAAATGTTAGCCCACCAAAGTTAGATTTCTCTTTTTGCAGATGACAAAAAGATGAGTTAGTTCTTCGAGGTTTATAAAACACAAATAAAACTTGTATCCGTAGCTACCTTATCTTCTTACTTTTTTTCCCTTCATAATATAACTTAGATGTTCTTGTCATTATTTCTGAAAATCGCTCAAGGTTACTTCTAGCCCTTTGTGTCTTAGAATGAGAGATGGAGTTATTTGTTAAATTTTGTATACAAATAATAAATAGTTGAGCATTTATGCTGAACATACAAAGAGATGTTATTTGCTGCCTCTTGGAGAGACTTTGAAAATAATTGGGAAGGCAGAACATATATATGACACATAAATGCAGTGTCAAGCAGTGCTTATGGAAATGGGGCCCTGAAAGTGAGTAAAAGTCCCATGCTTGAAATTGGAAGGAATTTTGGAGACTTGAATGGATACTTTCAACCTCCTTTACACCCTTTGTAGGCTTGCAGTGGGTGAGAGGCGGCAGCAGCAATGTGCTGTAGTGGAAGGAGCCTGGGATTATGAATTAATGCAGATGGATTCTGATCCTCTCTTTGCGGTAACTAGCTGGGTGACCTTAGTGAAGGCTCTTGGCTTTTTTATGCTTTAGTATGTGTGAAGGGGAAAATAAGTCTGCTTAGCCATCTTTATAACACAAGGGTTTTGTCAACATATGAAAAATAGATTATTAGTGTTTGAAATATTTAAAGTGCTATCTAAATGTGAAATGCTTTCAGTCACTTAAACATATCATTCTCTTTTTTTTTTTTTTGAAAAATTATCTAAGGAAATAGCAAGTAACTGATTAATTTTGCAAAAGAATAGACATTAAAACACCTAATATTTTTCTATCTCTTCCAGGCAGATTTATTAACCTGGCCTCTTGATTACCCCAAGGGCTAGACCAATGCAGTGAATTACTTCATAGCATAAAACAGAAATTAAAACATTCTTGTAGAGAATTGCTCTTATTCTGTACATGTCATAAATTCTTTTTACATAAACATCTATGTGGTTTTAACCTCTTTTAATTGACGACCCCATTGATTTTTATCTTTAATTCAGGCATTCTATTCCAAGTGGCCTTTATCTTTGGTCCTCCAATCAGTTTTTACATATTCTTCTTAACTATTGTAGTCTTCTTAAAGACCACAACAGATTATTAGAGCCCTTTAAGAAAATCATCAGCCAAAAATGACCTGGGAGAAGATACCTTGTCCAGTCCTGGGCTCTCACAAAAGATCACTGTTAAACAACAAATGAAGATATTTATTGACCTATAGTTTACTATCTTATAGTTACTTTAGTGTCTGAAATTTAGGAGTAGCAAATTCACATGTCCCCAACTGTCCGCTGATCCATCAGAGAAGCAAGCCAGATGGACAGTAAAGGTGGGGGATTGTTCCAAACAGGAGACAGCACATACTCTATCTAAAAAGGATACTGCTACTCAGTTCCAGCCTTTGTTACTTTGTAGGAATTTGGATTTAGGGTTGCTAGATCTTTCCATTTCTCCGAAGGCTGAAACCTTGATTTTACTCTATTATCTCTTTTAAATGTTGGCTTCTAACTAAAATACCTACTGGGCCAAGCAAAATACACATCTGTGGGTCAGATTCGGCTCTCAAGCTTTTGTTTGAGACCTTTGTGTACTACTTCACTGTTATTTTTCCTAATATATTTAACTCATCAGTTCATCTGCTTTTACATTCTGCCCTTTCTTTTCTGCGAGCAGAGTTGTTGGTGGTACATGTGGGAACGTATACCATTTCCATTGTGGAGGAGTGTGCATTTGTACGAAGTTCAGAGAACAGAGCAAGTTAAACTCAGTTGGGGGTTTCCAGATGTGGAGAAAAATAGGATGCATTGAGATGTGGCTGGGTCCAAGAGTGATCTTAGTGATAAATTCTGTGGTTTGTTGGAAGGCCTGAGAAGCAAGTTTGTGGGCTTTTTATGGTCTTTAGTATATCTCGCTGTTGCTTGTGCTAGGGAGGAGTTGAGTGAAGGGAAGCAGGCGGCCAGCTGAGGGAGAAGGGAAGGGTACCTGTGGAGTATAGGATATGCCTTATCCTGAAGCAGTTGCTTGTGGAAGAAGGATTGAGACAGCTTTGGTGGTTGAAAAGCAGTGATAGCAGAAATTATGGGGAGTATAGAACTCTGTATTGAATGGTTGGTTTGTATTTTTTCCTCCATTCTGTCTTATTTTTATCATCTATGTCATATTTCTGTTATGTTACTCTTTAGGTAATGTGACAGTGTGTATTCAGCATCAACTGATAAAAGTTTTTCTGGGAAAAGGGCAGTGTAAGTATTCAGCACTTTTACCTAGAGTATACTAAATTGGTTGTTGTACATAAATCTTAAATAACTAAGTCCAAGTTTTGACCTTTGACCTTTGTCTTGCTGGTTACTGTAGGAAGGAAGCAGGATACAGTTTAAGAGGCCCCCGTGACCTTCCTATTCCCAGTTTTAAGGCTCCAAATGTTGAGGCTGAATATCCTATTTTCCAGTTCAGTTTTTAGATGGTTTCTAGGTTGTGTATGTTTTTCTGAGGCCAGGTACACTCTAGAGCAGGGAGTGAGGTTTGGTTTGTTGGGCATAGACTTGTTCTCTAAGCCTTCTAGGGCGTAGGATAACCTGTGGTGGTTGGAAGCTTTCTTTTAGTGATTTTTCTCACTCTGTCTCTCCAGCCATCTTGAAAGATCAGGCTTTCCTAGAATTGGATATAAATTCAATAATCTAAATGAAAGTGCTTAACACAATACCTGATACCTTGCAGTTAAGACTGTTTGAATCTGAATGACTCTTTAAACAGGAAGATTTGTATTCTGCCAGGCATTTATTAGCATTTATAAAATCACATTATGACTTTAAAACCTGCTTACTATACCACATAGACCTTTTTTAAAATTATTTTATTTTTTATTTATTGTCTGCATTGGGTCTTCATTGCTGTGTGTGGGCTTTCTGTAGTCTCGGAGAGTAGGGGCTACTCTTCGTTGCAGCACGTGGGCTTCTTATTGCGGTGGCTTCTCTTGTTGCGGAGCACAGGCTTTAGGCACACAGCCTTCATTAGTTGCAGTGCGTGGGCTTCAGTAGTTGTGGCTCTCGGGCTCTAGAGTGCAGGCTCAGTAGTTGTGGTGCACGAGCTTAGATGCTCCGCAGTATGTGGGATCTTCCGAGCCCAAGGATCAAACTCGTGTCCCCCTGCATTGGCAGGCGGATTCTTAACCACTGTGCTCTGGTATGGCTTTGTATGGCTTTTAAAACTGATTTTGTCCAGTTATGTTTTAAAGAATGGCAATATTTTGGAATAACTGTATGATTTCCAATGAAACTGGCTTTTTCACGGTATATACTACTCAATTGAATAGAAAGGAAAAATGTTTTCGTACTTAAAATAATTGCGAATTGTTTGAAAATAATTATGAATTGTTATTGAATTGCTCCTCAAATATGAGACTGATGTAAGTGGATCTTAGAAAGCATTTATACACTCTCTCTGGGGATTTTAAGAATTCTATCTGTTATTCATATTAGATTATCATCCACACTTGCTGAGGCAGTAGAGCTTCCTTGGGAACTTCCTGGACTGGTTTTCCTCTGTTTGTTTTGGCCTTAAGTTAGGTCTGGTTCCTAAGGATCAACTTGGTAGGGCTTTGGGTAAAGCAGTTTGGGGCAATTTGTTAATATCACCACAAAATAAATTCTGCTAACAAAGCACAGATACCAGTGTATTTAGGTTCTGTTAACCAATAATAGTGTGGTACTGCAAATACAATAAAAATGTAAAATAATAATCTTGTAAAGCAATGTAGGGGTGTGGTTTTTAAAAGGCAAGGGAGACTTCTCCGCTCAAATAATAGTTTCTTTATTGCAGTTACCAATTGTAATTGCCATGACATGCCCTTCTTTTAAGTCCTTGGCCTCTTTAAGCTAAATAAATTCTCTTCATCTTCCTTAAATCCCTTAGGAACGATTGAGAATTAGCAATTTTAGGGTATTTGGGAGGACAGTACTGTATCCATAAGTGGCTATTATGGAAATCTGTGTATATTATTTCTATGCTAAGTCAGCTCTTGACTGTCTTTCCACTGACTTAAAACTTTACCCTTTTGTATTGGTAGGTTAAGGAAATTAGTAAAGGTGGAAGATAAGGTTGTGATAGAGCTAGAACAAGTAGGGAAGCTGTGCTACCAGGAGATATTTTCTTCTCAGTTATCAGACTGGAGTCTTAGCCGTGTCATGATTCTTCTGTCTTCCATACGCGATCAATGAAAGTTAGTTACTAGTTAGGTTTCTTATTAGCTGGAGGCAATAGGGAGTCCTGTACTAAGAACACTTGTTTGTTTTCCATTTTAGCATTACAGTGTAATTGGACTTCATTGGCTTAAAACACTGATTATCAGGTTCAGCAGGTATTAATGACTCAGTGAGCCATTTTTTCCCTGAGTTACACAGTGTGTGAACAAGTGCCCTAAGGGAGTAGATTTAAAGGGGTTTCTTCATCTTAGATGTAGCAAAATTCAGGTTTTTTTTAAATTAGGAAAATAAAATTTGTATTTTTATAAGATGCATTTATTGTGTAAACTATAACATCAACAACTGTAGGAGGCCAGAGAATTTATCAACTAAGGCTTTGATGCTACTGCAGAGTGTATTTTTGCTATAGATGCTGAAAAAAAGAGCAGCTCAAAATAGGCCTAGTTGGGAAGACATGATAATATAGTCCTTTGCCAATCTGTCTTGAGTTCCTATAGGTGAATTTTAATATTTGTGGATTTAGAAAAAAGGGGGGAGAGGAGAGTTCCCTGGTCGCCTAGTGATTAGGATTCCGGGCTTTCACTGCTTTGGTCCTGGGTTCAGTCCCTAGTTGGGGAACTGAGATCCTGCAAGCCTCGTGGCATGGCCAAAAAAAAATTTTGGGAGGGGGGGATTAACTGGTTTGTGCCTTTTATGGTGACTGTTAAAATTTGGCTCCACTTTATATCATTTGCCTATCACTGGATTTCAGCACAACTGGGAAAGTAGAGAATTTGTAAGCTAGAGAATAGAAAAAGGGAGGTAGGGCGGAAGGCAGGCCAGGGACTTGGAGTTTTTCCAGTAAGGCCAGAAGGTGAAGAAAAGTAAACTGAGGCCAGAAACACTGTACTCTGTTGGCCTCTGTGATGAAGGAGGAAACTGGAATGTGCCACCGGTAATGCTTTGGTAGAAAGCCAGTAACCGGTAGAGCAAAGACCGTGTCACCCTGGCTAGCAGAGAGGGATTTAAGAAAGCACCAACATGGGCATAGGTGTGTCACGTATAGTTCATCCAAAATTCTTTCCCCACAATGGGCCTGGGAAGCAGAACCGTATAAGGAGTCAAACACTAAATGGTATTGAATATTTGATGAATAAAAATTCCTTGAGTGGGTAATACATGCAGTTAATAAAAATTCAAAAGGTACAAAAGATAATATAATGAAAAGTAAATCTGCCTCCTACCCCTGAATACCAGTTAATCAGCCCCCTTCTCAGAAATAATCAGAGTTTTTTACCCAAGAGCTCTGTGTGTATGTAAGCACTTACATATTTCAAAGATTTTGTTCACTATAAAAGAGTATATAAATACAGATAAAGAGAAGAAGAGAAAAATCAACCAATCATCTCTAAGCCCACTGCCAGGCATAACCACTGTGTACCTTTTTAGGACTTTTAAAAATGCATCTGAGGGACTTCCCTGGTGGTGCAGTGGATAAGAATCCGCCTGCTAATGCAGGGGACACGGGTTCGATCCCTGGTCTGGGAAGATCCCACATGCCACAGAGCAGCTAAGCCCGTGCGCCACAACTACTGAGCCTGCGCTCTAGAGCCCGAGAGCCACAGCTGCTGAGCCCGAGTGCCACAACTACTGAAGCCTGCACGCTTAGAGCCTGTGCTCTACAACAAGAGAAGCAATCATAATGAGAAGCCTACTCACTGCAACGAAGAGTAGCCCCCTTTCTCTAATTGCCGTGTGCAGCAACAAAGACCCAATGCAGCAAATAAGTAAATAAATTTATATTAAAAAAGTAAACAAATTATTTTAAAAAATGCATCTGAGTTTATGTGTCCTCTCTTGCACCTTTTTAATCTCCTGAGTATTACATGAATACATTCCAGTTATTAAAAACAAATTCCGATATACGTATTAAGCCAAATTCGTCCTTCACCACTGCCTCCAGTTACATCTCTTCCACGCTGATGATAGCCGTGGTTATCCACTTGTTATAATTTTTTGAGCATTATATATGTAATATATAGCTATAGAAGTATATTGCTATGTTTTTCTTAAATGAGATCCTGCTGTTTGTATGGTAGTTGAAAAAGCAGTATCTTATTTTAATGTTGTCTCCATGATTACCAGTTGAGTTGAAAACTTTCAAATGCTTAGTGAACATCAATATTACCTTTTCTGTAATAGCCTGAACTATACATAGCTATAATTGATATAATGCTTGGTAAAGCTCTTATACTTCTAAGATCCTACTTTGAGAGGCATTTTAGTCACATTAATACTATTATAGTTAAGTAAAGCATTAACCATTTTGGTTACTGTCATTGACAAGAGTCATATTTACTTATTTAACCATTTTACTGCACATATTTTAGATAAGGACTCAACTATTAATAACAGCTTTCTTTTCCTGTGGTAATTACTGATAGCCTTGACCAGACTTAAATGTTCCTAAATCTCTCTACTTATGCGTAAGTTATTTGGGCTTCTTCATATGTCTCTTTGTGCCCGTTAAAACAGAACCCATTTGTTTTTTCTAGTTTTCCATAGGTAAATCTTCTATAGGCAGCTAGTTGTGCCTAGACAAAAAATATGTTAGGAGAGCAGAAAAAGATCATTGTGATTTTGAGTAGAAAACATCTAGGAGGAAAGGTTTAAAACTTGAGCTGAGCTGTAAAGGGTGGAAGAATTCAGAGAGGAGTAAGACACTATTCCAAATAAGGGGAAAGCATGAGGAAAGATAAGCAAGTGTGTCTGGGAGGAGACTGGATATATAAACTGAATGGATTCAAGTGTTCAAGTCAGAAAATTGTAAGTAAAAAGTTGGAAAGGTAGTTTGAGTCAACATGTAGGAGACATATAATTAGTGCCATATTAAGGGGTTTGGATTTATTTCCTAATAGGTAGGATGCTTCTGAAGCATTTTGAGCAAGGGAATGATATAAAATGATATTTTAGAAATATTAGGTGGTATTAGGCAGTATGAATCGAGGATCAGTATGAGGAAGGAGAAGCTAATTAAGGCATTCATTACATTTAAATGAAAAACAATGGCAAGAATTATAAGCAATGGCAGTTAGAATGGAGCAGAAGCTGTAGATGTGAATATTCATGAACAAAGGTTCGTGGAGAGAGAGTAGAAGCAGAAATAATAATGAAAGGTTTCTAAAAATCATGATTATTGAAGTATACTTTTTTTTAAGATTATTTTTGATGTGGACCATTTTTAAAGTCTTTATTGAATTTGTTACAACATTGCTTCTGTTTTATGTTTTTGATTTTTTGGCCCCAAGGCATGTGGATCTTAGCTCCCTAGCCAGGAATTGAACCTGCACCCCCTGCATTGGGAGGCAAAATCTTAATCACTGGACTGCCAGGGAAGTCCCTGAAGTATACTTCAAATAAATACAGTTCATTCATTTTAAGTATACAGTTTGGTGAATTTTGATAAATATACTCAGTCCTGTAACCACTGCCATAATCATGATATAGAACAATTTCATCACCCCGGAAACTTCCCTTTTACCTCGCTGAAGATAATCCTTTCCCCTCCAGCCCTGGGCCCCGGGCCACCTCTGGTCTACTTCCTGTTTCTGTAGATTTTTGGTATTTCTTTTTTTAGAGTTTCCTATAAATGGAACCTTATAGTTTTTGTATATGGCTGCTTTCACTTAGTATAATGCTTTGGAAGTGCACCCATGTTTTGCATGTTATCAGTAGTTGCTTTTTATTGCTGCATAGCATATGGATGTACCACAGTCTGTGTATCCACTCACTGGGTGATGGGCATTGGGTGGTTTCCAGTTTGTGGCTGCTAAGAGTAAAGCTGCTCTAACACTGGAACACAAGTGTGTGTGTGTGAACATATGTCTTCATTTCTCTTGAGGAAATAGCAAGAGAGGGATTGTTAGGTCATGTGGTAAGTGGGTGTGTATAAGAAACTGCCAAACTGCTTTCCAAAGTGGATGTATCATTTTGCACCACCCATGTAGGAGAGTTTGAATTGTTTTACATCCTTGTTAATATTTGGTGTCATCAACCTTTGTAATTTTAGTTAATGAAGTTTTTATAAGATTTATTTTTTTATTTTATTTATTCTTGGATGCTTTGGGTCTTTGTTGCTGTGCACAGGCTTTCTCTAGTTGTGACGAGTGGAGGCTGCTCTTCCTTGCGGTGTGAGGGTTTCTCATTGCAGTGGCTTCTCTTGTGGAGCATGCGCTCTAGGCATGTGGGCTTCAGTAGTTGCAGCACGTGGGCTTAGTAGTTGTGGTGCACAGGCTCTAGAGTGCAGGCCCAGTAGTTGTGGCACACGGGCTTAGTTGCTTCTTGGTATGTGGGATCTTCCTGGTCTAGGGATCGAACCCATGTCCCCTGCATTAGGGGACAGATTCTTAACCACTGTGCCACCAGGGAAGCCCAATAATGAAGTTTTAAGGCAAAAAAATAGAGTGAATAAAATAGACATGTCAAGTAGGGGAAGCTAATTTGGAGGTGACTGACGGTAGGAACACTGGTTTCAGTTTTGGTATTGAATTTTATGTGTCTCTGAGTGAAAAAAATGACCCCAGAGGTTCTATAACTTTTACAGAACTTTTAATAGAATGATACTTTGGAGTCAGATGGTCATGAGTTTGAAAGTTGGCTCTTTTACTTTCTCTGTGATCTTAGACAAGTTAGTTGTCTTTTCCAAGCTTAGGTTTTCCCATTTGTTAACTGTGAAACGATATATGATTGTACTTAACTATAGGTGCTGATGCAAAGTTAGCACTCAGTGGATTGTGGCTCTCAGCAGCAGCATCATGATTGGCACTTAAATATATGTTTAATGCCCCCAGCAACTTGTGACTTTCTTGCAAACCTCTGCATTTTTTTCTTTCCTAACTGATCTCCCCATCTGTGTTCTTTGCCCTCCACAATGGCCAAAGTGATTTTGTTAAAGCACTGATCTTACCAGGTTATTTCTCAGTTCCAGTCCTTTCTGTGGCTTCCACAAGTGATTACATCAGCTCATCCTTGTCCAGGCATAAATAGCTCAGGAAAGCCTTGATTAGGTCTTCTGTTAAAAAATCCAGTACCACCTGTATTTTCCTTTTCACCGTTTATTACTACTATAATTATTTAATCTTTTTCTTCTCCACAATACTATCAATATAAAATCCATGAAGGCTAGCACTTGGTAGGTGCTCAGTTAATTTGTTGAGTGGGTTATCTTTTAAGTTCCTTCAGGACAAAGACTTCATACTTAAATCTAAGTTCCTTCCGACCTCTAACATATTGCCTTTTTTTTTTTTTGTCATTTTTATTGAAGTAGAGCTGTTAATTTCTGCTGCACAGCAAAGTGAATCAGTTATACATATACATATATTCACTTTATTTTTTCTTGGCTACATTGGGTCTTTGTTGCTGGGTGCAGGCTTTCTCTAGTTGTGGTAAGCGGGGGCTGCTCTCGTTGCAGAGCACAGGCTGTAGGTGCACAGGCTTCAGTAGTTGCAGCATGTGGGCTCAGTAGTTGTGGCTCTCGGGGTTAGTTGCTCTGGGGCATGTGGGATCTTCCCAGATTAGGGATCGAACCTGTATCCCCTGTGTTGGCGGGCAGATTCTCAACCACTGTGCCACCAGGGAAGTCCAGTTCACTCTTTCTTAGATTCTGTTCCCATATAGGTCATTACAAAGTATTGAGTAGAGTTCCCTGTGCTATACAGTAGGTTCTTAGTAGTTATCTATTTTATAGATAGTGGTGTGTGTATATTAATCCCAATTTCCCAATTTATCCCTCCCCCCAACTTTCCCCCTTGGTAACCATAAGTTTGTTTTCTACATCTGTGACTGTATTTCTGTTTTGTAAATAGGTTCATTTGTACCATTTTTTTTAGATTCCACATATAAGTGATATTATGTGATATTTGTTTCTTTCTGTCTAACTTACTTCACTCAGTATGACAGCCTAGGTCCATCCACGTTGCTGCAAATGGCATTATTTTGTTCTTTTTTATGGCTGAGTAATACTCCATTGTATATATGTACCACATCTTCTTTATCCATTCCTCTGTCAGTGGACGTTTAGGTTGCTTCCATGTCCTGGCTATTGTAAATAGTGCTGCAGTGAACATTGGGGTACATGTTTCTTTTTGGATTATGGTTTTCTCCAGATATATGTCCAGGAGTGGGATTGCTGGATCATGTGGTAGCCCTGTTTTTAGTTTTTTAGGGAACTCCATACTGTTCACCATAGTGGCTGTGCCAATTTACATTCTCACCAACAGTGTAAGAGCGTTCCCGTTTCTCCACACCCTCTCCAGCATTTATTGTTTGTAGATTTTTTTGATGATGGCCATTCTGACTGGTATGAAGTGATACCTCATTGTAGTTTTGATTTACATTTCTCTGATAATTAGTGATGTTGAGCATCTTTTCATGTGCCTCTTGGCCATCTGTATGTTTTCTTTGGAGAAATATTTAGATCTTTTGCTGATTTTTTTGATTGGGTTTTTTTTTTTTTTTTTTTTCCCTGACATTGAGCTGAATGAGCTGTTTGTATATTTTGGAGATTAATCCTTTGTCAGTTGCTTTGTTTGCAAATATTTTCTCACATTCTGTGAGTTGTGTTTTCATTTTGTATATGGTTTCTTTTGCTGGACAAAAGCTTTTAAGTTTAATTAGGTCCCATTTGTTTATTTTTTATTTATTTTTTTAAATGTGTGGAAGGATATACTTTATTTTTTTTTTCTGTTTTTTAAAAATTTATTTTTTTTATATTGCCTGATTTGTGTCTTCATTGCTGCGTGCAGGCTTTCTGTAGTTGCAGAGAGTGGGGGCTACTCTTCATTGCCAAGTACTTCTTATTGCAGTGGCTTCTTTTGTTGCAGAGCATAGGCTCTAGGCACGTGGGCTTCAGTAGTTGTGTGTGGGCTCAATAGTTGTGGCTTGCAGGCCCTAGAGCACAGGCTCAGTAATTGTGGCGCATGGGCTTAGTTGCTCCATGGCATGTGGGATCTTCCCAGACCAGGGCTCAAACCCTTGTTCCCTGCATTGGCAGGCAGATTCTTAACCACTGTGTCACCAGGGAAACCCCCATTTGTTATTACTCTAGGAGGTGGATTAAAAAGTTATTGCTGTGATTTATGTCAAAGAGTGTTCTGCCTGTGCTTTCCTCTAAGAGTTTTATAGTATCCAGTCTTACATTTAGGTCTTTAATCCATTTTGTTTTTGTGTATGGTGTTTGAAAATGTTCTAATTTCATTCTTTTACATGTAGCTGTCCAGTTTTCCCAGCACCACTTATTGAAGAGACTGTCTTTTCTCCATTGTATATTCTTGCCTCCTTTGTCATAGATTAGGTGACCATAGTTGTGTGGGTTTATCTCTGGACTTTCTATCCTGTTCCATTGAGCTATATTTCTGTTTTTGTGCCAGTACTATACTGTTTTGATGACTGTAGCTTTGTAGTATAGTCTGAAGTCAGGGAGCCTGATTCTTCCAGCTCTGTTTTTCTCGAGATTGCTTTGACTATTTGGGGTCATTTGTGTTTCCACACAAATTGTAAAATTTTTTGTTCTAATTTTGTGAAAAATGCTGTTGGTAATTTGATAGGGATTGTGTTGAATCTGTAGATTATATATATTGCTTTCTATAGCATACTTTAAAAAAAATTTTATTTGGATGCACCAGGTCTTAATTATGGCACATGGGGTCTTCATTGCCACTCGCGGGATCTTTGTTGTGGCATGCGGGATCTTTTAGTTGTGGCATACAGGCTGTTAGTTGTGGCGTCTGGGATCTAGTTCCCTGACAGGGATCAAACTCAGGCCCCCTGTATTGGGAGTGCAGAGTCTTAACCACTGGACCACCGTGGAAATCCCTATAGCATACATTAAAAAATATATATATATTTATTTGGCTGTATGGGGTCTTAGTTGCAGCACGCAGAATTTTTTGGTTATGACATGCAAACTCTGAGTTGCTGCATCTGGGATCTAGTTCCCTGACCAGGGATTGAACCTGGGCCCTGTGCACTGAGAGTGTAGAGTCTTAGCCAGTGGACCACCAGGGAAGTCCTATAGCATACATTTTCAACAGCTACTTTTGAATCTAAGTAGTGGTTCAAAATAAGCTGTGTAACTTAGTAGAATTATTGAGTCAAATATGATGAAGAGTTTTTTAAAACTTATTTTAGTATATTTCCATTTGACATTAATACTTAATAGAAAGTTTGGAAAACATAGTAGAGGCAAAAGAAGAAAATGTGAGAGTATGGCAGAATTTCTTGGCAGATGCTTTCAGCTTGCTTTCCAAGAGTTTTATTGGTATACTCTTACCAGCAGTGTTTGAGCAGTCCTATTTCTTCTCCATCTTGCCAGAATTTTAAAAGTTTATAATTTGATAGATGTAATTGGTGTCTTACTCTATTTTTTATTCATTTTTGAAAATGTTTATTTATTTGATTGTGCAAGGTCTTAGTTGTGGCAGGTAGGCTCCTTAGTTGTGGCATGCCAACTGTTAGTTGCCACATGCATGTGGGATCTAATTGCCTGACCAGGGCTTCAGCCCAGGCCCCCTGCATTGGGTATATGGAGTCTTAACCACTGTGCCACCAGGGTAGTCCCATTGGTGTCTTACTTTAATTACATTTATTTATTAATTGCTCTCCATTGAGTCATAATGTTACCTTTTTCATATTGAATTCATTCTTGTATTCTTGTCGTATCTATTTTAACTCCTATAACTTTAAATGTATTTAATATGTGACATGGTTAGTCCTCCTCATTAGTTTTTGTCGGTGCATTTTTGTATTATTAGAACTCTTTCTTTTTTGGGTGAAACCAGTCCCTTATGTATTTAACTGCTTATGTGTTACTTTTTCTCAGTAGAATACCTTCTAACATAGAAATCTTTTTCCTTCCCCTTACTTCTTATTCTCACTGTAATTCTGTAACCTAGTATAAGAGTTCCAGCTTGCAGACCTAGCAAATGGAAAAAAGGACACTTTATTGAATGTGTTGCGTTTAAGCATATATGTACGTTTTATCTGTGTGTGTATGTATGTTTGTTTAAGTTGCCAGCTGGTGTTTCTTGAGAAGAATTGTTCTTATTCTGAGATTATGTCTTCAGTGGTCTTATTTAGCAAAATTAAAGGGTTGCCACCCTGTGTTGGTCTCCAAAATTGTTTATGAAACTTGTAAAATCTGAAGACATAGGAGCCACTACTTTATCTCACACCGAAATGATGCTCTTGGTGGTGATGATATAGTAATAGTTTTGTTCATTGAAAAGCATATAATGGAGTCATAGTTATGGGGGTTAGGTTTTTTTTTTACATCAGTATGCAGTATAAACATAATATTTAGTCAGAATTACCTTTACAAATTGCTTAGAAAGGAAATGGTACCATGTTGGAGACATTTCTCAGTAAGTCCATCATAATTGTTTTTTTTCAGGTAAACACTGGAAAAGATCACCATTTCTTTACATGGAAATAAGATGAAGCAATTTGCTTTCACTTAAGAGTCATGTTATACAAAACTCAGCCATCTTTCACCATTAGAACCAGTCACACTTTGCATTGAGAGACATGCACTATGGGAATTGAAACCAAAGGAGAGTCACGTCTTGCAGATTTCACCAGTTTTTACATGCATTCTTTTTTTATTTTCCTGTATGTCTGTGTGTGTAAATGATTCTAGGACATTAAAAAAATAATTTTAAGAATAGTTTGGATTTACAGAAAAGTTGCAAAGAAAATACAAAGAGTTTCCATATAGTCCTCACCCACTCTTCCCTGTAACATCTTATGTTTGTACAGTAGATTTGTTAAAACTATCAAACCGACATTGGTACATTATTATTAATGCTGCATTTTATTCAGCTTTTACTAGTTTTCCCCTAATATCCTTCTGAGTCCCTGGATCCCATCCAGGATACCAGATCACAGTTATGTCTCCATAGGTTTTACTAGAGTATGACAGTTTTTCAGATTTTTCTTGTTTTTGATAATCTTGACAGCTTTGAGGAATACTGGTCAGTTATTTGTAGAATGTCCCTCAATTTATTTTGTCTGGTGTTTTTATTGTGTTTTAGTTTGTTACGATGTTTATCTCATGGTTAACCTCTGACTGAGGTTATAGGCTTTTGAGAGGAAGACCACAAAGGTAAAGTGCTATTTGTGTCTCATCATGTCAAGGGTAATGCTGTCAACGTGACTTATCACTGTTGATGTCAGCCTTGATCATTTGGCTGAGTAACGTTAGCCAGGTTTTTCACTGTAAAGTTACTTTGTCTCCTCCTTGTGTACTGTACTCTTAGGGAGCAAGTCCCTAAGTACAGTTTACATTCACGGTGTGAAGGGGCTTAAATTCAACCTCCTGAGGGAGTTATCTACAAAAATCATTTGGAAATTCTTCTAATGGGTATTTTTTAATTTTGTGGAAACAGCATGAGTACTGAATCAGTCTAACATATCTGTTCTTTACAGGGTGGGAAGCCCCGTAAACATCGAAAGGATCGGCTACAAGATTTGATCGATATAGGCTTTGGCTATGATGAGACAGATCCATTTATTGATAACTCAGAAGCTGTGAGTAATGTATCTTATTTATTTATTTATTTATTTATTTATTTATTGGCTGTGTTGGGTCTTCATTGCTGTGCTTGGGCTTTCTCTAGTTGTGGCAAATGGGGGCTACTCTTCATTGGGGTGCAAGCGGCTCCTCGTTGCGATGGATTCTCTTGTGGAGCATAGGCTCTAGGCGCGTGGGCTTCAGTAGTTGTGGCACGCAGGGTCAGTAGTTGTGGCTCACGGGCTTAGTTGCTCCGCGGCATGTGGGATCTTCCTGGACCAGGGCTCGAACCTGTGTCCCCTGCATTGGATTCTTAACCTCGGCGCTACCAGGGAAGCCCTAATGTATCTTTAATATAGCAGCAATTCTTTATTTGATAGTAGAATTCAAGGATAAAGTAACTAAATATTTCAGCAAGTGTTTTTACTAACTAATCCCCTTTTGATGCACATTTAAATTGTTGCCAGTTTTATGTGCTTACGAATAATTGAGCATCTATATACATTTCTCTTTGTGTATTTGAGTATTATAAAAGATAATATAGAGTACAAATATATGTGTAGGATAAATTTCTAGCAGTGGGATTTATTGATCGAAGGGTATTTACATCTTGAATTTATTGATATTCCCAAACTTGGACGGGTGTATTTTGAAATGACTTCCAGATAAGAACCATGCGATCTTGAAGATTGGAGCTACTGGGTTAAAGTTAATCTGGCAGATATCTTTAAAATGTACTTAATATTTTTATTGCTGCCAAGCCTTACTGAAGTGGCAATAATTGAATGCCAGCCTTTATCACAGTCTGTTTTGATCAAGCCCTATAGCTTTTCCCCTGGAATCCTCTTTCTCTTATAAAAGGAAGAGGAAATTTAGGAGAGCATTTTAGGACGTTGATCACATAGCAGATAAATAAAGGCATGTCATGTTTGGGGGTCGGTAAGGTGTATGTTCTTACATTCTTCTCAGTGTACTAGAGTAATTAATCCCTGGAGTATGATATCCTCTGCAGTGTACAATGTACAGTGATTACTTAGGATATACAGAAAGTGATACTAAAGTGGCTGTTATGCTACCCACAAATTAGTACCTCTTTTTCCTGTTACTACAGTGCTTGGTTATGTAGATGATAACAAGGCCTATAGGAGAGTGAAAGGAAGGACTTCCAGCATGAGGCCTACGGGATGCCCTGTCATACTCCTGTGTTTTTTTGGTGTCCTGATATAAACTGGTTCACAAGCCTAGTCTGTAGAAGTATAATGTTGACAATGCCCTTTGGAGTAGACAGGACTTCCTGTTAACGAAAAGGTTGTCAGCCCTTTTTGTAGGTTAGGGCATGGAATGTTTTCAAGAGTCTTGACCTTGATTTGGCATTCAAGTCAAAAGTCCTAGATTCTAGACCTCACTTGGTTTCTAATTCACTGTGGACCAGGAGCAAGTCTTTTATTTTAGCATCACCCAGTTTGCTCTGTTTTAACTTGCTTGCCGAGCAGAATTATGTACTGTGAGATTCAAGATAATGACATGCTGAAAAACATAATGCAAGTATAAAGCATTAATACTGGTGTTAACATTATATGTAAAATAGATTTTGAATTCTAGGTAACCGAAGAGGGAACTCAGCCATATATAAATGGACATTGCATATACTCAGGCTTACATAAATAGCATTTTTTAAAAAATTAGTAAACTTGGGACTTCCCTGGTGGTCCCTTGGTAAAGACTTAGTGCTCCCAATGCAGGGATTCCGGGTTCGATCCCTGATCAGGGAACTAGATCCTGCCACAACTTAAAGAAAAAGAAAAAAAAAAAAAGACCCCACTTGCTGCAACTAAGACCTGGCGTAGCCAAATAAATAAATAAATATTTTAAAACTTTATAAACTTAATTTTTTTAGAGCAGTTTTAGGTTCACAGCAATGGAAGGTGCAGAAATTTCCCTTATACTCCCTGCCCTCACAACATGCACAGCTTGCATTATCAGTGTTCCTCCCCCAGAGTGGATACTAGTTACAGTTGAAGAACCTGCATTGACACATCATCACCCAAAGTCCATAGTTTACCTTAGGATTCACTCTTGATGTTGTACGTTCTCTGGGCTTTGACAAATGTGTAATGTCATGAAGCACCATTATACTGTCATACAGGATAGTTTCACTGCCCTAACTATGTGTTCTACCTATTCATCCCTCCCTGACACCTGCAGCCGCTAATCTTTTTATTGTCTCCATAGTTTTGCCTTTTCCAGGACATCATATAATTGGAATCATGTAGTATGTAGCCTTTCATAAATAGCATTTTTAATATTTTCTTTTGTAGCATTGCAAATATTTGAATAAAGTGTTTTTCAAACTGATTTTTGCAACCCATAATTGGATTATGTATCAGTTTAGAGGCTGTGGCCAGCATTTTTAAAGAGAATGAAATAGAATAGAATAGGAGCTGTTACAGTAAACCACTGGTACGTTATGTGATTTTTATTGTGTATGTGTGAGTTTGTTTGCGTGCACTGGGTTTCACTGTGTAGTATATTTTCCATTTGGGTTGTGGTGAAGAAAATTTGAAGGCCAGTGCTTTAATAAATAAGGATAAACTTTGTAGGTATAAGTTGTTGTATAAGTTATACAGTTACTGACATCTATAGGACAAGTTAGGTCCCTGTTTTATAGGAGGAAATTGAACTAAAACAGAGGTGGTTTATTGACTTGCAAAATAATTTTGTATCATTGTCCTTAACAGATTATTTAGTTTTTATTATGAGATAATGTAATAATTCAGACATAAAAGACTTATGAACCAACCAAATGATTCTGTTTGTTTTTAAATGATTATATAGCCAATTGGCTTTTTTTTTTTTTTTTTTTTTTTTTGCTGCACCGTGCTCCTTGTGGGATGTTAGTTCCCTGATGAGGGATTGAACCTGGGCCCTTGGCAGTGAAAGCACAGAGTCCTAACCACTGGACTGCCAGGGAATTCCCACCAGTAGGCTTTCACTGTTCATATGTTATTTGATAGAGAGTGAAAATAATCTGATTCTAATTAAATTTCAGAATTATGTACTACTTACTACTATAATACCCAAAAATAAATGGATTTGAAGATTATTTTTAGTCTAACACTTATGCTGCCAAATTTTTTAAAAGACTGAAAGAAAATGTTTTTATTATTGAGAAATAATAATACCAGACATGAGTAATGCTTTTATTTAGGTTATCTCTTTTAAATTTCACTAGAACTTCGTGAAGTAAGTAATATTGTTTCTGTTTTATAACCCCAAAGTATTGATGTTAAGTGATTTACTCTGGGTCACAACAGCTAGTTGTTGGCAAAGGATCTAATAAATCTGATTCTCAAGTTCAGTAATCCATTGCCTCTTAATACATTGTATATAAAAGGCTAAATTATACAGAAGTAGAAATATAATGTTGTACACGTGAAACTTATGTAAGGTTATAAACCAGTGTTACCTCAATAAAAATGAAAACAAACAAACAGAATATTTGCTGTACCTTATCAAAGAAAAAAAAAACGCTGGGCACATTTATAATTCACAGTGCAGTGGAGGCTGTGTGTTAATCCTTGTTCTGTCACTTACTGGCTGTGTCACTTTAGTATGGTTGCCAGATTTAGAAATACAACTACAGTCCACCCAGTTAAATATGAAGAAAAAAAAGGGGGGGGGGGCTAAATCAAATACGCATAAGGAGTTTATTCTCCTGAAAAGAGTTCTGATAGGGAAAACTCAGCAGAATACTGTAGAAGAAAACGGACATTGAACACATTCTGGTAACCTGGTGATGAGTGTGTTTCCCATGTGAGATGCTGCTTGGTATAGTGGATGGGTTGGGAAATAGTCAGTGACTCTGCCAGAAACTAATAAAAGTACTCTGGCAAGGTTCTTGGCCTCTCTGAATTTGGTTTTCACTTATAAAATGAGAATAATATTTGCCTTCCTTACCTCAGAAGGGTATCAGGAAGACCAAGTGAAATAATTTATGTGAAGAAGCATTGAAAATTATAAAGCAGTATACAAGTATATGTAAGCAAAAAGTACAGGTGTATTTATCTTATCACAATGACACATTTTCAGAATAATTACTTCAGAGTCTTTTTTCGCTTTTAATCCTTTACTCCTCACATCACTCCTTTACTTGCAGATAGTCCTGGGCCCTTTCTGAAGGTCTTAGCTGTAGGTCTTTCTACAACAGTAGCCCCTCAAGTGGAACAACAAGAAGGGAGTTCATTCCTTTTTTTTTTTTTTCCCTAACTTCATTCCTTTTTGATTCAATATGATTAAATGTAAATTCTTTCTTTTACCATTCTCCATGTAATATAAAAGGATACAGGTTAAAATCACAACTTTTGTAATTAGCCTTAATATTTTTAGAGTAACTAATATGTTCTGTATATTTTTTGCCTGTGCAAAGAATTTTCCTTACAAATACGACTTTCTTAAAGACTAATTATATAATGTGACGAGAACCCTTAGGTAGAGTTCTGGGGACCCCAGGTAGCAGGTATCTTGCTTTTGTTAGATGAGTAGTTCGTTTTTCTCTTCTGCCATAAACACCTTCATTTAGTTAAGGTTGACATTCCATTTAATGATTGATTTTTCCTCATCTTCATCAGGTGAGATAATGATAAACCTTAAAATCCAGGCTTAGAGGACATTGGCTTAAAGTGATATTCTAGGCCAGATCTTCAGACTGATTTAGACAGTTTGAGTCTCTTCTTTGAAGCAAAGTGCCTGGCTCATTATGGGCCCTCAGAGTATGCTTACTGAACAGGGCAGTTCTTTTTCTACTTCCTTTTAAAACATATATATGCTATCTTTCTTTTATATGTTTAAAAAATATTCCCTACTTAAAAGCTTAGAGCTAAGGCAGAAGAAATAACCTTTTATTTGATAAGAAATGAAGTTCATTCATTGTCTGGATATTCAGTCATTTGTTTTAACTTGTTTCAATTTTTCATTAGAATTATTTCTTGTTAAGAACAGCAATGATGCTTAAATTTTTCTCAGCGGGTGATATCTTTAGAATTTGCTTCAGTATTCTAGAAGTTCCTTTCTACTAAATACAGAATGATCAGAGTTCATTTCTATTCCAGATACTAACTTTTTCTAAATTTATTTACAAATATCTTCATTGCAGTTAGTTTTGCAGTTAAGCTTTAAGGAAGATTCTGACATGGTGATTGAATTTCTTTGACATATTTATAGAATTAAAGATAATAAGATACATCGGAAGGCTTTTTCTTTTTTTTAATCTAGTATGACGAATTAGTTCCTGCTTCTCTAACAACAAAATATGGAGGCTTTTATATCAACACTGGCACTCTCCAATTTCGCCAAGCTTCAGATACTGAAGAAGAAGATATTACAGACAACCAAAAGCACAAGCCACCCAAAGTGAGTTTTCCAACACTGCAACAGTAATGAGAGCATTCAGTTAAAAGGATATATATTTTTGAATTTTACTTGTACTTTACAGTTGTGAATATAAGGAAAAGTAAAATGCTAACCATTGTTTAATGAATTTATAGTTAATTGTATACGTTAATAGGGGGAAATTTATTTTTATATCATAATAGAATTACGTTTTCTTTTAAAACTTGTTTCTCTGTATCTAGTCTAATAATATACTGTTTCTGGATAAGGTTGAGGTTCTAGAGTAGGTTAAGACTTGATATGGAAGTGCCTGTTAGTAGTCATTACTTTTCCTAAGATGTAAAGCAAATTTTATAGAATATATGCATTGTATTTGGGAAATAAATAGAATGCCCTTAGATAGTGTTCCTTAAAGTGTGAGCCAAAGACATATTTGTACCAGAATCACCAAAATGTTTGTTAAAAATGCAGATTAAAAGGCTCTACCCCAGATAACTGAACAGAAACCAGGGGTGGGAATTCTCATGGACCCAAAGAATCTGCATTTTTAATAAGCAATTCTAATGCACCCTGAAATCTGAGAAAGACTACTTGCCCTGGTTGTTGGATTAACAACATCAGAGAGCAAAGCAGTAATACTTAGGTAAGTGATGCATTTAATTATTTTGTAGATTCCCAAAGTAAAAGAAGATGATATTGAGATGAAGAAGCGGAAGCGGAAAGAGGAAGGGGAAAAGGAGAAGAAGCCAAGGAAAAAAGTACCCAAACAACTGGGGTATGTGAAATTAGACATAATGAGGGAACTAATGTTGTAGCATGACAAACTCTCCTTTTAGAAAGATATATTTAGCATTAATTAGTTTAGTTTAGCTAGGTCTAATTTAATACAGTATTTATAAATGTCAGTGAACTATTAACTTATATTTTAATAATACTGTATTTATTAAGTAGACATTATCTTAGACACTTAAGATGTTTTAGATCAGATTTACAAATTTGTTCATTAAGTATTTTGCTCATTGCAACCTTTTATCAACAAGAACCAGTTTGAAAAGATGGTACAAACATTGACCATGTCATTTTAATTTTTTTTGTACTAAAACTAAGCTTAGATGCCTGGGGATTGACAGTTGGCAGTAGTCTTTGTATAAACAATTTATGGTTGTTTTTAGATTTTTTAAAAGTCATTGATTTTATTTAGCTATTCTTACTGCTTGTGACTTTAGGTAATGATATTGCCCCTGAAAAACCAAGTAGAATTTCTCAAAAGCCTTGTTAAGTCATAAGGGGGAATTCCTTGGAGGTCCAGTGGTTAGGACTTGGCGCTTTCACTTCCGGGACCCAGGTGCAATCCCTGATCCCTGGTTGGGAACTAAGATCCCGCAAGCTGAGAGGTACAACCCCCCAAAAATAATAATAATAATAAAAAAAAAGTAAGAAAAGAAGAGAGAAGAAAAACTCATAAGAATAAAATGTTTGTACTTCGCAGTCATAAAACTACCAGTTGTTCCTACTTCTCTATGGCTTTTTTTTAACAGAGCCAAAGGACAGAAACTTGTGAGAGGCTGGATTTTCCTCACCTCCTTAGCAGAGGAGGAACATCTGAATTTGGGGCTGTCAGTATCCCCAACGTTGATGTAGGGAGGTATTTATCCCCTCCTAAACATGAGATTATAGTCATTAAGAAATTATTAAGAAAAAAAAATATTACTAATGGTTGTTTTAAATGTTCATTATTTACAAGTAAATATCGTTAGGAACAAAAACTGTAAGTAATGCCTTCTATGGAATGTATCATTTTCTCAAATTTATAACTGATTCATTCAGCAAATATTTACTAAGTGCTTACTGCATACCAGACACTGTCTGGGTTTTGTGTATATAATAGTAAATGAAACACTGGCCTACCTTCAAGACCCTAACAATCTTTTAGCTTCTGTAATGCACGTAGAAGCATATAAGCCATAGAATTTAGAAAAGATTTTTTTAGAGAAAGTGATATCTAAACTGAGACCATCCTTTCCTTATAGTCCCCAAAGGGAGAAAGTTGTCATTGGAAATTACACATATCTATCCAAAAGCCTCAGAAGGCTGTTTCTAGAATGGAAAGTGAAAAATGATCAGAAGGTAGTAACAGATAGAACAGGGTCTAGAAAGATGACATGGTGGTGAATGAAAGCGCACGGATTGACACAGAGGATTTTGCATTTCTTTGGCAGTTTGTAGCACAAACCGCTGGGGGGTACCAGTTTGAAGGTGTACTGTGTAGGTTTCTCTGGTTATAATCAACTCTGTTTTCAGCAAAAGTGCATTTCTTTACTTCATTAATTCTTTAGGTGACTACTTTATAGGTGTGCTAAAGAATGAACATTCCAAAAAGAGTAGTAAGTTTAACTTTGTATACTTTCATTTTCTTTTATTTTTTTATTTTCACTACACCAAGTGACTTGCGGTATCTTAGTTCCATGACCAGGGATTGAACCTGTGCCCTTGGCAGTAAAAGTGCGGAGTCCTAACCACTGGACAGCCAGGGAATTCCCTAACTTCGTGTACTTAAAAAACCAGAGCTCTATTCAGTTTTATTTCTCTTGGCTTTATTCCTTTCATTTTCTTCACTCTAATGGCCATTCACCTGTCTTCCTTTCTTAAGTGACAGTCCAGATCATGATGAAGATGCTGTGGCAAAAGTATAATTTAGTAACAGATTTGTGTTCTCACCTATCAGATGATTATTTTAATTCTCTGCCTGCTTATTTACCTGAGGTTTTAACCTTTAAAATCATACGTAGCCTAACGGATCATTTTTTTCTTCACAGAGTTGTGGCTCTAAATTCACACAAATCTGAAAAAAAGAAGAAACGTTATAAAGATTCTCTTTCTCTAGCTGCCATGATAAGAAAATTTCAAAAAGAGAAGGATGCATTAAAGAAGGCGTCTAACACTAAAGTCCCAGTGAACTTCTCAGCCTCTTCTCTGAATAAACCCCCCGCTCCTGCTGCACCATTGGGAAGTGATGTCTCGGACCTAAATCTGAATAGCGCTGATCCGGACCTCCCTATTTTTGTTAGCACAAATGAGCATGAACTGTTTCAGGAAGCTGAAAATGCCCTGGAGATGCTAGATGATTTCGACTTTGACAGACTGCTGGATGCTGCTTCTAACGGTAGCCCCCTCTCTGAGTCAGGGGGAGAGAATGGAAACACCACCCAGCCAACCTATGCCTCTCAAGTTATGCCCAAGGTGGTACCTACCCTCCCAGAGGGTCTGCCTGTCCTTCTTGAAAAACGTATCGAAGACCTCCGTGTAGTAAGTGTGATAATTCTCTTATGTTTGCTGCACAAACATAACAATAAATACTTTCAGGCAAAAATAATAACCTATAATCCTAACATAAGTAACTTTATTTTCTATATCTCCTTTTAAGCATTGGCTCTATGCATAGCCTTTTTCTTTTAAATAATTATAACATGGATACAGTTGATTGGTTTATTATCTCACTTGACCTTATAAATATTTTTCTGCGTAGATTTCATAAATATGTACATAGTCATGTAAAGAAAATGGAAGGTAGAAACAAATAGTAACAATGGAGAAGTGTACTTGAACTTGGTCCAAACTATGTTGACAACTAGTTATTCTACAGTCGATTTTACCCGCTAGTCCTTACCAGCTAATCAGCAGCTTTAGTAAGCATACATTGTGTTCTCACTAGACAAACTTAAGAGTTGAGTTGTTAGCATTTCACAGTAGAGTCCTCTCCCGATTGACTTGGATACATAATCTTCGTTTAACTAGCTGCAAATCCAGGTGTGTCCGTACGCTTCTACCTTTAATCTCAGGGAAATGTAATTTGACTTAAAATGTTTCAAACCTAGCGTAAAATGCCCATTTTAATTACTGTAGCACGTTTGTCTGAACCCATGCCATGTTTTAGTCCTCTGCCCCCCCCACCGCCCCAGACTACAGAAGTAGTACACTCAATATGAAGTGTATTTTTTTTTTTTGGCACACGGGCTTAGTTGCTCCGCGGCATGTGGGATCTTCCTGGAGCTGGGATCGAACCCGTGACCTCTGCATTGGCAGGCAGATTCTTAACCACTGCGCCACCTAGGAAGCCCTGAATTGTATTTTATACTTAGGAAAGGTGCCCCATTATCAGACAGTCCCCAACGCCAGCAGGGATAACCACTATTAAACTACTTGTTTTTCTGGATTTTAATCCATGTATTTGCCAATATGTTATTATTAAAAATAATTGTTAATAGAAGTATAATGTATAGACTATTCTACAACTTGTCTCTTTGTCTAGGGTTACAGTAACCGTTTAAATCACATTTTAAATTTATTAATCATCTTTATGTTGTATTTATTTCTCTTAACTTTCTGATTTTAAATATCTGATTAGGGAAGCAAGTGATTTTCTGTTTTTTTCCAACAACTGATTCATGGAGTCTATTTATCAGTTTTATTCCTTTTTTTTCTATTTTTTGTTCTTTGGCATTTCTTCTGAGGTTGTGGCTTATTAAATTGTCTTACATTTTTACTTATTTTAAGGTACTTTATTAGTTCAGGACTTAGAAAAATGTGTTCAGGTATCTCATTGCTAGTGTTTCTTAGGTTATAACTTGTATTTACCATAGTTTTTGCTTTTTTATTTCTGTGCTATGTTGTTTGTTGGCCCATAAAATTCTTGATGGCTAGACCTCTGCTGTGATGTTTATCATTTGAAGGTGGCCCTTTCTGTGCTATTAAGGCTTTTCACCTTGAATTCAATTTTGTCTGATTTTAGTGTAGACTCCTTTCTCTTTATTTTTTCATGGTGTAGCTTTTCCCATCATTCACCTTCATTTTAGCTCTTTTTTTTTTAGCTCCTTTATTTTAGCTCATTTTCTTATAGACAGCATGTAAATGGAAATTTGTTTATTGACCTTCTCTGAGACTTTTTAAAGATTTTCTCTTTAAGATTTTCTCTTACCTGTAGCTGTTATAATGATGATATAATTCATCTTTGTTCTGTCATTTTCTTTTTTATATATATTTTACATTTTATTTTATTTATTTATTTATTTTTATTTTTTACAATAAACTGCATATATTTAGAGTGTATAATTTGGTATCCCAACCTCCCAATTCATTCCCCCCCAGCCCTCCCTGCTTTCCCCACTTGGTGTCCATATGTTTGTTCTCTACATCTGGGTCTCTGTTTCTGTCTTGCAAACCGGTTGATTTGTACCGTTTTTCTATATTCCACATATATGTGTTAACATACGATATTTGTTTTTCTCTTTCTGACTCACTTCACTCTGTATGACAGTCTCTAGGTCCATCCGTGTCTCTGAAAATGTCCCAGTTTCATTGCTTTTCACAGCATTTTCTTTTATATTCCGTTTTATTGCTCCCTCCCCGTCCTTTGCTTTTCATTCTTTTGCTATTTTCTGTGCTTATTTTTTGAAAAGTATACAATCATTTTATTAATCAAATAGGTTTTGTTTTGTTTTTAATTCTGTGCTCCAACCTTTCTACGCCTCTTCAGAGGCAATCATTTTCACGGTTGTTTTTTTTTGTTTGTTTTTGTTTTTTAAAGATTATTTATTTATTTTTGGCTGTGCTGGATCTTCGTTGCTGTGCACGGGCTTTCTCTAGTTGTGGCAAGTGGGGGCCACTCCTCATTGCGGTGCACAGGCTTCTCATTGCAGTGGCTTCTCTTGTTGTGGAGCATGGGCTCTAGGCGCACAGGCTTCAGTAGTTGTGTGGCTCATAGGCTCTAGAGCACAGGCTCAGTAGTTGTGGCGCATGGGCTTAGTTGCTCCATGGCACGTAGGATCTTCGCAGACCAAAGATCGAACCCATGTCCCCTGCATTGGCAGGCAGGTTCTTAACCACTGCGCCACCAGGAAAGTCCCTCAAATAGGTTTTTTACTTACTCTTCTTAACCACTTTATTTATGAAGTATACATTAACAAACTTACTTAAGTGGAGGCAGGTTAAATAGCTTGGTCAGTCCATGCAACGAGTAAGTGGTGGAGCCTGAATTTAAACACAAGGGTTCACCTGACTCCACAGTACATGCTTTTTGCCATCCCATATTGCCCCTAAAATCTTTAGTTTCTTTTATGTTTTAAATAAAAAGTGCTTGGGATATAATTCAGGCTTATCAACATGTAAATAATAATAGCTATTATTTATTTAGCAAAAACCTATAGCGTGTATTGAGTGCAGTGCTTCTGGGACCCAGAACTTCACAAGACATCATTTACCATTCAGGAGACAGTGCCCTGGGCTAAGAATACTGTATATACTGTGTGGTCTAATCCTCCAGCAATCATGTGAAGTAGGTAGTATTCTTCCATTAAATAGATGCACAAACTAAGATTCGAAAAGGTTAAGGGAATTTGCCCAAGGCCACATAATTTTTAAGTGAGTGAGCCTTGATGCAAAGTCAAGATTTAAAGGCAGGACCATCAAGCTCTATAACTTGCACTCTGTCCACTGTGTCATATGCCATTCATTCTCACTTAATAAACAGAATTGATTAGTAATGAGTGTATTTCAATCTAGTAATGTGCTGTCATGTCTCATATGCTAAAAACTTTTTCTATAGTAGCCATGCCAGGATTAAAACAGCTACTTCCTAACCTCTTAGTAGGAAATTATCAATAAGAAGATTCATTTAACTTACTAGTATCTGTGAATTCTCCGTATTTTTTTCTTTAGAAGATGAGAATTCATTGTTGCCTAAAATGTTCATATCTGTCTGAAAAGGACTTTCTTCCGTTTACTCTTTTCTCACTTTGTAACATTCTTCCACTGTTCAGCCTCTTGACTTCTTTTGATTCTCTTTCTTGAAGTTTGGTTTTCATTCTGGCTTTCTTCGTGTATTTCTTCTCCCTGCACATACCCAGTCTTCATCCTTTCTAAGAAGCACTGAGACACATCTCAGAAATTGTCCTCTTCTATTTACAGCATGTGATATTGTCTAACAGTGTAAAATTATCAATCTACCGATTGACAGAGTAAGCATATGTCTTGCTCATATTATTGGATTGGGCCTCTCAATGTTTTACATCTTGGGCATCTCAAGATAAACTGTATCTTTTGTGATTTTTCTCAGTAAATTTTGCTTATGGTACAGTGTCTTGGTTTGCATCCTCTTTGTTTCTGGTAAACTGGTTGAGGTGACAAACACAGTGATGAAAATATCATTCTTAACCTCATTGAATTAATTGTTGCTTATCCCTCGATAATGACCGTGGCTAATTTTTTCATTGTTAGTAGTTAGGTAGAACCCAGACTGGCTGCAGTAAGCTGAGTATCTTTGTACAGGCTGACAGTGTTGTACAGTTGAAGTCAGAAAGCTTCTGGTCTGAGTCCTGGATCCACCAATTGCTAGCAGTGTGATTTGGGGGCATATCATGTAACTTCTGTAAGATTTAGGTTCCTTGTTTGTGAAATGGAAACTGTAATACCAATGTCACTGGTTGTTATGAAGATTAAAGTGGTAATGAGTATAATATAGAATTTTGTATTATAGAATATTATAGAATATCAGACACGTTGTTAGACAGTATTGTCTTGTAGAAAGTGAGACATCTGCTTTCAGTTATCTTGGAGATCACGGCAAGAATTAATAAACAAACCTTACAGGACTTCCCTGGTGGCACTGTGGTTAAGAATCCGCCTACCACTGCAGGGGACATGGGTTTGATCCCTGGTCGGGGAAGATCCCGCATGCCGTTGGAGCAGCTAAGCCCATGCGCCACAACTGCTGAGCCTGTGAGCCACAACTACTGAAGCCCACATGCCTAGAGCCCGTGCTCCGCAACAAGAGAAGCCACCTCAGTGAGAAGTCCGAGCACTGAAATGAAGAGTAGCCCCTGCTCACCGCAGCTAGAGAAAGCCCGCACACAGCAATGAAGACCCAGTGCAGCCAAAAGATTAAATTTAAAACAAAAAAAACCCCTTACAGATCCTCAAAATGCACAAGACACCCATAGCACTAAAAGTCTTATATGCATAACTTTTTAAATTTAGGAAAATTTAGAAAAATGAAATACAGACATAACAGGAAAGAATGTTATGTGTGCTAAATTTTGTTTCAGCACTCTTTAATTGCCTGCTCATGCCAGGTAATAAGCTGGGATACAGAGTGAAGTTAATCATAGCCCAACCCTCAAGGAGCTTATTCTAAGTAAACAGATATGGAAACAAGTAATGTGTTTATTGAGAGTAATATTGACAATCTTGTGTTTCTCTAGGCTGCCAAACTTTTTGATGAAGAAGGAAGGAAAAAATTCTTCACACAGGATATGAATAATATTCTTCTGGAGTAAGTAATTTTCTTCTTTGATTAAAAAACCTTAAAAATTATTTAAACCTTAAGAATTCATTAAAAAATATAGTAGGCCTTTGAGGTACAGATGCTGAGTGGTTGGCTAGTCTGATGCATTAACTCTTCCCTTTTGGCCTTACAGCATGTGTGATTAACATTTGTTTCTTAGCAAAACTATGCTTCTGCATACATTGGTTCTCCAGGACCCCTTATGATAATCAAAGCTTCCAGTGTTATAACTGCCAGAGCGAGTGGCCACTGTATAAGTTGAATATTATCCTAGATTTAAATGCATTCTTTGTCACATTATATGAAAATATCTTTCTGGGACAGCTCTGATTGTTTATACATAAATTTGGTGTACTTTCCTTCTACTTTGATTCAGGATTGGGAAAAATTGTTCCATTAGTATCTAATGGGGTTTGTTATAATTCATACAAACACTTATAGCCAAATGGAAAGTATGGTTTAACGAAGAATCGTTGTGGGGTAGAATGGAGGCAGTGTGAAGAAGACATGTTAAATTGGAAAGGAAAGGGTGAAAGCTGGTTTATGATATAAATTGTATTTAAATTAGTGATAATTTTCACCCTTAGAGTTTGATATTAATAGAGTTGCAGGTTCTAAGATTGTGGTCAAATAAGCTGTACCTGTTGGCTTATAAATTTTGATCATGGTCCAGTATATAATTGGCTACAGGCAGAAATGGGCAAAAAAGAAGTGGTCCCGGAGAAAGCATCAGATTCCTCTCTGATGAAAATAATGTGTGCCTTATTTTGGTGGTCCAGTAGCATGATATATAAAGAAACAAGGCAATGTTTCCAATGCTGTGGTTCCTGTCTTTTAAATATATAATGGAGATGGTTTCTCATGAGATATAAAGGATGGATTGGCTTATTGGTTTTGATAACTTTTAATTAACACAGTCTTTCATTCTCCTGAAGTATTTCCAAATCATTTTGGTCCCCATGGACTCATAAAACACATAACCTAGTTTGCTACTAGCATGGAGACAGAGGAATTTCTTGTTCCTATTTATTTTAGCCAGGGGATTTCAGATTGATTCTGTCTGCCTGCAATTGCTTCCTGTCTGTGCCACCTCCTTTTACCTAGCTCCCTTTTAAACCTTAGATTGAGTAAATCGTGTAACCATTACTCATCAGAGCTGTCCCAGATTCCAAAATCAGAGATCTGACTAGCCCTTTTTCTTTCTACTTAAGAGCCCTAAGTTTACTAGATCAGGTCTTTTTCCTGTGACTGAGACAGTCCTTTTTTATTTTACTCTTCTGTAAGGGGAGAACTCTTTCTCTCTTGAGAGAATCAAAAGATCATCCTTGGGACATAACATCTCAAATAAACAGAATATTAGTATTCTGATAATAGGCTTCTCTGTTAATTCCTGCCGTGTCTGTCTTAAAACAAATCCTTTAGTTTTTGTGGCGCCCATCTACTTTTTATTTCACAGAGAGTGTGCCTCTAATTCTACAAGCCCTAGTGTCGAGAGTTGAATTTTTTCCCTTTTAGTCATTTGCTTATGTCCCCTTGTTTTCTTTTTCACTTTCCTAAATATCCCTTATTTCTCTTGACTCAGTTGGTTGTCTGAGGGCATGTGATATGTGATTGTTTGGCGTAGTAATTCCCATGAATTTATTCAGGTATATTTTATTATCCCCGTATACTAAAAGATTGGAATGCTTAGTGAGAAAAAAATATTAAAGTGCATCTGTGAGGGATGTGTACTTAAAATAAACTGTTCTCAGATATGAATTTGCATATATTTGGTATAGACCAGTACTGTCAGTAACCTCTAGGGTTAATACATTTCTCTAAGTTTTACCTGATACTATGGGCTTAGGAATAGGAAGTCAACGCTTCCAATTTCTAAGTTACCCCCTCTGGAAACCACTAATTTTTATAAGTAGGTTATTGAGTCAATCTGTTCTTATTTGGAATCTCTTACTACTTGGAGTTTCTATTTTATTTTCAGCTTTACCTGACCTTTTATAATGGGGCAAGCCTAGAATGCCTCCCACGCAGAGTCTAGACTTTTAATGAAGATCTAACCACATTATTGAACCAGATGTTCACACACAGAACTCATGACCTTAGTCATTGTCTTCCACGTGAACCTCTGCATTTGACCCTCTGGCTCTAATAGGCCTTAAACTTCTTTTCATTTATTTCTTTATTGTGTTTGGCTTCTCTAACACCAAGAATTTTCTACTGTCAATTCTAATGAGTATAGTTTTCCACATTTCATTTTTTCTGAAATTGCAGTGTATATTATAAGTGTTGGATACATTTGATCTGACAGAGTTTCTTTTCTTCCCCAAGAGCTGTGAATTGAATCTTTGGTTGCACCTTATATTTGTGAGAAGTATTTAAGTCTCTCTGTACCTTCTTCTATAGTAGAAATGATGATTTGGACATGGTTTGTTGCCAAGGGCCCCAGTTTGGTCATGGCTTTCAAATTAACTTCTGTTCTCATCTTTCTACAGTAGCAGCTTCCAGATAAACTGTCTTCCATCTTGAAGAAACCTCAATTGTTTATTAATAGGCTTGTCCTGCTGAGAATATGGTGGCTGTTAAAAACTCTTCCTTTTTTTCTTTTTTTTTTGTTTAAGTTATGTTTGGCTAAATACCCTTTTAACAGGAACTGGAGAATTGGAATAAATTGAACAAACTATTAAATATCTAGTTTGTGCAGTGGAGGCACAATAAATAAAGATGGATAAAACAGTCTGTGTGTGTAGCCAGGAGGGCTTTACCTCTTCTGAATCTGTAATTTTTTCAAACACCTTTAGAGAAAAAATACTCTAAGAACTCACTGAAACTGTGACTATTGTATAGCAGTTGCAGTGTGGTGAGGGGAAGTATGATCTCTTTGAGGAAATGAGCTTTTGGTTAATAATGGAGTTCCTGTGCTTTATCCAAAAATACAGACTTTACCCCGTCATCAAAAAATTATTTGGGCAGGGTGTGGAATAAATTAGGAGTTTAGGATATTTTTTTCCTTTTTTTTCTTTTTTTTTCTTTTGGCTGCATTGTGCAGCTTGCAGGATCTTAGTTCCCCGACCAGGGATCAAACGTTTGTCCCCTGCAATGAATGCACGGAGTCCTAAACACTGGACCGCCAGGGAATTCCCAGGAGTTTAGGATTAACAGATCTGAACCACTTTCCTGTATACTTGAAACTAGCACAATATTGTAAATCAACTATACTTCAATTTAAAAAAAAGAAGAAAAGAAAAAAAAATTACTTGCCATCTTGTTTGGGGTTATAAATTCTACCCTTAAACTAGATTCATTGAAATTTTTTATAGCATTACTATTTATGGTGGGGGTTTTTTTCCTTGAGAAATACTGTCTAGGAAATCACAGAAAGATAAAATGAGAAAAGAATCACCACCTCTGCCCCCTTACTTGTTTGTTACTACCTAAAAGAAATTCTGTACTACTTGTTTGTTGTTGTTTTTGGTCAGCATTGAGTTACAGCTGCAGGAACTAGGCCCCATCATTCGTAGTGGTGTCTACTCCCACCTTGAAGCTTTTGTGCCATGCAATAAAGAAACACTGGTAAAACGTCTAAAGAAGTTACATCTCAACGTCCAGGTAAGAGGAGAAACGATATCTGCATCTGGGGTTTTATAACCTATAGAGAGATGGATTTCTGTTTGCTGTTTTTGCATATTAATTGCTTTATATTCATATTGTATGTATTTAATAACCATAGGATGTTCTTAAAGGCCCGTTGGATCCTCTGGGGAAAAATTCCTTTTCATATATTGATAGGTTTCGATGAGAAATAATGTTTTCTAATGCTTCTTGGGCTGGGTAAATTAACCTCAGTTCCACAACTGATAGAACTTTGCCCTCAACAAATAATCTGACGTATGTATAATTCAGTTTTCTTATTCCTGAAATGAACCTATTCAGATATGCTCACACTGAAATGAAGACCAGTGGAAAAAATCATGTAAACTTAAAGATTATTTAGTGTAATCATCCATGATTTGCTAGATTCTTCTCGACTACAACCCCTCTAAGTGGTTGTCCAAGTTTGTGTGTTTCCAGTGATCAGAAACTTACTTCATCACAGTATCAGAAAGTTCTTGCATGCATTGAGCCAAATCTAAGTGCTTTCTATCCCGTTGGTCCTAATCCTACTTTTGCATTTATTCACAAATTATGTCCCCTTCTTTACGTCATATAAAATGGGTTTCAACACCTTCACTGTCCTGATTACTCTTCCTTTAATGATTTGTTAGACTATGTGTTTTAAAAATATTTACAGCTTGCAAGTTATAGAAAAATAACTTGAATGCAGTTTAAGATTAAAAACAGGACATTTTTTTTCCCTATGAATAAAGGTATTTCCTGGAATTAAGGGCCAGAAAGGGATGGGAACTGATAATCTGGAGTAACTCTTTCTCTTTACATCTCTTGCCTTGTCTCACTTTTGTCCTTTTATGTGCATCTGAAGATGTTTACTTTATTTCCAAGGTTTTCTATTACAGAAAAGTCACACACAGAGATGGATGTAATTTTCTCATCCCAGTCCATATTCTTGGGGTAAAAACTCTGGTTGTATTATTTTGAGTCAGTCTGAACTTTTCTGGTCAAGGAGTGAGAGCCATACAGCACAGCATGGTATGAATAGGGGACTAAGTGTGGTGCCCTGGATCACTATAGTGGGTGTGGTCTCACAGGCATACAGTTCTTTGCTATGGGTGCTGTACTTCTGTTAATAAAATAGTGCTTTTGAGTTGAGAAACTATAGTTCTTTCTCAATCAAAACAGTTAAGGAACAAATGAAATTTTCTTGAGGTCTCAGATTTTGTGCCTATGCCTGGACATTGAATATAGAATGTTGGCTATGGAAGAAAGACATTTATCTAACCTTTGCTTTTCTTTATATGGTATAATCATGTACCTTTGTATTCCTGAACATAATATTATTTGGTTAGACATGTTTTTGCACTTCATATAAATGGAGTAATCATGTCTGTTTTCTTCTGCAGTTTTGCTTTTTTACACTCAGCATTATGCATCTCAGATTTATCTGTCTTTACATGTGGTGGAACTCCATTTTTACTGCTGTGTGTACAGTGTTCCGTTGTATGAATATATCTCAATTAACTTATTCATTTCACTGTTGATGGATATTTGGATTGTTCCCAGGCAGGTAGTCTCAGCTATGTAATTCTTAAGATGAGATCACCTGGAAACCATTAGATTGGATTTTGCATTTTTTAAAATGGGATTTTATAGCAGACACTGTCATATGTGCAATAATATTTATTAATTGGTATGCATGAAATAAGTAAAATGCTTGTTAGTAATATTTGTATTTTGTTTTTACTAAAAATTAATGTTATTAATAACTAAAATGTTTTAATTTGTAAAATATTCCTGCCATAACATGATAATTGCCTTCCTAAAAATCTTCTCCTTACCAAAAAATCATACTTTAAACATAGTCGTGTCAGTAAGAAAAGCAAAGTCTTATAATATTTATGCACCTATGACAGTAATGAGTATGTTCTGAATAGTTATATAATATATTTTGTTACTTGCAAGATAAAATTAATAAATTGATTGATTAAAGTGGTCAGATACAAACCTACTTGATTTTCTTTTTGCCCTGAACCAACATGAATAACAGTCTCCCCCCCCAAAAAAAAAAAAAAAAAAAAAAAAAAAAGGAGTCTCCCGGTTTCCTCTTTGGCCTGGACCTTGCATTTTTGCTTGCAACTTAAATCACAATTACTAACAGTAAACAAGAAAACAGGATGCCAATAACCTGTTGGTAGTCACCAAACCAAATTGTGCATTCTAGTCTTCCTGAGCAGGATCTCTTCTTCTGGTACTAGTTCCCCAGCATAATGGGGATTAACTGATAGTAGTCTGCACAATGTAGATTTTGTTCTTTATTTAATCATTTATTGCAGTTAAAGTGTCCATGTAATTTACTGGAGTATTTTTAATAATGTAATTGAGCACTATTAATAATTATGCTGAAACAGCAGAAAGATGGCAGCAAAGTAGAAGGACGTGGAATGCATCCCTCTCTACAGATGCATCAGGAATACATCAAAAGATGCAATAATTCCCACAGAGAATCAGCTGAACACCAGCAGATGACCTCAGACATCAGAAAGGACCACAAAGATCCCGACATAACTGGTATTTGTTTGACTCAACACTCTGCCATTAGTCTGGGGCTTGGACAGTCTTCTTTAAACCTCTTTATTGCTGGGACAAGCGACCTCTGAAGTCTGGACTACTCCATCAGAAGTCAAGTAGGAGGCTCTGGGGAGGGAGCACTGAATCCAGGATGCTAAACTACTAGGGAGTCCTCAGACATAGGGAAGATTAACTGCAGAGAACTCTCACAGAGCCCTGTATCAGAGTCTTAACACCCAGCTTTGTCTGACTGTCTGCAACTGCCAGTGCTGGACACCTCACACCAAACTACAAACAAGACATGAACACAAACCCACCCATCAGCACACAGACTACCTAAAGCCTTATTAACCTCACAGATACCCTAAAACATACCACCTGACACGGCCCTGCTCATCAGAGAGAAAAGACACAGAGCCCCACACCAGAAAGCAGACACCAGACCTCCCCTCCACCAAGAAGCCTACTCAAGACACTGGACAAACCCCAGCACAGGGGGCAGAGAGCAGAAACAAGAGGAATTACTACCAGGCAGCATAGGAAAAGGAGGCAGCAAATTCTATAAATTAGACAAAATGAGAAAATAAAGAAACACCATGCAGGCAAAGGAGCAGGAAAAAAACCCACAAGACCAAATAAATGAAGAGGAAATAGGGAAATTGCCTGAAAAAGAATTCAGAGTAACGATAGTAAAGATGATCCAAAATCTTGACAACAAAATAGAGAAAATACAAGAAACAGTTAATTAATAAGGACTCAGAAGAACTAAAGAGCAAACAAACAGTAATGGACAACAAAATAACCAAAATTAAAAATACTCTAGATGGTATAAACAGCAGAATAACTGAAGCAGAAGAACGAATAAGTGAGTTGAAAGGTAGAATGGGGGAAATAACTGCCACAGAGCAGGAAGGAGAAAAAAGAATGAAAATAATGGAAGACAGTCTCAGAGACCTTGGTGACAATGTTAAGCACACCAACAGTCAAATCATAGACATCCCAGAAGAAGAAGAAAAAAAAAACGGTCTGAGAAAATATTTGAAGAGGTTATAGTGGAAAACTTTCCCAATATGGGAAAGGAAATAATTAATCAAGTCCAAGAAGTGCAGAGAGTCCCATACAGAATAAACCTAAGGAGAAATACACCAAGGCACATATTAATCAAACTAACGACAATTAAACACAAAGAAAAAATATTAAAAGCAGCAAGAGAAAAGCAACAAATAACATATAAGGGAAAACCTATAAGGATAACAGCTGATCTTTCTGCAGAAACTGCAGGCCAGAAGGGAATGGCAGGATATAATGAAAGTCCTGAAAGAGAAAAACCTACAGCCAAGAATATTCTACCCAGCAAGAATCTCATTCAGATTTGATGGAGAAATCAAAAGCTTCACAGACTAGCAAAAGTTAAGAGAGTTCAGCACCACCAAACCAGCCTTACAACAATTGTTAAAGGAACTTTTCTAAGTAGGAAACACAAGAGAAGGAAAAGACCTATAAAAACAAACCCCCAAAATTAAGAAGATGGTAATAGGAACATATATGTCAATAATCACCTTAAATGTAAATGGATTAAATGCTCCAAGCAAAAGACACAGACTGGCTGAATGGATACAAAAACAAGACCCTTCTATATGCTGCCTACAAGAAACCCACTTCAGACCAAGGGATACTTATAGACTGAAAGTAAAGGGATGGGAAAAGATATTCCATGCAAATGGAAGTCAGAAGAAAGCTGGAGTAGCAATACTCATATCAGACAAATTAGACTTTAAAGACTATTACAAGAGACAAGGAAGGACACTACATAATGATCAAGGGATCCATCCAAGAAGAACATATAACAATTGTAAATATGCACCCAACATAGGAGCACCTCAATACATAAGGCAAATGCTAACAGCCATAAAAGGGGAAATCGACAGTAACACAATAATAGTAGGAGACTTTAACACCCCACTTACATCAATGGACAGATCATCCAAACAAAATAAATAAGGACACACAAGCTTTAAATGACACATTAGACCATCTCGACTTAATTTGATATCTGTAGGATATTCCATCCAGGAACTACAGAATACACTTTCTTCTCAAGTGCACATGGAACATTTTCCAGGATAGATGACATCTTGGGTCACAAATCAAGCCTCGGTAAATTCAAGAAAATTGAAATCATATCAAGCATCTTCTCTGAACACAACGAGACTAGTTGTCAATTACCTGAAAAAAACCGTAAAGAATACAAACACATAGAGGCTAAACAATACACTATTGAACAGCCAAGAAATCAATGAAGAAATCAAAGAGGAAATAAAAAAACATCTAGAAACAAATGACAGTGAAAACACAACAACCCAAAACCTATGGGATGCAGCAGAAGCAGTTCTAAGAGGGAAGTGTATAACAATACAGTCCTACCTCAAGAAACAAGAAAAATCTTGAGTAAACAACCTAACCTTGCACCTCGAACAATTAGAAAGAACAAAAAAACCCCAAAGTGAGCAGAAGGAAAGAAATCATAACGATCAGATCAGAAATAAATGAAAAAGAAAGGAAGGAAACAATAGCAAAGATCAGTGAAACTAAAAGCTGGTTCTTTGAGAAGATAAACAAAATTGATAAACCATTAGCCAGAGTCATCAAGAGAAAAAAAAGAAGACGCCAATCAACAGAATTAGAAATGAAAAAGAAGTAACAACAGACACCGCAGAAATGCAAAAGATCATGAGAGAATACTACAAGCAACTATATGCCAATAAATTGGATAACCTGAAAGAAATGGATACATTCTTAGAAAAGTACAATCTTCCAAGACTGAACCAGGAAGAAATAGAACATATGAACAGACCAATCACAAGTATGGAAATTGAGACTGTGATTAAAAATCTACCAACAAACAAAAGCCCAGGTCCAGATGGCTTCACAGGCGAATACTGTCAAACGTTTAGAGAAGACGTAACACCTATCCTTCTCAAACTCTTCCAAAAGATAGCAGAAGGAGGAACACTCCCAAACTCATTCTACGAGGCCACCATCACCCTGATACCAAAACCAGGCAAAGATGTCACACAAAAAGAAAATTACAGGCCAATATCCCTGATGAATATAGATGCAAAAATCCTCAACAAAATATTAGCTAACAGAATCCAACAGCACATTAAAAAGACCATACACCATGATCAAGTGGGGTTTATCCCTGGAATGCAAGGATTCTTCAATATACGCAAATCAATCAATGTGATACACCATATTAAGAAACTGAAAGATAAAAACCATACAATAATCTCAATAGACGCAGAAAAAGCTTTTGACAACATTCAACATCCATTTATGATAAAAACTCTCCAGAAAATGGGCATAGAAGGAAATTACCTCAACATAATAAAAGCGATATATGACAAACCAAGAGCCAACATCGTCCTATATGGTGAAAAACTGCAAGCATTCCCTCTAAGATCAGGAACAAAACAAGGATGTCCACTGTCGCCACTCCTATTCAACATAGTTTTGGAAGTCCTTGCCACAGCAATCAGAGAAGAAAAAGAAATAAAAGGAAACCAAATTGGAAAAGAAGAAGTAACATTGTCACTCTTTGCAGGTGACATGATATTATGCATAGAAAGCCCTAAAGATTCTACCAGAAAACTGCTAGCACTACTTGATGAATTTAGTAAAGTAGCAGGATACAAAATTAATGCGCAGAAATCTCTTGCATTCCTATACACTAACAATGAAAGAGCAGAAAGAGAAATTAAGGAAACTCTCCCATTCACCATTGCAACAAAAGAATAAAATACCTAGGAATAAACCTGCCTAAGGATGCAAAAGACCTGTATGCAGAATACTTTAAGACATTGATGAAAGAAATCAAAGACGATACAAACAGATGGAGAGGCATACCATGTGCTTGGATTGGAAGAATCAACATTGTGGAAATGACTATCCTACCCAAAGCAATTTACAGATTCAACGCAATCCATATCAAATTACCAATGGCATTTTTCACAGAACTAGAACAAGAAATCTTATGATTCATATGGAAACGCAAAAGACCGTGAATAGCCAAAGCAATCTTGAGAAGGAAAGATGGAGTTGGTGGAATTAGGCTTCCCGAATTCAGGCTATACTATAAGGCTACAGTGATCAAGACAGTATGGTACTGGCACAAAAATAGAAAGGAAGATCAATGGAACAGAATAGAGAACTCAGAGATAAACCCACGCACATACGGGCTCCTTATCTTTGATAAAAGAGGCAAGAATATACAATGGAAAAAAGACAGCCTCTTCAATAAGTGGTGCTGGGAAAATTGGACAGCAACATGTAAAAGAATGAAATTAGAACACTTCCTAACACCATACAGAAAAATAAACTGAAAATAGATTAAAGACCTAAATGTAAGGCTAGACACTATAAAACTCCTGGAGGAAACCATAGGCAGAACACTCTATGACGTGCATCAAAGCAAGATCCTTTTTGACCCACCTCCTAGAATCATGGAAATAAAATCAAGAATAAACAAATGGGACCTAATGAAACGTAAAAGCTTTTGCACAGTGAAAGAAACCATAAACAAGACAAGAAGACAACCCTCACAATGGGAGAAAATACTTGCCAACGAAGCAACGGACAAAGGATTAATCTCCAAAATATACACGCAGCTCATGCAGCTTAATACCAAAAAAAGCAAATAACCCAATCCACAAATGGGCAGAAGACCTAAATAGACATTTCTCCAAAGAAGACATGCAGATGGCCAACAAACACATGAAAAGATGCTCAATGTCACTAATCATTAGAGAAATGCAAGTCAAAGCCACAATGAGGTATCACCTCACATCAGTCAGAATGGCCATCATCAGAAAAACCTAGAAACAATAAATGTTGGAGAGGGTGTGGAGAAAAGGGAACTCTCCTGCCCTGTTGGTGGGAATGTAAGGTGGTACAGCCACTATGGAAAACAATTTGGAGGTTCCTTAAAAAACTACAAATAGAACTACCATATGACCCAGTAATCCCACTCCTGGGACTATCCCCAGAGAAAACCATAATCCAAAAAGAAACATGTACCATAATATTCATTGCAGCTCTATTTACAATAGCCAGGATATGGAAGCAACCTAAATGCCCATCAGCAGATGAATGGATAAAGAAGATGTGGCATATATACACAATGGAATATTATTCAGCCGTAAAACGGAATGAAATGGAGCTATATGTAATGAGGTGGATAGACCTAGAGTCTGTCATACAGCGTGAAGTAAGCTAGAAAGAGGAAAACAAATAGTGTATGCTAACTCATATGCACAGAATCTAAAAAAAATGGTACTTATAAACACAGTGACAGGAAGAATGAGGATGCAGATGCAGAGAATGGACTGGTAGACGGGGTTGGGGGGGCGGAGGCCAAAGGGGAAGCTGGGACGAAGTGAGAGAGTAGCATAGACATATATACACTAGCAACTGTAAAGTAGATAGCTAGTCAGAAGTTGCTGTGTAACAAAGGGAGATCAACTCGATGACGGGTGATGCTTTAGAGGGCCAGGATAGGGAGGGTGGGAGGGAGTCACGGGTGGGAGGGGATATGGGGATATATGTGTAAATACAGCTGACTCACTTTGGTGTACCTCAGAAACTGAGTGTAAAGCAATTATTTTGCAACAAAGAGCTTAAAAAAAATTATGCTGAGATAACAGGCAAAAACTGGGACTCTGCTTGGCTTTCTGGGAAGTATGGTTATCCTAATTTTATATCCAGTGGTCATTATGAAAAGTCAGCGTTGTAGAAGGAATATCCATATCTGAACATGCTAACATTTGAAATGTGTGATCAATATCTAAAACCCAAATTTCATCTTTTGTGGATCTGCTTGCAAAATAAATTTTGTAACTGTGTTGGAAAAAACTTTTAGTATTTGCTTTTTCCTCAGGATGATCGTTTAAGAGAACCTCTGCAAAAACTGAAGCTGGCTGTTAGCAATGTCATGCCTGAACAGCTATTTAAATACCAGGAGGACTGCCAGGCTCGTAATCAAGCTAAATGTGCCAAGTATGTACCTCTTCTATTTGGACTGGCTTTTCCATTTGAGAAATACTTGTAACCATTAGGGATTGGTCTTAAGTGGGCTTCATCACCAAGTAGAAATCCACATAAACCAGTGAAGTGGTATAATTGAATATTTTCTAAGTGGCAAGTCACTTCCCACTTAGTTACTTTGGTATGAAAGGCAAAAAGTCTTTTGATTTTAGTGATCAAAGCTAGAGCTGACACTGGTCAGACATTTCACATGTTCACCTACTTAACTGGTTGAAGTTGGACACAAAAGATCACTGTTCCAAAAAAACAAACAAACAAAAAAATGCTTATGCCTTTATATTAGAGTTTGAAGACTTTATTTATCAGAGTGTTTTATAATACACTTCAGAGTATTATGTGGAAAGTTAGATTCCTTATTTACCCTGTCTTTTGAGTTAGCATTCAGTAAAGCAATTCAGCAGGTATCTAAGGAGCATATTACAGGCAGTGTTGGGTTAAAACTTTGTTTCATAAAATGTTTTTCATTTTTAGGTTTCAAACAGATGAAGAACGAGAAAAAAATGGATCTGAGGAAGATGATGATGAGAAACCAGGGAAACGTGTCATAGGACCAAGGAAGAAATTCCACTGGGATGACACCATTAGGTAAGATTTAACCAAAACCTTTACTTTTAACCAAATAGATAATGCAGAAGTAAGGTTTCTCATAAAAAGAATCTATTGTAGATGGAAAACTAGATTAGAAGCAACCAAAAGTTAGTGTGTAGGAAAAAATTTACTCAAAAGAAAATTAATTTAGTTCTAATATCCTTAGAGTTCTGTCACTTTTATTTTCATAAAGTACTTTTTATAAGTTAATCTTATTATTAAGTCATACTGGTTTCAGAGGTGAAGTACTCAATATATTTGTGTAACTATTCATCTTTCTTACCAGTATTTCTATACTCCACGTAGAGGGTTTAGTTGTAGGACTCTCCCTTTTAATCTTTGGTGCCTAGATTAAAGGTATCAAAGGAAGTTATCTCATATTGAGAATTTGGCTGTAGTACACTGAATGATGTATGTTAGAAATTATTTATCTTCATGTCATCTTCTGAATTCCTCAGATTATATTCTTTTTTATTGCTGTCAGATTTGTGTGCTTTTAAAAAATCTGTTTCAAGCTTAATTTTCTACAGTTTTGCAGTCAGATTTATATATAAATATATATTTTTAATCTGTTTAGAACTTTGTTATGTAACCTTGTTGAGATCAAATTGGGATGCTATGAGTTAGAGCCAAATAAAAGCCAGTCTGCTGAGGATTATCTTAAATCCTTTATGGAGACAGAGGTGAAACCATTGTGGCCTAAGGGCTGGATGCAGGCAAGGTAAGAAATACGACATCCTAGATTTTATTTTACTTTCTTATTGCTGTTATTAAAGACATATATACACACATATGACATTCATTTTGCTAAGAACCTAGTGCGTTTAACATTCTGTACAGTCATCTCAGATGATGTCTGCTTTGAAAGCTTCATTCACTTAAAGGAAAGAACAGTTAATCACGTGGACATAGAGATATAGAAATACACATAAAGATGATTTTTTTTTTTTACCAACCACTTTTTCTCTTTCGTACTTGAATTTCCTAATAGAGAAAAAGGGAGGGGGGGAGAAGGTTATGAACTTTGGAAGGGGAACTTTATATAGGTATCATGAAGATATGTAACTGAATACAAGATTTAGAGTGTAGAAAAAGAGGCACAGCCTTAGCCATTGAAAATTTGTAGAGTGGTATCTCAAAAACTAAGAGTAGCCCAGTTTAAAGAGTTAAGTAGAGAATGTTAAAATTAATAAACTTGGCTATCTCAACCTGTCATCCTAAAGTGTTCATCTTAAATCTACAGAAATCTGTTAAAAGATTTAAATAAAGAGGTAATAAAAATTTCCCATAAAATAGGTTATTGATTTTACTGTACCATTATAAGTCTTTGGTAAAAAAGCAGGTAGTAGCCTACTGAATATCAAATGATTAAAATGACAAAGTAATTATCATGTTATTATCTGCTATGGGAAAATAATTGTGTTCTTTTAATTTTTCCAGAATGCTTTTTAAGGAAAGTCGGAGTGTACATAATCATCTTACTTCTGCTCCGTGAGTAAATGCAGACTCCAGATGTCTTCATTCATTCATTTATTTATTTATTTATTTATTGGCTGCCTTGGGTCTTCATTGCTGCACGAGGGCTTTCTCTAGTTGCCACTAGCAGGTGCTACTCTTTGTTGTGGTGCTTGGGCTTCTCATTGTGGTGGCTTCTCTTGTTGTGGAGCATGGGCTCTAGGCTCACAGGCTTCAGTAATTTTGGCACTCAGGCTCAGTAGTTGTGGCTCAATGGCTCTAGAGCGCAGTCTCAGTAGTTGTGACACACGGGCTTAGTTGCTCCTCGGAATGTGGGATCTTCCCAGTCCAGGGTTCGAACCTATGTCCCCTGCATTGGCAGGCAGATTTTTAACCACTGCACCACCAGGGAAGTCCCTCTTCATTTATTTTTATTCACATTATGATATTTAGTAAATAAAAATATCATTTATTAAGGGCTAGGTAAAATAGGACTTAAACATACATTTATACAATCTCTGTCTTACCACCACTTTTTTGTTTTTAAAAATTATTTAAAGTGTTGACTCTTTAGACCTCAGGACACATTTATCTATTAAAGAACTTCTCAGGCTAGTCTGTAAAAACTTGAATCCATAATGTAATATATTGGCCTGAGATCTGGTAGTGTGAATCAATGTAAACAGGAAGGCTCTGGGGGTTTTCCCTTGTTCCTGGACCATCTGCCCTCCAGTTCTTTTGTATACTTTTTCTTTCGCTCTTAATGACCATCTACAAAGGTAATCTTTCCAAGACAGTTCTGTATGCATCCTACCTAGCCTTGCCTTGCAGTGTCTCATTCCACAAAATTAACAAACTCTTCATGTCCTCCCTTCTGTCCAAAACTGAATCTTTCATTAACGATGTATTGATAATTACTAAAGAAAGGTCTCTGGTAAAAAGGCAAGTTTGTTCTGTGGTTACATTTTTGGGTGAATACTGGTTAACATGACAGGGATTTTATTTTTACCTACAACTTAAGGCTACTTCTCTGTAGCCTTAGAATTGTAGTATTAAGGGTTAATAAAATTTAAAATTAGCAAGTCACTGAGAATTTACTGAGCGCTCTAGTTCATTACTCCATAAGAGGTCTGGTTAACATCTGGGTAGTGTTACAAAATTCCCTCTCTCCTTGTATACAGTTATAGTAGATGGAATTTTTTACAGCTTTTAGGAAAGACAGTTAGTATATCATCAGAGATGTATTGAGTTGGTTTGGGTTTTCAGATCTTGCTGTTTTTGTTTCTTGGGTATATATTTGGAGTAATTTGGTTTCATACATTATAGGTTTACTTTGTTGCAGGTGGTTTAGGTAGATATCCTGGGATGGGGATGTAAATATTTTTTATGGCTATACATGTATTTGTGTCAGTAATATTTTAGGCCTTTAATTTCCCTGTAGTTCTAAAATCACATTACAATTCAAGTATAAATAATTCATTTCTTTAATTCTAAAGCAAGTGTTTGCATAAATCCTTTCCCTCCATTTTTTTTTAAAGTAGCCTCATTAATTTTTTTTAAAATTTGTTTATTTTAATTACTTATTTTATTTTTGGCTGCATTGAGTCTTCGTTGCGTTGCCTGGGCTTTCTCTAGCTGTGGTGAGCAGGGTCTACTCTTCATTGTAGTGTGCGGGCTTCTCATTGCAGTGGCTTCTCTTGTTGTGGACTATAGGCTCTAGGCTCGTGGGCTTCAGTAGGCACATGGGCTTACTAGTTGTGGCTCGAGGGCTCTAGAGCACAGGCTCAGTAGTTCTGGTGCATGGGCTTAGTTGCTCTGCAGCATGTGGGACTTCCTGTGGGATCTTCCTGGCCCAGGGATTGAACCCATGTCCCCTGCATTGGCAGGCGGATTCTTAACCGCTGCGCCACCAGGGAAGCCCAGTAGCCTCATTATTATGGCTAACTTTATGTTTTGTTTTGTATCAGAAAGTAGGAATCTGTGTGATACTATGGGCCTGAAGTCATAAATATTACTGTTGCCTTAATGAAGTTGTAGATTGGCAGTAAGATTTTAATCAAGACAGTTGCTGATTTAATTGATGGCATTTTAACTTAGTGAAGTAGAAATATTCAGATGATATGAGGTATTTTATCTTTTCAATACTTTAATCATTCGATAGACATTTGAATACTTTCTTGTGCTATATAACCCATAAGATTTTTTTTAATCTTGAAACTTTTTCTCACTGGTTCCCAAAGATTTCAGGTTTCCATGGTATTTTTTATTGCGTTTTTCTGTCGTTTTGAAATTTTTCATTTGAATTATTATGTGAAAAATAATTTTCTTTAAAAATTTGAGAATTTTTTGTTTTGTTTTTTAAACAATATCTCATTTACAACCTCTGAGGGTGGTTTAATTTGAGCTTGAAGTCCCTTAAAGCTTTTTTTCCTATAAATAATTACAACTTCTTACCAGTTCTTTGAAATAAGTCTCCTTAGGCAGCTTCATTAGCCTGTTTTGAGTTAATTTTTTTTGAGTATTTCTGTTTAATTTTTAAAAAACTTTATCATCTACATTTCGCATTTTACTAATGGTTTGGCCTTTATTCTAGTTAACTGAAATTGAGGAAAATGTTGCTGTGTATTTACATATAAACTGAGCACTTAGATATAGTTCCTTCAGAGAACTTCCCAAATAGAAGAAATTATTTACCCATATAATTATAAGATTATGTGTTATATTTCCTAATGAGCTACTGAAATGGCCTCCTTTTTAATCTTTTCTCTTAGGGCAAAGAAAAAGGTGATTCCTGCACCTAAACCCAAAGTAAAGGTAAGTATTGAACCAAATCTTTAATTAGTGAAATACATTCTTAGGATGAAAAGGTTATATGATATTTAGCATAGATTTTAGGTACTGTCCTCTTAAGATGGGTGTTTTCAAACGTAAAAATCCTAGAACCACTGTATTTGGGAGAATAGATGACTGTGTGGCAGTCGGAAATTTATATAGTTAAATTGTAAGGCTTAATACTACTTATAAATGTTGGATAAAGTATGGCAAATATATTTTAAAAGCATAGCTGAGAATGCGAATATATAAGAGAAAACTCAAAGGCTCAAAACAAAGAAGAAGCTGCCAGTGTTAATCTGTCAATGAAACTTTAGTTGCCCCTAGGTGCATTTGCTGATTTCCATCACCTTCTCAGAGCACAGCAGGTAAGATTTTCTTAGACTTAAATAGGTTGGGAATTGGAATAAAACTCTCCATGAACCTGGGACTCTCAAAGGATAACATTTTTAGTAAAAGAAAGGACTAGAAAAGAAATCCACTCACCACCAGAAAGATTAAGAAATGTGTGCATCTTGGCCTGGGTTTTGGATTAGGGGAAGAAAGTCCTCCCTGAAAATTTCCCCTGGATTAGGAGTTTAATTTACACAACCTGCGTGATCTGGGAAAACCTCAAACTAAGAAAATAACTTAGTTGTTAGATTAGTATTAACCCAGGGCACCGGCAAATCGCATTCTCTCTGGAATAATACACCTTCATCCCAGGCCTCAAAGGCTTATCACATATGTACTGTGTCAAACATGAGTTTAAAATCTGAAAATACAGAATACATGAGGAAGTAAGTTACTGTGAGTAAGTCAGCAGAAACAACCAACAAAATTAGATCCCTAAGAAGGGCAAGTGATGGATTTATTAGATTTAGAACATAAAATAACTTACATTTTTTAACATTTAAAAAAATAGAAGAGGGGACAAAAATATCTTATCAATATAGGCAAGGCAGAGTTGAATCCAGTATAACCTCTAGAAGTGAAAACTATAATCATTTGAAATTATAATTGTAATGAAAGCACACACCTTTTAGGTTTTAGACTTTTCCCATAGCTTTCATCTCTTTGAATAGTTTCTTTGCTTTTAAGGTTATGGCCAGAAGGTCAATATTTGCTACTCTGTGGTCATCTTATCGTGTTAGAGGCTCTTTACAGAATAGTCTTCTTTTTCTTAGTTAACCTACTTTGTCTTCTAATCCAAGCAATATTGAGCCAGTATTTCATTAAATTTATTAAGTTCATGCTTTGTTTTGACGTTTGACTTTATTTTTAAACTCCTATTACCCACCGTAAAGGGTTGGTTAAATTTTGACACATATGATATTTAAATCATATTTAAGCATATGATTAATTTACCAGAATTCTAATAATGGGTGTGTTGGGATGGTACAGGGGAATTATCTGTTTTGTTTGTTTCTTTGTGATTAAATTCCCTTTCCCCAACTGGAAAGACTGTATTGTTGATTTGGTTTTTTTCCTGCCCTGCTGCTCCTTAAATACCTATTTCAGTTATACACATAATATAAGGAAATGCTTACAGGAGAAAATGCAAACAGTACAGAAAAAGTAAAAAGGAGGAAAGTAAAAGTATCCAGAAATTTCTGCTCACACAGAATAAAAAGCTCCTAACTTTTGGTACACATCTGCCCTCCCTTCTTCTGGATCTCTGTTCCTGCCTCTCCTCCTTCTTCCCTTCCTTCCTTCCTTCCATCCATCCATCCTTCCATCCATCTTTCCACCTGCCGATCCAATCATTCATTTATCCAGATTGAATTAACATTTTATGTAAATGGAATAACATGCTTTTTCAGCTCAAATATATATCCTGAACAATTTGCCAGTATAAATCTACACAGTACTCTCTTGGGTGGATTTAATGTTATTTTTAATAAAGAAAAAAATATTAATTAAAGAAAAATTAATTAAAAAGTTACTTAAAATGGCAATTTTATACTGGTAACACTACCAATATTATTTTGATAGACTCCCCCACTCTCAGTTTCTGTACTTGTTATGGTAATGCACTTTTCACTAATCATGTAATTGGATGGCATGTCAGTGCAGTCATGTCTCATCTGCATTAGCTCTTTATCTTAGCAGACAATTTTGACTTTAATGTAGTTACACTAGACTTCTAAAAGGCATTGAGGTTTTCAATCAGGATTTTTTTAGAAGTTTAGAGAAGTTGCTAGGAAAGTTAGAGTGTAGTGGCATTCTTAACAGAAATAAGAATTTATTATTCTTATTTACTGTAATACCTTAGAAGGTAGATGGTAAAGACCCTTTCTCTCCATGCTTTCCCCACTGTAGTTAAGGTAAGTGCTGTGGTGGCATAAATTAATATATAATATAAGGCTTATTTGGATTTGTCTGTTTGTTTTTGAGAAACTAATTGAAGGAACTTTGAAATGATTTTTATGTAGTTTTATTTCTTCTTAATAGTAAAAATAAAATGTCAAGTACTTTATATTGTTCTTAAGAGAAATATACTTCTTTAATTCTTTTGCTCTTTGAGTGTTTTAAATTGTAATTTTTGTATCTCTTCCTTGAATTTTAAGCAAGTTAATTTTTTTGATAAAACAAAGAATATTCTCTCTTAGGTATTCAGAGTTTTAATTCCTAATACTCTTGTTTTCTTAGCATTAGTGCCTTGCTCATAGTGAATATATGTGGAATAAATTACAAATGACTTCTACCATAATGAGCAGAAAACATCATTTAAGTGTGCTTGAATTGAATCTTTTGCCAGTTTAATGTACCAGTTTCTCTATGTACTAGCTGTGGGTAGCTGAAGGACAGGCATACAAAGAGGCCAAAATGCAAGAAAACAGTGAGGGTCAGTGTCGTAGCAAACCATACTATACAAGATGGGTAATCTTAAGATAAAGGCAGAGGGAATTCCCTGGCGGTCCAGCGGTTGAGATTCTGTGCTTCCGCTGCAGGGGGCTCGAGATAGATCCCTGCAATCAGGGAACTAAGATCCCAAGTGCCACGCAGGGTGGCCCCAAAATTAAAATATATATATATATAAAAGATAAAGGCAGAATTTTTCCTAGGCACAAGGAGGATAAAAAGAGAATAGTCTCTGAACAGATAGATTTGGAATAGTATCTGAAGATCTGATACAGGTGGGTGAGGGGAGAGGAGGTTTCATCAGTAATACAGCTAGTATATGGATGTTCCTTTGTCTTGGTCTTAAGCCTTCTTAGAATGGCTTACTAAGATGTGGCAGCTGTGTGCAGTGCATCAGATGCTTTGGCTTTTGAGGACAGTTCAGTTAGGAACTCTACCCTCTGAAAAATTATTTTGGTTTTTACAGTCTCTAAAGAAGAATTCCAGTAGAATTTTAATTATGAGATTCCTTAGTTCTTTAAAAACTAACACTTTGTAATTTTTGATTAATTGTTTTTGATTTTCCAATATAATGCTGTTTGTGCTAGGAGTGTAGTCCAAAAAAGGACCAGAAAACTCCTGCATCCTTGGCGGCTTCAGTTGGTGGTCCTTCAACGAGCTCCAACACATCTGCCGTGGCCTCAACCAGTTCTAGCTCTACACCAGCCCAGGAGACGATCTGCCTTGATGACTCACTAGATGAAGAACTGTCTTTTCATCCACCCGCACTGGATCTTGTTTCTGAAGCTTTAGCCGTTATCAACAGCGGGAACAAGGGCCTTCCAGCTGGCTCAAGGATAAGTGTGCCAACTGCAAAACCTCGTCCAGGACTGAGAGAAGAAAAATTAGCAAGTATCATGAGTAAACTGCCACTGGCTACTCCCAAAAAACTAGATTCTGCTCAGACCGCACATTCATCAAGTCTTATTGCTGGCCACACAGGGCCAGTACCAAAGAAACCCGAGGATTTAGCTCATACTGGCATCTCTTCAGGCCTTATTGCTGGTTCTTCAATTCAGAACCCTAAAGTTTCCTTAGAACCTTTGCCAGCCAGGTTACTTCAACAAGGACTACAGAGGTCAAGCCAGATTCATGCTTCTTCCTCCTCACAGACCCATGTCTCCTCTTCTTCCCAAGCCCAAGTTGCTGCCTCCTCTCACCCTCTGGGAACATCAGAGGCCCAAGATGCTTCTTCATTAACACAAGTAACAAAGGTGCACCAGCATTCAGCTGTCCAACAGAACTATGTGTCTCCATTGCAAGCAACTATTAGTAAATCACAGACCAATCCAGTGGTGAAATTAAGTAATAATCCCCAACTGTCTTGTTCATCCCCACTTATTAAGACTTCAGATAAGCCACTTATGTACCGCCTTCCCTTATCTACTCCCCCACCTGGAAATGGTTCTCAAGGGTCCCACTCCCTGGTTTCTAGGACAGTACCTAGCACCACTACCTCCAGTAACTATTTAGCCAAGGCGATGGTGTCACAGATCTCCACGCAGGGTTTCAAATCTCCCTTCTCAATGGCTGCATCCCCCAAACTTGCCACATCTCCCAAACCTGCCACATCTCCTAAACCCTTGCCATCACCTAAGCCTTCTGCCTCACCCAAGCCCTCTCAGTCAGCTAAGCCTTCAGTATCAACTAAACTTATTTCCAAATCCAACCCAACTCCTAAACCTACTGTATCCCCAAGTTCTTCCAGTCCAAATGCACTAGTGGCCCAGAGTAGCCACTCCAGCGGTAACAACCCACTCCATAAACAGCCCAGTGGAATAAACATCAGCAGACAGTCTCCCACCTTGAATTTATTGCCCTCTAATCGCACTTCAGGCCTTCCGTCTACAAAAAATCTTCAGGCCCCTTCAAAGCTAACAAACTCATCATCCACTGGAACTGTTGGGAAGAATAGCTTGAGTGGAATTGCAATGAATGTACCTGCCAGCAGAGGTAGCAACCTTAACTCAAGCGGAGCTAATAGGACTAGTCTATCTGGGGGAACAGGAAGTGGAACACAGGGTGCTACTAAACCGTTGTCTACTCCACATAGACCATCCTCTGCCTCAGGGTCTTCAGTGGTAACAGCCAGTGTGCAGGTATGTATGTTAGATGCATTCATGTGATAAAATGTAAGATTGTGTAATTTCTCTTGTGAGTCAGTTTAATGACATATCAGTTGTTTATGATGACTTATAACTTACGGATATTGACATCATAGTGATGGAGACACTTGGGGATGAAATGTTTGTTAAGATGTGGATTTTTTTTTTTTTTTTTTTTGGGCTGTGCGGCATGTGGGATCTTAGTTTCCTGACCAGGGATCGAACCCACATCCCTTGTGTTGGAAGTGCAGAGTCTTAACCACTGGACTGCCAGGAAAGTCCCTGGTTTTTTTTTAATTACATGCTTACTTCCAAAATTTTTGAAGAACACAACTAAAATGCATATTTAAAACTATATCTTATCAAAGTCCAGAACAAAATAGTCACTTATGATTTTAACATACCTTCACTTCTCCTCTTTTCCCCATCCTAGTCCCCTTACTCGTGCCAACTTGTGTAATTTTTTATTTAATCAAATTTATGCATTCATATTTTTTTCTTTAACCATTTGTCTTCTCGAATAAAATTTTATTTTGCACAAATTTTGCAGTTATTCATATATAATTCTCTGTCAGATTAGTGTCAGTAATCCATTTATACCATACTTTCCCCATTCATGAGTTTTTTAATTTATTGATTGGCTGCATTGGGTCTTCATTGCTGCACACAGGCTTTCTCTAGTTGCGGCGAGTGGGGGCTACTCTTCATTGTGGTGCTCAGGCTCCTCATTGCGTTGGCTTCTCTTGTTGCAGAGCACGGGCTCTAGGTGTGTGGGCTTCAATAGTTGCGGCACACGGGCTCAATAGTTGTGGCTCACAGACTCTAGAGCATGGGCTCAATAGTTGTGGCGCATGGGCTTAGCTGCTCCGCGGCATGTGGGATCTTCCTGGACCAGGGATGGAACCCATGTCCCCTGCATTGGTAGGTGGATTCTTAACTACTGCATCACCTAGGAAGTCCCCATTCATGAGTTTTTAATTTAAATTTCTCTCTCAGCAGGCGTACCTAATTTGAGGAATTTTTTCAAGAAGGCTAATGTGAAAGCTGTTTTACTTTAGCTCTTGCATATTTGGTAATTTCTGTGCTGTCACACTCGACTTGATAGACTTCTTGGGTCACTAACTCTCTCACTCCAAATTTTGTAAATATTGCTCCACTGACACTTGCTTACTATTTAAGGTTGTAAAAAAGTGTGAGGCCATTCTGACTTTTTGTTCCCTTGTAAGTAATGTGTTTTCTCTGCTTAAATGCTAATCACATTTTCTCGAGTGTCCCCAGATAATGGCTAGGTTTATCTAGTTTACATCAATTGTGTACCTAGAAAAATGGTAACGTCTTTCAATCTCAGACCTGCGCATTTTTTCAGCTCAAGAATATTTTATTCCATTATGGGTCTGATTATTTTTCTGATCCATTTGCGTAGGTTTTTTGAGAACTCTTTATCACTCGTGTATTCCACCTCGGCCTTTCATGTCATCTTCTCTAATTGTTTTCATGTATCTGCCACTTCTTTGTATTTTGAGGTTTTCTCAAATTTGTCCTTCACCTTACTGATCTGGTTTCTTTAACATTTTTCCCCTTACCCGAAACATAATCCATGTTCACAGTAGACCAAATTCAGAAACAAAATAAAAGTCACCCATTATCCCACCAGTGTTCATAATTTTCCTATACTTTTTTAGATTCTTCAAGAAAGTGGATTTTACATAATATTCTGTTTCATAAGAAGCTTTAAAAAAACATAACATGTTATGATGTTATTTCTTAGATTTCTGAGTTATTCTTTGAAAATATCACTTTTATTGATTTATGAAATTCTGTTGTCTAAGAAAGTGCTCTGACTTTGTACTGCCTGTTATTTATGTGGAATTGGAACATCTAATGAAATGTTTCCCCTTGGTATTTGTAGAGGTTCTCTGCTATTCAGTACAAGCTAAGAGTTAGTATTCATTATACACTTAAAACCCAAATCATCACTCTGCCTTTACTGTAGGCTTAGGAATGAATGAATTCTAGAATTCTAATATAGAACAAAATTCAATTAACTGATAGCTTCATTAACTGAAGTCTAGGATAAATAGATGTTTTATCTATATGACTTTGCTTTTATCAGAAATGAGAGAATAACAAAAAAAAACTGATGAAGGACTGTATGTTAAAATTTAAGTTATAACTAAAGTCTGAGTCCACATTCCTTTTATTGTCTTTATTAAAATGTTGACTGTTTTTGAAATTAATTTTTAATTCAATCATAGGAATATGTGAGAGGATTATAACTGAAATGGCAGTTCCATGTCCTAGATCTTCCTCCCTAGTGTCAACTACTTTTAAGTCTCTTAGCTTTTTCTCTTGTGATTTTTAAAAATTGTGTTTTTAAAAAATAAAAATGAATGGAAGACAATTTATTATCTTTCAACTTCTCATTGTGATAAATAAGGCTTTTAGCTCACTTATACCTTTCCCATTCTCTTCAAAGACTAAAATTACAACTTTTGGTTAAATCTGTGACTATGTAAAATATTGTCTTTATTGAGCTAAACATCATGAACTGTGGTTTCAATAGGTTTCTATTATAAATTTGGGGCTTTTTTCCTGTAGTTAAAAATTGCTTTTTTTCCACTTGCTTTGTTTTCTTTGAATTTAAAGTTAAATCCCCCTCTATCTTTTGTCATCTCCAAAATCTATCAGTTTTTTTTTTTTTTTTTCCTGGAAACCTTCCTATATTTGATCATTTATCCTGAAAGAACAACTTGGTTTTTTGTTTACCAGTTAGTTTGTTAGCAAGGAACCTACATGGCAAAATTTGTGTTTCTAAAATATAACTACTTCCTCCTGGTTTTCTTCTTCTCTGAAATGGCTTTGTGATTTGGAGACCTTAGTGTTCCTACCTTCATATCCGATCCATTTTGTCTTTCTTATTGGTCAACCTAAGGTTCTTTATTTTTAACATAGCGTCTCACTGAGGTCTTATCAGCTACCTTGTGGCCTCTAGATCCTGTCTTTCTAGCTGGCCAACACTAAAAACAAATTTCCTATCTATGCCTAGAAAATATTCCACTCCTGTCTGAAAGACATCTTCAGCTGTTTGCAGATGTGAAAATAACAGGTCCTGAGGTTAACAAGTTTCAGTCTTTCTGGGTTCAGATTATTTTATCTCTGCCTGCTTTTTATTTAACAACTTTCCACTCAAGGCTTTCCTGTTCTTTCTTGCCCTTCAGCTTATTGATTTTCTGTGAATCCTGTCTTTGCCACTCTGTAATTCCCAAAATAATTCACTAAGCAAATGTTTACTAAGTGTTTAATATGTGCCAGGCACTCTTCTAGGTGCTGGGAAAATGGGGTGAATCAAGATCCCTCCTCTCATGGGGTATATATTCTAGGTAGGAAGATAAGCAAGACATAAGTATTTAAAAATACTTTAAGTGCTATAAAAATAGAATAAAACAGAATAATATGATAAAATGTGATTGCTGCTAACATAGGGAGATGGAGAAGGCCTCTTTGAGGAGGCATCATTTGAGTTGAGAATTGAATGAGCAGGAGCCAGCCATTTGGAGAGAAGAGCGAACAGCCCAGGCAAGAGGGAGATGGTAGATGTGAAGACACAGAGATAAGAAAGAGCCTGATGACAGTCAGGCCTGTATGGCTAGACAATAGGGAAAGATGGGGAGGTAAGGAGCTCAAAGATCAACTCCGAACCATGTGATGGAGGACCTTGTGGGCTACAACAAGGACTTGGGTTTTTGCTTCATGTTCAGTGGAAAGCCATTGGAAGAGGGTGGTATGGTCTCATTTGTATTTCAAAAGATCACTCAGGGTGTTGTAGAGAATGAGGGGCAGATGTACTCACCAAAATGAAACATGTCATTTAAAAAAAAAATGTAATGCCCACCACAGAAAGAGCAAAGTGTCCTGTCATATTTTCCCCTGGGCATGAAATTCGGAGGTCATGGGAAATATTTTTGATTATGGGGCTTTATCCCAGACTATTTGCCTGCTTCATGTTGACAGCTTCTCCTGTATGCTTCCGAATGATACCAACAGTGGGATACCCCCCTTTTGAAAGGTCTCCATCTCCATCTTCTATGAGAGAAAAACTTATAAATGCCTATATAACATTTAGATAAGCTGGTGTTTCATTTTAGTTTTATAAACGAAAGTGGATATGGAAGGTTTTTAAAAGTACAAAATGTTAGACATTTATGGCATTGTGCCAGTTTTTATTGTTAACACGTTTACTTAATTTTGGAAGTTGCCCTAATTTACATTTTCTGTCACTTTTAATGCTTCAATTAGCCTCCTCCAGAAAACCGTAAGAGTTCTCCTTGTTAGCAGTAAATAATGTTCCTTGCTAGCAGGGCTCTACTTGGGGCACATGGCCTTGGAGTGTGTTCCCCATATTATCCTGAGACTATAATAGAATTATGATTAAAAAGAAGAAAGAACCCTTGTTAATTCTTAAACTGATGCCGGATCCTTTTTTTGCTTCAAAGCATTGTTGTTTTTAACTTAGTAATTCTTTCCTAAGTCCCATTTTGTACATCATGATTAGCACAGTAGAGGGGGAAGACTGGCAAATAAGAAAAATACTCAAGTTCAAGCATAAAGTGATGAAGATCTGTACTTCAGAGTGGAAGGAAGTTGTAATTAAAAAAAAAAAAGACATTTGTTGACTGTGAGCTCATCTTGTCCTTCATTTTGTGATGCTTAAAAACTAAGGTTTCAAGCCTGAGTGGTGGGAAAGAATGAAGTTATTGATCTTAGCAGTTAACATTTACGGGAGGGAAGTGATTGTAGCAGATGAGTTCATTCTGGACTTGCCAGATTGGTGAGAGTTAGATTACCAAGTGGGATTCTTCACTAAACCGTGAGCTGAACAGGATTGAAATTGAGATGAGACGTCAGAACTATAGGTATAAATTTGAGAGATAAATAAAGGAGATAAGGGAAGGCTATTGGAGAACTAGAGGAGAAACCAGAATAGAAATCTTTTTGAGAATGTTCTTCATTTTTTGTTCAGGAGTGGTGTGGACTATTCAGTGTATAAGTATATGATGTAATGTGGCATTTTTGCGTGGGAAAATCACCTACATTTTCTCATACATTAACTAAGAAATAAAATGATCAGCCCTTAATTAATAATGTTTACTGGTAGAAATGATCAATATACAAAATAAAACTGACAATAGCTAATGCCTATTATTGATTAAAAAATATTTAAAGAATTCAGTTTTCTTGACCAAATTTAGAACTGTAAAAATTTTTTACCATAGAAGTTGAGTTGATAAAATAAGGCTACAAAAGAAAACTCACAACTGCAGAAACTATAGTAGATAATATCAGATACTGACAAATTTTGATTATAATCTTTGTTGATAAATACACATTAAAAAAGTCAAAATGGGAAAATGATTTAATTGCTTTATAGGAAATTGTTCAAAGAATTAAATTAGCTTAATAGAGTATATTTAAGTTCTCAGTGAAAACTCATCAGTGCTAGCATATTTCTAAGTGTTTTTCTTCATAAACATGGCATCAAAGCCCAGGTAGGGGAGTGTCAAAACACTCTCTAATTTGCCTTTTGCCTTCGGAGTCTAAATTCAAAAAAATAGTGGAATTGGAAACTAACTTTCAGGGGCTAAGGAGAGACTAGATAATGTGGAAAACAGAGGCTGTCATTCAGTAAGTTTGATAAGAAAAGGAAGATACATAAGTCATGTTGTTGGCTAGGGGTTGGGGAAGAGCCAGGAATGACAGGTGGTTGTAAAACAATGTAAGAGGTCTCTGTATATGCGAAAGCAGAGGAAATACGGAAAAAGGTGCAGTGCTTGATATTTGTAACAGAAAGTTCTGCATGGGTGGGGTTCATGGCATAGGTCAGGTGGTTAGCTTTTGAGAAAGAGGCAGGTAAGGCTAATGATGGGGAAGACACAGGATGGCTGTTATGATGAAAGTACAGGGTATCAAATTGGGGGGTCTGAGAGAGTAATAGTCTAGAACAGCAGCTGCAGGGATTGTGTCAGAAAAGATTGTTAAGACAGTAAAATTACAGAGCATTTTCAGAGACCAAATAGAAATTATATGAAATTAATGATCAGTATCCGATCGAGGGGCTAAGCAAAAGTGGAAATCTAAGCTTAGAAATGAGTGGATTAAGAGAGTGAATGGGTGTTAATATAGGCTTTGCAGTAACAGTTAGGAAGGAGCCTAAACTGGTGATGAAGAGCTGAGTAGACGTGTTTCCAAAGCCAGTATTGGTCACTCTTTGAAATGTAATTTACGCTTCAGCTTTATATCTGTCTCCCAAAGTTTCTGTTAGAGCAGATATAAGACACAGTCTTGCGTCCATGAGGATATTAAGTAAAGTAAATCAATTCAGGTTAAAGACTTGATTTCTTATGTATTTTGACCCCTGGTTTCTGCAGTCCACAGCAGGAGCATCATTATTGGCTAATGCCTCACCTCTGACTCTCATGACATCACCTTTGTCTGTAACAAATCAAAATGTGACTCCTTTTGGGATGCTGGGTGGCCTTGTTCCAGTGACCATGCCCTTCCAGTTTCCCTTGGAGCTACTTGGCTTTGGAACGGACACAGCTGGAGTGACAACCACCTCGGGATCTACCTCAGCCGCTTTCCACCATAGCCTAACTCAGAGTAAGTCGGGCTCTTTTATGTACTTGGCTACCTAGTTTGACAGAACGGGAAACCTCACATATTTGTACTAATTGAGAGTAGTCAAGTTGGCGTTAGTGAAGATTATGGAATTTTTTTTTAAAGAAATGCAGTTTATTTCATCTATATATGTAAAATAAGTCAAATTACTGGACTCTGAAAATTTTTTATGGTTTCTGAGTGAACTGTTCCGCATTTTTATCTTAATGAAATTTATAATAAGGGAATCAGATTTACTGGGTTATTTGCATACACATTTATATTTATACATGTAAGTATTTTTAAATGTATGTGCTCTAGTTTAAGAAAGCCTTTGAAGTCAAGGTCTGTGCTTGCATTAGATAAACTAAACTATTTTCATTTTTTATCTAAGAGGGCTCAAATCTTAGTTTTAAGAAGCTCACTGACAAGTCTATTTTCCTCTCAGATTTACTAAAGGGTTTACAGCCAGGAGCTCAGCATGCAGCAACGCTTTCCCACTCACCTCTGCCTGCACATTTACAGCAAACGTTTAATGGTAAGAAAGCCACCTGTGTCTTCTTCTCTTTTTTATTTATACAAATTTACCAATAGGTATTTAAAATCTTTTCTGAAAACAATGTGAGGGAATGACAAACATTGGAAAAACTAATTTTCATATGGCTGAATCCTTATTGGCAACAAACGCCTTTTAACAGAAAGGAAATAGATAAAGGAGATCTTTTGTTACATGTGCAGAGAGCCTTTTTGAAATTGTTTGTTATATGGAAATGATGACAAAGGATAGGATTCGTAAGACAGTGTACAAAAGTTATGTCCAGTAATTAGTCATAGTTGACTTTTATTGAAAGCTTATGAAGTGACAGATAGTCTTGCGACGACTCTCGTGTGTATTAGCTACTTAGATCCTTACAACAAAGCTGTGAACGAGGTAACAATCCCCATTTTACAGATCAGGAAACTAAATCAGAGGTAAGCAACTTGCCCAAGATCATAGGGTAGTAAGTGTTTAATCTGAGATACAAACCCAGTAAGTCTGACTCCATGGCCTGAATTCTTAACTGTTAAATTTCTCTGCCTCTTAGCCGTGATTAAATTAATGTGGTTTCAAACTGTACACATTATATACTTAGAGCCCAACTAGATTGCTCTGAAATCTGAAATTGGATAGTGGATGCTGGACTCAACCCTGGCCTCCAGATTCTTGCTCTCACCAGCAGTTGACCCTCGTAGAGCCCTGATAACTGTTCTGAAGGCCGTTTCAGGATCTGTGAGGAGCTTGGCTGCTCTCTTAACTTTGGAAGTTGACTGAGGCCTCTCTATTCTTTTTGGCCACTGCATTTAAAATTATTGCTGAGCAAGTTTTTAGTTGACCATAATGTGGAAATGTGAGCTTTAGAGCAATCTTGAGGCAACAGGTTGTAATTAATTCTAAACACCTAAGTGGTTAGCTGCCTCAGACTCACCCCTTGAGAGGATGAATACAAAACCACAGTCGTGCAAGTGGGGGAACACAAAGTAGGCACAAACGTCAACAATCCTGATCTTCCTGGGCTCCTTGATTCGATTGAAATTGCCCTGTGACTAAAGCAGTTCCACCCTGGGTATTGACAACTGCTTGGTGTGATGAGTCCAACTTAGAGCTGTATGTTCATGGGCAGATGGGTAGAAACCTGCAAGGAATTAAGACACATAGGATTCTTGTGGTTCGACATGACCCCAATATTCCAGATTTAGATGCATTATCTTGTTATCTGGCCAGCACCACTGTTGCAGAGGGAGAAAGAAAACAAGACTGTCAATATTTTCCAAGTAATTGAAGTTTAAAAGTTTATAGTTTTTCATTTTAAAAACATTTTAAAATATGAGACACTAAATTTGAGAATCAGGCTGGAATTTTTGAATTCTAGGACTGTCGCTTTGAGCGAGTCTAACTTGTTTGACCATCGCTTCCCTTGCTTGTAAACTGGGGACAACAAGGTTTTTTTTTTTTTTTTTTTACAGTCCCTTGCCTACCTCAAATTACATTGCATTGATACTATATTTATTTATTTATTTATTTTTAACTTTTTATTTTTTTATTTTTTACAATAAAGTGCATATATTTAGAGTGTACAATTTGGTATCCCAGTCTCCCAATTCGTTCCCCCCCCAACCCTCCCCACTTTCCCCACTTGGTGTCCATATGTTCGTTCTCTACAGACAACAAGATGTTTTTAATAGCCTTCTTATGAGAATTTAACAAAAATATTTATTTAAAGCTTCTAGCACGGCGCCTGGTACATAGTAAGAGCTCAGTTAGTTGTCTCATTGTCAGTTAACTCAATTGTCTAAAGATTGGGGTCAGTAAAAGTTTTCTATAAAGGTGCAGACAGTAAATATTTTAGGCTTTGCAGGCCACATAGTGTATCACAACTACTCACCCCTGCCATTGCAGTACAAAAACAGTCATAAAACAGTATGTAACATGAGTGTGGCTGGGTTCCAATAAAACTTTATTCATAAAAAGAGGTGGCAGATGATATTTGGCCCAAGGACCACAGTTGCCAAACCCTGGTCTAAAGAATTTCACAGTCCAGTTAATATGAGTATTTTATTTTGCTAAATAATCAAAGCTTCTTTGAGCAAAATCCCACTCTGCTGTTTTATGAATTTAATTGTACCTCAAGTCAAATCATTTCTCTCTACAAATTCAAGGATATAATACCTCATTACAAATGGAAATGCCAGTTCCTTAGATGTTGTCACCAAGTTCATTTTAATAGTATTCTTTTTATACAGCTTTTGAAATAATTGTCTTGTGTCATTGATGCATCTTTTCTTCAAAAGAGGCAGTTTTTTTGTTTTGCGTACGTTTTACCTGAGTAATTTAGGTTTCACGTGAGTGGACTTAGTGTTGTGCCTCTTGTGGTCTCTTCCAGCCTTTAGATTGTTACTGTAATGCAATAATTTGTTCCTTTACACCTGTGTGTTTCTGCTGTTCATGCCTCCCCCTATCTTTTTTCTCTCAGGCCTGGTGGAGGCTTAATTTTCCTTGCTAAAGCAGTGAATGATCTGTTAGAGATTTTCTTTATATTTTGTTGGCTCTCAAGATCACCAGGCCCTACTCTTGTCCAGTTTTAGTAGAGTGATCGACATTTTCCCAGTAAAAGTTACACAGCCATATGTAAAACTAGAAACTATTGTTCCAGTAGCAGACTTCCCTACATTTTACAACTTTTGCCAGGTTAGGACTAAAACAAAGACTCAGCTGGAGTCCAGTGTGGTCCATTCATTCACATAAATAATTAAGAGTTATTAAATGCTATGTCATGGCAAGAAATTTAATTTCACTTGCAAGAAAATAAAATTGACCTTGTCTTCTAAAGGAATCACAGAATGTGATAGGTCCCTAAAGGGAGGGGGATTATTATCTTTTATGTTTCTTTATAGCTCTCAGAGCATTTGACACAATTGACTGTGAGGTACAGGTAGATAAATACTTGTTGAAATAGTACTTGTAGGACACTGAAAACCAATTAAACCATAGTCATTTGAGAGAAGAGGATCATTCTTGTTGAGTTTTTTTTAATCTCCTTTATGTTCTCAACCTCTATAATGCTATAACATGTAAGGTCCTAAAGCTTATTTTTTTAGCAATGTCATCATCCATGTGAAAATTAAAATTTTATTGTTCCTTTTGCTTTGTTTTTACTTTTTATTACATGCCGACCCATACCAATTAAACATCTCTTTCCTCAGATGGAGGCCAAAGTAAAGGGGACACTAAATTACCACGGAAATCTCAGTGACTTCCCAGCAAGCAAAAGAGATGACACACTCGGCTGGCTGATGGAATCTACCTGATGGGAAAGTACTCATGTGGTCATAGGGCTGCTGTTCTGTCAATGTTTACATTCTCTCGTCCCAAGCACTGTGGTGAGGAGGAAAAAGAAAAGAAAACATTACTTGAGTAAAGCCAGGTGCAGGAGGAAGAAATGCTTTCTGCAAAGTTAGTGACCTTTGGTCTCTTCTAAAGAAAGACAAAGTTACCATATTAACTGACTTGAAAGAGACTCAGTTGTCAAACCCACAGAAATACAAATTTGATTTTTCCCCGGGGGAGGAAGCAGGAAATTAAGGATTTGGGTAAACTCCATCCATCCTGGGGGTTGGATCTGAACATTTGTAGACATAACTGCATAATAAAAGGCAATACTTCTGAAATTAGTCCAGTTTGTCAGGAGTAATGATCATGTCTGAGTGGACTATGTAGCAAATTTGCCACAAAAGAAGTTAATGACCCTATGTCTGATATAGACAGTAGCTGAGTATAAATCATGTACCCTCAAAAATCCTGAGCAAACTTGAATCTTCTCCAGTGTATAGCAACTCCTGTGTAAATCAGTGGACTAAAGATGCTTCAGGAAAGTCATTTTAGCACAGTGATATATATTACATTTTTAAGTAGAAAAATTGAGCCTGTTGCTCTTAACAGACGAAACTTAGATGTTCCCTTTTTGTAAAAGGGTCAATTACATCTTCCATTCAGAAGCAGGTACTTAACTCTCTTCTTCAGGTGATTTGTGCATCTGGTATTGACTGGTTAATTCTTTCCATTCTTGATGTTAAAATGTGACTGTGTTCACATTTTCCTCTTGAGAAATGGGAATCTTTGATGTAGAGCTGGGGCTTTGGTCCACTTAGCCTTTGCAGGCCTGCCAGTATGAACTGTAAATCTCCCCCAACATCACCTCAGCTCACAACTTCTCCTTCTGTTCTTTTAGCTAGTGGTATTTCAGGTGATTATTAACTATTGACATAAACAGGTATAAGTGTGTATTACAGTGCTTCATTGGTCATTCAAATGGCATATATGTATTTTTTTGGAATTTTGAAGATAGTATTTTAAAGGGAGGAATTAAATTAGGATCATTGTGTGTACAGGGGATTATTTTTATAACAACCATAGTGTATTTTTACTCCCTGTATCCAATGTAGTGAAATTGATTTGGAGCATTTGGGATTTTAAAGCTTTACTAATATTTACTCAGAGTATTGATATGTGGGTAAACCTGCAGATAAGAAGACTCTTTCATTATTATAGCTTCCTCATGCAAATAGCATATTCAACAAAGGATGTTAAGGGAGAAATTTATGGTTACGTTTGGATACATTTTGATTTTTTTCACCTCATCATTGTTCTTGTCTCTCTTTTTTATTCCTATTTAGGCTTCTGAATGTTTTCAAACTGTACCCAAGAATGGTGTAAGCTTGGTCCATTAATAATGACAGACTAACCTAAAAAAAACAGTATCAGATTGGTAGTAGCAAGATTTCTTGCATATGTTTTCAGTATAAATCATTCTATACCCTTATGTTTATTCAGATAAGGGTATTAACCAGGCCCTTTTTTCCTTTCATAAGCAAAAGTTCCAAGTAGCCTTTAGGACTGTGAATAAATTACCACAGATCTCTTTAGATCTGTAAGCCTATATTTTGACTTCAAAGTCACATTGGCTTGCTTTATAGCAAAAAAAAGTTAATAACTGAAAACTTTAGTTCCAAGAACTTGTTACACTAAGGGAAAAGGATTGTTTCAAAAGGAATCATTGATATAATTACTTGCCTCTAAGAATTCAGTTTACCAATAAAGCAAGTAAGAATGTTGTGTCAACCTTGGTGGATATTTTGGAAGGATATGGGGATGTTGCCGATAGGTTTGACTTGAATTGAGTATGTTTGATTAGAGTTTGTTTGTTTTAACTAGCAAAGCTTACCCAATTCTTGAGTTGTTCCAATGTAGCATACCTCTTGCTTTTATCTAATTTAGAAGAAAAAAGTCCTTGTTAATCTATAGGAATTTTCCTTTGGGAAGTCGCCTTTGTTTTACTTCCCATACCAGGAGAGGAGTCAGAGTACACATTAATCTCTCTTCCCGATAGTTGTGCATGTATTCATCTGTGTGTTTATCTGTACACATATATTTATCTATATATAAAATAAGTTCATTATGTAGTTTAAGTCGATGAATAACAACTTTAATTTCTTAAATCCATCAACTCTGAATCATGCCATGTGAAGATCCCTGATGACTGTCTTCATTAGAGAAAAAGAGGATTATCATTTCTTCCCCCAGTATCGTTTTATAACTAACCAGTAAAAATAACTGAAGGCCATTGGCTCTGAGAAGTCCTCATATGTGGAGATTCTCTTCTGTTCTCTTCAGTCCTGATTATGTGAGGACTACTGCCTCACTGCACCACATTTTCACTACCTTAATCCATTTCAATCAAGACTACCCTTTTATGTTGTACAAATGAAACAAACATCCTTATATTTCTTAAAAAGTATGATCACAGAGTTACTATTGATACATGTAAATACCTATTTATTTTCTAGGTCATAACATTGAAGATGGTGTCCGTACTGTACGGTCACCTATTTTTACAGTTTTTTTTTACTAAAAACATACATACAAATCGGTTATTTTTCAGCACAGAGGCTTGTGACTCATATTCTATTTTTGCACTTGAAAGTCAAATTATGTTATTTTTTAAAATGGTGAGTAATTGGAAAGGATATAGAGCAATGTGTATTTCTGAAAAGCATTAGCAGCATCCCAGTGTAAAAGTAATCAGCACACAATTATGTCCCATTCAGCGGGATTCTTGATTCAGGAAAAGTAAGCTGTTTGTTTTCAACTGACTTGTATTTTAAATTGCCTTCACTGATGTGTAAGCTGTTACTGTACATACAAGTTAATCCTCAGTATTCACGAGCAATAATGAATGGTCAGCAGAGTTGTCTCCAGAGATAGCAGTGCTGAGCCTCGGTTGGAGACTGAGAGCAAGTGTCAAGCTCATTCAGAGCCTCCACAATAGATGTAAGCAATAATTTCATTATAAGTCGATTATAATTCTTTCTCATACACTTCTGAGATCAGAGGTAAAAGAAATCATGGTTTTAAAACAGCCTGAAGAAATTAAGTTTTGGGAAAAGAAGTGAGGTTAATCTAAAGTCACAAAAATCTTGATGTTGAGGGAATCAGAGGATTGTGTTAGTACTTTCTTTCATGCCTACCACCCCTTTGATGGATGTTGTTAGCCCAAATTACTTTTTTTAATATCATAGAAGCTGAATAGGGTTTATCATATCACTAGGGCAGGAGGAAGAACCGGGCACACACACGTTTGAAAGCTGTGGGTTTGACACCTGTTTGAAAACAACTTACATGAAAAGATTTTTAACCCAGGATTTTTTTTTCCCAAAGCAGATCTAAATTGTTTACTACCCAGGTTTGGAAAGGGCAGACACCTCTAATCTTTCTCCTCTCGTTGCCCTGTACCACACCCCTTTCCACCTCTACTTGGTTCAAGATATTTTCTGAAATGGAATTCTACTGTTATTCAAACTGCCATTGATTATGAGAACGCTGTGTTCCTTGGGATCATCTCTTAGAACTCCAGTTATCTATCAGATTTGCTGCTACATTTGTAAAATGAACTTTGCCTGTAATGGTCAACTTTAATCTAATTTACAGTTCTTTCTAGGAAGTTTTGTCATATTATTTGACCCATGTATAGAATTAAGATACTTTATTTTAGGGGTGTACCATAAAAGCACACTGGTCCCTGTAGTCTTTTTATCATCATTTAGGTTTTGAATTTTTGTTTGCTTTTTGTTTGTTGATGTTTGTTTTGTCTTGTTTTAAATTAGAAATAGAAGAGTGAGAGAAATCTATAATCAGGCCAAACTTGAGAACTTGCCCTGTGCTTCAGCACTGTAGTTTCTGCTGACCTTATGTTCTCAAAAGGGCACTTTTACTTTCTGTTGTGCATGTATGATTGTTTTTGTTTGTTTGTTTTGATTTTTGCTTTTTAGGGGGCTTTTGTTTTTGTAATAATGATGCAGAAGAAAAATGCAGTAGTTGGTAAATGACATTACAAACATGTTATACAATTTTATTTTATAAAATTTAAGGGGAAAGATTTAATTCTGTAAATCATTTCTTAGCTCTGGTAAAATGGCTTATCTATTACTCCTCTAAAACATACTCAATTCAGGCCTTTGTCTTTGTTAAGTGCCTTTTTTTTTCTTTCTTTTTCCCTCTTTTGAAACTGTTCTCAGATACCCTAAAGTACAGGCTAATATATCAGGGGATTCAGAAGGAAGAATCTCAAACTTGCCAAGATGATGTAATGCTGTAATATTCTTCCTTTTCCTTATATGTATATGGATATATGTGTAAGATACATACATACATGCATACATATATATGTGTATATATATGTATACATATGTAATATATATTATATAAAACTAGTAGCTGCTGTACCATTGCATCCTTTCCAAGCACTCCCCTTTTAATGTTTGCAAAATTTCTGCCTTGTTTATTCCATTGCTTTTAGTCAATTCAAATGGGTAGATTGGGCAATTGTCTTTTTACAAGATACTGTCTTCCCCCTTTGAATGTCTGTTTATAGAAGTTAACAGCAACAACAACAACAACAAGTATATATATAAAATGTCAGTTATTATAAGTAAAATTTAGTGGACTCATTGACTATTCCTGGATGTAATCCACTGCTTTCTGTCATTCAAATTGGCATGCCTAATACTGGATAAAGCATTGGAATAACAAGAGTCTTTCCTTCTGGGTCAAGCTGATAAGGTACACGATGGCAGGCAAGACTAAAGACGTGGGAGAGCTAGAGTTAGAACCATGGTATTGTTTCTGAGTTTTGAAGGAAGTTACCAACTTTGTCAATATGAAAATGCATTGTATGTTCTTCTGGGAAATGATTTTCGAAGAATTCATATAGCTGCATATCTGTCAAAAGGTTAATAAACTTTAGAAGTAGAAAGACTTCAGATACTGAGGAAAACATATAACGCATAGCATTCTTGAGAGAGGTTCAGTTTTCTTATTTGCCAAATAATTACATTTGGCTTAATATGATTTAATGGTTATTTATGTTTCTCCCTTGAGCAAAAAATAATATCTGGTAGCTAATATTCATCTGTTGTTGAAAACAGACGTGACATGTTAAAGGAGACTAAGTTGAACCAATCCTCGAAACCCAGTACAAATATCTCTAATAAATGCCCCCTTTTAAATACATTTTAACTGAGAGGAGGAGACTAATGGCCAAAAAGGAGAAAGCAGAGGCTCCTGGTAGTGTTACCTGATAGCAAGACTGTTGTCAGGCAGCCTCAGTTCAGTCGTGTTACTCTTAAATTACTGTGTTTAGGGGGAATATCATTTAACCTTTGTGCCTCAGATTACCCACTAGAAAATTGGGTATAATAATATTCACCTACCTCCCAGGGATATCAGAGACTTTTTCAAAAATATTTTGAGTTTTTCTAAAATGTCCTATATGATTAAAAAAGTATTATCATCTTCCTGCAGAGGCTAAAAAATATTTCCCTATGATGGGTATAAAAAGCACCATATGATTTTTAAGTTAAAAAAAAAATCACTGGAATTCTAATTTAGATACATATTTGTTATTTAAACATATTATATTTGTGGTTGGATAAAATGCTTCGTTTCAGGTTAATAAGTGGGGAGGGGTAAATAACACTAAGTTTCTTAATCATAAGTAGATTTTTTTTAGCCATTCATGCTATTACTACACGTGTGATTTTTGCCAAGGTTGTGGAGCTGAAGCTAGCTAAAGCTTGGATGATTGGTTATTGGAGTTGATTAATGATCCCAAATGTTTCATCTGCCTCACTTTGCCATCTTCTCAATCTAATTTCCATATATTACTTGTTGAGTGATGGATAGCTAAGCTTTTACCTTTCTAAGAATGAATGGGAGTTTCCGCCTTCTTGTGAATCAGAGATTGTGTACTATTCCTGTAACTATAGGCTTATCCAGCTCTTCACCGAAGGGGCAAGCACTACACACAGTCAGCTGTACTTTTAGCCGGTCTACCTTTGTAACTTGTGCTTCTTCAGCTGTGAAAGAGTTGGAGCCATCAACTGCTCAGGTTGTTAGGAAAATGGGGAGGGGAGGCCGGATTCTCTTCCTAGCTGGGGCAGGGGTGGGGAGGGTGCGGGTAGAAGGAAGCATGTTTTGCCCAACTCCTAGGAGGAAAGGAAGGTCATATGATCCTACCCTCCATTGGGTATATTAAGCAGTAATACATAGAATTTTCCTTTTATCATTTGAAACAACAACAGGAAGAAATTGTTGCTGTTTCTCAGAGCTGAATGCTGAGCAACATTTGTTAGGGACGTGTGTAGATTTAAATTGTAGCAGGTATTCAGGGTCAGGAAAGAGAATGTAGGGGGATGAGGAACAGCACATCCGGTGTAAGTGAGTCAGGAGAAAGCACCAGGCCCAAGCAGAACAAGCCTCTTGGGAAGTTCCCAGAACTGGCTGAGGCCCATTTCATCTCCAGTGATAGGATGTTTTTCCTTAAAAGTCACTTTTTGGTTTTTTTTGTCGCTTTTTCCAGATAAAGCCTTAGTTAGTAGCCTCTAAATATCAACTATGCAGATAAACATACACATTTTCCACATTTTCCCTCTTTTTTCCATTCTTTAAATAACAGACGTTAATGAAGACTTCTACCCAAAGAAATAAGGCATAAGGGTTTTGTTGAATGTGTGTTTGTTCCTCTAGGGAAAAGTAATGGAAACATAAAAATAGAGATATTTTGTGTGTTCATCTATCCTAAAATGTGAACTTTATATTGAAAAACTAAGTACAGATTCTGGTGCAAACTGTAGTTAGAATCATGAAATGTCTTTGGGTTGTTAAGATAAAACCATCCCAGTGTTCAATTCTGAGAAAGTTTTAGATTCTGTGGCACAGTGTTCGCGTTTGTGGAGCTAAACAGATGGTCAGACTATAATTAAAAAGTAGCTTTGAATATTAATGTCAAATTCTTATTCTTTCTTCATTTTCTTTAGTCTTCATTCTTCTTTCCTCTAGTCTGAGCTCTTAAGTTAACCATTTCATCTACCAATTGCTACTCTAGAATATAAGTTGCTAAGAGTCTGGGGAGGAAAGGTTAAACTGTCTTTCACCTCCTTTTCTCACTCACATTGACCATCTCTGCTGTGTTCCCGTTGAATTCAAAAGTAAAGACTACAGGAGTTTTCCAGGAGGCTATTTACATCCCAGCGCAGACTCAGACAGGAACTGGTAGGATTTTAATCAGACTGCCTTTGAATAACTTGGTATTAAGTTAATTATGTTTTTCTCAGATACTCCCAAAGTACCATTTGCTTGGAAGTAACTATTTGTGATCTTTATTTCATTTCCTCATACTGTAATACTTTTATTTTTCAGCCTTTCTTTCATGTCCATTTTAGAGTGGGTTAGTACTTTTCCGAACTGTTACCTAAACAGGTCAAGAATACTTTAAAAAATTTCAGTAGTAAAATTAAAGGGGTCTATATGTCCAGGACTTAGAGTCATCACTGGTGACCTGAATTTTTTTTTTCTCTTCTTTGTGTTAAAAATAGATTTCTCTACTATATAAAGCAGTAGTAGCTACATTGCATGGCTTCCTCTTGATACTTTTCAAGGTTATTCAAAAGAGATGCAAATCTTGTTAGGGCTCTTATTTCACATAGCACTCTGCCTTGCTTGTTTTCATTACTTCCCCAGGAATAAACCTACTTTGCAAAGGTCTGAGTCAGATAGGCCATATGAATGCTTAGTACCAATTTTATATTCTTCAGAAAACTCTCTATACATTATTTGCTCCCATTTTGCCAATAATAATATTCTATTTTATCTTAAATCTAGTTTTAAAATATTTTGTAATAAAGCACTAATGGAAACCTAATTGAAATACAAACAAGATAATGATTACCTAAAATAACTTGGAGATACTTCTGTTTTTTAAGTTAAAAGCTCCATCTGCCCTCTAAGCACATTTAGGACTCGGCACTAACCAAGACCAACCAACTAGCATGTTTTTCTGTGTGACAACATGCCCTTTGTCAGATCTCAGCTATATTATGTTTTCTGTCCTTGCGGCCATAAACTTACCTCCTTTTTTTGCTACTTTCTTCTATTTGCAGGGGTAGTATGCCCTGTGCCCACACATTGGGTTTTCTTTCCTGTACCTGTGAAATTACCAAGAATTATCCCAATTTTGGCCAGAGGCATTAAAAGAGAAGTTATTCTCAGTTGACAAAGGTATTACTGTTTTATGTAGGTAGTTGGAAAGTTGACCAAGTTTGGCCAACTTTAAAAATCCTGGCTATGCTTACATAATTAATTACATAGACCTTCTGAGACCTTCAGATAAGCAAGGGGCCCTTTCACCAGTAGAGGTAGGTTTCCAACCTACACATAATTTCCTGGCCAGCCTCCAGAGGAAGGATTCAAGCTTTGTACTGTTCTTTTCTTGGCTGTCATCGGAAAAACTATATTATAGAATGTATCAAAAGTATCTAATTGTCCTTAAGAAGAGTATGTAAATGTGGAGCTTGCCCTTGTTTATTGCTCACTAGACACTGTCAAACTTAAAAGAAAGGGAAAAAAAATCTCTGGCTGGTGAAAATTTTGTGCCCCAAGTAATATGTTAATCAAAGTCTACCACGGTAACCAAGTGATGAGTGTTTTCTCTTTTATTACAAGCAAGAAAACTCATTTGCAGTTGTAAAAATTATTGTGGGACTGCAGACCTATTTGCTGTAACTGATTGGAAATAAGGATTCTGATTTTTAGGCTGGGTAATAAGCACATATTTCCACCCCTTGCAGTATGAATTTTCATAAAGGAAAGACTTTTGTTTGGTAACAGAAGGAAAAACAGGACTTATTTATACAGTGAATGTTCACTCTTTAGAGGAACTTCCCTCCAGTTACACATCATGTTCTTACTTTAGCCACCTCCACACTTGATATAGATGCCAACATGTTTTACGAGTCTTGAAGGAAGGAGCCTAAATAAGTGCTGCTCCTCTGGGTGAAAGGCCCTGATTATTGTATTGCATTTGTTTATAGGGAGGTGTGTTTTTGCTAACTTGAAGGGATATACTGTATTTTAAGTAAGTGTGTGACTTAATATTTTGGGATTTTTTTTCCTCCTTTAAAACTGGACCTGAACACAGCTTTGAGTTGATATTTGTAATAATCTCAGGACCTGAAAGATTGTAGCATTTAGTGTGTCTTAAAAATTATGTACTGTACCAGCCATGGATTTTTGTAAATATACCTGTCTCCCTTTTTTGTATTATTTTAGTAAAAAAAAATAATAATAAATTTAAATAAAAGGGGGTGGTGATGACACGTGGATGGGTGTGGGTATGTATGTGTGTGTGTTTGCATAAGGCTCTTTTGAGATGAACTGGTGCTTGTTTAATTTCCGGCTCGAATCAGAGCAGGAATATGGACAAACTGCTGCTACTGAACCCTGCACTGAGCCTAGGTGTTTCCATTGTGTTTCCTAGTGATTGACCAGGAAATGACTAAGTTAAAATTCTTCCCACTGCCATCTTGCCTTTGGATTCTCAGTTCTACACACTTTTTGAACTTTAAAGGTAAAGCTTTCCAAACTTTGGGTGGTTTGCTGGTCTCTAGTTTTTAGAGAGCTCTTGTCACTATTTTCTAAGAAGAAAGGACAGGTAAATTTTTTTAACCAAAAAAAAAAAAAATCACATTTCATAAAACCCGGATGAATTTTGGAGAGGACTTAAACATTCCTAAATGTGGATCTGTGAATTTAGTAAATAGACCCTATTGATATACTCAGTGCAGGGATTTTTGTTTTTTTCGTAACAGCCTTGCTCATATTCCAGGTGTAGCTAAGCAAACCCCTGTTTTAAAGCAGGAGCCTTATTTGATTCAGTGTAGATGTTTTCCTGTCTATCCTTTGTGACAGGGCCTTTTACATGAGTGTTTTTTCTTTTTTGTATGTGTCACGTGTTTGTTGTATTAAATAAAGAGGAATGTACATATTATTCTCGTGTCTGTTGTATCATTGGACTAACTTGGATTTTAATAATTTATTCTATCAGTGGTGGTTGAGTATCTCCTGCTTGTATCACACTGTGCTCGGCGCTGTGGGATACAGAAGTAAGGGCATAGTCCCCACCCTCCGTATATTTACAGTTTGCAATCACGTGATAAGTTAAAAGACAACAGTTCAAAATTTGTTGCAAGAGTGTGGTCCATGGCCACCTGACATTTGAGTTCACAGTAGGGGAGAAACTGGACTGGAAAGACTGAGGGAGATTTTGTCATGTTGATGGCATTTGAACTGGGCCTCCAAGGATAAGTGGGATTTGGCTGGGAAGGAGGAAGAGGGAACATCCTGAGCAGAGTCAGGAAGAAATGAGAAGGAGGCCAGGCTGGTGTGAGGTGGACATTGGGGTGAGTTGAAGAAGCCAGGCTGTGGGAGTCTGGAATGCAAGCTTACTAAGTTCTTCCTCCAGGTTATAGGATGTGTGTGTGTGTATATACCTCCAGGGTCAAGGCTTGCAGTTGTAGATACAGGAATTAGTTGCATAGGTGAGCATCTTTAGTCTTACTTGTAGAGGATTTCTTTAGGAAAAATATTGTTGAGAGAAAAAAGTAGAAAAAGAATTCAACCTTAGAAATCCAGGTAGTGAGTGGGAAAAGGATGAAAAAGTAGAAAGCAACTTGTCAGAGAAATTGAACAGTTTTGTCATAAGTGTGTGTGTGCATAGAAAATACAGAAAAGAGCATATGCCCTTGAATATAAAGAGTGGTGGTGTTTGTACTTAAGTGTATTTTCAGTACACTGTCATTAAGATGAATTTAAAAAGCATGATCCTTATGCAGGGAGGAGGGTAGGCGGCAAGCGCTTTTATGAAAAACAAGTAACATTTAAGGACAGTTTTGTGAAAATGTATTCTTGGGAGTAACAGCCCCTCAAGAAATCTGTAGTTAAATAATTTGACTACACTTAACTATGTTGTCACCATCTTGTAAATGTGTATTAACATATTAAAGGTGCCGTTCTTAAACAGAATTTTTTAAACCCATAATTTTCTCAAGCTTATTTGACCATGGAATACTTTTGTTCATGTAACTTCAGTTAACATTAAATTATATAAGGCATATGAAGCACTTAGCACAATGACACGTAGTAAGCACTAGGTAAATGTTAGCTTTTATTACCATTCATACTAGTTATATTTTATTATTTATTATATGGTATATAATTTTTTAAAGTTTTTAAGAAGAAAAATCATGGCCCAGGGAGTTAAGGATTTCAGAATAACCAAGTCAGTTTAGAGAGCCAAGAAGTAAGCAGGTAGAGAAATGCAGCCAGTTCTCTAGAGTTAAATGAGGGACAGGGGTCCAGAAGAGGGGATGGTTCAAAGGAGTAGAGAAAGCTCTGAAGCAGGAAGTATGGTTTTCACTTGTCCACATAGTCAGGAAATCATCTCAGACCTCAGCTTTGGCACTGAAAAGAGTATCTGTGGCTAGTTATGAAAAGCGACAACTCTTAGATGGAGCTCGAAGGCAGAAGTTGACAAATTGGTGATGGAGCTACTTTGCTGTTACAAATGTATTCTAAGGGGAAAATGGCCTTGTACAAAGGTTTCTGTACAAGGGGCTTCATCTGTGTTGCTCATAACAGTAAAAGTTTGAAACAATCCAATGTGCTTGAGGGGATTGATAAAGTAAATAAAAATACTACTACTAAATAAAATTGTTTTAAAAAGAGAAGTTATAGGTGTTAATGCACATAGACAAAAAATATGGAGGGACATACACTCCAGCATACGCAGAGTGGTGATATGAGTGGCTTTTTTCTTTATCCTTTTACTTAAATGTATTTTCAGTGAACATGGATAACATGAGTAAGTTTTTTGGTTTGGGGCTTTTTTAAAGAAACAAGTAGGTGGTTTAATTGAAGAAAAGGGAAAAGAAATGGGAAGAAGCCTCTTGCTGTCTCATTGCTGGGAGAAAAGAATTTATTTCTTCCACTCAGACGCTATTAGATCCCAAAATTGGATCTGGCTTAGAGGGAAGACACAACTGAACTGCTCGATTTAAAGATTTTTTTTGAAAAGATTATTCTTACACTTAATTGAAAAGAAAAAAGTACTAAATACATGATTGTACAGTGAATGCAAAACATCTTTCCTACCCATGGCCCCATTTTCCTCCCCCAGACCAACCACTGCTAACTAGTTTCTCCAGTTAAAAGTATAAATTTGTATCTGACTTTTTAACATAAATTTAGCATACGTATCTGCTCTACTATACCTAGCATTTGTTTTCAATTATCTTGGAGGTCCACATCAGCACATACAGAGGTCTGACTTGTACTTTTTTTTTTTTTTTTTTGGCACACGGGCTTAGTTGCTCCGTGGCATGTGGGATCTTCCTGGAGCAGGGATCGAACCTGTGTCCCCTGCATTGGCAGGCGGATTCTTAACCACTGCGCCACCTAGGAAGCCCCTGACTTGTACTTTTTGACAGCTCATAATATTCTATAGTTACAGTACCACAATTTATTGTATCCATTCTTTATTGATGGGCAGTTAGATAACAGGTCAAATCCTGGTATCCTTTAGGTATTTGCGGTCTGTGTATGCATCTCAAACCAACAGTCAGAAGTTTGTTTTGTGATGGATAATAATGACTGACATTCCAGGTTTGAAAGTCGGTGTCTGGAATCTGGGACGTTGCTTCATATCTAGGTAAAGGTTCGAGGAATACTTGAGAAAATACATCTTTTTTAAAAAAGTTTTGAAAGTTGGAAGTAAAAGCAGAAGAACTGATTCTAGGTGCACAAATTGTTAAATTACATTCCAGGTGGGATCGTGAGCTTTTCAGAGGACAGTGACAGCCCCTCTGACGTAGGTATCGTCTAGTACGATCGCTCTTCCTCATCAATACGTGCCTTGACATGGCTTGTCTTCTCTGTCTCTGTGTGTATTTACCTCTTCTGTGTCCCTGTGTCTGTCCCTTCACTATTTTCCCACTATCTTTTTTCTAGTAGGGTGGGCACAAGCTGCGGATCTCCTCTCAGCCTGTTTCCTCATTTCTGCAGGGATAATCCCCAGTGGTGGGGTTTGTTGTTGAATTAGAGACAAGGTATGGAAAGCACCTAGCATAGTGCCTAGCACATAAGAAGAGCTAATGAATGGTGGCTACTATTATTCTGTCTCTTTTCTGCCTTTTCTCTTTTTAAATTCATGCTTCCTCTTGCTCTCGTAATTTCCCCAAATATAGACGTGAAATACATATTTAAAAGTACAGGAGTGGATAAATATCGGTTAAAATTCTTTCATCACAGGTGTCAAACCCCTAGCATAAAAAGTAAGGGGAGACTACTCTAAAAATAAAGTCTATTAAACCAGTTAAGGGACTCCTTTGGTTCATATAAGTGAGCAGTCTAGAGTTAAACCTAGTTTAGGGAAAGCTTTATCCAGTGATTCAGTGTCACCAAGAGCTAGCCATCTGTCTCTGATCTGGCATTCAAAGTGTCAGGTTTCACAGATAGCCCTCTGACAGCTACTGCCCCTCCCTTCATAGCCAATGGGCTGCTGCATTTCCACACTGTCTGTCAGTATGTGTTGTATATAAACTCGTTTCTGCTTTATTGTACTTCAGATGCAAAGCAATGCATTAATCATGTGCCTCAATCCATAGCACATGATCTTCATCACTTAATACAAATCTCATTCCCTCGTTTTATTATAAATTAGGTTTCTCCTTCCTTCCTTAGTCCCCACTCCCTCTGTCCCAAAGGTCCCCACCCTTACTTTTTTGATATGTGCCCCTTGTTATGCATGCATCCTTCTAAAACTTGTAGTGTTATTTTGTATGTATGCAATTTTAATTTATATATAAATGGTCCTGTGCTGTAAATTGTGCTGTTTTCTACTTTTCTCACTTATATTGGTCCATGTTGCTCTCTGTACATCCTATGTGTTGCATAGTATTTCATATGATGTATCCACCACTTTTTTGCATATCCGTCCTCCTAGAGTTGGATACCTAAGTTGTCTCCAATTCCTTATTACCCCGAGAAAAGCTATAGCTAGTCTTCTGTGAACTGCCTGTTCATCTCCTCTCATTATTCTATTGCATTTTCATCTTTTTGTTGTGATAATAGTCTCTTAACAGTTTCAGACATGTCAGATATTTTAGTCTATTACCTATTTTAACTTTGCCTATGCCATCCTTTATTGAACAGAAAACCTTTTATAATAGTCAATTTTTGTCTAATTTATGTTTTGAGGAATTTGTTATGAAATAGTACCCCACCCCTAGATCACAAAGATATCCTCCTGTGTGCTCTTTGGTTAGCTTTATAGTTTTACATTTCGGTTTTTCATTTAGAATCCATCTGTTGGCCATTATACCTTGTTCTATAATGTAGGGGTCCAGCTTTAATTTCCTTTATTTAGTGGACCAGTTTTTTCCCAGCACCATTTAGTAAATCAGTATTTCTCCCATTAATTTTTGGTACTGTTTTTTATCATATGCCAAGTACTCATATATGCAGTGGTCTATTCTGAGCTCTATTCTGTTCCATTGTTCTTTTTGTTTCCATACCAGTATCGTAATGTTTTTCATTACTATAGACTTACAGTCTCCCTTAATATTTAGTAAGGAGAGTCTCCCTCTTTGTTCTTCCGTGTTCACTCAACTAATCATGGACTGTTTCTCTTCTATATAAATTTTAGAATAAAATCTTTAAGTTCCATTAAAAAAGATCTAACTGAAATATTTATTAGGATTGAATTTACTTTGTACAATAGTTTACAAAGAATGGAATCTTTGATGTTAAGTTGCCTCATTCATGGTATATCTCTTCATTTATTTAAATCCTCTTGCATGTCTTCTAGTAAAGCTTTTAAATTTTCTCTGTAGAGGCATTGTTCATGTATGGATTTCTAGGTACTTAATAGTTGTAGCTTTTATTAATGGTATGTTAATCTCTATTATATTTTCTAGTGGCTCTGCTGGGATCAGGTAATGCTATTAATTTCCACCAGTTGAGTTTGTATCCAGCAACTTTGCTGTATTCTCTTAGTCTAATAACTTGACTGATTATTTTATTAACTGAGTTGATCATATATTCTGCAAATAATGGCAGTTAAATCGCCTTTCCCAGTTTTTTTCACTTTTTATGTCTTGTCTTAGAGCATTGGACTCTTTAATAAGTACTATGTTAGACCATTGTTGTGAGAATGTCATCTTTGTTTCTTTTTTTTTTTTTTTGGCCATGAGAAGCAGCTTCTGGGATCTTAGTTCCCTGACCAGGGATTGAACTTGGCTGGGCCCACAGCAGTGAAAGCACCGAGTCCTAACCACTGGACCTCCAGGGAATTCCCATCTTTGTTTTTATTTTAATGGAAAAATGTCTAAATTTTCTCCATTAAGTATAGTGTTTATTCTATATTTGTGATACATAGTTTTTATGAAGTTAAGAAAATTCTATTCCTAATTTTCTGGGAATCTTGAATCATAAGTATGAGTTGAATTATGTCAGATGCTTTTCCTATAACACCTGTATACGATCAACCCACTTGCAGAAAATTTCTTAGAAATGTATTCATAATATTTTTTATTCTTATGACCTCTGTTGTATCTGTATTTGTTTTCCTGTTCTCATTCTGTTCTGTTTATGTGCTTCTCCCCTTTTCTTATTCAGTCTTGGCAGAGGTTTGTTCTTATTAGTTTTTCAAGGAACCACGAGTTTTATTGAGTTCATTATGGTTATATCTTTTTTTTCTTCTTTGTTTATTGAAGTATAATTGATTTACAATGTTGTGTTAGTTTTGGTTTTACCTTTTTGATCTATTGTTCTTCTCACCAGTATATAATGTTGCTCATTTTTCTTTATGATGTGTTTTTGTCCTAATATTAAATATCCCAGCTATCTATACCCTGAATAATATTCCATTGTATGAATATATTACATTTTTATTTATCCATTCATTAGTATAGACACTTGGGCTGTTGCCACATTTTGATTATTGTGAATAATGCTGCTATAAACATTTGTATACAAGTTTTTGTAGGGTATATGTCTTCAGTTCTTTTGGGTGTATACCCAGGAGTGGAGTTCTCGGGTCATATGGTAACTGTATGGTAACTTTATGTTTAATTTTTTGAGGAACCACCAAACTGTTTCCCACAGTAGCTGGATCATTGTACATTCCCACCAACAATGTATAAGAGTTTAAATTTCTCTACATCTTCACTAGCACTTGTTACTTTCCCTTTCTTTGGGGGGGTGGTTATAGTTCTTCTGGTCAGTATAAAGTGATGTCTCATCCTTTTGATTTGCATTTCTCTAATGCCTAATGGTGTTGGACATCTTTTCATATGCTTATTAAGTACTTAGTATATTAAGTGTAATTTACTTATATTAGTATATTAAATATATAAAAGTACTTCTTCCAGGAGAGCTTTCTTTTTAAGTATTTTATACTTTTTATTATTTTTCTTATTGTAGTTGATGTACAATACTATATGTTACAGTGTACAATATAATGATTCATAATTTTTAAAGGTTGTACTCCAGTTATTATTATTATAAAATATTGACTGTATTCCCCATGTTGTACAATATATCCTTGTAGCTTATTTTATACCTAATAGTTTGTAACTCTTAATCCCCTACCCCTAATGTTCCCCATCCCCCATTCCCTCTTCCCACATGTAACCACTAGTTCTCTATATCTGTGATTGTGCTTCTTTATTATATTCACTAGTTTGCTGTGCTTTTTGGATTCCACATATAAGTGATATTACACAGTATGTCTTTCTCTGTCTGATTTATTTCACTCAGCAGGAGAGTTTTCAAAGAGACTCTTTGTGCTGTAAACTTTCTAAGCCTTGTGTATCTGAATGTATCATCTTTCCATCCTTACATTTAACTAATAGTTTAGCTGGGTATAATATTCTAAGTTATTTTCCTTCATCACTTAGAATATATAACTTCACTGGATTATTTTTTTGTCTCCAGTGTCTTTTAGGAAGACTAATGTCAGTCTAATTCTTATTCTTTTGTGAACTATCTGCCTCTTCTCTCCAGAAGTTTTTAGAATTTGTTTTTGTCTTTTAATGTTCTTTGTTCTTAAATTTCACTGTGATGTGTCGAAGTTTTGTTTTTTCCATATTTATTCTGTTTGGTGCTCCATGAGACCTTTGAATTGGAGTCCTTTTTATCTGTAATTTTTGAAAGTTCTTACTTATGATTTCTTTAAATATCTCTTCCCTAAATCCATTATCTCTCTTTCTGGGATTCATATCTTACAGATATTGACTTATTATTATTATCTCAAATGTTCTTGCATATTTTCCATCTCTTTCCAGTACCTTCTAGAAAAATTCCTTGAGCTGATCTAGAGTATTATTCATTGTTGAGCTAGGTAGCCATTGTTTGTATCCAGTCTGTTGGGTTTGTCCAGCTATTACATATTTCATATATATTTCCATTTGGTTCTGTGTAACTGCTTGTTCCTTATCATTATCTTCTTTGTGAGGATCTTTATTATGCTTATTTTAAGTTCTTGATCTGTGTTGTTCCATTCTGGTTTGTCTAGTACAGTATGTTCCTTTAATTGTTGTGATTAGGCTCCTAAAGTGTCTCGTTATTTTCACGTATGAGCCTGTTTTTTCCTGGGTTTTTCAGCTATCTTAGCTGGCGATGTGTACAAAGTGGAGAGGCCAAGGTCAGGGCCCTAGCATGTGCTTAGTGGGTTGGGAGCATCAGACCCACAAGGTCCTAGGCACCAGAGTCAGACCTTGAACCAAACTGTAGGTCCAATCCTACAGTTTATTGTTTTCTAGTAACTTGCTCATATTGGCTTATTTCTGCATGTGTGTGGTGATTTTTTATTATATATCCCTGCACTTTGGCTTTGGGCATTCTTTGAGGCCTGGATTTAAAGTATGTTCCTCCAACGAGTATTTGAGTTTGCTTCTTCCAGGCTTCTGGGAACATTACCAACTCAGGACCACTTTAAACTAAATGCTCAGCTTAAGGATTTCAAGGACACAGAGATAGGATGACTTTCAGCCATAAGTGTATATGAGTGATTACTGCTGGTGGTTAAGGATTTTTGTAGAAGTTTCTCTACCCTGCCACCCAGCTCTGAGCTGACATTGAGACAGAAAATTCTCCTCTTGGTGAGGTCAGGGATATTTTTTTCATTCCCAGCAATAAGGTCAGTTGTTGGGGGCTCCATCATTTTGCAAGAGTCTATGATCTGACCTCCTACCATGCTAGTCCGAGGCTTTCTTTCCTTTGGGCTACCTAAGGCCAATTAAAATCTAGACTGTAGGCCACTAGGGATCAGCAGATATCCTATGGGCAAATGGTGCTTTTATTGCTTACTTACCTCCTTCTTTCTGACCTCTGGCTATTCTGGCTTTCTTTACTGTCATCTCAGTCAAACTTTAAAAAAATATTTTTATACTTTTGTTAAAATTTCACCCAGGACTTTAAGGTGTTTTATATTGAGAGAGATTTCTCTGTGCATCTATATCTTCCATAATGTAAAAAACAAAAGTCTTATACATAGTTTCTATAAAAATAGTTATACCTCTATATAAACATATAATATTAAAGTTTAATATAATTCATATGCGATTATACTTAATAATATGTAAATATCAAAAAAAGTTCTATATTAACTGTACGTTCACACAGTCCAAGTCACAAATTGGACTGTCCCATGCTGCCTGTGGTGCATCAGGTGTCCTGATGAAGGAACAGGTGTCCCATAAGGAGTGTTTGACAATGGTAACTTCATTTACTAAAGTGGGAATCTTTCTGTGTCAGTTTCACCAGAAACCCCAAAGGCTGAGAACCAAACAATAGGTGCAAGTCCATCCACATGCTAAAGGGAAAAGGAACTAGATCACCAGTGCACTACATGCTAAGAGACTGTGAAGCAGATACTGGGAAGCACTAGCTCAGTGCTGGGAAGGAAGAGCTCGGCACCCACCTCTAGCTCTGTGAGAGAATGTGAGAAGATCCCTTTGGAGGCAGCTGCTAGTATGCTGGATATTTCCCTTCTGCTCCCCAAGCAGGAGAGGGTGGGGGTACTTCCTCCTCCCCTCATGCCAAATGAGGGGGCACTTCCAGATGACCATTTGGAGAGCTTGACACATCGTGTGGAGCTTGAGGGACACAGAAACTCATGTCTGGCTCACTCCTAAAAGTCTAAAGACAAATGAGGAGTAGGCGGCTAGCTCCTGGAGAAGACAGAAGAGGAGAGAAGGCTGCATTGGGAATGGTTTACACTCCCAAGGTTCTCAAGTTCCTGTGGGCCTGATGTGGTTCCCAAGGAAGGGAGCTAGATTTGGTCATTTTAAGAAGGAACCCAGCCAAAGGGAACACCTGGATGGATGAAATGACCTCAGTGGAGGGGAGGCTCCTGGAAACTAAGGGGCCAGGGCAGGAATCCTAAGTACCTAGAGAAGGCATGGCCTGCAAGGGAACTACAGCTGAGAGATCCCCAGAGAAGGAGACACTATTGAGAACCTATAAGAAAAGAAGCAACACTGGAATCTGCTGCTCCCGGAACACGGACATCAGCTTATCTTTCTGCCAGTGAAGTGAGACCTTACCTCTTTTTCCTTTCCTTGCTGCAGCTGGCCAGCAGGCCCGGAACAGCAGCCAGCAAGGGGGCAGGAGGTAGTGAGGGACAGAAATGACACTGATCCTGACCCCCATTCTCCTTCACATTTCCAGACTGGAGGAGGAGAGAAATGTTAAATTAAATGCCATTTGAAGTTTTGATCTGATCCTGGGATGAGACTTGTTCATACCTAGAAAAAAGAGACTTTTTAAAATGATGATGGTAACTCTTTAACCTGTTTGTCACCTAAAAGAGACTGGAAAAGCTGTAAATCTCATCCACACCTAAGAGCAAATCATCACAGCAGGTGTGTAGGGGCACTCATGAGAAAACAAAGTTGCTTTCTGTTTCTACAAGTCTAGCTTGTACCAGGAAGAGGTTGCATTTGAAGAGCAGAAGAGTAGGTTGGGGAGATGGGAATGTGGGCCATACCCTACTACCCTAACTGCCCATTTTTTCACCCCATGGCAGCCTCAGCTGACAATGGGGAGAGATTTTATGTAATGAAGTTTGAAGTTTTAATGTTAAACAGAGTGGACTTTTTTAAAACCAAAGGGAAAAAAAAAAAAGCCAATTGTCCTGTTATTTCCTAGGAAAGCTGTGTGAACCACCCACGATTTCAAGCCAGAGAGGAAGAAGTCACTCTCTGTTTACACCTAGCAAGTCTAGCTTGCTTGTTAATAGTCACTTTGACTTCTGTGTATTATACTGCAGTCTGTGCTACAACATGTTTATCTGTAAGGTTAATTTGCTTAAGAATAAGACCTTTAAATGGCAGAAACTACTGTGTAATGAGAAGTAAATGATATAAAAATCCTTAAACTACACAGATGGAATGATTATCTTGCTGCAAAGTATTTACAAGAGTTGTCAAACTCAAAAATTACCTATTTTTCTTTTACAAAAGAGGCAAGCGTTTCTCATTTGCTGTCCTTGTCTGGGATGGCACGAGGCTATGAGGAGTGTGCTGCTGGGTGATCTACAGTCTGGTTTTCGGCAGCCAGCATTCATTCCCATATCCTTACATATTACAGGGACTAGAATTATGGAAACATACCCAAAGTCTTTGCCTTCAAGGTTCTGGATGTGATTTATTCCTGCCAGATGTACTCATGTGGTATTTTGTAGGTGGGCGGAAAAAGTAATATTTTTTTCTTCTGGTGGCACCTAGCAAAACAGGCAGGCCATGGGAGACTTAAAGTTCTGCCGTAGCTCCCAAGTAATCTCCTGGCAGCCCCTATATGAATACTTGGGGGGCAGCTCTGATCAACAGTGGGGGTGCGCTGCATTTTTCTCACCTAGGTGATAGCAGCAACCTGCCAGTACTCTGAACTGCTGAACATTAGTGGCAACCTACCCTAACTCCTGCAGCTCTTCTAATGCCGTCAAGCATCTATTAAATTGAATGCTCTGCACTCAATTCCCTTCTGCTTGAAAAGCCTGCAGTGGTTCCCTTTTTCTAACTGAGCCCTGATAGATACAGCTGTCTAGCTGACCTTCTGAAAGAAATGAACATGCTTAATAGGTCTCTTTAAAAAGTAATTTTTTAAAGCTGTAAGTGAGGCACTGACTGCCTTTTTAAAAGAAATTCATCAATGAAGAGAGAAATTTGAAAATGGATGTTTAGAAATGTTTATCACTATATGATTTTGTTGCCCCAAATGATATGTTAAACCAAGATTTTCAAAATAATAAAATATACTGTATTATATTGCATTTTCAATAAAATAAAGAATAATCTTTTTTTACTGAGAGAAATTAGGACTTTTTTACTGTTAATAAATAAAAATATTTTCAAAATATTGTTTTTCATTTAAAAATATACTTTTTATTTCTATTTTATGCATGTTTTAAATGTATATACTACATTGAATCAATTGTACATGTATATAATTTTAAAATAAATACAAAGATTTATGAGAGAGGTACAAGATTTTTACCACGGTGGATACACAATCAAAGAAGTTTAGAAATCACTGCCTTGGGACACGCATCTCTATAGATGGATCACAATGGATGGAAGCGAGTGCCTACATACGTCTACTCTCAGATACACCCTCTTTCATTAGTCCTGGCTCTTTCCCACCAAAATATCCCCCCCAATTCCCACGTGCATGGCCAGGTAGCTAATCACTGCTGTAGTTGCAGAGTGAAGAGTGGACCTTCAGGGTCTGTTCCTATAGTTTCACTGGCATAGAAACCTTGTCCCAGAATTCCTACTGGACCCTCACAGAGCTTGAAAGACAGAATAATGGTGACCTCACAATGGGTTGGGAATGGAGGTGGCGTCTCTCTACTTAAAGTGTGGGCACTTCCTCACCCCAACACACACATACAAACACACACACACACTGAAGATGCAGATTCTGCACACCATTTGGGTCTCTGCTCAAATGTCACCTTATCAGTAAGGACCTTCCAAAACACAGTAGCAGGTCTCAGTCCCCTGCCCCGGTTTTATTTTTCTTCATAGCACTCATCACCATTTGACAAAGTTTATGTTTTGCTTGTTTATTTGATTATTGTCTGTCTGCCCCTTTCTAGAATGGAAGCTTCATGAGTAGAGGAAAGGTTGACCTATTCTACTTGTGCTTTTGTTTTCCATAGCATCTGAAAGTGCCTGCCTCATAGCAGATGCTTAATAAAAATTCATTGAATGACACAATATTTTCCTTCCCAGCCTCCCCTAGCAACTTGGGAACATGACCCAGGCCATGCTAATTAGAAGTATTCAGCCCAGAACTCTGACTCTCAGGTAATGACAGTTCTGGCACAAGTGGAAGCAGAGGAGCCAGCTACTGCCATTGCCCTGGAGCAACAGCTTTGGTGCCACACTCTAGCCCTGTCCAGTGTCACTGTGTCAGCACTGCATGTTGCAGTGACTGTGCCTGCTGGTCTTTTCACTGGACCAAATCTGGGGCAGACTTTTAAGTGAGGTTCTTGCCTGTGTAGCTTCTAAGCCTGGTCTTTAGCCTTTCCAGGAAGTCCTGGGAATCACCTAGCATCTTTTTTTTTTTAATTATTTATTTTTTTATTGGGGCATAGTTGTTTTACAATGTTCTGTTAGTTTCTACTGTACATCGAAGTGAAATAGAGTTCCCTGTGCTATACAGCAGGATCTTATCTATTTTATACATATTAGTGTTTATATGCCAATCCCAATCTCCAGTTCATCCCCCCCACCCCGCTTTCCCCCCTTGGTGTCCATATATTTGTTCTTTACATCTGTCTCTGTTTCTGCCTTGCAAACCAGTTCATCTGTACCATTTTTCTAGATTCCACATATATGTGTTACTATATGATATTTTTCTCTTTCTGACTTAACTTTGCTGTGTATGACAGTCTCTAGGTCCATCCACGTTGCTACAAATGACCCAATTTCATTCCTTTTTTATGGCTAATATTCCATTGTATATATGTAGCACATCGTATTTATCCATTTGTCTGTCAGTGAACATTTAGGTTGCTTCCATGACATGGTTATTGTAAATAGTGCTACAGTGAATGTTGGGGTGCATGTGTCTTTTTGAATTATGGTTTTCTCTGGGTATATGCCCAGTAGTGGGACTGACCCAGCATCGTTTCTAATAAAAATCCCTTTTCTGCTATAAAATTTTTAAAAAATTTAAAAAATAGACTTTGGAGTTAGAGTGCCTGAGGTCAAATACCAGCTTTATCACGGAGCAGTTAGTAAAATTGGCTAAACCATGAAACTGCCCTGAGCTTGTTCCCACCTTTCTAAGTAGGTAAAATATCTGCCAGACAGGTATGAGCAATAGCAGCCCCGCTTAGCCACTGGTTGGTGCCACAGTGGGTCCCTCCCCCAAGCAAGTGACTGTTAATGAGCAACTGTCAACCAGCAACTGTTAGTGGTTCTGCTCAGCCATTGGTTGGTGCCACAGTGGGCCCCGCCCCCTTCCCTCTTGTGTATAAAATGAGCCCGGAATTCAGATTGAGGCAAGATGGTTTTTTGAGATGCTAGTCAGCCATCTTTTCCATCTGCTAGCTTTCTGATTAAAATTGTTATTCCTTGTTCCAACAACTCATCCCCTGATTTATTGGCTTGTGCGCTGAGCAGAGCAAGCTTGGGCTCGGTAACCACTGGATTGGGACATTCAAGATGGTTCACTTACGTGGTTGGTAATTTGTGCTGTCAGCTGAGAGCTCAGCTGGGCCTATCTCAGGACTCTTCCATGTGCCTTGGGGTTTTCACAGTATGGTAGCTAGATAAGAAGCAAATTGTGAAAAGTTGCCAGTTTTAAGGCCTGGGGTCCCATAGAAGTCCCAGAACATTCTATTTATTGGTTAAAGCTATTCACAAAGTCGGCTCAGATTCAAGAGTGGGAGTGGGGAGTAGGATGGGTTATAAGGTTCACCTCTTGATGTAAGAAGCATCATATATATGAAAGGGGAAGATTCTTGGGGGGCCATCTTTGGTGACTAGTGGCTACACAGAGCTAACATTTTATGATTATTTACTCTGCTTTACTGTCAAAATGGAAGAAAAGAGTCTCTTGGCAGTTCAGTAAAAAGGAACTCAAAATTATGTCTTATTGCCCCTTCCCATAACATATCAACAGTTACTGAAAACCTACTTCCATTTCTCCCACTTCCTCAGAGCTGGCTTAAATGTGCTACATTTTAGAAATCTGGATAAACAAATTTCTATTAAGGGGAGAGTAACTGACAGCATTCTTCTCAACCCCCCTGCATATTTGCCTTTTAAAAATCAGACACTTGTGAATTACAGGTTGATAAAATGAATATGAATGTGACAGGGAGAGATTAATTCATTCACATTGTCATACTGGTTTACTTTTGTGTTGATTCTGTGTCAGGATTCCAGCCCATGTGAAAAATTGATCAAAGCTGGCACAGCTATAGCTGGTAGACCCTGACAGGGACTTAGGAGGAGAAACCCCTGAGAGTGGGAAGTCTTGAGTCTGAGCAGTTGCATCTTGGTTCACTCGCGTGGAAGATGATGAAGCTGAGACACAGGCGATCTAGCTTGTAAAAGGTAAGATTACATAGGGAATCTAGAGAATCCCAAGGAGCCCAGAGGAAGTGAAGTGAATCATTTTAACTCTGCCATACTGACCATAAAGGTCTGGAGAAGTGTCTAACCTAGACAGTTTCCCAAGGAAACTTGAAGCCCAAAAGGTAAACAGGAATATTAATGCAAATGGTTAAGATGCAGGCAAAGGGAATAACACAAGCTGTGGAGAGGAAGACAATGAGAGAAGTTCAGATACACGGAGCAGAGGGTGAGAGGAAATGAATAGTCAGAGATGAAGGTGAAAATATAGGCACGGGTCAATTAGGTAGGGTCCAGTGGTCTGAACTTTATCTTACAGGCAACTGGGAACCATTGTGAGAATTTTTTTTCTCACTTTTTATTTTTTAATCTTTATTGGGGGTATAATTGCTTTACAGTATTGTGTTAGCATAGTTTCTGCTGTACAACAAAGTGAATCAGCTATATGTATACATATATCCCCATATCCCCTCCCTCTTGAGCCTCCCTCCCAACCTCCATATCCCAACTCTTTAGGTCTTCACAAAGCATCAAGCTGATCTCCCTGTGCTCTGTAGCAGCTTCCCATTAGCTATTTTACATTTTATAGTGTGTATATGTCAATGCTACTCTCACTACATCCTTTTTGACCCACCTCCCAAAATAATGGAAATAAAAACAGAAATAAACAAATGGGACCTAATGAAACTTAAAAGCTTTTGCACAGCAAAGGAACCATAAACAAGACAAAAAACCAACCCTTAGAATGGGAGAATATATTTGTAAATGAAACAACTGACAAAGGATTAATCTCCAAAATACACAAGCAGCTCATGCAGCTCAATAACAAAAAAACAACCCACTGCGAGATTTTAAGCAAGGGGTAAGGTCACTGAGACTCAGAAGAAGTAACTTGTCCAATTAGAAACAGAAAATTAACTCCTAAAGTTGTTTCTAATTCCTAATGAATAAACTAATTCTAAGTCCTTGCTGTCCCACGTTCACCACTGACCCGCCAATTCAGAAGGCAAGAGAAACGTTTCTAACTGGCCACTTGGTCTGCGGAAATGGCCTCAGTGTTTCAACCGGAAACAGAAAATGACCGCCACGAACGCCACCTAACGGCAGGATGGAGCCAAGCCAAGTCCGGAAAGCCGCAACACCGGAAGGGGCCGACTGTTTCCGGCGAAAACCCAACGGAGCAGAAGCTCTGAGGCCGAATCTCCGAGATTCGGCCAGCATGCCCAGCGCGCTCGGCTCCGCGACGTCGTGTGCGCGCTTTTGCGCAGGCGCGGGGGCTATCGCGTAGGAAACGCGTACACAAAACCGTGCGCGCGCCCGTTCTCCGTCCGGCCCATCGGTGCTGTTTCGAGGGTAAACTCTTTGGAGCTGTAACGCGGATTTTGTTCTCTAAACTACAGCACCCAGCATGCCTCGCCCCTCATTATTGGTACTTAGTGTGCTTTCCTAGGATAGGGTAAAAAGAAACTGAAATAACGATGACGTACTAAGGAGGAAAAAAAATTGAATACGTTGTTTGAGCGTGTTATTCAGAGAAGCCCCAGTGGCCTAATGGATAAGGCATTGGCCTCCTAAGCCAGGGATTGTGGGTTCGAGTCCCATCTGGGGTGGCTTGGGCTTTTGCTTTTAAAATAAACTTTTCAGTAAAACTTTTGCCTTTTTACATTCTTAAACAACTATAGCGAGAGATGCTAACTTAATTATACTTTTTAAAGATGGTAAGTGTATGCGTGGTTTTTCTAAGTGTGGGGCTACAGTTAGAATCAACATACTCGCATTTCCTTCTTCTGAGCCGTAATCCCATTAAGATTTCTGGGACGTCAGTACGTTGAATTTTGATAGCCCCTCTAGAAATAAATAAAACCTTCTAAAAGTTTTCTATTTCAAATTGACACCCACTTCCGCCTTGCCCTCATTTTCTCCAGAGTCAGCGGTCCGTCGGCGAAAGGCGTCTCAAATGACACAAGCAGGAAAGGAACAAGGACCTCGTTTTCCCTCGCCCGGCCTTCTCCAGGCTATTCAGTTACACTCGGCTTTCGTTTGCTTTTCTCTTAACACCTGAAGACGCCGCTCGGCGTTCGATTAATAACGCTCCCTCAAAGAAGACAGGCGAGACATTCCACCGTCCAGCAATCGATAGGGGGAGCCGGCAGTCCGGTTCCGATCGTACCATGAAGTGGCTTGGCAGGAGGGGTAAGGGAGTAAGAGGGGCGTAGGGCGCCGCACCAGGCTCGGACGACAGGAAAATGGCGGCCTTAGGGTCACCGCTACGCACTTGGCGAGGCCTTCTACGGGAATTACGCTACTTGAACGCGGCCACAGGCCGACCCTATCGCGACACCGCGGCCTATCGGTACCTCGTGAAGGCTTTCCGTGCACATCGGGTACGGAAGCCCGTGACGGCGTGCTCCCGCGTCCCTTTACCGGGATGGGAGGGAGAGTCGGGTCTGGGCGGAGTGAAGCGCGGCCGGCCTCAGCCCTCGTTTCTGAAGCCCTGGTTCCCTCCAAACAGACCCAGGCCCTAGGCCCTGGTCTAAGGTCTAAGGCCTAAGCCCGGGTCCTAAGGACCGACGGGAGAGCAGAGTTGCCCTGGGGTGGAGTCGTCCCCGCGGATTTCATTGGCTGTCTTTGGCCTGTGCGGAGGGGAAAGTCAGAGGGAAGTGAAATGGAGGAAATAGAGAGGGACAAGAAAAAAGATGTTTTTTGGTGGAGAGTGTCGGGTCATAGCCACAGCATTCTCCTTTCCGTAGGAGAGCTATTCTGAGAACCAGTTTTTGATGCCAGAGGAATATTGGGAGCTTCTTAAAGAGCTACGCCACTTTAGGAAATGGTGCCTTGTAGAGCTGAACTAGAAACCTCTAATGAAGTGGTACTGTGAGTTACATTAACGTGATTAATGACCAGATAACAGTTTTTATATCTGTAGCAGATACGAACATATGGGAGGCCATCATCCTTGGAAAATTCCTTTGTGAAATCTGCACTCCTACTTCCTAGGCAAGATCGGACGGAAGATAGTGTCTTTTTTCAAATGGAGCAACTGAGGCTCAGTTGACCTGTACAAGCACATGTATAGGCTCTAGATTACTTGGTTCCCAAATAAGAGCCTTCCATTTAATTGCTGCCTTTAGAGTTATTGATCTGGCTTGGAAAGAAGTTGCAACCTATCTCAGAAGTAATAAATTGGAAAGTCAGCTTGGGCTTTAGCAAAGGAAACAGTGTCCTTTGAGCAGTGTGGGCAGGGGGAGAACCATCATCCTAACCCTTGATTTTCTGAGCCATGGGAGTTAGAAGGCAAAATGTTAGAACTAAACTTCAGCTAGTTTTTAAAAGGTCACAATATAAGGAACTAATAGGAGGAACTTGGCTAAAAAGTTGACGAATAAGATCCACATGGGTCCTGTCTTTAAAAAGCTTAGAATCCACTTGAGGAGCCATATGACCAAGCACTTACAATAAACAATTGGTAAGGGAGTAGACAGACAACGGGGCCTGGTATACAGAACGGGTAGGCTTTCAGGAGGAAATTCATTAACCAGGGACTTGGAGAATAAATTAGAGTTATTAGTAAGATGGGAAGATGAGGTCCAAGTGAGGAAGCTGCACAACTGAAAGCCCAGAGGTGAGAAGAACTGACAGTTGAGAGCGGTTAAGGCTTAGGGTGTGGTGGAGGAAGAGGAGGTAGGTTGTAGGCAGGAATTTAAACTTTATTGTCAATGTAATGGGAAGTCACTCTAACCTTCTTAAGGTGACATGATTATATTTGTACCTTATGGAGGCAACATTATTGCCCTTGAGGGGGGCTTCGTAATGACTCTAAAATTCCTTGCAAATGCATCTAGAATTCATGCTAAAAATTCCAGAAACACCACTGTGTGGAATGCGTGTGAGGATATGGGGAATGGTTTCTATTTCCTGCTGGCTCCGAGTTAACTCAGTAATCATCTGTGCCCGTTTTCTCTCCCATTTCCCTAGGCTGAAGGGATTCAATTAGGGAGTGATCTCCCTTTTCTCCATAGGGAAAATACAGTTTTCTATTTCGTTAGATCTCCTTTGGTCGCTTGTGGTTAGCTACTATGTTATATTGCTGACGCTTCTCTCCTGACTTCTCATGATTCAGGCTAAGCTGAATCAAAATCAGTTATATTGTCCTATACTAACATAGAATTCCTGTTTCAAATTCTATCAATTTGGACTTATATAATAGAAATGAATGTTACCCTTTGTTGATGCTTGACATTAGTGTTGCTCTCATAAATTTTAATTATAAAAAGTTAAGTTGATTAAAGCAGATGAATTGTATTTTTGAGCAGCTTGTAGGTGATCTGTAAATATTAAACCAAACATTCTAGTTTTCAGATTCCAAACCTAGATATTCAAGTAAAGAAAGGTCAAAGAAAGACATATGGTAGGCAGTGGTGCCCTGAGATGAATCTGCACTTGGACAGGGCTCCTTAAGTCATTTGAGGCTATACACACATCTCCGTCTCACCTTTCCTGCCCCTTTCTCACAGTCTCAGAACCTAAAACTAGTCAAGTCTGTGTACTAATTTACTTAATCTGGAAGTTAATTATGATGAAGAAAAAACAGGGTCTGAAGTCACTTTGGAATGGATATGGAGTTTCCAGCTTCTAAAGGTCATCAGAATACAGATTTTTCAGATGAATAAGCAAATTGTGAGAGCGAGTATAATTAAGTAATATGAACATATACATATTACTTTTGTTTATAAAATATTTTGTTACTGGTGAGGACAAAGCTATTTTTCAGACAAAATAAGTTTTTAATTTTCATTTAAATGAAAGGCATATGCAATATTAACCAGAGTCTACAGTCACAGAAAATAAAGCAGCCCTTCATTAGTTTGAAGGGGAGAAAGTTCTGTATTTTATTCCTTAGGTGACATTAATGATCAGTGACCTGACTATAGTTCCCCTTCTCTGGCATTAGCCAACCATGGAGACTCTCTGGGCTTTAGTTCCCTCATTCATTAAATGAGGATGTTGAAACAAAAAATAAACTTTTTTCCAGTATTAAAATTTGAGGACACAATGAAATGCTACAGTGAAACTCCTTGTAAAATTCCTCTTCGATTAACAGGCGCCAGCTTTCCTAATCATCAACAATTACAGAGCGCCTCTACATATGTATCAAGTATACACAGACACGTTTGTTTTTCCTCTGTGCAATTTACTTTCATTCTAGAGAATGCTTGTTTAATAAATCTTTCTCTGTGGCTCTGTATCTGCAGCTGCACTGTTAATAGAATATCTGACCTTGCTCCTCCTCCAGGTCACCAGTGAGAAGTTATGCAGAGCCCAGCATGAGCTTCATTTCCAAGCCGCCGCCTATCTCTGCCTTCTACGCAGCATCCGAGAACATGTGGCCCTTCATCAGGAATTTCATGGCAAGGGTGAGCGCTCAGTGGAGGAGTCGGCTGGCTTAGTGGGTCTCCAGTTGCCCCAACAGCCAGGAGGGAAGGGCTGGGAGCCATGAAAATGGAGCGATTCCTTGGATGCTGCCTTCATACAAGAATTTAATAATTTCTATCAATATGTATTTATCATTAAAATTTTTTTAAAAGTTTAGGGGTTTTCCCTGAAATTTTGTTGACTCTTTCTTAAGTTTTCATCTTTATTCTCTGTGAATTTACTGAAGTTCTTATACTAGGCTAATTGATGTTCTTGATTTACTTTTAAAACTTAGTGTTTTATTTTTCAATTTAAAAAGTAATACAGCCTATTAAGGAATTCAAGTGGTGTAGACATATAAAATAAAGCCCTCTTACCTTTTCCCTTGTCTCTCCGTTCCCTCCCTCTCCCAGCTTCATTACAGGTGGGTAATGATTACTAACCGTTTGGTGTGCATCTTTCTAGATGTTTCCTATGCAGAAACAATTACACTGATAATACCTTTTATCTAAAAATACACAAATATGATGTTATGGTCCTGGTAGGAAACAGATGGCATGCTCAAACAGGGTTACTGAGGAGAGTTAATGAAGGGATATTTATAAAGAGTTGGGTTGACTTAAGGTCAACAAGATGGGCTACAACAGTGGGGAGCTGTTATCCCTGTAGGCCTGACGGAGTTGACCCTTAGGTATAACAGCATGGCCACCACTCAACTACACGCTGCAGGAAGACCAGGGAGAGGGCGATGGAATGAGCACACTGACTTCTCTTCCCTTCTGCCTTTTACCCTCCATGTCAAATTGCTCTTCCTCTTGAATTCTCTATCAGGGTGAAGGGCTCCTCCATGCACTTGGCTGACCAAGTGAAGAACCTGGGCTTCATTCTTTATTTCTCTTTCTCACTCTCCACATCCAGTCAGTAAGTTCTGCTTCTGCAAGAAGTGTTAGCATCCCTGTCTCTGTCCTAGTTCAAGCACTGGAAATCTTTTGGCTCAACTATTAAACTAGACTCCTAAATGGTCCCCTCGCCTCTAAAGTCCTGAACTCCTCAAATAAAAATTCTCTGGGAACTACCAGTAGTTCTTTATCTGTGCCCCCTTTGTGTATATGTCAGTTTCTTCAGGTCTTATAATTGTAGACATATCTTATAATCTCTTTTTCCCTGGACTGTCATCTCCTTTAGAGTAAGCACAACGTCTCATTTTTTTTAATTTATTTTTTTAAACTTTATTTATTTATTGCCTGTGTTGGGTCTTCGTTGCTGCACACGACTTTCTCTAGTTGTGGCAAGTGAGGGCTACTCTTTGTCGTGGTATGTGGGCTTCTCATTGCGGTGGCCTCTCGTTGTGGAGCATGGGCTCTAGGTGTGTGGGCTTCAGTAGTTGCGGCACATGGGCTCAGTATCGGCATCGTCCACGAGGACTTACATAGACAGTTATTCAGTGTTTGTGGCTCGAGGGCTATAGAGCACAGGCTCAATAGTTGTGGTGCACAGACTCAATAGTTGTGGTGCACAGGCTTAGTTGCTCCGTGGCATGTGGAATCTTCCTGGCCCAGGGATCAAACCCGTGTCCCCTTCATTGGCAGACAGATTCTTAACCACTGCACTACCTAGGAAGTCCCTCATTTATTTTTATTTTTTTTAATTTATTATTTTTGGGGGGGTACACCAAGTTCAATCATCTGTTTTTATACACATATCCCCATATTCCCTCCCTCCCTCAACTTCCCCCCCACCCTCCCTCGAGTCCCCCCCACCCTCCCCGTCCCAGTCCTCTAAGGCATCTTCCATTCTCGAGTTGTACTCCCTTTGTTATACAACAACTTCCCACTGGCTATCTGTTTAACAGTTGGTACTATATATATGTCTGTGCTACTCTCTCGCTACGTCTCAGCTTCCCCTTCACCCCCCGCCCCCCCAAACCTCGAGTTCTCCAGTCCGTTCTCTGCATCTGCGTCCTTGTTCTTGTCTTGTCACTGAGTTCATCAGTACCATTTTTAGATTCCGTATATGTGAGTTAGCATACAATATTTGTCTTTCTCTTTCTGACTTACTTCACTCTGTATGACAGACTGTAGGTCTATCCACCTCATTACATATAGCTCCATCTCATCCCTTTTTATAGCTGAGTAATATCCCATTGTATATATATATATGCCACACCCTCATTTATTTATTTTTATTTTTTGTAGTCTATAAAGCATCTTCCACTAGGACTTACATAGAGTTATTCAGTGTTTTGAATGCATGGCTCAGTTCTACTCACTAGGAGTACAATCTGAACAGAAATACTCATAAAGCACTTCAAAATCTCTCTTCTAAGAGATTAACATTAAAATAATAGTATTAAGAGGTCAAACCAAGCATGTATTCAATTGAACAGATCAAAAACATAAAAATGTTTAACATACTATTTCCCCCTGCTTTATTTCATGGACATGGGTATATTATTATCTAAAGATGTTTTACTTTGCTAAGATGAAGAAAGCAAAATGATTCGGATAGAATGATGTTTTGATTCCCTTTTTAAAAAATATTGTATATGTAATAAATAACTTTTTTTTTTCTGGCTACGCTGAGCAGCTTGTGAGATCTTAGTTCCCCAATCAGGGATTGAACCCTGGGCCACAGCAGTGAAAGCGCCGAGTCCTAACCACTGGACTGCCAGGGAATTCCCATAACATTTTTAAAGAAAGATTTGAGGCAGAATTGCCTAACAGGGTAAGAAATACTTATGGGCTTGAAGTCATATAGACTCAGGCTTTAATCTTACCTTTATAATTTACCAGCTGTGTGATCTTAGGTAGGTTAGTTGGCCTGAGCTTGTTCCCTCTTCTGCAGAATGAGAATGCCAGCAAGGTGGTTGTAATAAGTGAGAATAATGTTTACATAAAACATTTGCACAGTACGTAAGTGCCTAACAAAAAAGATCTTGTTTTCATCTTAAACCACCGCACCCTTATTCTTTCATCATGAACCCTTCTCTAAGCCCTATTGCCACCGGTCTTCTGAAATACATAGAAGTTATTTCCCATGGTTTAAATGATTTGCTCAGGCCACTTCTGTCCATATATTATCAACCTGTACCTCCTATCAATGGTCTTACGCCCAGAATTAGCTGAACTCAATTTTAGAAGGAATTGTTTCTGGAATACAAACTGTACAGTGATAAACTCTCTATACTGGGAATGTCCTAAAGCTAGGGACTCCTGAGGTTATGGCACTGTGTAAACTCACTACTCTAGTTTTTGAGAGTACATGCTTTACTCTAGATTTGGTACACGCTTTATCACACTCCTTTGCTGTCTCTTCTGACTGTCCTTTAACTTCAACTGCTTCTTCACTGAATTCTATGAGTATTTAAAACACGCTCACGGCTCTTCCATCTAAAAACAACTATAGTTGACCCTTGAACAATTTGGGGGATTAGGGGCACCAACCTTCTGGACAGTGAAAACTCCAAGTATAACTTACAGTTGGCCCTCCATGGTTCTGCATCTGCAGATTCAACCAGTTGCGGGTCGGGTAGTACTTTAGTATTTACCATTGAAAAAAATCCAGGTATAAGTGGACCAGCACAGTTCAAACACGTGTTGTTCAAGTATCAGTTGTACTCAGCTTTAACTCAAGTATCTTTTCAGCTACTATCTTCTAACTCGTTCCTCTTCACAAACACATTGAATGAATGTATTCAATGAATTGCATGAATTTATTCAGTGAATTGAGTGAATTTTCATTTTCTACATTTTTTTAAATCTTTATTGAATTTGTTACAGTATTGCTTCTGTTTTATGTTTTGGTTTTTTGCCCATGAGGCATGTGGGATCTTAGCTCCTGGACCAGAGATCGAACCCACAGCCCCCGAATTGGAAGGCAAAGTCTTAACCACTGGACTGCCAGGGAAATCCCTACATTTCTTAAACGTATAAAATAAGTTCTATTGAGGTATAATTTACATATAATAAATATACAGGTCATTGAATAATGACAAATGCACCTGTGTAATAACCACCACAATAAAGCTATAGAATCTTTTCATTGCCCCCAAAAGTTCCCTTGTGCCCCTTTGCAGACAATCCCTCTACCCCATACCTGGTCCCAGGCAACCACTGGCCTGCTTGCTGTCACCATACATTAGTTTGGCCTGTTCCAGTATTTCATCCAAATGTAGTTGTATAGTATGTACTTGGTTGAGTTGGTGTTTTGCTCAGCATACAGATTGTGAGGTTCATAATCCATGTTGTCTCATGTATCCATTTTCTGCATTTTTCATGGCCATTCATTCTTAATCCACTGCAGTCTGGTTTCTGCCCCTCCACTAGAACTGTCTTGCAAATTTACAAACGAACTTCATGCCACTAAACCCAATGGATCATTCCTTATCTTGCTGACATCAAGGGAGCATTTGCTGCTATTAACCATTCCTTCCTTTTCTCTTGGCTTTCATGACACATTTTGTTTTCTTTTCTCACTCTAGCCATTTGTCTTCAGTTTCCTCTTCTTTTATCCCTTACATGTTGGTGTTCCTCGGGTTCAGACCTAGGTCCTTACCTCACATTCTACATGCTTTCCCTGGGTGATTGCCTCTATTCCAAGGCTTTAACTATCATCAACAGGCTAACTCCAATCCAGGCCCCCCTGCCAAGCTATAGACCTGTATGTCCAGCAGCCAGACACCAGTTAGGTGACTCAAAGGCATCTCAAATTCAGTGCATCTAAAATGGAACCTCCTCATTCCCCCATAAAATCTCTGGTGTTCCCTGTTTACTGACATTCTTACTTGTCACTTAAGCCAGAAGTCTGAGTTGTTCAAGACTGCTTCCTTTCCTTCACTTCCTCAGCTAAATAGTCACTAAATTAGATTCTACCTCCTAAGAATCTTGACTATTGTCGCTACCCCAGTGCAGACCTCTTATCTCCTGCATCTCTTCTCTGAACCACTGCCCTCCTTAACTGGTCTCGTTAAATCCAAACTGCTGTCTTCAATCCATCCATATTCCACTATATACAGATCTGATCTTGTCTCTCTCTAGCTTACAACCCTTCAAGTTAAACTATAACCAGGGCCTCCAGGATATGGCCCTTGCCAAATCTCTTTAGTCACATCTCTACGTCTTACATTTGACAGTCTAGCCATATGAAATTTGGTTCTAGGAGCCATGGCTTTCTTTCAACATTCTGCTGTGTGCAGCTTGTGGGATGTTGATTCCCCAACCAGGGATTGAACTCAGGGATATGGCACTGAAAATGCTAAGTTCTAACTATGGGACTGCCAGGGAATTCCCTCAACAAGCATTTTCTTCTAAATGCCTACTGTGGGCTGACAGCGGCTTAGGTATCCTTATCTTTTAACTCAAAAAAAAAAAAAAAGCATGAATCCTTTTTCAAGCAACATGGTTTGTATATGCTTAGTGCTTTTAATTCCTCTGTCTTTAATAGACCAACCAACTAGCTCATTCAGTTCAGGCTTGGCTCTTACTATTTCTTCTCCCCATAAACTTCATGTTTATGCATTTTGACTAGAACTGTTTCTGGCCATAAGGTATTGAGTTATTAGTACTTTTCTTGTCCCTTGTCTGGATAAGTGTTCAAGATACAAATATGAACATAATAAGAACAAAAGGTTCACATACTAGGATTATATGGGGTGGAAAGAAAGCAGCATAGTTTTGACTAAAGGTAGGCTAATCCAAGGCACGTTCTGTTTATAAGGTAAATTTTTATTCACTCAACTAAATGATATATAATTTACACAGAATTTGAATTTTTTTTGGTGGGGGGGGAGGTAGCACCACATAGCATGTGGGATCTTAGTTCCCTGACCAGGCATCAAACCTGTGCCCCCTGCAGCGGAAGCATGGAGTCTTAACCACTGGACTGCCAGGGAATTCCCCCAGAATTTGAATTTTCTAATCTACATTCAAATTAACAGGAACCATGTTTATAATATTTGATTTTAGGTATGTACTCATGCCCCAAGAATAACTGCAATGTTAAATTTTACTATATAGTCTTTATTTATTTACTATGTTAGTTGTCTGCTCTGGATGGCTAACAAAATGTACGCTACTTGTACCTATTCTAATTTTTAATTACCTAGTTTCTGGCATGTACAGATTAAAAGTATATACTGCTCTTATAAGTTACTGTTTCCTTATGAGACCTTATTCCTGAAGGAATGGATATCATTGCTAAAATGTACACAAAGACATGTTCATAGAGATTTTTGCTTTTTTCAGATAAGAGTAACACACAGTTACTAAATTTTAAAAATTAACAAAGTTTACAAAGAGAACAAACTTCTAATTCTGTTAATGATAGTCTAGGTAATTTGAATTAACCCTTCTGTTAAAACGTGGATGAAATATTTTTAAAAATTTTTTAAATCATTAAAGAGCTATTAAGATAAGTAGGTATATACTAGGCCGAATCTTAGAAGACAAGAAGCAAGAAAAGTGCGTGCAGTGCACAAAGGCACATTTTTTGGCTTCAGGGCATTTGCCAATTTAGTAGCAATAGCTTCAGTATTGAAACTGACCTGCACTTTTGGTGGGATTATAGGGCTAAGGAGGCAAAAGGCAAAATCTAAAGCCCACCAAGGTGGACACTGTAATAAACCCACACTCACTTTAAACTAGGACCCTGCAGTTTACCCTCAAGGGTGAACCTGAAATAAAAAAGCCCTTCCCAGGCTTTCAGACCATATTTTTGACATTTTGGTGGCAAGAGAAATTAAAGCATCGAAGTTGTATTATGGTGACTCTTGGCAAGTACTTCAAGTTACTATCAGAGAAAAATAAAAATCCTCTCTGGAGAAAGACAGCATTATATTCTACTTAAGGCTTGTATTATTCCTACACATATTTTTTCAAATACATGTTCATCACGCAAAAATAACCAGACAGAAGAAAACAAGACCCCGTAAGTGAAAACCAGGAGAAACAACAGACAATAGAAACAGAACCACAGAAAACACCAGATATTATAATTAGCAAACTCAGATTACAAAACAATTATGGTCACTAGGGTCAAAGAATAGCCAACCCTGGGAATTTCATCAAGGAACCAGAAACTATAAGAAAATGACAGATTTGAGAAAACAAATAAAAATTCTAGAACTGAAAAAATAAAGAATTCAATGGATGGTTTTAACAGCAGACTAGATAGAGCTGAAGGGAGATTAGTGAACTACAAAATTTGTCAGAAAAAAAAGCATCAAGAAGGTAGCTTGTCAAGACAAGGTGTAAAATGCTAAGAGAGTAAAGAGATATAGAGGAAACAGTTAAAATTGTTTATTTGGAGGTCCAGAAGCTGATGAATGACAGTATTTGAGAATAGCTAAAAAATTCCTGGAATTGATAAAAGATGTCAGTTCACAGATTCTAAAAGCTCAATGAATCTCAAGCAGAATAAATAAAAATAAACCCACACCCAGATACATTATAGTAAGTTGCAGAAAACCACAGGCAAAAAGAACAAAATTTGAAAGCAGCCAGCTATCTTCAAAGAAGTGATAGACTGAGAACTGAGGAGCAATGAAGGCAGCAGAACAATAGAATCTATGTGCCGAAAAAAAATAACTTCCAACTTAGAGTATCTGTCTAGAATTGAGAAAGGCAAAATAAAGGTCTTTTCAGGTCAACAAAAATGGAAGAATTCCCTACTAGCAGGCCAACACTAAAGTAAACCCTGAGGCAGAGTAGGCATTTCCCTAAAGAGCTAGATAGTAAAAACTTCAGTTTTGCAGGCCATAAGGTATGGTTCTGCCACAACCACTCAACCCTTCTGTAGTAGTGCAAAAGAAACCATAGAGAATAACAAATGAATAAGCCTGGCAGTATTCCAATGAAACGATTCACAAAAATTGGCAATAGGCTGGATTTGATGGGTGAATTGCATATTGCTGACTCCTGTCCTAAAGTTTAAACATCAGATAAAAGGGAAATGATCCCAGATGGAAAGGCAGTGATTCCGGAAGGAAAGAAAAGCAAAGAAAGTGGTAAATAAATAAACATCAATTATATGAAACTTGGTTTTAAAAAACATAAAGATCTGGGAATTCCCTGGCGGTCCAGTAGGACTCTGCACTTTCACTGCCATGGGCCTGGCTTTGATCCCTACTTGGGGAACTAAGATCCCAGAAGCGGAAGCCATTGTGGAGTGCAGCAAAACAAAACAAAATGAAACAAAAACAAAACCATAAAGAACTAAAGCACATGATTAACAAGAGCATGTATGTTGGGAAGAGATTAAATGGAGTTAGTTTTCTAGGTTCTCTGTATTATCTTTCTGGGGAAGTGTAAAGGTATTGATTAAATTAGACGTTGATACATTAAAAACGTCCCTTATATCTTCTAGGGTAACTGCTAAAAGAATAAAAACAGACTAAAATTCCCAAACTACTATAATGGGAAAAAAATGGAATGATTAAAAGGCAAGCAAGAAAGGAGAGAAAATTAAACATAAAGCAGGTGAGACAGACAAAATAAGAGCTTTAAACTCAAGCACATGTGTAATTAATTACATGAATATAAATTATTAAATGCTGCAATTAAAACAGTGAATAAAAACTATGTTTTTTTAAAAATAAGAGATACATCTAAAATGTAAGCAACCAGAAAGGTAGAAAGTAAGAAAAAGAACTAAAATCTCTTCATTAACACATAACGTTTAAACATTTTAGTGTTATTTTCCTCCTAAAGACATTGTATATATAATAGTGCATTCATCTCAGACATATTAATTTGTAAATTTTTCTTTTATTGTAAATAGCTTTCAAAGGATGATATTCCAAGTATTGCAGTTGTTTGAATTTTCAGTTCTCTGAGTAACTGGTGGGAAACTATCTTGTCAGTTACTGAACACTACGATGATTCTAACATTTTTATTAGCCCAATATGCATTTAAAGGGATCTTGGGGGAATTTCCTGGCGGTCCGGCGGTTGGGACTCCGTGCTTTCACTGCATTGGCACAGGTTCCATGACTAGCCAGGGAACTAATATCCCGCAAGCAGCGCAGTGCTGCCAAAAAAGAAAAAAGGGTCTTGGGACTATGATTTCATGTAAATTTTTTATTGATCTTGATAATAAACGGTAAGTTTCAAGGCAATGTACATAAAATTTTAATGAAACAAAATATTACCATTATTTCCTTTCAAGGTACCTATGTCTCATCTTAAGGAATTGTTTCACAAAAAAAGGTAAAACATCAGGACAAGGCTCTGGGCTAGGCATTTTCTGCTAGCTCATTTGGTCCTCACAACAGCGCTGTAAGTACGTATATCTTCATCAGACATGAGATCAAAAAATAAATCGCTGAAGGTCCCAGTTAGTAATCCGTCGACCTACGTTTGGAATGCAGGGTGACAGCAAGCTAAGAACCCACAGGCTTTCTTTTCCGTTGTCAATGCTGCTGATATACTGAAAAGGCCTTATCCTTCAAACTTAGCTCTCAAGCAGGAAAAAACTGTCTACAAAATGACCTCCTTTACTTCCTTAGAATACTGCTTAATTTTTATAGCTTCCTGCTATATATAAGTAACGATGATAAATCCGAATGGGTTAGAGGGCCTGTTTCCTAGTTCATTAATTTCAGGAGTTATTTCCTGAACCTGACTTACTCAAGTTGGGGGGCCTTAAAGCCTCCCTGCATACATTAAGGAAAATGACCCAGCTGTCAGATCTCCAGAGCTCCTTCTGTAGAGGGTCGGGCAGCTGTGAGAAAAGGGTTGAGTCAGGTGGGCCCTTGAAACGAGTTAATCGGTTAGAGTATTCATCACGAATACACCCACATTCCCTACTAAGACTGCTAACCTCCGTCGAAACGACGGGCATGGACTCTACTTACTTTCGACTCGGGCTAACCCTCTTGCACACTGGCTAACTTGGGTCTGGTTCGCCAGCACAGCGTGCGACGCGGCCCTAACGGACCTGCAGCCTGGAGCGTGAGGTTTGGCGCCCGGGGCGGATCCGCCTCGAGGGTCCGTGGACGCATCAGAGTCTCGCGATATCTGGAGGGCAGGGTCGGGAGAGGGCCCCGTGCACGCGCCCGAGAGCCGTTAGGGTGGAACCCCTCCCGCGCGGGGCGGGCGGAGCAAATACAGTTGGACGCCAGTTGGTGGAGCCCTCGCGGGAAACGACTGAGCGCGAGGAGCGTGCGCGCTCACGTCGCGGCGACGGTGGCGGTGAGCGGCGTCAGAGCTTGGAGGGGGGGCTGACGTCTTCTGGCGGGTGGCGGTGTTGGAGACGCGAGCTTGCTTAGCCGGTATTGCTTCTGTCTCAGGAGCCCGACAGAGAGTGAGGGAACGAGAGTCGCTTTCGGTGGCTGTTGCCTTCCACGTACGCGTCGTCGTGAGGAGCGCAGCCCGGACTCTCCTGCAGCCCCTCCGGCTCCCTTTCCGCACGCCTCGAGGCAGCGGCGGCAACCGAGACAGCGTCTCACCTTCCCCCACCCCTTCCCCTTGTCCCCCCCGCCCGAAAGGGCCCGGTCTGCGCCCCACCCCCGCCCGTCCGCCCGCCCGCTACGCCGCCGCCATGTCGGCGCAGGCCCAGATGCGCGCGATGCTGGACCAGTTGATGGGCACCTCCCGGGACGGTAAGTCTCTGCCAGTGCCCTGGGGGTGGGGGAAGGGAAGGGGAAGGCGAAGGGAAGGGGCTCTGCGGGCGCACCCGGGCTTGTGTGTGTGGCTGAGTAAGGGGCTCCCAGATTGGTAACACGAGGTCCCGGCTCCCGTCCCATCCAATCAAGGCTGGGCAGGCGGGCCTGGGGGGCGGTGACCGAGCGGATTGGCGGGAATTGCTGCCAATGGGATCAGGCGGGGCCTGGAGGCCGAACGGGGAGTTTGAGCCTTGAGTGTTGACTTGGCTGGGACCGGAGAGCCCACGTCTCTCTTGCGTAGTCGGGCGGCCTGTTTTGTCGCTGATTAGGTACCTGCGGACCGCAAAAGCCTCCGCCCCCTGAACTAATTCCTCAACCCAGAGCTTTGGGATGAACCCTCGCCGCCGCCCTCCAGAGTGTCCAGAGAGAACTGGCCCCCACCAACCACCCCCTTACCTGGGTCCGGAGAAAACCTTTACTAGGAATCCAGTCCCAGAGATGAAACAACCATTCTTATGGGAAAATCTGACCCAAACCATGGTTTCTTGAAGCGGGTGTGTTTGGCCCATTTTGTGAAAAGAAGGATGTTACGGCCTGTTTTTTCCGAGAGACCTCCATTTTGTTAGACAATTTAATAGAGGCTTTGTTCAGTAAATATTGACAAACCTTGCTTGTGTCCCGAATAGAACCATTTTGAAAATGTGGTGCCCAATGAAGTAGAATTGATCCTTTTAGGCGCTTAGGTTAGAGTTGATATAGAAAACCACTAATGGCTGGATATCTTTTTGTCATAGAGAATTTCTAGATAAGATGAAATGCTGATGCTTTTTCGGTAATGATAATTAGTAATGTAGTCTTTGAAATTCGACTCAAGTCTATGCTAATATGGAGGAAGGCTCTAGTTCACTACTTTCTCTCTTAAAAGCAAAGCCAATACTTGCTCATTTTTGTATGTTGCTTGTTCAGGTAAATAGTTTCTGAGCTATTAGAGAAATGCTTTTTTCTTGACAAAATTGCTTGACGTAAGAGAAAAGGCACACTTAACTTTTTAGCAATCGGTATTTTAATTTCCTAGGATGTTTTGCAGCAAAATATGTGAGTAGATTAAAAACATTTTATTGAATTCAAATGCTTTTAGCAGTGCATACTTTGCATGGTTTTTCAGTGTTCATAGTTCAGTTTTAATGAACACCCACACTTGGAACCTTTCTTCGTAGAACGTGTAGAAAAGTAGATGTAGATCGCATACCTACTTGTGGTTGTGTAGAGCGAGGGCAAGATTGGGAAGGAAATGAATTTTATTTATGTAGTAAACCCTTGAGAGTTGACATCAATTAAAAATGCCACTGGAGAAACTTTTATCAGTTATCATTTTTCACTTTTAGATAAGAATGGTTTTTTATAACAGATGGTTTTGAGAAGGGGCTTAATCCAGGATTTTAGCTAACAGAGTAATCTTTGTAGCAAAATTATATAAATCATTTCATTTAAGACATTCTTTACATGATCCTTTTAATCCCAGATGGGTACCATTTTTTGGTATCTTCTGCATGGATTGAATTTCCTAATTTTACTGGGAGGGTAGTTGGATCAAAATAACCACTGTCACCTGATAAATTTCCAAACTAGGCAGCCAATCTGGTATTGCAAAACTGAATTAAAATATATGTGTAAGTGTACGTATATGTATATATGCATATATACACACGTATTAACATATATATTTTTCCTTTGTGTGTAATCAGCAGAAACTTGGATTTCCTAAAATCCACTCTGCTTTGTATACAAATAAATTTATATTTTTATGTGTCTGTTACTGGGTTTTTTTTTGCCTCCAGACTAAAAGGATTTACCAATGAACCCATGTTTACAAGTCCACGATATTATTTAGCTGAAATGACTGGATTGTCACTGCTCTGTTGGGTCAGAAGTAAGAAACATACTACTTTCAAGGAAAAGAATTGAATGTTTTTTTAGATACCCAAATTAGATACCCAAATTAGTTCTTTGATGTATATAAGATAAGAATCAGAGCATTCTTTTCCTTCTTACCAGGTAGCTAATGAGTTTACATATTCCATCTTATGATTCAGGACCTTTAAATAATTAGAATTTTTTTTTTTTAGTGTACAGTCAACTTCAAGTTATCCAGGAATAGGGGGACATGGATACCTTCCTGAATAACACCATGTAATTTGAAACCATATAATGGGAAGCTTTGTACTGGACACAGGAATAGCTTACAGGGAATGCTGTTGGGTGTCTTTGGTACTAAGAGGTGGAAATGGGGATCCAAGAGGTGGGAGAGATGGAAAAGGTAGGTAGGAGGGTATTTAAAGCAGCTGTGTCTAATTTTTATTTTATCTTTTATTTTTATTTAATTTTATTTTTGAATCCCATAGACTAACTATAAAGCAGCCACTGTCTTTTTGTCAGGGTGGCAGTAACCACCCCCTCAACTCTTAGTGTCCTGTCTGTGAGGCAATCTGAGGTGGCACAGGAGGCCAAGGGCACTTTGAATTTTACCTCCTTTGCCCCCCAATGAAAGATTTATTTCCTCTTCCCTTACCCCAAATCATAATTTTTAATTAGTTCCTTTTTAAACTCCTTGGAGATGTGTCTGTTAAATGTAATTTACTTTGAATTACTTAAATCAGTTAATCATGTAGATTACCTAAACTTTACTGAAGTTCTCAGAAATAGGAATTTTAGTAGGGAAATGGAGAGGTAATTTTGGGTCACTGGGCACTCCCAGAAAGGACAGTCCTGGGTGAGTGGTGGAAGTGGGAGGCTTTGGACAACTAGAGGGCAGCATGATGGCGCTGGGAGGCTGGGCAGGGGGATGACCAGGAGGTGGGAGAGGAATGCATAAGGGAGGTGGGAGGGCCAAAGACAAACTTTGCCTTCTTTGCAATTTTGCCTAGGGCCCTGGTGGTGGCAACCGCCTGTGTGCCACTGAAAATCGTGCCGATGCCTGGCATACTGCATAAATGGAAGCAGGGTACCGCGTGAGTTGAAACATTGGTCACACTACATAAAGTTTGTATATGTGAATCAGTGTAACTCATACCCATGTAACTGGGGGTCTGACTGTATTTGGATTTTTCTGATAAGGCATCATGGGCTAAGGAAAAGAGCACTGGGCTGAGACTCAGGAGACCTGGTTTCTAGCCCCAGCTGTACCTCTAATTGTAACCTTGGGTAAGTCACTTAACCTTTTTTGCCTCAAGTTAAATCTATAATCTGTCAAATGAGAAGCCAAGTAACTTCCTATGTTATCCTCAAAAATGTTGAAAAATAAGTATATTTTAATTTTTTTAAAAGGGAGGATCCATAAGTAGATATAAATTAGTATCTTATTTTATCTGAAGTTTAAGATACATTAAATTTTATAAGTACTTTTGTTTTAGTTGTTAGCATTAATAGAAGGGAGAGGGATAATTTGTTTTCCCCAAACATTCCATTTGAAAGCAGGGAGGAGAAGCAAAGGAAAAATAAGCAGCAGTTCAGCTGAATTGTCTGTGTGATGGTTGGAGGAATCTAGTGTTTTCACACAGCCTGCAGTCATTTTTGTTGAATTGGCTTACTTGGAAGGATGTGCCTTAGCTAAAGCCCTTTTGCCAACAAGTACAGTTTAGTTATGAGAAGTCTCTGGTCCTGACCCCAGAAAGGCCTTGCAAGGTTTGAGGGATAGGAATTAAACAAAATTGAGGGTGTGAATTTAGATTATATGCTAAGTTAGCAACTTAAGAAGTTACAGAAGGTAGTTTTGGGGATTCCATACCTCTTAATTGCTTATAACCTTTAAATGGGAACAGAGACCATCTCTGAAAGGTTACACCAGGCCAGCAATGGCAGTCTGCTCTCAACAGCAACCAATAGACTAATGGAATTCAGAATATAGATTATAATTTTGTAGCATCGTTAGTTGTCCATTATGGTTAGGGAATGTTTAGGGAAAGTTAAAGCTTTAAGATAATTTTAGCTGTTTTTGATGGTAATCCTTCTGAATATATGATATACTTTCTTAGTTAATAGAGTGCATTAATCATAATTTAATATTTTTGGTGATCACTTACATTGTATGGTAGTTGTAGTTTATGGGATGTAAATTTAAAAGGATGTGTATCCTAGGAGATACCCGGGAAAATACAGTTCAGAAAATCATTCACTTGTTTCTGGTACAAGTTTAGTGATAACATAACTGTTGAATCTATGGAATAGTATGACCTTGCTGCCTTTCTGCAAAATGAATGATTGAATCAACGATTGAAGTAGTGTTTTCTTCAGTGGATTTTCTTTATAAAATCATCTTTACTGTCATCTGTGTTCCTTGATTTGTCATCAACATTGAGAGCATTTTCTTTTCATTTTCTCTCATTAACATAGTGAATCATACTTATTTCTTGGTCAATTGTAAATCATTCTCCTATTCCACTTGGATTGTTCATTTTAAGTGAAGGAGGCATAGCCTTTGATGTGCAGGCACACATTTTTTGAAATAATAATGGGCTATATCTAACTCTAGAGCTTGTAAATCCTTTAACATTATAAGAAATTTTAGCAAGCATGACATTAACTAGTTAAACATAAAGTTTAACAGAGTTTTAGTAAATATATGGTTTTATCAGAGGTCCAGGCATATCAAAACACTGAAAACTGTTAACACCCACATAGTGAATCCATTTAAAACAACTTTAACTCACTTCGAACTCTGAATGATATTTCTATGTTCAGAACAGCCCAGAAAACAATAACATTATCACCTTCTACAACTCTGCAGTGTTCTTGGCTTCTCTACAGTTCTTTAGATCTCCTCAAGGAAACTTGTGCTTCTGAGACATTCTTGTGTTCCGGGTAAAAAAATAAATTAAAACCAAAGAAAAATCATTTTGTCTATCAGTGCATAAGATTTAAAAGCAGCAGGTAAATACTTTGATTTGGTTTGGGTAAGATGTCATATAAGGATAAATGGTAGTGAGCTACATGTTCAAGATGGGTAGCAAAAAGTCAAGGACAGGTAGGTGTCATGAATAGGGGTAAGGTTTAGTGAGAGTTTCACTACCAGGTGGTTCATATCAACATTAAAACTTGAAGTTGCTAAGGGTTCAGGCAAGTTTGAGGTTGCAAAGACAGACAGAGGGCTTAAAACAGTAAGCGTGGGCAAGACTAGCTAAGTGAGGCAGGTACTCTCCTCAAGAATGGAATTCCAGAAAGGTGCTTGAAATGAACAGAATCCTAAAAGCCCAGGGCTGTTAGTATATTCATTGAGGACACATAATTGATTATACTACCCAACTTAATAATCAGTCTACTAAGAAATTGTAGACTAAGAAGATGAAGAAAGTTGGGACATGTTACTGGAGAGAGAATGAGGGAGTGGGAGGGAGGCTAAGTTTATGACAAGAATCTTATGGATTCAGCACCTGCAAGAAAGTCATTCTGTTCCTCTTCAGTTTAAGTTCTCATACACTAGCAGCTGCTAGGATAGAAATTAGAAGGCAAGGCCAAAATAGATCAGTTAATCAGTTTTATAAGATTATTGAGGATAGAGAGAAAAGTAGCTTCTAAAAACTCTGAAATTGGCTGCAGCTTCCTGTTTTTGTTTTAACTGAGTAGCTTAAGACTTTGAAAACTCAAAGCCATTAGAAGGTAACATGTATCTCAATCAACTGAATAAATGTTATATTTTGCTGTTTAATATGGGCTAGAGAAAGGAGTCTTTAATACATTTTTCTTAAAATACACTCACTAGATATTGATCCTTATGTTCTAATTTAGTTGGGAACCATGTGCAATGATGTTTGACCTCTGTGATTCAACATGAAAAGAATTTAACCAGCTGCCCTTGCTGAATCTTTTGTCATGTCTCCTGAGTGCATGGTAAATTTTGTTTTTATTTTCTTGAGACCTCAGTTTTCTGCCGACATCAGTTTTCTCTTTCAGAGTTAAACTTTCCAAAGCTTTGCCTTTTGATAAAATAGGTTGGATATTTATTGGATAGTATCTACAGTATACATGTATCTTGCTGTTCAGCTGCTTCTGTGTTCTGTCCTACTACTATGATATACAATATACCCTTTTCAGTTACTTGAGGGTGCTATGTTTTAGATCAGGGTTGGCACTGTGGCCCGCCTGTTTTTTGTAAATAAAGTTTTGTTGGAGCACAGTCATGCCCATTTGTGTAGTCTATAGCTGCTTTGCCTCACAGCAGCAGAGTTGGGTAGTTGCAACAGAGATATATAGCTGGTAAGCGTAAAGTATTTGCTATCTGGCCCTTTATGAAAACGCTTGTTGACCATTGTTCTAAATCAGTGTTTCTCAAAAATGTGGTACCCAGATCAGCAACCTTAGCATCACCCAGAAACTTGTTAGAAACACATATTCCTAGACGCACCACCCCAGGCCTACCAAATCAGAAGTTCTGGGGATGGGGGCCAGCAATTTGTGTTTTAAGAAGCCTTGCACATGACTCTGATGCACATTAAAAGTTTGAGAAACGCTGTTCTGGATAAATATCTCCCAAATGTAAGTCATATATATCACCTTTACTGTTTTTTACCATTTTTTCTTGTTGTTTGTTTAATATTTTGGTTGTCAACTCATTTTCTGAAAATTTAAGCGAATTTTAAAATGAAAGTTTTGTCACCAGAAAAATAAATGCAGTGAAAACAACATGGTGTCATAAGAGATAACTAGACTCTGTTGTCACCCTATGCTAAAAATTAGAACTCATTAAATGTATTAATTAAATACATAGTAAGCACCAAGTGGAAAATTCTTGACTTAATCATGATAATCACTAAGTGATTGAGTGATATTTAAAATATCATGTTGATGAAGTCATATAACACCTAAAGTCATTTTTTTTGTACAAATCCCGTACTTCATGAAATATGATTCTAGTTTCTCATATGGAAGGAAAGCTGCATGAACTGTATATACCTAAGCCGCTAAGTGGAAATGACCTTTCCTTAGAAATAGATAGAAATACACACCCATGAGATGGAGAGATATAGAAGTCCCTAGAGAGGTCTATCTAGACTACTAGGAGGAAATTACCTATTTAGCTTCATCTTAACTCTCGATTAATGTTTTGGTCCATAGTGGTCAGCCTTTCTTCAGGATTTCACCAACCTGTTCCACAGTGGGATTGTGAAGAGATGCTGGCTGTGGGAAAAGCTGCTTATCAAAGAAAGCCCCTGGACTAGAAACTGGGGGAAAGTGCTGTGATTCTACATTATGGACAAGGAACCACCAGGGCGTGCTTACTAGGAAAACAGTTGATTCACCTCAGATTTTAGAAACCATGTATTTGTATTTTGAGAAATTCTGGTATGAAAATAAATGATTTAATTTGCCTCATAGTATTAGAGGGAATACTTTCCCAGACATGGTGTTCTGATACTGGCTGATGTGTTTTCGGGTGTAGTAATTGTCTGTGGGACTAGAACCTGACTATCTTTAGGTTGCTGAGTTGCTTCAGTTTCTTTCTTGCTTGCTTTTTAATAGAGATGATGGACATATTTGCTTCTGTTGTTGTTTGACTGTGATAAAGTAGTGACGTAGGACTCTAATCCTAGAGGGACTGAAAGTCTAGTAGGGAGTGAAGATTTACATATGAACCGTTAAGTTTATTTTTAAGTGATAAATTCTGTGATACTGATTGCATATAGGTGTCTAATTTTGAAAAGTGTTTAAAAATATATAAAAGACTACCTAACACCTATAGGAATGAACAAATGTTATTTTGTATGTTTCCCTCAGATTTAAAAAAAAAAAGTGTTACAAATGAAGTCCCTTATGTTCTCCTTCACAGTTTCAGTCCTTTCCCCCAAAGGCAATTCTTGTGAATATGTCACGGTTTTCCTGCTGTTGTTTCAGTAGTTCTAAGGCTCAGTCTCCTTCATGGTAATCTCCGTTTTTCATTTTAACTTCCTTTATCATTGAGTTGTTGTCACCTCTGTCCTTTGATATTCTCATTTCTTTTCCCTTTTTATTTCTTTTCTTTGTTGGTTTTAGATTTGGGGAGGCTCTGCTTAGCTTTTATAGCAATCACCAACCATTCAGAACTTGTCACTTTAATAGACAAATCAGCCAATTACTTTTTCTTTGGTTCTTTTCAGCTATTACTTCATAGCCAAAGATAGCTTTCATTACTTCTAATTTTGTGTATAAAAAGTTATGGATGATAAAAGGCACCAGATATCCAGAGTATAGATGTTATTGTATCAGAATTGCAACTAAGTATCAAAATATGAAATTTAGCAGGTTGCAACTTTTTTATGGGTGACTTCCCTTGATGACATATACCATAAAACAAATTGTATATAATCCACTTTTAGGAGTAAATTTGTGGGTAACTATTTATTCAGGCTTTTCTAATGTGTGTCTTAAATCTAAGGGGAGGAATATGTTGATTTCCTAAAGCATGTATCCCCCTGGCAGAAATGTGATGGCATTGGCCCCTGTCAGTGGCCAAGATTCTATGCTTGTATAATAAGAGAAGATAGGGTTGTGGCAAGGGGTGGAATAGAGCCCTTGAAATGTAGCTACTTTAGTATTTCTTTTTGCACATTTCCTTCACCATTCTGCTAGCTCTTAAAGACCCTGAGTAAGCTTTTCCTCCTACTACCAAGGCTGTTTCCTAGTTTCATTCCTTATAATTTTTATATGGATTTTCATAGGCAAGTACGCTGATTTAAAAAATTATTTTAGCGTTATTAATCTTGGATCATATTGAGCAAGAATGAACTTGTTTTGGAAATTTCTTCTACAGTGGGCATTGCATTTTTAAAATGTCAGGCTTGTCATGGGGATTATGGTAGGGGTGATATTAGTACCTATTTGTAATGATAAACCTATAGGACCATATGAAAGAATTAAGAGGGATAGCCTTTCAGTACCCTTATTTTTGCATTTTCTGGGGGAAAGGAAAGCCTCTACTACTACTTAGTATGATTTTATAAGTTTTGTTAGAAAGAAGTTACTTGATATTACATTTGGAAGGGAGAATGCCTTAATTAGTCTTTCCTGCTGCCCATCTTTGGCTGAGTATTTTTTCTTTCCTTTCCTTATGTAATAAATACATTCCTGACAAGTTTGGCATGTATCGAGTCTTATTAAATGTTTTCAAAGCGTCAGTAATATTAAAACATGGTAGTGCATCTTTTCATAAAATGAACCGTATACTTTGTACTATATAAATATACAATGGATTAAACGGAGTGTATTTATTAACAAGGTAACATGGAGTAATAGGAGCTTTTTCTTTTAAGGTTATTATAAAAGGGTTCTTATAGGTGAGCTTTAGGCTAAATTCTAAAGGAACAACAAAGGTAGGTGGAAGAAGTTAGTGGACTCGGTGAGACTATTGGAGGAGGGTGTAAAAATGACCAAATTTGTTCTTTACTATAATAGTTATGGTGTAGCACTAGCTTTTATCTTGGTTCCATGTGAAGACATAAGGGTTTACTTGTCCATATGAAGATGTGTTTACTAGTACAGGACAAGTCTCTTCCTGCTCTGTACTAGACTAGAAATTGGTCTTTATATAGTTCCCACATTATTATGTGGATTCTTAGCTTATTTTGTAAGAAAAGGTAAGAAGAAGGTGGAATATTTGAAGACTTGAGGGCACAGGGAAATGAGAAACTTTAAGCTTATGTACCTCTCTTTCTAGCTCTGGCTTTCCTTTCACTAGAAGGGTATGGAATTTATTTCAGAGGGAATGTGCCTACCCTGTCCCAAGCCAACAGTGACACGTGGCCCCTAAGAAGTATACCTGTGGGGAGGGCTTTGATTGTCCCACTGGAGAATGTGGGAGAGCTTTTCCTCTCCTGGCCCCATTTATAAACTAGGATGCTTCCATTCGTTTTGTGTGCTGTTGAGTTTTCTCCTCTCTGTTTTCTCTAAGCTAAGCTCTTAGCTAATTCTGTACAAAAGAAATACTAATTAGTTGTTTTTATAAATTGCTTGCCATTAATGCCTGATAAAATGCAGTAAAATAAGGATTCTGCATACCATTATATATGTCAAATATTACAAACTTTAAGGTTCTTTTGAAATTACAATACTAAACTCAGTTCACTTTTGCTTAGCCTTCACAGTTGTTGATCACATAGCATGGTCATCCACTCACAGCTTAAAAAAATACAGGGAGCATCGGAGAGAATGGGTAAAGTAAAATTTTGATGTTTTTAAAATAGCACCTAAATCTATGAAAGTTGATTTGATTTATTGTTTGTATGGGAGGGAGAGGGTGGTTGGCACTGGAAGGGAGGGGGTGGATATTGGGAAAATAGCATGCACCATGTAAAATGATGTCAGATACCGTCTAGGCTAAGATTTTTAAGTGTTACTACTATAGTTTAAGTCTGTTTCAGAAAAGGCAGGACCATAAAATGGCAGTGTTGGGATTTACAGTGGGCTTATCTTCCCTCCCTACAGATTGAAGGGGGTTTTGAGAATAGCAATATTTGAGTAGTTTGGACAGAAGCCTTCTTTTTAGAGTGACCTGTCCATATTCCCTGAGTGAAACTGCCTCAGTAGCACCTGAGGTTCTGTTAACATTACTGAAAGACCTTGAGAGGAATAATATGTATTCCAGCTTTTATTGTACACCTGTGACTCAGGTGTTCCCAAATATAGGTTATAATTCATGAAACTCATGAAGGGGTTGAACAGAGAGAGGTTAAGAGAGTTGTTACTCTGAAGTTAGTTGCTTGGTAGAAAAAACATTAATAGAAATTTTGATACTTCCATTCAGATGAAGAACACCTTTTCTTTCCAAGTTCAAAATCAAGTTTTTAATCTCAAACCTTGTCATTATAGTTATGTACAAAACCTAATTAATTAGTATTATAGAGGTTATAGAGAAGAGAGCCTGCCATGTTTTTATGTGTAGGGCATTTTGTTGTGAACTCAGCTTGGTCTAATCTCTGCCCCATTATTTTTAAACTTTTTTTCTTTGTTTACACATTTAAAATCTGGGTGAAGAAAAAACTAAATCAAATTTTACCCTAAAAATATTATTCTTGCCCCAACTTTGCTATTTCGCTACATGAAGCCATTTGCCAAAGTCAGATGTGCTTTACTTACTGTTTCCCAAACCTTCCTGCCTCTGTAAGCTTTGTCAAAGGTATTATGCCAGTTTGGAATGCTCTTCTTTCACCTTTCCTTTGGTCTGAGTCCTATCTTTCCTTCAAATAATGGCTTCTACTTATCACAGGAAGCCTTCTCTAACCTCTTCAGTCCTTGGTGGTCATTCTAGTCTTAGAATTCCTGAACTACTACTATTTGGTAGTATTTCATCCATTACAAACATTCATTTGGCACTTGGATCATGCTTCCTTTTGTTATGACTTGTTACTGCATTTAAATGTCCTGTTTCTCTAGGAAAACGATGGGCTCCTTGAGGGTAGAGAGCTTGTCTTAAATGCCTCTTTGTAATCCTATTGCCTAGCACAGAGGATATGTTCAGTAATCGGCTTGATTCTATGATTTGGATCCAATGTTAGTGTAACAGACCAATTTTTTTTTTAACTTAGGTTATTTTTATAATGAATATATATCCAGAAAACCCAGAGATAAAGTACATTGAATTAATAAAGTAATTCCTTGTATTATAAGGAGATTTGGTTCATATTTATTCCTTATTAATTACAGTTTCCCCCTCCCCCCTTTGTTTTTTAGTGGGTACTGTTTTACCTAGTTTCTTTGGAAAAACATGGTTTGGGCCAGATATATTGACAGAAACCAAAAATACTAGTATTTTTGTTTTAAATTCTTTGTTGGTTTAGCCAGATTATACTTTCATGGCATAAGCCCAAATAAATGTATTAAATACTGCATGGTAATATAACCAAATTATTTTAAAATGTTAACCTTAAAGTCTCTCAAGTAAAATTTTAAAAATATCAATAAACAGACACTCAGTTGCTAGTCCCTCTCAGGGTATTTCTGTATCCCAAATTATTAGGAATTTTATTATGTCATTGTTATAAAGATTTCTGTACTGTACAGGCTGATATTTGATAGCTGTATTGTGTTTGCTGCAGTTATCAAATGTTTATAGAGCAATCATTCATGTGTAGTGAGGAGTTATTTAAAAATACTTTTTGGCATTTATAGAAACTGACACTTTTTTAAAGGTCATCAGGGATAATTTTGTTTAATTCATATTTAGAATTGTTCACATTTTGTCTGATAGCAGTGTCTTCAGGGCACATATACCTTAATATTAGATTTATGTTGTGATTTCTGACGAAGTCTTTGACTAGTAAAACTTCTAAGAATCTTAATTTTATTTTAAGCTTATAATAGTCTTGAGCCATTTAATTTGACAAAGCTCTGAAACAATACTGCTGTTGCATTACTGAAAAGCTTAGATACTTGTAGCAGGGAGACTTCTACATATGTAAGTTTTTTCTTCTTCAAAAATTTATATTAAATTTCTTAGCATATTTTGGGTACAGATTTAAAATAATTTTTCTTACATGTGAGAAAGCAAAAAGCCTCTAATACAGCATTGCCACTCTGGTGTGAGCTCATCAGAGTACCATTCTGACATGAGCTTAAGGCCCTCACCAAAGTCTGGATGAACTATACTTTATTAAAAAAACATTTTTTAAAACCATAGTTTGCCCAAGGACCACTTTATAGAGTTCCAGCCTTGGGCTTTTAAAACTATGATCAATCATATTCTTCTCTAGGGTTACACTTGTTAAGTCAGTGTTTAAAACAAAAAAACAAAACCCCTGATTTTGTTCACTTTTGTTTTCATATACAAGAATCTTTACAGTCAACATGTACTTCTAGATGCTGTATTGAAATTGCTGGCAGGGTCTATTCTATACAAACTGAACAATCTGGCCCCTTGTTTTATTTGTAAAGGTTCAATGTATCTATGCCTGCCTACTTCAGTCTGCAAGGGAGTGTCAGAAAGGCCCCGCATTCGCCGAGCCGTGAGTTATCACTAACTTTTCAGATGTGTTAATGAATGTGGAACAAAAGCAGTTGTGTTTAAAAGCAAAAAAGAACCATCAAAATAACTTTTATTATAGTAGCAGGCGTGAACACTAAATGAATTATTCCAAATTGTGGTGTCAGAAATAACCTACTGTAACTAGAGACTAGCCTCTAGAAAACCTATTGTTGAACTGCTCTGAAGCCATCATTTTAGATATAAATTACTGTTCTTAAAATTTTATAAACCCTGGTTGCAAATTAATGTTCTTTAAATCTTTTTAACCAAATTAAAACAATTTGAACAAAATCTTACCCCGCCTAAAAATATAGTATTTAGTTGACTTTGAGTTAAGCTCTTCAAAATAAGACCATGTGAAAGGGGTAAAGTTTTAACCTTTTTTTGTTATTCACATGTGAAAAGCAGAAATTAATTTAAATAATTGAATAACTGCCTAGATGAAAGTTTTTAATACAGTGGTATTTAAAATCTGTTTTGGTACCAACAGTACTTGCTTCAGTAATTCACCAGTAGGTTTTCATTCATCAGCGATGTAGTCAATTTAAGGCTAAAAATAAAACACCTTCATTTCCTAGGGCTTATCATTCTACTTCGAGGAAACATCCTTTAGAGTTTTTTTCTCCCCAAAGAGAGTCTAAGCAAAAATATAGTAACTAACATCTGTATTTTGCTGTTAGTGATAGTTACTTTTCTTTTTCTTAGATTCTTTAAAGTTTTGAGTAGATAGGCATATTTGATTAGCAGGTTGGGTGCTTCTGTTGCTTAGGAGGTGTATTACGTTAAATGAAGACAGAATGAATTTAAATGTACCCATTTTGGCCACTTGTAGCACAGACTACATAAAACTTGGAGGTGTGAGACCTTTGGAGGCATTAAAGTTAACATTTCATTTAGGCAATGTGCCTTTGTTTGACTGGTGTGTAAGTCCTTCTTCCAGGTTTGTACGCTCTTAAACACGTTATTCTACCCTCTCTAACTCCTCCTAGCAGCAAAAGGGAGACACTTCAGCTGGAACAAAATAGTGGAAGAAATGGCGTCTGGGGTTCAGTGGGGATTCGCAGTGTGTATGCAATGTTTGCAAGATTACTTTTTATGTTTTTTCAATTAATGTAAATAATTACAAAATAAATCAGTGCTTAGTGTCAAGTAGGGAACATTGTATACCAGTAGAAATTCTGCTAGTGGTTCTGCTGCAAGTCGCTTAACCTCTTGGGGCCTCAGTTTCTCATCTGCAGTATGAAGGAGTTGGACTCGATAATCTTTAAGGTCCATTCCTGCTCTAAATCCTATGCTTTTCTGAAGTACTCTTTTTAACAGGATGCATTGCTTTCCCACTTTGACTATTTGAATTACATGTGCAGTACACATACTGCAACTGCATGTTGTCTAAAATAGTTTTTCTATAGGATATTATATAAAAAACTAACCCCTCTTGAGCTGATTTATAAGTGTGTGTATAGCCACACATAAAAAGCTAGTGTTAGTAGGGCTCTCAGAAAATAAATATTTTCCACTTGTCTAACCTTGAATGTTATTAACTTTCCTCTATTACAGGAGATACAACTCGTCAACGAATCAAATTCAGTGATGACAGAGTATGCAAGAGTCACCTTCTCAACTGTTGTCCCCATGATGTCCTGTCTGGAACTGTACGTGTTTATTAAATCTATTGTTTTATTATTGGTATACTACAAAAATGAACTATTTGATAAAGTCTTAATTTCGTGTCAAATTATTATGCAGTGATTTTTTTTTTAAATACTTGTGGAGCAATTTGCATCTCTTATATTCAGGTTGATAATTTAGATCTGCAATACTGAGATTCCTCACAAAAATAATTGCTGTATTTTACTTTATAATTTTTCCATTCTTCAGAGCAAGCTGTTAAAAAGCATTTCTTTTTTGGAACATAGAGGCAGTTATTATACCGCAGTTGCACTTTTAGTTTAGAAATAATGTAAATGATTTTTTAAATTGTGTACTTCACTGTTGAACAGAGTAGACTTTTATCCAAAACATTATACATTTTTATTGAGATTTGTGCACATTCGTATTGTGGAAATCATGGGGAAAATATTTTGTTAACTATTTATACAGCTTAATTTGTGAGTAGTGTTGTTGGCTAAAATTCACTTATATTGCTTACTCCTAATAATGTAAAGCTCACTTAATTTAGATTCTACATCTAGTGAGGTTGGTTAATCTTGGAGTAGCATCATTTTAATTTGGTAGGTAAATCACAGGATGATGGACTTATTTAAATGGGGCAATGGATTTGATTCCTTGGCTTTTGGATTTGATTGAAATGTTACTCATTTTTAAGAGCTTCCATTCACAGGGATAACAGAAGAGGGCTGGTAGTGTCTAAACATTTAGCTGACTTTGTCATTTGTATGAAATGAAAAGATTTCAAACTTCCATTTGCAGAAACAATGAGTTCCTTTAATTAAAGATGTCTAAATGAGTGGTTTCTTCATTTTTTTTTTATTTGGCTGTTCCACGTGGCTTGCGGTATCTTATTGGTTCTCTGACCAGGGATGAAACCCATGCTCCCTGCAGTGGAAGCACGGAGTCTTTTTTTTTTTTTTTTAATATAAATTTATGTATTTATTGACTGCGTTGGGTTTTCATTGATGCGCACGGGCTTTCTCTAGTTGCGGTGAGTGGGGCTACTCTTTCGTTGTGGTGCGTGGGCTTCTCATTGTGGTGGCTTCTCATGTTGTGGAGCATGGGCTCTAGGTGCGTGGGCTTCAGTAGTTGTGGCATGTGGGCTCAGTAGTTGTGGCACAAGGGCCTTAGTTGCTCCGCAGCGTGTGAAATCTTCCCAGACCAGGGATCGAACCTGTGTCCCCTGCATTGGCAGGCAGATTGTTAACCACTGTGCCAACAGGGAAGTCCAAGAAAGTGTGGAGTCTTAATGAGTGGTTTCTTCCTGATAGGAGGTGTCAAATACCCCAAATATATAAGTATCAAGGCATTTTTGATAGGAAACACCTCTGTCTTTTTCCAGTAGGAAAGACCATTGAAATTATATTATGTTAAAAGAAATAGAAGAGCTAACATTTAAAAAATATGTAATACTTAAATTTTTTTAAAGTGTAATATTACAAGAGAAGAAATCCAGTTACTGAGCACTTAAATTAGGACTGTGACAGATAATTAACCCTGATATGTACTCTTTAGAACTTCCATAAAGTATTTTCTAATCTTTTATAATACAGTTGAAATCTGTAATATCTGTAATTATCTCTAGGATTATTTGATTCTTCACATTTACTATTAAATTTAACATTTAATGATATTTCATTTAAGGCTTATCACTTCAGATGAATTTTGAGAACAAGATTAGTTGATAAAATGGCAGAATTTAAATTTTTAATATTTTAAAACCAGCCATAGCAAGACTTCGACACATTATTATATTCTTCAGGTATGGCATTAGTAATAAGGAAAAAAAAACTGACATCACAATTGTGCTTTTACATTTTATAATGCATACAATGCAGTTACAGTTGTTTATTTCTCAGAATAATTCTGTTGGGTGTCTGTTCCATATTTAGCCTTAATGATAGTAATTTATTCAAAATTATTCAGTTCCACTGATTTAAAGTAAAACTGGAACCAAATTTTCTGAGCTATAGTTTTATTCAACGTGTTTTCTATTCTGTAGGTAATACTTAATCATTCATCATGTTAAATAAAAAGGATGAGTGGTTGGTCTTGGGCTTTCCTTCTTGTAAAATTCTTGCTGATAGGTTTGTAAGAAGCACATTTTTTCAAATTTTAATATCTCTGAAATATGCATCTTAAAATTGATGATAGAAATATACTATTTTAATTTGTAACATTTTTCTTATGGTACAGAATTTAATAATGAGGCTTAAAATTGATGGTATCTTGGATCACTTGAAAAACAGTTAAGGAAAGCCCTTTGAAAGGCACTTGCCAGGGAAACTGAGAGATATCTCCTTTTTGTCAGCTTAATAGGCAAGAGATTGTCCTATGTAAGACGGGTTAAGTGGTTGTGAACCTCTTAAGCAGAGTTTTAAGTACTGGCTCTAGGACTTTGTAAGAATCCAAGGTTGTCATAGAGCGATGTCCTTGAGAACTTGAAACCATCCATAGAGTGACTTGCTCATGACCCTTATTACTAAAAAAGGCTATTTATAACAGTTTATCCTATGTACAAATGGTTTGTAATTACAGAGCTCTGACTTCTTTAGAAACCAGTCTCTGTAGAACAAATGCTTTTCTGGCACAGAATCTAACAGTTCATACCTCTGTTGAAGATGCTTTTTTTTTCTTTTTTTTTTTTTTGACATGTTAGATCAAGGATGAAAAGAACTAAATTGTAACTGTTTTTGTAATGGTTTTTTTGTGTAGCTAAAAGTTGCCCTTCTTTAAACCTTATTCCTCAGATCTGTCACTTCCAGCAGAATATGACTCATCGATATTCTAGATTATTTAGCAAAATAATACACAGGAATATGTTCTCTGGCTTTTTTACTATTATAAAAAGGTTGAACTTTATACAGAGCACTTGGAGATGAAGAGTATGGTTTCTAAAAATATACTCATAACTGACAGTATGGAATATTTTTGGAATTCAGTTTGATACAAATGCCACTGTAACATTTTATCATTACAGTCTGTTACTATGGTATAACTTAACTTTTTTTCTTTTTTTTTTTAACTTTTATTTTATATTGGAGTATAGTTGATTTACAATGTTGTGTTAGTTTCAGGTATATAGCAAAATGATTCAGTCATACATATATGTATATCCATTCCTTTTCAAATTGTTTTCTCATATAGGTTATTCTGGTATAACTCTCTTTTTTTTTAATAAATAAATTTATTTATTGGCTGTGTTGGGTCTTTGTTGCTGCACATGGCTTTCTCTAGTTGCGGGGGCTGGTATACTTCATTGTAGTGTGCAGACTTCTCATTGTGGTGGCTTCTCTTGTTGTAGAGCATGGGCTCTAGGCGTGTGGGCTTCAGTAGTTGTGGCACATGGGCTCAATAGTTGTGGCTCACAGGATCTAGAGCACAGGCTCAATAGTTGTGGTGCATGGGCTTAGTTGCTCTGCAGCATGTGGTATCTTCCTGGGGCAGGGATCGAATCCGTGTCCCCTGCATTGGCAGGTGGATTCTTAACCACTGCGCCACCTAGGAAGTCCTCTTTTTTTTATATATATATATTTATTTTATTTTTGGCTGTGTTGGGTCTTAGTTGTGGCACACAGGATCTTGTTGTGGCATGTGGGATCTTTCATTGGGGCGTGTGGGCTCTTTGTTGTGGCCCATGGGCTTCTCTCTAGTGCAGGCTTCAGTAGTTGCAGTGCATGGACTCAGTAGTTGTGGCTCATGGGTCTAGTTGTTCTGCGACATGTGGAATGTTCCCAGACCAGGGATTGAACCTGTGTGCCCTGCACTGGCAGGCAGATTCTTAACCACTGTGCTACAAGGGAAGCCTTGGAAAGTGGATTCTTAGCCACTGGACCACCAGGGAAGTCCCCCTGGTATAGCTAACTCTTAAGCTAACAAATTAATCAGAGGAGGTAAAATGTAGAACAGAGAATCAAAATAATTGTGTGTATATGTATCTTTAGATTATGGTTTTTGTAAGAAGCATAAATATTTATATAATTAGGAAGTTATTAGGAAGTATTTCAAAGGCTTGGATTATTTTCCTGTTTATAATTTTTCATTTTAGTCTCACTCCTTTTCCTCCTTTGGGACGTTTAGATTTCTCCCTCTTCTATTAACCATGCAGAAAGTAGGTAGCATCCTCTTTCAGATTTAGGCAAAAACAAAAAACCTAAGTAGAGTTGTCCCCCGCCCCCCCCCCAAAATAAGCCACATTATTTCTGGCACATATATTCCCTAAGGAAAGATAAGTATATTGAAGTGCTTAAAAAAATCTTTCCATCTAGTTCTAGTGACCCGGGAAAAAGACATATGATAGTAATAATTTACAGAAGGCATTAAATCTAAAGCAGATGGCATCAGAAGCTTGAAATTAAGACCTGCAGAGATGGAAATGTATATTCTCATAATGCATCTATCCTAAATTCAGAAATGGCCAGTACTAATTTTCTTATACCCTTCATCCATAGTATAATTTTAATGTTGACAGGCCATCATGTCTTCCAGTGTAAGGCCATCATTTTAGATAGATGGAAAAATTAAGGCTCAGAGAAATTGTCTTTGTCATATGTCTCACAAAGAATCATAGTACCACAGAGGAATCTTAGAGTTATTTTAACCTGAATACTTTTTAAAATGTTTTTTGTCGTGCTGTTAGTTTTTTTAGGTAACACAATTACCTAGGACAGTGACTTTCAGATATTTCTGAAATGTCCTTAGAGGTACCTTGTGCACCTCTGACCTGGGGACAGGCCAGTCTTTCCGATTTTGACTGGAATTTTACACATTTTAAATATAGGGATTTTTCCGTGACTTTTTTTTAAATAAATTTTATTTTATTTATTTATTGGCTGTGTTGGGTCTTTCTTGCTGCACACGGGCTTTCTCTAGTTGTGGCGAGCTGGGGCTACTCTTCATTGTGCATGGGCTCCTCATTGTGGTGGCTTCTCTTGTTGCAGAGCACGGGCTCTGGGTGCGTGGGCTTCAGTAGTTGTGGCACACAGGCTTAATAGTTGCGGCTCATGGGCTCTAGAGCGCAGGCTCAGTGGTTGTGGCGCACAGGCTTAGTTGTTCCATAGCATGTGGTATCTTCCTGGAGCAGGCATCGAACTTGTGTCCCATGCACTGGCAGGTGAATTCTTTTTTTTTTTTTTTTGAAGAAGTTTTATTGAGATACAGTTAATATACAATAAACTGCATATATTTAGAGTGTACAATTTGATATATATTTTTTCTTATTAGTAATGTTTATATGGCAGTCCCAGTCTCCCAATTCATTCCCCCCCCAACCCTCCCTACTTTCCCCACTTGGGGTCCATATGTTTGTTCTCTACATCTGTGTCTGTTTCTGGCAGGCGAATTCTTAACCACTGTGCCACCTAGGAAGTCCCCATGACATTATTTTTTTTTTTTTTTAAATAAATTTATTTATTTATTTATTTATTTTATTGGCTGTGTTGGGTCTTCGTTGCTGCACACGGGCTTTCTCTAGTTGCGGTGAGTGGGGGCTACTCTTCATTGTGGTGCGTGGGCTTCTCATTGAGGTGTCCTCTCTTGTTGCAGAGCATGGGTGCTAGGCGTGTGGGCTTCAGTAGTTGTAGCACATGGGCTCAATAGTTGTGGCACACGGGCTCAGGCTCAATAGTTGTGGTGCACAGGCTTAGTTGCTCCGCAGCATATGGTATCTTCCTGGGGCAGGGATCGAACCCACGTCCCCTGCATTGGCAGGCAGATTCTTACCCACTGCGCCACCTAGGAAGTCCCGACATTTTGTTTTTAAAAAGAGATTCTGTTGCTCCACAATAGAATTTAAGAAGAGCTGATCTTGAGAAATACTTAGGGACAGGGATAAAGTAAAATTTTACCTGCCTTTTTGAAGTGATTGGATGGGAGTATTGGTTGTCAAAAATCCTGACGGTTGATTTTATGGTGTCCCCCGTAGGTTCTGAGTTTTATCCAAAATGAAGTTTTAAGGCTTGGTTAAAATCAATTCCTTGGATACCTACAAACCTGAACTTTAAAACTACTTAAGTCCCTTTGATGGTACAGATTTAAAGGAGCCATGAAAGTTTAGAGAAGCAGAGTAAGTGATAAGAACTAAACTTGCAAAAAATGTTCTCAACCATTCAGTAGATTGTAAGTTTCCTAGTGAGGGCAGGAACGTTTTTGTTCAGTGTTACATCCCCAGCATCTAGAACCGTGTCCCTCCATTGTGTTAAATGAATAATCAATCACCCAGAAGTAGAAAGTGAAATAAATGTTCCAGAAACTAACTTGAATTTCAAAAATTAATGATTGTGGAAAAAGTGTTACTTTCTAACAGATAAGGAGCTGGAGAGTATCTTGATTTTGAGTTGCTTATTAAAACATGACAGCAGTGGTTTCACATGCAGATGTGAAAAAATTAGTCTGTGGATACTTTAAACTCATAACCTCTTCTCTGGAAAGGGTTTTTTTGTTTTGTTTTTTTGTTTGTTTGTTTGTTTTTTTGATACTTAGGCATTTTTAACAGTTTTTAAAAAAATTTATTTGGCTGCATCAGGCCTTTGTTGTGGCACACTGGATCTTTTGTTGTGGCATGCGGGCTCCTCTTTAGTTGTGGTGCTCGGGCTAAGTAGTTGTGGCTCATGGGCTTAGTTCCCTAACTGGGATTGAACCTGCATCCGCTGTATTGGAAGGCAGATTCTTTACCACTGGACCACCAGGGAAGCCCCCAAATTAATTTTAATTTTTATTCTGTAATATTGAATTTTGAGTTTGAGGAGAGAATCTTTTTAAATTTCTTTAATAAAAAATTTCAACTATAAATAAAAATAGAATTGTATAAGAAACTTCACGTACCTGTACGCCAGCATCAATAAATATTTTACACATAGCTACCTTATTTCATTTATTATTACTTATGTCCTCTTCATCCTTTTGGTTTTTAAAGTAAATCTTAAATCCTGGACCTGTCATTTAGGATGACTCCTGAAACATAAAGTAGCAAAGACCAATAACTCCCAAGCAAAGCAGAATGAGGCCTGAAAGTCATTGTTCAAGCAGATTGTTTTTCATAGCCTGATACTTTGTCAACATGTTTCACCCTCACATTTGTGTTTCTTTTTGTTTTTTTCTTTTGGCTGTGCCACCTGTCTTGCAGGATCTTAGTTCCCCCACAAGGGGTTGAACGCAGGCAATAAGAGTGCAGAGTCCTAACCACTGGACCACCAGGGAATTCCCACACGTTTGTTTTTCTGTACAGTGATTCTTAATAAATGCTTATTTTTAGTGATAGGCACAGTTTTTACAAACTGCATTTTAACAGATCTGAAGAAATTAGTGTGTTGTTTGAGGCTGTTCATTGAGAAAGATGGGACAGTTATAAATGCATCATTTGGAAGATATAGACAATGAAGACAGCAAACATACAGTAATAAATGAAAACTTGAAACAAATATTTTTATTGTGCAGGTGATTAACTACAAACATCAAGGAAAGTCGTAGATCGTCTTATCACTGGAAATATTTTTTTAAATGTGATGCATTCTATCTTGATGTGCAGGTGGCAAGATCAAATGACTTAGTATAATCCTTTCTATTGGGTTGGCCAAAAAGTGAAATTTTGGCCAATCCAATAATTTGATGATAGTTACTTATGAAGGGACGTTTTTTAAAGCATTTGGTGTTTTACTCTGACCTATATTGAATAAAACATCTTGAATATGTATTACCCCATAGACTTCTTTGGTCTATAGGGTCAAAAAATATAAGCATATATGTTGATGTATTTGGATAAATATAATTTGTAAAATATCCCAATTCAGATAGGTTTTTATGTGTCCCCCTTTTTGTTATTTATTATAATAGTGTTTGGAATAATGAAATCTAGGTAATAATGGAATCAAGCAGAGGAAGAAATAGAAAAGGGCAAGCAAGAGGTTATCAGATTAATGAGGGCTAAGTGGAAAAAGTAAAGAGAATTCTCAGTAAACAAAAAAATTCCCTTTCAAGAAGTGATTAATGTTTTTAATCTCTCCGGGAGTGTTGCTGATTGCTGAGATCAGCATTCATTCATTTATTCACTTAAATACTTATTGAGGAGCTACTGTGTGCCATGTGCAATGCGGAGGATACAGAAGTGGACAGGCGTTTCTGTTTTAGTGATGGGAGCTTACATTCTAATGTTCTTTCACAACCAAGTGTGAAAGGAAATAATGTGATTTCAGGAGTGATGTAAGTGCTATGACAAAAATGTGTGGTAAGGTCTGGGGCTCTGGGCAGGGGGCTACTCTGACAGAGTGACTGGAGAAAACTTTTTTGATGAAATGACATTTGAAGAGATCTAAATGTGAAGAAAAGATTCATGTCGTTCTGAGTGGAAATGAATATATCATATGTTGCCTGCACACAAAGACTTTTGATGGTTCCTTATTATATATATATGGTGAAAAATCTAAAATCTTTAGTCGGGTCTGTCTCTCCCTTGAATGAATAAATCAGTTTGGTCCTCTATTTTGACGAGACTGATTTATTCATTGTTGTTTCACTACTTTCCTTGCCCAGCATGCTCATTTTTGCCTATCTCCTTTTCTCTTCCTGAAATAACCTTTCTCTACAAACTTACATCCTGCCTGGCTTACTACACAGGATTGCTCTGAACCTGAGTGTAGCCCCTGCCCTCCGTACTACCCAGTATGCACTTGTTTTATCTTGTTTATGTATATCCTTTCTCTTCTTGATTAGATAGAATAGTCTTTGTGGGGCAAGGCCTTTTGTTTTAATTTTATCTAGCTATTTTTGCATATCCAGGATTAGAAATGGATAAGAAGGTCTTTCCTACTATATTCTTCAAAAAACATACATTAAGAAAAGGTAAAAAAAAAAAAGAAAAGAAAAGAAAAGGTAGAAGAGCTTTATTTTCCTTTATCCACTCAGGAAAAAGTGAACTTGGAGGAAGAATATTCAAGTGAGAGTGGGCAGTTAAAAAGTTGGGAAGTAATAGAAAAGCAGGAACTACTTTGTGCAAGCACAGTGTGCGCCATTCCTCGTCACCCACCACTCATGTTTGACTTGTTAGTTTTGAGTGCCAGGATTGGAGTTAGGAAAGAAAAACCTTAATTTTTGTTTTAAGACAGTAGTGCCATAACTGAAACTCATGTGGGTTTTGTTATTTCAAGGCTTCTTCCAGAGTATACTAGGCTTTCTCTTGTTCTTGAGCTGGGTCTTGAAGCGAGCACTGACCATGGATAGAAGAGATTTTATAAATGTGAGGAGGAAGAAAGTGAAGATGTAAGAAGTGAAGGTCAAAGTGTAGATGATTTGTGTTTTGGAAAATAGTATTGGCACAGTATGTGGAATGGTTCAAATGCTAGGTTAGGCGTTTGTATTTCCTGTGCTCCCTGTCCTGCTGTCATGGTTTTGCTTCACTTTTTCCCCAGCTGGAATATACTCCTTTTAGTACTTTACCAATATTGCTATCTCTTCTTTTATTCCTTGTTGTCTGACAAGGATGTTAGTCCATCTAGTAGTGTGCTGTTAACGCTTCTAAAACAGATTTTATCGTGTCATGTTTCTGTCCAAGTAGTCGAGCATTCTTGCATTCTTCTAAGTGAATTTCTCAGAGTTAAATGAATAATGAGAGGTAAAGGGATATTTTCTGAGTTGGTCAGTGTCTAGTCTTTCGTTGTTTATTACTTATTACTTTGGCAGTATAATCTTCGCGTATAAGAGGAAAAAGCATAAAACATGAATATTTCCCAGTTATTCATCACCCCCCCCTTCCCCGAACCCTGTTAACAATTTAATGTACATCTTCCACTCTCCTTTCTGTACGTTTACAAGTGTGTGTGCACGCATGTGCGTCTGTATTTTAACAAATGGAATCTTTGAATTTTTCTCACTTGTCTTATAGAAGTTTCCGTATTAGTGGCCTGCATTTTTTAAATGCCAATGTAATATTTCACAATATGGCTATTCCCTATCTTGCTTATCCAGTGGACTGTTAATAATTGTTTTTGTTTTTTTGGTGTGCAGTATGGCAATGAAATCCTCGTGTGTACCTTTTTTTTTTTTAATTGGCTGTGTTGGGTCTTTGTTGCTGTGCATGGGCTTTCTCTAGTTGCAGTGAGTGGGGGCTACTCTTCATTGCAGTGTGCTGCCTTCTTCTCACTGCGGTGGCTTCTCTTGTTGCAGAGCACAGGCTCTAGGTGTGCAGGCCTCAGTAGTTGTGGCATATGGGCTCAGTAGTTGTGGCTCACAGGCTCTAGAAGGCAGGCTCAGTTGTGGCGCATGGGCTTCGTTGCTCCGTGGCTTGTGGGTTCTTCCTGGACCAGGGCTCGAACCCATGTCCCCTGCATTGGCAGGTGGATTCTTAACCACTGCGCCACCAGGGAAGTCCCCTTGTATGTACATCTTTATTTACATTTGCTGCTGTTGCTTTAGTTTAATATCTTGTTTTTTTCTTTTTTTCATTGAGAATATAAATTCCTTGATAGCAGGAATTATATTCTCATACTGTTTTGTAACTCCCTTTAGGATCTACCTCATAGAACTCAGCAAATGTACTAACATATAACAAAGCAAGAATGTTTGCAGATACTTGGAGCTGTTACTGTGCCACTTTTCTATCACTGACATATTCATTAACGTATTACTGCTGTTAGCTAAGTTAACCCTTTGATTTGCACTACTGTAATATTTTTGTTGATTTTGATGTGTAATTTCCACATGCTTCTGTTCCTTAAATTTTTTTCTCCAAAATTGAAGTGGCTTCATTGATTTTTCTGCTTATAAGAATAACATATGCTCATTACATTTAATTCAACCACTATCAAAAAAAGTCAAACAAAATCTCCAACCTCACAGCAATGTCTGTATCTGAAGTTACAAAAATGGCATTTTATTATATATCTTTCTTTGCCATCTTCTCTTTTCTCCATTTAATATCAAGAACGTTGTTTCTGATGGCTGTGTAATGTATCATATGGCTATTCCGTAATTCATTTAATCAAACCCCTTTTGCTGGGCTCTTAAAATGTTTCTAATTTTGAAAACAAAAAACACCATTTGTTAAACTTTATTGTTCACTTATCTTTGTGTGCTTATTTGTTTCCTCAAGTTCTTAGAAGTAGAATTCCTTAGTTAAATTGTCAAGTATATTTAATGGTTAAGTCATGGGTTGTGCAAACCTGATCTTCTGTGTAGGAGGGAAAAATAGGAAAGAAACCATTTTGCTCACGATGCTTAGGTGCGTTTGAGGAGATAACAGTTACTTTTGGAACTTCAGAAGAACAGTTAAAAAGCACTTAAAGAGTCAACTTTATTAAATACTAAAACATAAAATGTTGGGTGGTTATAAGAGAATCTTGTTATTAGGATCAGGTATAGTTATTTGGTCAAGACTTCGTGAAGGAAATGGATTTAGGATGGAAAGGACAAAATGCAGAACTGAATTTATCCAATTAAAAATAAGCATTTTTCCAATATAAGAATTTAGATGTCCATTAATTAAAATACCAAGAATAAATTTGTGGAAAGAATTTGAAGTAAATTACTTGTTAAATTTAAAAATTTTAAACTCTTACTGTGGCTTTCATCATAAATAGTTATTTTAAGTTAAAATAAACAAACATTTTGTTCAGTTGAGAGCTCAACTATTTCGAAAGAGAAGTGATAGCAGCAGGAAATATCTGTGTACTTAGTGTTCAAAGCACTATTGCACCATCAGTGATTCTCAGGTTTGATTTGGCTTTTGAGAATTGGTCCATGCTTAGTCATGGTGTGGTTCTATCATGGTTCCCTCTGGTGGCTTTTTAATTAGCTGACTAGGGTCATGGAGAGCATTAACATAGGCATATTTCCCCTTCACTCATTTTACAGTGGCAGGTAATTGTTGAGTTTATTTTGGCTTTTTCAAAATTTGAAATACTACTCATGTGCATGACATGATGCCAGAGTAAGTGGTTGGTAATGATGTTATGGATAGTGGAAAACAGATGACTAGTATCTAGAATTCTGCAAATCTGCCTTGCTACACCTGCTGTCCTGCTAGGTCCTTGAAGAAATAAGCACTGAGGCTATTTGGGAGTGGGGGTGGGTCTTCATTTTAACTAGGCGATAAGGGCTTTGGCCTCCAAATCTTCTTTGGTGAGCTAGACCAGACTAAAGTTGCAGAGGCTTATAGCCTAGCATAGTGAAAAGCCTAAGTGAATCTTCCTCCTGGAGGAGAGAGCACTTAGGAAAAAACAGAGAATAGCTCAAAACACTTAAAAAGGAAAGGAGTTCCAACAGAGGGGTTAACCCATGGAGAGCCTAGGGAGCCCTCCCTCCAGAGCTCAGAGCAGTTTTGTCCTGAGCTGCGTCTTGACCACCCTTGCTTATTAAGTCCAGGGCCCCCGTGCCAGATGTTCTTCTCTGCCTTCTTTTCTCAGTTTGGTTCATTCAACAAATACTCAATATATATTTAAGCATTCCTATGTACCTGTATACAGGCCCAGGTATATAGCAGATAAAATAGAAAAAAAAAAACCTTATCCTTGTGGAGCTCCTGTTTTCCTTCTGTAAATCCCCCCGAGGCATGTATTCCCGCAGCTCTATCCCTCTTGCCAAAATTCCATCCCTGCTACAGGGGTGTAATGGGTATTTTTTGGTGTTCATTTTGTTTTTAACCCATATAGTTGCTTTTCTTCTTTTGGTTGGTTGTATGATGTGAGTTTAAAGATAAAGTGGGGGAAAGCCTGGAATTCCTGCCAAAGGATAGTATGGGTGGACAACAGATGTTTAGGTGAAACACTGAAGCAATTTATATGTTTTTGAAAACAGATTGGAAATATAGTTACGCAGGCGATAAAAATAAGGGAGATTGCTGAAGGAAAGGCAGTAGACAGCTGCTTTGAATATTTGCTGTGTGCAGAGCTTTTTTAGATGTTATGGGGGATGATTGTCAACTAAAAATAAAAGGTAAGTTAGTACTGTAATAATTGGAACTAGCATAATAAAGTGGAAGGGGTGTTAGACTAGAAATCTGCTAACAAGATTTCCTAATAAGTACCCTGAAGAAGTCAGTCTTTCTGGGCTTCAGTTCCTTTGTCTGTGGAAAGGGAATAAAACTAGATGAATGAGTGGTTCACAACACTGTATGTTAAAAACTTCTGGGAGGCTTTTCCAATTCAGTTTTTGGAGGGTGGGGCTTGGGACTGTTTTCAGAAGCTTCCACTGATATTATTTAAAATCTCTTTGGGTCCAGGTTGCGCACTGCTGCACAGGATCAAAGGCATTTCCAACTATGATGTCTTAACATTTTATGAAATAAGCATAGTATGAACAACTATAGCTGTGTAAATATATGCAAATTATTAAGAACTCAACAGGCTGGTGTAACAAAGGGGGTAATAACATTCTTTTGCCATTAACTTCTTTCATTCCTGTCTCATTTTCCTGCATATTTTTTTTAAAGAGTATTAAATGTTTTTCTACAATTTTTTTTGTAATTTTATTTATTCATTTATTTATTTATTGGCTGTGTTGGGTCTTTGTTGCTGCGTGTGGGCTTTCTCTGGTTGCGGTGAGTGGGGGCTACTCTTCGTTGTGGTGCACAGGCTTTTCATTGCGGTGGCTTCTCTTGTTGCAGAGCGCGGACTCTAGGCGCTCAGGCTTCAGTAGTTGTGGCACATGGGCTCAATAGTTGTCGCTTGCGGGCTCTAGAGCGCAGGCTTAGTAGTTGTGGCATATGGGCTTAGTTGCTCCGCGGCATGTGGGATCTTCCCAAACCGGGGCTCGAACCTGTGTCCCCCGCATGGGCAGGCAGATTCGAAACCACTGTGCCATGAGGGAAGTCCCTACCGTTTTTTTTCTTAATGTTGCTTAGTAAGCAGCTTTGAATTTCCACACATCTATAGAATGTTTCAGTTGCTGTTTCTTATCACTGGAAAACTCCTTAGTTTGTTAATCCATGGACTAATGAATGAGAGTAAGCAGTGGTGCCTGGAAAAATCTCAACGTCCTCAGCAACACAATAACCCTTCAGACAGTTAGTGTGATGAGGACTTTTATAATGGTGGTGAATGTTCCTTATTATTTCTCGAATGATAATATGAGGACATTGTCTATTTATATTTTCCCATTCGTTCCTTTATGTAATTAAGAACTGAGGTAATATAGTTTTTATTGAGAAACTCTTTTTTTTTAAAGATTGTCATAAAATCTCAGAGTTGGAAGAAAGGGTAAGAGTTACCTAGTGGTTGAATTCTTCATTCAGTACCCTAGAAAAATGGTTGTCTAAACTGTATTTGAATCTCTCAGTTATCTGGAAACTCAGCTAAATCCCAAGAAAGCTTGTTCCATCTTTGGAAAGCTCTGATCAATAGAAAGTATTTTCTTATGTTGAGAGGACTAAACTCTGACTCTGGAGTCCCTTTAGAGCCATAATACAGTCTATTTCTGCTTCGTATTGAAAAGTTCTTCAGTTGACTTTTCACATCTTAATTCTTCAGCTAATTAATCTGTTCTGGAGGAGACTGGTTTACTTTTTTTTAAAATGATATTTATTTATTTAAATTATTTTGGTTGCGTGTGGTCTTCATTGCTGCTCTCGGGCTTCTTCTAGTTGCGGTGAGTGGGGGCTACTCTTCATTGTGGTGTGTGGGCTTCTCAGTGAGGTGGCTTCTCTTGTTGCAGAGCACAGGCTCTAGGCGTGTGGGCTTCAATAGTTGCAGCACTTGGACTCAGTAGTTGTGGCTCACGGGCTCTAGACCGCAGGCTAAGTAGTTGTGGCGCACGGATTTAGTTGTTCCTCAGCATGTGGGATCTTCCCAGACCAGGGCTTGAACCCGTGTCCCCTGTATTAGCAGGTGGATTCTTAACGACTGCGCCACCAGGGAAGTCCCTGGTTTGCTTTTAAAACCAGCCTTTGGTAAGAGATTTCTCACTTTTCTCACACTATATCCTATAGGTTTGTTTCGTATCACATAAGTTGATTTCCGTTGTGCCACACTGTAACCCTTACTCTTGACTAGTAACTTTTTCAGTTTGTCTGATTTTTTGCTCATACCTAGTTATTTGTAAATTTGACTTCTTAGATGTAACTGTAGGATCTCATAGTTATTTTTTCTTATTAAATTTTATCTGGTATGTCAATATTTTTGAATCTTGATCTAGTGAATTCACTATCCTTTTTACTTGGGATATGATAGAGAATTGATGATTATATCCTTTGTTATACACATGTCCAGGTGGCTGGCTAAAATGTTAAATAGGCAAAGCTGTTTTTAGATAGTATATACAAAACTAAGGCCCAGGCCTGTGTGCTGTAGATACCCTAGTCCTGTTCCCTGCTACTAGAAACTTCTGAGTTATGCTAGCATATATTTTCTTAAAGATCTGCTTTCTAAATCTTCTGTAAAATTGGAACACTCTTTTCTTGGCTTTTCATAAGGTTAGTATGCTTCTTCTCACTTTTTTGATCCAGTTTAAGTGTATCCTCTTCAGAAAGGGCTTCTCTGGCTACCTCATCCCAAGTAGCCTACCATAGTAATGGGACATTACTATTAGATCACTTAACTTTGTTCAGTGACACAAGTATGGTTTATTATTTGCTTCCCCTCTTCTAGAACATCGGCTCCATGAGGTCAGAGACTGTATCTTGGTGCTATGTCCCTAGCACCTAGCATAGCTCTTGGCACAAGTTGGTATTCATTTATCAGTTGAAGGAATGACTTTACTGCTGCAGTGTTTTGTTGTAGTTTTACTTTGTATATAGTTTGTGTAACAAAATCAAAAGGAATATTTACTATACCTTTTTGAATTATTGTATTCCCTTTTACCAGAGATTCTGTGACATTCCAGTGATGGGATAGTAGTATACCTCCAATTGGAAAATCTCTGTTTTGCTCTGGTCACCTTTAATCACATCTGTAATTGTCTTTACATCTAGCCCATGTTTTCTACTCAGTATACTTCCAAAGGGATTTCATGAAAGATCAGATCAGTTGCCCAGATATATGTAAAAATGGATAGATTTTTAGAACTTTTTGTCTCAGATAGGAGAAAAGCCTCTAATTGGGTAAATAATATCTAATTGGAATTCTAAGTAGAAGGATCCTACTAGATTCCTTATTGAAGTAAATATCTACTCGGTATTTAATTTATTTCCCTGACATATGCCTATCAAAGGGGGGCTAGATGCTTATTCTTTGTAAAATTATATTGGGTTTTAATAAATCATCTCTTTACTAGTTCACCTGGAGTCTTGTCTGGAATCCATATCAAGATTACCAGTCTGTTGTTTGAGGACTCCATTTTTATTAGAAAATTAGAATGTTATTCAAAGAATATTGACTGTAATTCAGCAGTTTGGTTTATTCATTCTTCTAGTTTGATTTTAGATTAACTTTTTTCTGTGTTAAAGGGTCAAGTGAAATATGTTGGAGATAGATGCTAGAAGCTCTTTTCAGATTCTGACAGGCTTTTCCTTGTCCATTTGTTCGTAAGTGCAAAAGTGATCATGGTTCCCATCTGTTAGTAGACAGAATTCATGCGGGTTTTTTCTGGCACCAAGTTTTATACTTGTCTATGAAAGTTTATAATTTGAAAGTCCATAAATATAGAAGCATCTGTATGACAATAATTATTCTGAAGAAAACTGTGGTTATTAATAAATTTTTGAAAAAATGTATTTACTGTTTTAATAATATGTCTTTTTCCCCCCCAGAGAATGGATCTTGGAGAATGTCTGAAAGTCCATGACCTGGCTTTAAGAGCAGATTATGAAATTGCATCCAAAGAACAAGATTTTTTCTTTGAACTTGATGTATGTCATTTTGCTTTAATGACTTAGATTATCTTTTGCAGTGAAATATTTTGATATAAATATGGATTTCTATCTCTTAATGGGAAAAGGCTCTTGGCAAATTATCTTTTTTGTAGTTATATGAAGGGTAGTACTAAATTAGTAAGATTATGTACTTTCTTGAGTAACAGTATTTTTTAAAACTGAGGTGAAACTGGGTATTTTAAGAAAATGTGTGAAAGTTGTGCAGTTCATATATTCTTTTGAGAAGTAAGCATATATCTCTAAATATATATGGGGGAAGGATATTATGGACAATATTTTTATATAAAACTAATAGAAGAAATATTAAAGGAAATAGAAGATACCATTTAGGTACCTGAAGGGCTCAAAAACTTGACTTTATTAATAATTTTTTTTAATAAAAACATGAGAATAATTGGGACTTTTTATAGGAAACATACCAATCAGCATTACATAAAACATACTGATGACCATAAACCTTATGATGTGTTTTGTCAGTGAGATACTATTAGATGTTTCATTTGTTTTGGGAGATAAAGTAGTACATAGTCCCCCCTCTACTTCTCTGAACTTCCAAGAATTTCTGCTAATGGATATGAAGTTATCTATATAAACATAATTTAATATGGTGCTGGAGCAATTGGGGAAACATCTTAAAGTTATTGTGTTATGATTCAGTGTATACTGCACATAAAATACTGCAGAAATTCACCACCATCTAGATGTAAGGGTATGGGATTTTCAGTCTTTTTCTATTGTGGTGTGATAATACGTTGTTTTTACATATCAAATATCTACAGAATAAATTTCTAGAAATAGAATAACTGAGTCAAAGAGCAGTTTTGTCCGGTTGCCCTCCATGAGAATTATCAATTTATACTGATACCGATATGTGTGAAATTATCTATTTCCCATCTGTCACAGTGTGTTGTCAAGATTTCTTTGGAGCTTTGATAGATGAAATGTGGAATATAAGTGTAATTTTAATTTGCATTTCTCTTATGAGTGAGTTTGGAAAAATTTCATATCTTTAAGATCTGTTTATATCTCCTTTTCTGTGAACTGTCAGTGTACATTTTGGAGGGGGGGAATGCTATTTGCTAATGTTGGATGTTAGTATTTTTCTGATTGATTTGTACTCTTTACATATAATGAAAATTAGTCCCTTTTCTCAGATAATACATTGCATTTTTTTCCTATTTCTTTTTTGTTGTGAGTCTTGCAAAATATTTGTATAGTTTTCTATTACTCTTCTAAAAATCTATTTGATTAATTCAAAAGGCCTTCCCTATCCTGATGAGAGTTCTCTCTCATGATTTCTTCTGATGTTTTTATGGCTTTGGTTTTTGGGAGGTTTTTTGTTTGTTTTTGGGGGGAGGGAATTATTTATTTATTTATTGGCTGCATTGGGTCTTCGTTGCTGCACACAGGCTTTCTCTAGTGGCAGCAAGTGGGGGCTTCTCTTCTTGCGGAGCACAGGCTTTAGGCCTGTGGGCTTCAGTAGTTACAGCATGGAGGGAGGCTCAGTAGTTGTGGTTCATGGGCTCTAGAGCACAGGCTCAGTAGTTGTGGCGCACGAGCTTAGTTGCTCTGCGGCATGTGGAATCTTTCCAGACCAGGGATCAAACCCGTGTTCCCTGCATTGGCAGGCGGATTCTTAACCATTGCGCCACCAGAGAAGTCCCTGTGGCTTTGTTTTATATATTTAAATCTGTGATCCAACTTAAATTTATTCTAGTTTAAGGAATTGAGGTATAGATCTCACTTTCTTTTTCCAGATAGCTATTTAGTTGACCCAACACTATTTATTGATTAGTTCAATAAATTTTATAGATAAAAATTTAAAAATAAAATTTAAATTGAGTTAAATAGCTATTTCTTTTTCATCACAGGTAATAGGTTTTACTTTGCATTTTCATGAAATTCATGGGTTAACCAACCATTTTTAGAATTTGATAGGTGTTGAATAAATTTATATTTTTAAGCATTTGTGTTTTGAATTAGCTGTATTTCTCTACAGTAAGATACAACAGTCTAAATTGGTTGGTTTGGGAATAAATCTTTAAAGTTTACTTTTAAATGAGCTATTATTTAATTATAGGTATATTAATATATGCCTGATAAGTGTCTTTATATAAATATTGACCTGGATTTTTGCAGTGTAGACACTGCTAAAATTCTCAGTGGTTATTCTTTGAGAAAAGGGAAAGTGTTCCTGATTGTAACATTTTCATTATGAAAAATTTGAAAAACATATAAAAGATTACTAAAAATTATCCCAGGGCTTCCCTGGTGGTGCAGTGGTTGAGAATCCTCCTGCCAATGCAGGGGACACGGGTTTGATCCCTGGTCCAGGAAGATCCCACATGCTGCAGAGCAACTAAGTCTGTGTGCCACAACTACTGAGCCTACGCTCTAGAGCCTGCAAGCCACAACTATTGAGCCCACGTGCCACAAATGTTGAGCACACGTGCCTAGAGCCTGTGCTCCACAGCAAGAGAAGCCACTGCAAGGAGAAGCCTGAGCACCACAAGGAAGAGTAGCCCCTGCTCGCCGCAACTGGAGAAAGCCTCGCGCATCAAAGAAGACCTAACACAGTGAATGAATGAAGGAGTAAATAAATAAAAGTTATCCGTATATTCAGAAATAATTATTGTTAACATTTAATGTATGCTCTTCCATTTTTTTCTATGCTTCTTTATTTTACAAAATTGGGATCTTGCTGCATATAACATTTTGTAACTTTATTTACAGTTGAGTCATGAACTTTTTTTTAATATCCTTACGTGTTCTGCTAACACCTTTTTTTAATGGCTGAAGGTTAAATTTTCTAAATGTTACCTGGATGTTTAGGGTATTTACAACTTTTTACCATTAAAAATAACACTGTGAAGAACATCTTTGAATATTAAGTCCTCCTTTATAATATAAAATATTATACCTCTGATTACGTTCTTAAAATAGATTTCTAGAAGTAAAATTACTAAGTCGGGACATTTTTAAAGCTTTTGATAACAATTACCATGTTGACTTTTTAGTAAGGCTGCATCAGTTTGTGCTTCCTTTAGCAGAGTATGAGAGTGGCAGTTTCCTCATAGCCTTACCTTTCCTGGGAATTATTTATGTCTATGTCAGTTTGATAGATGATGAAAAGTGTTTTCAATATGTGTGTTCTCAAAAGCGGGATTGAACCTACTTTTGTTATTTTTTTTATTCCCATGATAGTATTTTAAATAATGAAGTGTAATCTTTGAGTAATGATATTTATGAATAAAGTTGATTTTTCTTGCACCAATTGTCTTTTAATTAAACATTGTAGGCTATGGATCATCTGCAGTCATTCATCGCAGATTGTGATCGAAGAACCGAAGTGGCTAAGAAAAGATTAGCAGAAACTCAAGAAGAGATAAGTGCTGAAGTTGCAGCAAAGGTAAGAGTTTCAGTCATTTCATTAATTCAAAGTATAGTTTTACCTCACTACTTATGTTTTAACTTTCTATCTTGAAATAATTACATTCACAGGAGATTGCAAAGATATATACAGGGAATTTTATGTACTCTTCCTCTAGCCTCCCTTATGTCATTAACATCTTGCACAGCTATATATAGCACAGTATCAAAGTCAAGAAATTGATATTGGGCCAATCCTTACATTTTATTCAGATTTCACCAGTTATGCATGTGTGTGTGTAGCTCTATGCAGTTTCATTACATGTGTAACTTGGGAAACTACCACCATAATTCAGTTACTTAACTCCGTAGTATCACCACGATACTCCATCATGTTACCCCTTTATAGCCACACCCATTTCCCCATTTTTCTAGCCCCCGGCCACCACTAATCCAGTTTCCATGTCTATAATTATGTTATTTCACTGAATATTGAATAAATGGAATCATGAAGTATGTATCCTTTTGAGATTGGCTTTTTTCACTCAGCACAACTTCCTTACAATCCATACAAGTTGTTGTGTGTATCAATAGTCCATTCCTTTTTATTTTTAAATATCCCATGGTATACATATACCACAGTTTAACCATTCACATATTGATGAACATGTAGGAAGGACATTTTGGTTATTGGCTAATACCAATAAAGCTTCGATAAATCTTCATGTACAGATTTTTGTGTGGACATAAATTTTCACTTCTTTGGGATAAATGTCCAAGGATGCAGTTACTGGGTCGTTTAGTAAGTATATTTTTAGTTTTGAAAACAAGTGCCAAACTTTTTTCTAAAGTGGCTATACCTTTTTTACATTCCTCCCAGCAGTGTTAGTGATCCAGTTTCTCCACATCCAAGCCAGCATTTGATGGTGTCACTATGTTGTTGTTGTTGTTGGGTTTTTTTTGGCCACACTGTGCCATGCTGCACATGGGATCTTAGTTCCCCCTCGACCAGGGATGGTACCCATGCCCCCTGCCTTGGGAGTGTGGAGTCTTAACCACTGGACCTCCAGGGAAGTGCCACTTATGTTTCATTTTAATCATTCTGAAAGGTGTGTGGTGATAATCTCACTGCAGTTTCAATTTGCATTTCCCTAATGACTAATGATGCTGAACATTTTTTTCACATGCTTATTTGCCAGCTGTATAACGTCTTCAGTGAAATGTTTGTGTATGTCTTAATGCCCATTTTCCAAATGGATTACTCATTTTTTAATTTTTTATTTTTTTAAATAAATTTATTTTTTATTGGCTGTGTTGGGTCTTCGTTGCTGCACATGGGATTTCTCTAGTTGTGGCAAGCGGGGGCTACTCTTCATTTTGGTGTGTGGGCTCCTCATTGTGGTGGCTCTTTTGGAGCATGGGCTCTACGTGCGTGGGCTTCAGTAGTTGTGGCACATGGGCTCAATAGTTGTGGCTCACGGGCTCTAAAGCACAGGCTCAATAGTTGTGGCGCACGGGCTTAGTTGCTCTGAGGCATGTGGGCAGGGATTGAACCCGTGTCCCCAGCATTAGCAGGCAGATTCTTACCCACTGTGCCACCTAGGAAGTCCTACTCTTTTTTTTTTTTTTTTTTTTTTAATGTTGAGTTTTAAATATTCTTCAGATGTTCTACTTTACTTCTACCTTTTAAAAATGTTTTGCTCTGAACTTATATGCAAAAAGTAAAGAGAAAAGTACAGGGAACCCCAATGGATTCAAAGCCATCGGTCTTCTGTTACTGTTTCATTATTTTAAAAGCAAATTCTAAACATCATATCATTTCACTTCTAAAACATAACCACCAAATTACATCCATAAAGGTAACACTTTTTTAATGTTATCCAGTATCCAGAATTTGTTCATTTTTCCTACTTAGAGTTGGTTTGTTGAATCAGAATTCGAAAGTCCACACATTGACTTTGGTTGATTTGATGGCTTACTACTTTATAGTGTTTTGTACCATTCAATATAGTCTGGCACATTTTATGAAAACGCAGAATAGAGACAAAGTTACCCAGTAGAGTTTAGGTGACATCATTAAATATAGTGATCAGATATGTGTGTACAAAGGGAAATGGATTCCCTTGTTTGAAGAGAGGGTTACTTTTAACCAACTTTTTCTGGAAAGTTCTCTTAAGATGGGGACTATAAAGTTGGGCATCATAAAATACAAGGGATCTCGTATCTCATGGTTGAAAGAGATCCACAGATGTTGGCTAGACTCCATCTGTATTGGTGTACACAGCATTATATTGGTTATCCATCACTGCAGAAGTGCTGTTTAACAGACTACCTCAAACTTAAAACATTAAATATTTCTTTAGCCCATGAGTCTATAATCAGTGACTTAGGCTGAACTTGACTGGGCAGTTTTCCTGTCTCAGCTGGGCTCACTCGCATGTCTTCCAGTCAGCTGGAGGCTGCTGAACTATGTTCAGAAGGCTACTCTGGCCATGTTCTCATGGTGGTAGCAGAGGTGCAAAAGTATCAAGCCCAGTCATACAAGCACTTTTTTTTTCTTTAAGAACTTTTATTGAGATACAATTGACATACAATAAACTGCATATACTTAAAGTGTACAATTTGATTTTTTTTTTTCATATATAGCTGTCCTTTTAAGCCTTCCCTTATGTCATATTTGCTACTGTTCTGTTAACCAAAACCAGTTACATGGCCAGGTTCAGAGTCAGCATATGGTGCTCAGTTACATAGCAAAGAGCACAGATGCAGGAAGGGTGAAAGAGTTTTGGTCATTAATGCAATCATTCTGTGGCAGGTATTTAAAGAAAATATCATTTTGTTAAAGTGGTAGGATAATGATAATAGAGTTGGGAATTTCTTTGAGGGACAAATATCTTGGATTGAAGGAAATTTAAAAAGTAAAGATTATTGACACTACTACTTCGTTCGGACTGGAATTTCATTTCAAATCAAAACCTTCTTTGTGGGAGTTTCCTGGTGGTCCAGTGGTTAAGAATCTGCCTTTCAATGCAGGGGATGTGGTCGATGCCTGATTGGGGAACTAAGATCCCACATGCTGCAGGGAAGCTGAGCCCACACACCACAAATAGAGAAGCCCTCATGCCACAGCAAAGACCCAGTGCAGCCAAAAAAACCAAAAACAAAACCAAAAAACCTTCTTTGCTAATATTATTGGTTATACAGCCTGAATACTCATTTTGTAGCCAAAGTAAAGACTGCGAATATGTAATCATGTGCCATTAGAACAATAAGAATGAACTAAATTCCCATGATGTTGGTGGTGGTGATGAAGAGGCATATCAAAACCCAAGGCAGGGCTTCCTAGGTGGCGCAGTGGTTGGGAGTCTGCCTGCCAGTGCGGAGGAGATGAGTTCGATCCCTGCTCCAGGAAGATCCCACGTGCCGCGGAGCAACTAAGCCTGTGTGCCAAAAAAACAAAAAACAAAAAAACCCAAGGCAAAAATTAATCCCAAAGGAAAGACATAGACTAAGGGAGAAGTGTGCCATGATAGCATACTGAATATCAGTAATGTGCTGCATTGCATGTACAAGGCAAATTTTCTCATTTCTCACAGCTTGATGAGATGGGTATTATCCATACTTCCCAGATGAGGAAGTAGATTCAGGTTATGTAATATGGCCAAAATTTCATGGCTGGTAATTGGTTTGGCAATAAGCCAGATAGATATGATGTTGGACTCTAAAGCCATGTCTTTGCTTTAAAGAATATCCACCAGTTCATTTCTTTTACTCATATTTGAGTGTGTGCTATTTCTTGGGCATTGGAAATACAAAAATGGGATACAGATATCTTTAAAGTGGTGTGATATATATAAAAGTAATTGTCATAGAAGATGCAAAGATGGCACAAAGGAAAGTATGGCTCTCTCTGCTTAAGTGTCTTAAGTAAGGGTGAGGTATGGTGATTGATTGTTCATGAATGCATCACATAAGAGACTCTTGAGTTGGATCTTGTTGAATGGATAGACATACACTAGGTAGGTAAAGGAGGTAGTGGACAACATCCCAGGAAGAGGGAGCAGTATGTTCAAAGTCACAGAAGAAGAAAACAACAGGATAAGTTTGGGAAACTAAATATAACTATAGGGACTTCCCTGGTGGCGCAGTGGTGAAGATTCCACCTGCCAATGCAGGGGACATGGGTTCGTTCCCTGGTCTGGGACGATCCCACATGCCGCGGTGCAACTAAGCCCGTGCACCACAACTACTGAGCCTGCACTCTAGAGCCCGTGTGTCACAACTACTGAAGTCCCTTTGCCTAGAGCCTGTGCTCTGCAACAAGAGAAGCCACTGCAATGAGAAACCGGAGCACCACAATGAAGAGTAGCCCCTGCTCTCTGCAACTAGAGAAAGCCCGCGCCCAGCAATGAAGACCCAACACAGCCAATAAATAAATAAACAAACAAATAAATAAAACATATAACTATACATTTGTTGTGAAGTCAGAGAACAGAAAGAGATGGTTTGGAAAGGTACAGAGTGCCAGAGTGTGGAAGAAAATGTATTTTATACTTGGAATGCACTGCCAAAGCAGAAGTTGAAAAGTAATAGTTATATTGAGGTCAGTTGTATCCCTGAGCTCACTGAAGTAAAGTCAGGCAAGCTCAAAACATCTTGATGTCCCACCAGTTCATTTATGATGTGCTCAGAAAGCATTATTTATACTGATATTACCTTAGATAACTTATGTCTTTTCTGAGCACTTGTGAAATATTTTGAACTTTGGTACATTCTGCTTTTTATTCATGGTCTTCTTTTCTGTTTCATTCCAGGCAGAACGTGTTCATGAGTTAAATGAAGAAATTGGTAAATTGTTGGCTAAGGTGGAACAGCTAGGAGCTGAAGGGAATGTGGAGGAATCCCAGAAAGTAATGGATGAGGTAGAGAAAGCACGGGCAAAGAAAAGAGAAGCAGAGGTAACTAAATCCTTTATGGTAGTTTATAGAGCCTTAGTATCTGTGCTTCCTAAAGAACATATATTTACCTAGAAATTGTTGAAAAGTTATTACTATTAAAGGAAATTTAAACCAATTTTAAAATATTTAACTACTTTGTGTCATACTAATGGGTCGTATATCAAAATTAGTGGTTGTTTTGGAATTTGGAGTCATTGATCGGTTCAAATTTATAACTGGTAAGTGAAATTAAACTAGCTAGTAATACACAGCAGTCTCACACACCTACAATACATTCACATACAGTCTTCATATTCATGGTCACTATGATACCCTACCCCCACTCTATCCCCATGCACCTATACTATTCTCCCTTTTCTTTCTACCTTAGTACAGGCTGCTAGCACATTGGGAGCCTCGTATTATTCTTCCTGCACAGCACAGATCAAAATCTGATATCCTGTAGACAAAGTTCTATTTTGTTTGGCCCCCGATATTTTTTAGAAAATGGCATGCCTTTGGATGAGATTGTACTCTCCCCTTTTGTCATAGTCTCCATTACTCCTGACTGTATCACACCTGGGTTTAATTTGTTCTTATTCCCCACCTTTTAAGGCAGAAACTTAGATCACTGATGTATTTTTTAATTTTATTGAAGTATAGTTAATGTACAATGTTGTGTTAATTTCTGCTCTACAGCTAAGTAATTCAGTTATACACATATATATTCTTTTCCATTCTGCTTTATCACAGGATATTGAATATAATTCCCTGTGCTATACAGTAGGACCTTGTTGTTTATCCATCCTGTATATAATTGCATCTGCTAATCCCAAGCTCCCAATCCGTCCCTCCCCCACCTCCCTTAGATCATTGATATAAGACCATTTAATGTTGTAAGTTTTCTTTTAAGAACTACAATAGCATCTCACCGATTTTCAAGTTTTTATTTTCTTTCATTTCTAAATATTTGCTAATAGTGCTTTGTGATTTCTTTTTTGACCTGTGGGTTTTAAAGGCATGTGTTTAGTTTTTACATATTTGGGATTTTTTTTAAGGTATTTTCAGTTACTGATTTTAATTTTTCTGTTGCGGTCAGAGAACATGTGTGTGATTTCAGTTCTCTTAAATATGTCAGTACTTGTTTTGTGGTCTGTCTTGGTGAATGTTCCATCTGTACTTGAAAAGAATGATATTCTGCCTTGTTAAGTGGAGTATTCTATAAATGTCAATTGAGTCAAGATAGTTGATAGATTTTTTTCAAGTTTTCTATATCCTATTGATTTTTCTACCTACTTGTTCTACTGTTAACCGAACAGAATGAAGTCTCCAGCTATAATTGTGGATTTGTTCATTATGCTTTCCATTTTGTCAGTCTTCATATATTTTGAAGCTCTTATTAGGTTAATAGATATTTAGGATTGTTGTGTCTTTTGATTAATTTAACCCTTTATTATTTTGACATGTCCTCCTCTGTCCCTATTAATGTCCCTTGTTTTGAAATCTCCTTTGTCTTATGTTAATAAAAGACTCTAGCTTTCTTCATAAGTTGAAGTTGTATCCTATAAACCCTAGAGAAACCACTGGAGGGGAAAAAAGAGATATAAATAATAGTAGAAATAAAATGGAATCCTAAAAAATACTTAATCCAAAAGAAAGGCAGGAGAAAAAGAAGAAACAACAGATTAGACATATGGAAGATAATTAGTGGGATGGTAGACTTAAACCCAGTGTATCAATAATTACATTAAATGTAAATGGTCTCAACAGTCCAATTAAAAAGCAGAGATTGTGAGACTAAATTAAAAAAAAACAAGACTTAGCTATATATACTAGCTACATGAAACCCACTCTAAATATAAAGACACAGATGAAAGTTTCTAGGCTGGGAAAAGATATACGAAGTAGCCATTCTAGATAGCTTTAATGTCTTAATGTTAGGATTTCTTTAAATGTAGTTAATATCAATCCAGAAAATAAACACTGAGTTTTAAAATGTGCAAAGTATTTTATAGCTAGTTTATTTCCCAGAAGGCTTTTGGGTAATGAAACCAGCAAGCATTATTACTTTCCTTCCATATATTGCAGTTTTCGTAAAACTTCATACACACACACACACACACACACACACACACACACACACACACACACACACACACACACACACACACACACACACACACACACACACACACGGTGGTTTACTAGTATTACCCAGTAGCTTGACATTATTAGCCTGTTATGTATTATCAGTTGATTTTTACTTAGGACACTGCATTAAAAAGTTTACTTGCCTATTATAGATTGTGTTCAACTGTACATAATAGGAAAGTTAACTTACAGTGACTGAACCAAAGAAGGGTTTTGTTTTTCTCATTTAATAAATATTTGAGGTTAGGAAACCTGGGGCCTGGTACATTAGCTCCATGATGCCCTCAGCATATAGGCTACTGTTAACTTTAAGTTCAGCCATCCTTACCATGTGGAGTCATCTTTAAGCTTATCAACTTACGGTAGCACTAAGGCCACTAAGCCTAATGCCTTTCCTCTATACATAAGTAGAAAGAGGAGGACTAACAAGGCACCAAAATTGAGTTAACTTGTCTTGTGTGTTGTGCTTTTGGTTTTCCCTTTTATAAAATTTTTATTTTGAAATATTTTTAAGAAAAGTTGAAACATTGTGTAAAGAAATTAGCTGTATCCTTCATGCAGACTATTCTACATTTTACCACATTTGCTTTATCATTGTCTTCCTACCTGAGTTTGTGTATGTGTATTTGAACTGTTTGACAATAAGTTATAAATATGATGCATCTTTGGATCCCTAAATACTGCAATATGTATTTCTTAAAAACATGTTTTATTTATAACCACAGTACAATTATCTGAATCAAGAAGTAACATTGATATAATACTACTAATTAATCTGAAGACTATGTGCAAATTTTTCCAGTTGTACCAATAATGTTTGTTTTCAGAAAAGAAAAATTTTTTTGTTTAAGTCCAGTCCAGGATCATGTATTGCATTTAGTTGTTATGTCTCTCTAGTCTAACTTAATCTGGTACCTCAGTCTTTGTCTTACATGATCTTGACAGTTTTGAAAAATATAGGTCAGTTATTCTGTAAAATGTCCTTCACTTTGGATTTCTCTAATATTTCTTTCTCATTAGATTTTTGAGAGGAATACCACTGAAATAATGTTACAGCCTTATCAAAAGGCATGTGTTAGTCGTTTGTTTATTTCTGGTGATGTTGTCTATTTTTCAACTGTGAAGTTACTGTGTTTCCCTTTTGTAATTAATAAATATCTTGGTATTGACACTGTAAGTATTCTGTTTTCCATTGCTTTTTGATCCACAGGTTATAGCAGCTGTTGATGATTTTCGTCTGAATCTGTTGACCCCTTTTTAAAGAATTTTTCTATAGATTCTGTCCAGCAGTGTCCACTTATATATCTTCTTAGCCAAAGCTACGTGGAAGCTTGGAAATGTAATGTTTTTAGCTGTGGATGCTGCTGCCTCAAACAAAAATCAGAATTCTGGTAGTAAGGAAAAAGGGTAGAGTGGATACACAAATCCACTAGTATTTATTATTTCACTAGTGAACGTAATATAAATAAAATGATTGAGTACACATCTTAAACTCAGTAAGGCACCTTTCATCTTTATCTTTAGAGCTACTCTGTTTGATGGGAAGTCTTATATCATTTGTATGCCCTGTTTGCATTTACATAGAGGGTAAAATGATTTCTGGGAAAGAAGGCAGTGGAAGGAAGCTGTAATAGTATGGAAGACATGCATTCATTTTCTGCAAGTATGCGCGACTACTTCTTCCTTGATCTTTCACTGCTGTATACTTTTGGGGTTGCTATGTTTCATTTTTAACAAAAAATTATAGAAAGCAGAACACTGAGAAAACCTTTTAAGAAAGTTGTTTCATGTTGTTATGGTATTTCTTGGCAAAAAATATTTGAGGCTCTGATCTTTCATCTCCAGTGAAGACCCGAGGACAGAGGATGGGGGTAGTGGGGAATAAATAATATTCATGGCAAAATAGCCATGCTTTTGTGTGTTTGTTAGGAACATTTTTGGTATAAACATAGTGTATTTTGTTTAATTGTATAATTTTAATGCAGTTTATATGAACATTGTTTCTCTCACTTTTGTTTAGGAAGTTTATCGGAATTCTATGCCAGCTTCCAGTTTCCAGCAGCAGAAACTTCGAGTCTGTGAAGTTTGCTCTGCCTATTTAGGTCTTCATGATAATGACAGACGACTGGCTGATCATTTTGGGGGTAAACTGCACCTGGGATTTATTGAAATAAGAGAGAAGCTTGAAGAATTAAAGGTACATTGGTAAATTAATATCCCACACTTTATCCAATATAGCCACTCATTCTTTTGATCTGTACAACTTGTCTTTTTGTGTAGTATTCTTGGTTGTGATTCAGGGCTGTTCTCAACTGTGATTCCGTTAACAATTCATACTGAATAGTGTAGGATTGTAAATGGAAATACCAGCTTGTTTAATGGATGATGTCTGAGAAACATACTTTAAAAATCCTCTTATTCTGGGAGGAGGTAGTATTTTGTCTTGTATATGATGTTGATGAATTAGGTAGGAATCTTGCAAACTGGATTCTAAAATAATTCATACAAGTTCCCTAAAATTTCCAATGATACTTTCTTTTTAATAAAACTGATAATAATTTAATGTAATAATATTTACTTTAAAGGAAGATTGAAAAAACTTGTAGGACCTCTAGTTTTATGCTTCTGCCCCCATTTCAGAAAGGAATTAGAAACCTATTTTTTTAAAAAAGGACCGTTGCTGTCACTTAAATACATAGGCTGTTGTGAGAAAGGCAACACAACTCTTACTTGTCTTTTGGGTTCTGAGAAGATAAGCAGAGTCAGTGGGTAGGACTGACTGAGTTTTTGACAGTCTGATGTGGCTAGTTTTTTAAAAAATTGTGGCATTGTAGCATTTTGTCATGAATTGAGGACTGTCTCAAAGATGGCAAACACTGGGTAGTGGCTTTTTGTGCAGTTATCCATAGTTTGACATTTAAAATAACGTGGAATCAAATCACCTAGAGACAGTCTCCATATTTATAGTTAACTGTGAGCTCGTCTCAGTGTTCTGAGTAACTAGGATGATCTCGGGTAAGTTTTTTGAAATTCCAAAATGACTTTCAGTATAACAAATAATTGTTGGGCTCAAAGTTAAAACTCAAAAATGGTGCCTAATTTGGGAAGCTTTGCAAATAACGTAGCAACAGAACTGTTTTGCCTTTCACTGGTATTTTTAAAAGCAGCAGCCTCAGGATTGTAACTAGAAGTCAACAAAAGACATTTCTGTATTGGAGATCATAAAGCATGGTAACTTATAGTGATTTATAATGATCGGTTTTTTTCAATTCATTTTTAAAGAATTTAGAAGACATGAAGAGAAAAGTCTTATAAAAGTGATTTTGAAATATCTTTAAGGAGTCATGAAGAAACATGAAATTTTATATGGAAGGGGGGAAAGATTTTGGAAACCAGACTTGTAAGCTTAATGATTGATTATGCCTGGCAGAATTTCAAACTGAATTGTTATTTAAAAGTTTTTAATATTAGACATGGTAAAGTTTAGGATAGTGCTCACTAAGAATGGGCCCAGTAAATAATGCTCCTCATTTAATATTATTTGAACTGTCATTGTTTTTTTAAGAGAGTTGTAGCTGAGAAGCAGGAGAAAAGAAACCAGGAACGCCTGAAAAGAAGAGAAGAAAGGGAGAGAGAAGAAAGGGAGAAGCTGAGGAGGTATGGAGTAATTAATTGAGTAGTCTAAGTATCTGAAGTTGAACATTTCCAGTTCTAAAAAGAGATGGGATTATACAAGATTTTAGATGTTAATAAATCTGGACATGGGAAATTTCTTTTTATTCTTAAAAATATTACCATGTGAAACTGTTTATTCAGGTATGTTAACTTATGGTTGTTTAAGTCAAGGAGATTTCCTTCAAAACGTATGGGAGAGGGAATAAAGAGTGCTTCACATCTTTATGTTTTGTAAGATTTATAACAAGGCCCTTTTCTAGCCCTCTGATTTTCACAGTGGGCTAGCTTTGTACCAGGCTGGCATAGAATTATTTTATGATATATACTTGTTAATAGAAGGTTTGGGTGTCTGTCTGTTTCATTGGTTATTTTACATTGTACTTTGATTCTGTAGTTCTTCAATTTAGGAGCTATAAACTATTAAAATTTTTATTTAATAATTGCTAAGTGCGCACAGTTCTTTTTATATTGGTATATTCGTTGATAAATCATATGATTCTTCATATTTAGAATGTTTATGTATTCTGGGTCACTTTTATCCATTGGCATCAAGTTGTGTGGCATCATGTTTATAACTTCAACAATTTCCAGATGCAGGCGTGTGCCACAAAACATTTACCTGTAGTTCTAACTTACAGTGTTCCCTTAATTGTATTACATATCTCTGAAATTTAAATAAATACCTTCTTGTCAACAGATGTTCCTAAGTTAGTTAAAACCCTTGATAATACGTGACTAGGTTATGTCAGCTTCCTCCAAGCTTCAAGCATTTTACACTAAGTCTATTTCAAGGCATTTAAACTGACTTCATTTGTGTTACATGGCTTATAACAGGTAATCTTTTTGCACTGTGATGACAAAACGAAACAAAGCTACATATGGACGTGTTCCTGTTTAGAGAAACTGGTGTCATTCTTCCATTGATATATATGTTCTTCATTTACTAGTAGATTTTATGTCACAGCTTTATCTCTGTTCTCTTCTGTGTATACTAAGTTTCTGTGGGAATATTGCCCAGTATTGTAATATTTAAGACAATATGAATGGTATTTGAACTCTCAGTTTAAGTTAAAATTCTACAGAATATAGTGCCACTAATATAAACTATTCAACTGAAGTGATAGTCAAATGAGAAAAAAATTTCTATTTCAGAAATGTTTAAAAAAATTTTTTTTAAACTGTGAACTTGAGGACCTAAGTATGGAAGATGAGGAAATTACTAGTAAGTACAAAATTACATGCAAAATGGGATTCCAACTATGGTATTGAAAGGGATAATGATAAAAAATTACTGTTACTTACTGGATGCTCATTATGTGCCAGCCCATATTTGTCTAATACTTGAAAGCCACCTGTGAAATTTTTATTACTGTCCCCCTTTTGCAAATGACAAACTAAGCTGAGGAGAGATACATAATCTGCCCAGGCCACACACATAGCGAGTGATGGAAACAGAGTTAAGATTTATATCAGGCTGAATCCTATATATTCTCCACCAAAAAACCCTGTGACTTCCTACTAACCATAATATTAGATATTACTATCTGTTGAGCTTTAATTGTGTGTTAGGAAATATGAAGAGTACTTTATATAAGAGTATTGTGTTAAGAAACACAGCCATACGGAGTTGGTGGAATCAGGCTTCCTGACTTCAGGCTATACTACAAGGCTGCAGTGATCAAGACAGTATGGTACTGGCACAAAAACAGAAATATAGATCAATGGAACAGGATAGAAAGCCCAGAGATAAACTATGGTCAGCTAATCTATGACAAAGGAGCCAAGGATATACAGTGGAGAAAAGGCAGCCTCTTCAATAAGTGGTGCTGGGAAAACTGGTCAGCTACACGTAAAAGAATGAAATTAGAACACTCTTTAACACCATACACACAAAAAACTCCAAATGGATTAAAGACCTAAATGTAAGGCCAGTCACTATAAAACTCTTAGAGGAAAACATAAGAACACTCTTTGACGTAAATAACAGCAAGATCTTTTTTGATCCACCCCCTAGAGGAATGGAAATAAAAACAAAAATAAAAGTGGGACCTAATGAAACTTCAAAGCTTCTGCACAGCAAAGGAAACTATAAGCAAGACGAAAAGACAATCCTCAGAATGGGAGAAAAAATTTGCAAACGAATCAACAAAGGATTAATCTTCAAAATATATAAACAGTTCATGCAGCTCAATATCAAAAAAACAACCCAATCAAAAAATGGGCAAAAGACCTAAATAGGCTTTTCTCCAAAGAAGACATACGGATGGCCAAGAGGCACATGAAAAGCTGCTCAGCATCACTAATTATTAGAGAAACAGAAATCAAAACTATAATGAGGTATCGCCTCACACCAGTTAGAATGGGCATCATCAGAAAATCTACAAACAGTAAATGCTGGAGAGGGTGTGGAGAAAAGGGAATGCTCTTGCACTGTTGGTGGGAATGTAAATTGACACAGCCACTATGGAGAACAGTATGGAGATTCCTTGCAAAACTAAAAATAGAACTACCATATGACCCAGCAATCCCACTACTGGGCATATACCCAGAGAACACCATAATTCAAAAAGACATATGCACGCCAATGTTCATTGCAGCACTATTTACAATAGCCAGGACATGGAAGCAACCTAAATGTCTGTCAACAGATGAATGGATAAAGAAGATGTGGTACATATATACAGTGGAATATTACTCAGCTGTGAAAAGCAATGAAACTGGGACATTTGTAGAGACATGGATGGACCTAGAAACTGTCATACAGAGTGAAGTGAGTCAGAAAGAGAAAAACAAATATCGTATATTAACACATATATGTGGAACATAGAAAAATGGTACAGATCAACTGGTTTGCAAGGCAGAAATAGAGACAGATGTAGAGAACAAACATATGGACACCAAGTGGGGAAAGCAGGGAGGGTTGGGGAGGAATGAATTGGGAGATTGGGATACCAAATAGTACACTCTAAATATGTGCAGTTTATTGTATGTTAACTGTATCTCAATAAAAGTTCTTAAAAAAAAAAAAACACAGTCATATTAAGAAATATTGTAAGATTGAATTGAGTGTTCTAGGGATTATAGTATGAGGTGATAATTTCAAAGTATATGTCTCTCAGATTAGAAATTTTATTCTGCTCCCAGAGGGAAAGAAGAAATGACAGAGATATAAAAAAGAATTTTTTCCAGGTTGGGAGGTGGTTTCTGGAGAATTAGTTCTATTGTGTTTTAGTCTCCTAGGAGGATATTCTTTTTTAAGAGCCAGGTAGCCTAGTTAAGAGGTATGCCAAAGTGGGGAAGTTTGTAAAATTTGTGGTGCCTTTTGGAAAAATTTGTGTACATACATACATGTCTTATATTTATAAAATATAAAAATTAGAAATGATGTAATTTTAACAGCACATGTACCTTCTCTTCCTTATTTATACTTTTCTAAAAATAGATATTCTTTTTTTTAGGTCTCGATCACATAGCAAGAATCCTAAAAGGTAGGTATCATACAAGATAAGTGGTGAAGCTGTGTTTTCCAAAGGTAATTTGTATAGGTTAGATATCTTTTTTAAATGAATGAGAATTAATATATTAGTACTCTTAATTCTTTTGTAGTTCACATTTTTGAGCAGTGTCATTTGAGAAGAAGTTGGTCAGAAGATACTCATGAGCTACGATTTAGTTTTATCAGAGTAAAATCATATACAGTGCCCTGGAGTTACAGAGAAGCTGAAAATATTTCAGAATGTTTTATTAAAATCTTCTTTAGAAGCTCAGAGTAAACATATGACAGGATTTATTTTTAAAAAATCAATTTGGGTGGTACATCTAAGAAACACATTCTAAGAGGTTGTACCTGTTCAAAATATATAGTTGGATACATTTTGAATGAGGGAATCCATGGTGAGTTAATTAAGGGAAACTAAAATGTTTAGTTTGTACCTGATCTAGACTTTGAGTTTATTACTTCTCCCTTTGCACAGTGACCACAAAAAGCTTTAAAGGGGCATTTTACAGCCTTAAAAGAGGAAGAGGATAAAATAACACTTGGATTTTGCCTTTGGCACTAATATTTGTGGGCTTTTTGAAGCCTTTTTTTTTTTTTTAAATAGTTTTTACTAGTTTCTGGCAGTTTTTCTAAGGTGAGGGAACATGGTGCACTTCATCCTTCTTAGTTCTTCACTCACCATTCTCATTCCTGTCCACTGAGTCTTTCTCCTGAGTCCACGCCTACACAGATTTCCCTTTCTCGTTTTTTGTTTTTGTTTTCGTTTTTTTTTTCCCCCAAATCCTGCCATTCCTCTTATTTAAATCACATCTTTTGAAAGCTTCCAAGTATTCTTGACTCTAAAGAGTAACTATTTCCCAAGAACTTTTCCCTATAAACTAGAGCATTTGTTGTTATGAAAGAAAAACCTTATGTTTCTATTAGGTGTCCCTTAGTACTTTTTAGCATCTTTCAGTAGTATTTGTGCTTAAAAACACTAAAAAACTAGGACATTAAACAGGACCAATTGTGTCAGCTAATTTGTATTGTTGTAAGTTTCTCAATCCAGGATGAGAAGTAGAAATATTAAATGATACAACTCTTCTTTTTTATTGGTTGGTTAATGCAAGCTTGTCTCTTTGTGGAAGAGAGATTTAAACTCTTTGTACATAGAGATTTAATTTCTACTACTTTAGTCCCAGCCACTTCTTACCTCACTATTTACAGTAGCCTCTTAACCAATCTGTTAATTTCTGTTTCTGTTGTGCACTTTCCTTCTTCTCCTCAGTCTGTTTTTTACACATTGGCCAGAATGAGTTATTTAAAAAGTGAAATAAATCTTATCAGCCCTGTCTTCATACCCTCTAAAGGTATTCCTTTTCATTCATAGAAGTTGAAATCCTTGCCATGGCTTTTAAGTAGAGTGATCAGTCTGTCCTAGGATAGTTGTCTCAGCATGTTTATTATTAGCTCCCCCTTTCCCTCTGTATGATTTCATGTTGAGAGCATCCTGGTTTGAATGACAAAGTACTTGGTCATCGTGCTTGTTAGACTCCTGATATTATTCCCTCTTGCTAATTTCATTGCAGCCAAAAGGGTTTCTTCTCTTTCTTTGACATGTTGAACTTTCTCCCACCTCAGGGCCTTTGCACCTGTGTTCCCTCTACCTGAAGCAGTCTTCTCTGAGCTGGCTGATTAGCTGATTTCCTTATTTCATCTTTGCTTAAATGCTATTTTTTAAGAAAAACCTTTCCTGCCTATTTGATATAAAAGATGACCACCTCATTTCACTCTCCATTCTTAATATATTATTTCTTTACTACCTGACCTATCTTTATTTACTGCCTACATATCTGTAGGCTTGTTTCTGGAGTATAAGCTCCATGAGGTTAAGGACTTTGCTTTATTTGCTGCTCAGTCTCCCTAGTACCTACAGCAGTGCAGTAGGCACCCAGTAAATGTTTTTACTAGACAATTATTGTCTTCTCTAGTAAAATGGAATTATGTATTGGGAGGAGTAATTTGTTATAATAGCTCAAAGTGAATGATAAAAGAAAATATGATAAAAACTTGTACGGAATGAATTTCATCTTTTGCCTCTGTTTCTTTTCAGAAATATTTAATTGTGGAAATACTCTATTCAGATGTAGTTGATACTAGGTCCACAATATGTGCCTATTTGAATATAATGTTGATAGAAGCTGAATACTTTTAAACTTTAACAAAATAGTCATTTGAAAATAAACTGTTGGTAAATTACATCACCTGAATAATGTGCTTTTGAACTTACCTAATTCAAATTATGAGAAAATATTTCATTCTTTAAAGTGACTTAAATTTTTTTAAAGAGCTTTCTTTACTGAGATTTAATTTACGCACCATACCATAAGTATACCCATTTAAGTGTGCAGGTTAATGATTTTCAGTATATTTAAAGTTGTGTGACTGTCACAATCCAGTTTAGAACTTTTGGCTCTTAACAAAATTCATACCTTTCTTCCCTGTTTTTCTCTCAAATCTTTTACGTCCTCTCTCTATATGCCATCCTGGCCACACACACAATACTCAAGCTAGTTTTGTGACCCAGTGGAGGCTACAGAAGTGTTTTTCCTTCTCTATACAGCTACATAGTTATTGTAAAAAGACTTTATTTTTTTGCAGTTTAAGTTGTCTAAAATGATGTATGCATGTTAATTTTTTTCTCCCAAATAAATTGTATACTACTTGTATGGAGAACTGTCTTACCTGTATTTTGATTGCACTGACTAGGCACATGGTGGGCATTTAAACTTATTTCAGTGGTCACATAACCTTTCCAATTCAGTGAGTTAGTAACTTATCCTAAACAATATGCATCTCCTTCCTTCTGTCCATGTTCATCAGGTACATACTTTGTTTTCAAAGTGTACTAAAAATCTTAGAAGTTTAAATGAAATTAAGTCCATAAAGCATCTAGATAATATAACCCCTGGCATGTAGTAGTGTTATAGAATGTTTCCTTCATTTTAAAAAGTATTCCTGATGTAAATATATACAACACTGATTGACTTCTGAGAACTAATGTTTAATTTTTATTTTGAAATTCTAGTATATTAATAAACCAGCAACTTATTTCAGTGTAGATTTGGCTGATTTGAAATAGTATTGGCATTAAGTGAGGCTACTGAGGGAGGGATAGTTTCTCTTAAAAGAGGGGGCTTTAGTTAATAAGAAATGTAGTGCCAACAAAGCTAAAAACTAAATGTCTTTTGTAGATCCAGGTCCAGAGAGCATCGCAGACATAGGTCTCGCTCCATGTCACGGGAACGGAAAAGGAGAACTCGATCCAAATCTCGGGAGAAACGCCATCGCCACAGGTCCCGCTCCAGCAGCCGTAGTCGCAGCCGCAGCCACCAGAGAAGTGGGCACAGTTCTAGAGACAGGAGCAGAGAGCGATCCAGGAGGAGGTACTGAGGTCCATAGGAGGATATGGAACAAGCTTTATGGCTTAGGCTTGGAATACTAGTGGTTTGAACTTGCATCTGATAATTTGTACACATTTGTGTGTGTGTATAACATTTTTTTTCCTGATTATATGGGTAGTTCAGAAAGAATATACTTATGAGCCAGAGTAAGAAATTGGAACCAATATGCTTTTCTCTGCTTAGTGTGTCTTGGGAAAAAGTACTTTATGGGCAAATAATTTTAGGTATCAGTACTGTTAGAGCTTTTCCAGTATGTATTGGCGAATTAGGGACTCAGAAGTCCTTTCATTGAGAGTTGTTTTACTTACTGTTTTCTAAACTTCTTTGAGCTGGTGTACTTTTTCAGAGCAGACACATTCAGTATATTCTTGTTTATTCTGCACTATTAGGTATGCATCATTATACACAGTTAGTTTGGCAGGGCAGGTTCAGAATTTTGAGGAAGTTAGATGTCATTGGCAGGAAAAATTCAAAACGTGCAAGGAGGGCAGACCCAGGTATGTTGAAGGACTTGAATATCTATTCAGGACAAAGGATTAGAATGCGGTGGAGCCGTAGCACTCATAGTCTATATAGACCAAGCTCCCCAAACTTCTCAGGTCCCGTCAGGGCCCTTAAGCCAGGTCATTTCTATGGAACAGAAACATTTTTTGAGTGCCTAGTATCTACTAATCTTAAGTTTTCTGTGGATTATTCCACATAAAGCCCATGATAAATTTTTAACAGCTTTCTGCAGATTCCCCCCTGCCCCCAGCCACCCATTCCCTGGAACTGTTCACAAACTGAGTTGGGTGTAATAGGCCCTTTTATTTATTTCTTATATTCTTGCCTTGTTCCAAGTTGGTTCCCTCCTCCCCTCTTCCCCAGCTTTATTGAGGCATAATTGATAGTCATATTTAAAGTGTACATTGTGGTGATTTGCTGTGCATATACATTGTGAAAGGATTCCTTCCATCTAGTTAGTTAAGACATCCATCACCTCATGTATGTTTCTGTTGTTTTTGCTGAGAACATTTTAAGTTCTACTCTTAGAAAACCAAGTAGTTCTTCAGGTGACTTTGTCAGTAATAACTGTATATTTTCTGCTGTACTAGGCCTATTAAAAAAAAGAAAAACAAGTATAATGTAGTTGAGCAACTTTATTCAATTGAGTTGGGACACAGGACTAACATCTTTGACAATAATGAGACGGACCTAACAAAGTGCTAAACTGGATATCAGAATAAATAATACAGGAGCTTAGATGAGGGAACTTTCAGAGTAAAAAAAAAAAAAGAAAGAAAGGAAAAGGCTTCAGGGAGTAACCTAAAACCTAAATAGAGTGGATATGATCTGAATAGGTAAAACCAGGTAGGAAAAAGATATTGTAGATATTCTAGGCAAATGTAGAGGATGAACAGGGAATTTACTGGGGACAGAGTTCCTCACAGTGTGATTCTAGGCCGTTTAGCTTGCGTTCTTAAAAACTAGGCACACAGTACAATGTCCAGAAAAATACATTTAAAAAAAATTCTCCATGAATCTTACCTGTACTGTAAATTTTAAGAATCATTTTGCTGGCTGATAGAAGGTCTAGAGAATTTCTTTTGGCCACTTGTCATTGTTTCTGATGTCTCTGAACTCTTAAATGTCATTAATGGTGGTGGGATGGAGGGGTGGGCATGAAGTCAAGTCGCCTCTTCTGGGACCTAGTCCCTGATGTTTCCTGCGTTCATGAAGATGTATAGGAACTGTTTCCACCATACCACCTGACACCCCCTCATCTAGAATTTTCAGCATGTTGTTCATGAAGAGGATTAGTTTTCTCAAGAGCACTTCTCATCTTGAGTCTCAAATTACTTTTTCAAAGCAATATTTTGTTTTTTTGCCAAAAATTAGGAGACAATTGCTATTAAAATCTACATGTTACTATATAAAAGAGAATATCAAGTTATTGCTACATAGTACTTGAGTTTAAATTTCAAGGTAAAAGTCTCAGTTAAAGGTCTTTTATGCCTTGCCGTTCTCCTGCTCCAACTGTGAAATACTGGTCTCCAATATACGTAGTTTCTGCCTGTGGCCTTTTCTGGCAGCAGTTACCCTTCGTGAATGAGGATCATTTGCAGTTTTCTGCTGCCTGCTGTGTTCAGACACATACAGTGCAGACTTCAGAGTCAGACGACTTGGATGAAAGCGGCCTTGGCTAAATTATCTAATTACCCCTCCTGTCTTTCCTCATCTACTTATATTGAGTACCTGCTTCATCAGGATTATCTGTAGTTTGAGTGAAATACTGAGTGAAAATTGCTTCTGTCAGGACATTGTAATCTCTGGCAAAACATTAGCTGATACTCATCTCATAGTTTGTTATTCTCGGGGGCTTACCAGCAACCCGTGTCCTTGTTCTTAGGCATCATCTCAGTCGTCTCTCTTCATTATTCCATTCCTACAAAGACATGGATAGGATGTACACTGTATGATTTAACACATCATTTTAAAATTAAGCTTATTAAGACCTTAATTAAGTAGAATGCTAGAGGTTGACATTTAATCTTTCAACCTTTTTGGTTTAATCCTTTTAAACTATATTTCTAAAACTGGGTGGTATAGTAGTAGTTTTTTCCCTGCCTTAGAAGTTGAAAGTATTACTTAATCAGGCTTCTGAACATGGGTTAAGTGAGATAATTATGTAGAAGCACCATGTCACCTGTAAAGAACCAAATAAATGTAATATGTTACTGATTCATTCTAGATGTTGAAGGTATAGAAGGATTCCATATTAATTCTGATCCCCTAATGTCCTTTGGTTTTCCTTTTGATTGCATCTCTGGTATGAGCTTATTATTTACCCTTCTTATTGAGTTGGGTATGGGAATGGAAAGGTGGTATTAAGAAACAGTTATGGTTAATCAAGATCTGTTGTAGTGTGATCATCTTTGTCTTCTGTTCTGGTTTTTTTCTGTTGCTTGAATGAGCTAACTCAGGAGGAATAAAGCAGAGTTTTTATTATTTTAAAATTGAGTAGTTCTCTTATGTAAGCTGAGTGTTGGCAAACTGTTGCCTTACAGGCCAAATCTGGCCCCATAGCCTGTTTTTATACAGCCAGGGAGCTATGGATGGTGGTTTTTATATTGTTACGGGGTTGACCAAAAGAAAAGGGAGAATATACCAGACACACATGACCTGCAACACCTAAACTATTTACAGTTCTGGCCAGACAGCAAAGAAAAAAGGGTTCCTGACCCCTGTCCTGAGTCATTGATTTCCATCTAATTTGGAATCTGCATTCTATTACATAGTTTTAGAATATTGGGTAACATCTTTAAGGTATTATCTATATATATTTTTTTTACATTAAATACATTTGCTATAAACTGGAGAAGCTGTAGGGTTGCCTCTAAGATAATGAGAATGTCCTGTAAATCATTATTTTGGCTTATAGTTTTTGACCCTTAGCTATTTGTTTTCACCCATCTCCTTGTTTTAGTACCCTTATCAAATATAGTAGTACTTTTTTCTGTCAGAAAACTGACTCTTCTTTCTTTATATCTTCAGCTAATCAGTATCTTAATATTTATCCGATTCTTTCATTTGGATTTTGGGTTTCCCAACACATTTTGCTCCTCAAATTAATATTTTTCAGATCCTCAAAAGAAAGATTCAGAGACCAAGACTTAGCATCACGTGACAGAGACAGGAATTCAAGAGACAGATCACCTCGTGACAGAGATCGAAAAGATAAGAAGCGGTCCTATGAGAGCGCTAATGGCAGATCAGAAGACAGGAGGAGCTCTGAAGAGCGCGAAGCAGGGGAGATATAATTAGCTGTGTACATATCCTCAATCCTTAAGCTTCCTCTGGAGTTACATACTATTGTTTAGTTTACAGCTGTTCGGGGTGACACAGTGAGCAGTTCCAGACACCGATCCAGCTAGGCTAGGTGTACAGCATCTAACTTGATCTGAACTTGTTTTCTTTGATGAAGCCTAAAACTACATCCATAGTTTCTGGTAAACTCGTAATATACTTCTGAAAGTACACTTTTATATAATAAGACGCTGATGTCTTTATTCTTTCTGGTAGGAGTGATAGTGAATAAATTGTGTTACTTGCCTTGGGATTTTTTGAACATTTGTAAAATGCTGTCTTCCTTTCTCATCCAAACAACAGCGACTTTGGGAATTTCTTTTTAATCCTTCTTCCTTTGACTCTGTATCCCTTGATACCTCTACCCTCTAATTGTAAGAGAAAGGGGAGCAGGGAAGCAATATAACTTCTGTTCTAAGGTTCTATTTCCCATTATTAATTACTAGCTGATTACAGTTCAGAACATTTATACTGGAATGTGTGCTGGAGACATTTAAAATACTGGGAGTTTTGTTTGTCTAACGGTGCCTATTTTAGAGTTGAAAGTTGAACAGCTGTTGCATTACATACTTTGCTTTTTTATTGAAATTTTGAAATCAAACATGTCGATTTTTCTGTTCTATTGAATAGTTACGTTCAAGATGTTTTGAGATGGGGGGTGGGGGCAGGGACTCTTTCTTAAGCACTTGTTTTATTTTGTGTGTGTGGAGTATAAAAAGATTACACCCTTATTGTAAAAAATAATAAAATGAAAGAATCACCACCACCATCATTAAACTGTAACTTGTCTAGTAAATTGTCACTAGAACTATTTGCTGTGGCCATTTCTATTCTGTTATTAATAGTGCCTTACTGTGCAAGGCACCAAAGGAAATAAATATATACTTACAAAGATTCAAGATGAATTGTTGCTCTACCTGGGCCCTTGCTGGCTATATTCTAGCTACTTCAGTACTTGTCTAACCGCTGTAGAGAAGAACCAGACCTGCAGAAGAAATTGGGTTTATTTGCTTTGTTTTTCTTCACATTGAGCAAACTGAAATAAAAACATGGTGTAACCAGTGTAATGAGACTAACGATTTCTGCATTGAAAAGCTATACGCCCACTCGTGTTTTAAACAGTGGTTAAAACTTGTGATTCTAGAAAGGCTGAAAAACAAATATATTAAGTAATGAAAATAAGGGTCTGTGAGTATAGTTAACTAAGATCCGTTCAAGAACTACTTCTGTCTTTGGTTCAGTAGGTTTAACAAACATGATGTGAAACGAATGTGAGCCTTAGAAACTGAAACTAATCATTTTAAGTAACATCAGATTTACATCTACAGGGGACACTCCTCAAGTTCCCAGTTTACCAAGTTGTGCCTCATTAAATGAGGGTTTCCTGCTGTATCATTCAGTTCACACAGAGTTTTATCTGAGGCCTATCTGCATCAGTGCCCTTTTATTTTTGGTTGCTCAGAAATTATCTGCTTTATTCCTAGTGGTCTGTGTTGTTCTCTTCAATCTTTATAAGCACTTCAGACTTAGTACCTTAGGGTGTGGAGTGAGGTCCAAAAGGTTAATAAGCTGGTAGGTGCAAGGAAGGCTCTCTAGAACCTGACGCATCATAGTGATGTATGTGGAGTTAGAAACCACATATCTTAAGTGGCCGCCACCAAACATGTCAGCAGTAGCCAGGGAAGGACAGCATCCCCTGGGCTGGGCACCATGGCGGGTCACCTCAGCTGCACGTTCCTTAGCCGAATAACCCCATTTTAAAAAGATCCTTTTAAAAAGAAAAATTCTGTGGCTTAGATACTGCTAGTGTTTGGACTTCAGGGTAAATCTGCATTTTTGATAGTCATCCTTGAGCCAGGGTAATTGCTCTGAATTAGAATAAACCCTAAAGGCTCTCTCATACGCAATTTGGTACTTTTTTGTTATCTGTAGTAGAAAGTTTAGTCACATGTACAAGAACGTTTGATCCTCTGGGGATGTCTTGCTAAGTGTTTTCCTTCAATAAGACCCTCGTTTTACTGTCAGGCAAGCATCTCCCCCAAAGCTGCATTGCTGAGCTGTATCAACAGGATCAACGCAAAAGAAAAAAACCCTCCATTTATAAGACTTGTTTTTTCCCCAGTAAAACTTTCTTACCTTTCTGATAAACAGTTAAACTTTAGTTTTAGGGTTGATTTATCAAGTTCCTGGTTTTTGTACCCTCCAAGATCCATTTTAAGAGCCTACTTCCATATATAATTTCATAATCGCTTTCAACATTAGCCCTGTGAGCCAGAGCCCAGCATGCATTGCAGTTTTGTCATTCAGTGTAGTAATGTCATTCATTGGGACAAATATAATTTGTTATTCAATATGGTACTTTTCAAAAGGGTAGTTTTAGGTAACAGCCCATCTTTGTTGTAAGTTTTTATAAACAAATGGTGATTAAAATTATAAATACCTATAGGGTTTAACATTAAAAATCCAATATTACATAGCTTAATAAAAGTATGCAAATTTAAGGTGGATAGTCAAATGAGAAGTATTGGTATAACTATATAGATTGTTAAGCCATTGAAACATGCCCCTCAGTTGGTAGTCAGCTGCTGCCTTGAGCTTCTTGACTGCCTGCTGTACCCCCCTCCACCCCCTCACCCCCCCCCCCCCCAAACCATCCTCACATCTCTTAGGTTTAGGTCTGGCACAGCTGAGAATCATCAGAACCCAGCACAATATGCTATACTGATCTTTTGGGGGGGAGGAAATTCTTGTCTGTTTTTCCTATCTAGAAGAAAACTGTCTACATCCATTATTTATTATACCTTGACTACTGGTGTTCAGATTTTCCCAGGGTATAAATAAGGCAATACAGAGTTCTTTCTTTTCATTGCCTGTTGTAATTTGAAAAGAAAAAAAAAATGTCTCACCTTCAGCAGAGTTAGGAAAGGCAGGAGAGGGCCGAGAACAGGGGTTTTGATGGCAGAGGCTGATGGGGGTGGGGTGGGGAAGGGGAGGCATGGGACCATCAGTAGAATGGTGCTGGGTCCACAGGTGAGCAGGGTTCTGTGGGATACTGGGGGCAGCAGATGTTTCTGAACTGTGAGGTGTTGCCTGCATGTTCTCCAGGCACCAGCAGAAACCAGGATGTCAGAGGTTTGGGTCTACAAGCACACCAAACTAAATGCCAGCACAGCAGGGTTCAGGCTGAAAGAAAGCAAGGCATTCAGACTCACAGCACTGGGCTCTCAGTCAGGGATCCAGCAAGGTGAGGCCATGTAGGGGGCGCCAGCACCAGAATCTGCTGATACTGCTTTGGGAGAGGCTCCTAGGGACCCAAATGTTGGGTTGGCCAAAAAGTGGAACTTTTCCAAAAGATGTTATGGGAAGACCCAAACAAAACTTTTTGGCCAACCCAATACAAGGCACTCCTTTACCTGGATAGTGTTGGCTGCTTGTAACAGAAGATCCAACTCAAACAGCCTCACACAAGAAAGGATCTGTTGGTTCCCATGATTGAGTTCCATGTGACAGCTCCATTCTCAGGTTAGCAACGAGCCAGAAACCCAGGTGAGAAACTTACTGAATCAGGTTCGACTTGCCTGACATGCAGGGACCCAAACGCTCTAAGGTTTGAGGCAGAGAGAGTGGGGTCTTCAAGAGTCAGCCAAGTTAGGAGATGGGAGAACAGATCTCAAACCCACCTCCCCAGAGGCAGGGGCTCCTGAGGCAGTGATGAATGAAGCAGCAGGGCAGCATGCTCGTGCCCTGGAAGAGTCAATACTGCTGAAGTGGCCACACTGCCCAGAGCACTCTGCAGAGTTCATGTTGTCCCTATCAAATTACTAGAACAAATAATCCTAAAATTCATATGGAACCATAAAAGACCAAAAATTGCCAAAGCAATCCTGAAGAAAAAGAACAAAGCAGGAGGTATAACCCTCTCAGACTTAAGACAAAGACTACAAAGCTCAGTAATCAAAACAGTGTGGTATTGGCACAAAAACAGACATGGGTCAGTGGAACAGAACAGAGAGCCCAGAAATAAGCCCACACATCTATGGTTAATCTTGGACAAAGAAGGCAAGAATATACAATGGGAAAAAGACACAGTCTCTTCAGCAAGTGGTGTTGGGAAAGCTGGACAGCCACTTGTAAATCCGTGATGTTAGACCACATCCTCACACCATACACAAAAATAAACTCAAAATGGCTTAAAGACTTAAACATAAGACGTGACACCATGACACTCCTAGAAGAGAACATAGGCAAAACATTCTCCAACATAAACCCTACCAGTGTTATTTTTAGGTCAGTCTCCCAAATCAATAGAAATAAAACCAAAAATAAACAAATGGGACCTAATCAAACTTACAAGCTTTTGCATAGCAAAGGAAACCATAAATAAACGAAGAGACAACCTACAGAATGGGAGAAAATATTTGCAAACAATGTGACTGACAAGGGTTTAATTTCCAAAATATACAAATAGCTCATACAACTCAACAACAAACAGTCCAATCGAAAAATGGGCATAAGATCTATATAAGACATTTCTCCAAAGAAGAAATACAGATAGCCAGTAGGCACATGAAAAGATGCTCAACGTCACTAATTAGAGAAATGCAGATCAAAACTACAGTGAGGTACCACCTCATACCAGTCAGAATAGCCATCATCAAAAAGTCCACAAATAGATGCTGGAGAGGGTATGGAGAAAGGGGAACCCTCCTACACTGTTGGTGGGAATGTAAATTGGTGTAGCCATTGCGGAAAACAGTATGGAGATTCCTAAGAAAACTAAAAATAGAATTACCATATGATCCACCAATCCCACTCATGGACATATATTTGGACAAAGCCATAATTCAAGAAGATACATGCACCCCTATGTTTATAGCAGCACTATTCCCAATAGCAAAGACATGGAAACAACCTAAGTGTCCATCAATAGATGAATGGATAAAGATATGGTACACATAATACAATGGAATATTACTCAGCCTTAAGAAGGAATGAAATAATGTCATTTGCAGCAACATGGATGGACCTAGAGATTACCATACTAAGAGAAGTCAGAGAAAGACAAATACCATATGATATCACTTATATGTGGAATCTGAAATATGACACAAATGAACCTATCTAACGAAACAGAACCACGGACATAGAGAACAGACTTGTGGTTGCCAGAGGGAGGGAGTTGGAAGTAGGAGGTTGGGGTTAGCAAATGTAAGCTTGTTTTTGTTTTGTTTGTTTTTTTTCCCAGCTGTGCCATGTGGCTTTCATGATCTTAGTTCCCCAGGGGTCAAACCCAGGCCCCCTGCAATGGAAGTGTGGAGTCCCAGCCACTGGACTGCCAGGCAATTCCCTCTAAGCTTTTATATAGAGAATGGATGAACAACAAGGTCCTACTGTATAACACTTTATTTGATATCCTATGATAAACCATAATGGAGAATATTAAAAATGTGTGCATATATATAACTGAATCACTTTGCTGTATAGCAGTGTAATTAACATAACATTGTAAATCAACTATACTTAAAAAAAAAAAAAGGGCTATGTGAGGTATGGGGCACGTGGGGACAAGTGGTTGGAAAAAGGTGTGGGAGTCATTCTGCTCAGGTGTAACTAAGCTATGGGCCTTTGCAAGTTGGGAAGGTCACCGATCAGGCACCCACGTGTGCTCAGGTGGGGAGGGTGGGTGGTCCTAACCAGACACAGTTGAGACTCCAAGTTCCTGGGAAATAACTTGGGCGAACTTGGGTGCACATCTTATTGTTCAGGCTGTGGGCCTCTTAGAAGACATGCAAGTGTTAAAACAACCTTGGTCAGTGTAGGCAGGTGAAGTGGACTTGACTCATCCTCACACACCGTTCTTTTGATCATTCCTCAATCTTTGTTAATGCTTTATTTTTATTTTTTGGCCGTGCGGCATGTAGGATCTTAGTTCCCCAAACAGGGATGGAGCCCACGCCCCCTGCAGTAGAAGTGTGGATTCTTAACCACTAGGCAACCAGGGAAGTCGGTCCCTCATTCCTCAATCTTGAGGGAACAGTGGCAATGATGCCCTCTCTGGATACTTCCTGCTGATAAGGGGTGTAAACCAACTAGGACTTGAGTAATGAAACTGTTTAGCACTCATTTGAAAATATTCTGTTGTTCCTGATTTCAAGTTAACATTTTGATCCCATTAAGCAGATAGCATCTATGTGCCAGCTGTCACAGCATTCACAGGCCCAGGGTTGGTAACCAAAAACCAAAACAATGTGCCTTGGCGGGGGGTGGGGGTGGGGAGCACACAGAACGCCAGACATGTTGATAAACTTCATACATCAAGCAAGGGATCAGGGTCTTACCTTTACCTATTAGAGTGTCTTGATCATTGTCAGTTTGGTTGAAACACTTCAGTATTAAATATGGAAGGGATGTGGGCTGGGAAAAGTAAGTACGATTGCTACAATATCCCGACCGAGTCGACTCCTGAAGGGCAAAGAAACCCAGGGTTGTTTTATCTGAGGACACGAAGAGAGGACCAAATTTTAGCTTAGTCGAAACACGGAGGACCAGAAATTCTGTTGATTAGCCTAACCGAGTGTTACATCTGAGGGCTTTTTATCCTAAGTGTCACTGAAGGTAGGGGTGGTGAAAAAATTGATGACAGACATAACCAAGGGGTCAGCATGATCAAGTACAGAAAAAGGTTTTGGGTGACATATCCAACAGCTAGAGAGAGTAACCTGCTTTTGCCAAAGCCTGATAAATCCTAATCATTGAATTGTCCTTCCAAGCCTGGAAGGTCAGAAATACAGAGAAGACGAACAGTCATTCCTGCAACCTAACAAGTTATTTAATTACTCTGCCTCCTGAAGACTTACTTAACCAAAGCCACCACTGCAGCTTTGGTTAAGTAAATTCTACATCTCATTCACCTTAGTTTCTTTCTCACAGCTTCTTTCTGAAAGGCAGCTTAAGATCTGCGAGGGGCTCACTTGCCCACTCAGGGAAGTCAGTGCTGGGGGTCTGGAACCAGCTGAGGTTTGGATCATCTTGGGTGAGGTTTCCCTTCTGCAGCACAGCCTCTATTTCCTGTCACATTTCACAGAAGGTCCACTCCAGTGAGGATGGAGCTGGTCTTCTGGATGTTTACCCTTCCAAGATTTCAGTCTAGAGGTTCATTGTCTCCTCCTTTAAGAGGAGTGGCTTAGTGGTGAAGAATCCGCCTGCCAATGCAGGGGACATGGGTTCCATCCCTGGTCTGGGAAGATTCCACATGCCACAGAGCAACTAAGCCCGTGAGCCACAACTACAGAGCCCGCGTGCTGCAACTACTGAAGCCCACACACCTAGAGCCTGTGCTCCATAACAAGAGAAGCCACCGCAATGAGAAGCCCACGCACTGCAACAGAGAGTAGCCCCCACTCGCCGCAGCTAGAGAAAGCCCGTGCACAGCAACAAAGACCCAACATAGCCAAACATAAATAAAAACAAAACCAAAAAAACCCAAAAAGCCTCCTGAAGGGGTTTTGCTACAAGTCCAAAATTGGGGATCCAAATGCAGCAGAACCCAGCCATTTCCAGGAGTACTGTAACTGTCTCCTGGTAGCAGGAGCTGCAACCCTGGCCTCAGCTTCTCTCCCGTGAGGGAGCAAGGCTCTCTGTCCATGTGAGAGTTCACAACCCAAATATTTAATAGCGGAGTCCCATATAGAAAGCTGCTTCAGGGAATTCCCTGGTGGTCCAGGGGTTAGGTCTTTGGTGCTTTCACTGCCAAGGGCCCTGGTGTTAATCCCTGGTCAGGGAACTAAGATCCTGCAAGCCATGTGGCCAAACCCCCTCCCTCCCCCCCCCCCCCCAAAAAAAACAAACCCCAAATCATAGCTGCTTCAGATGAATCTTCCACATCTGACAGTCTAGTGGCTGGAGACCAGGCCTTTTCAAGTTTTCTCCAGACACCTCAGTTACGAACATAGTCTCAAAAGAAAGTTCAAAAAGCTGGGTATTTAAAACAGTCAGTGGCCCCCGTATTGAGCAGAAAGTCTAAAAGTTGCTTTCTTACTGCCCTAGTCATGGAGGATTCTGTATATGCGATATTGATGGACTTGGCAGGATTTAGGGGAACCCCTGGGTCCCTGTCCTTCTCAGCTTGGCCATCTGATGTGCCACTTGTTCACCTTCTTCCAGTCTTCCTTAGGATGGCAGTTTCTTTTCCAGGGTTCGCAGTATGCACAGTGGTGGGGTTCCCACTCTTGACTGCCCCGTTTGAGTAGAAGTTTGGGGCCTCCTGCCTTTTGCCGAGTCCCTGGTGGGGTCCTCAGTTTGGTCCAGTTCTTCCCTGTGTGAAGGCAGCTGCCAGCAGAGTGGCCTGTTGTTCCACTGTCTTACTCCCTTTTCTCCTGAGCCTGGTCCCTGCCACTAGAAACTGAAGGCAATCTCAACAGGTTGGGACTAGGCATTCCAAGAGCGCCTTCTGTTTCTCCTGTATATTGGGGGGGGGGGGGGGTGTGGGTGGAACCCTGACCAATAAAATTCATATTACCCATCTTTAAATTCTCTGGGGCCTCAGGGTCTGTATCTATATAATGCTGCTAAGCTTTTTTTTTTTTGGGGGGGGCGCATGAGCTTAGTTGCTCTGCGGCATGTGGGATCTTCCTAGAGCAGGGTTCGAACCCATGTCCTCTGCATTGGCAGGCGGATTCTTAACCACTGCACCACCTAGGAAGCCGATGCTGCTAAGCTTTAAAGACCCTTGCTAGAAATTCTGAAACATCCTCATTTTGGTTCCATTTTACCTCTTGTACTTTATTAAAGCTTTTTGGGGGGACTTCCTAGGTGGCACAGTGGTTAAGAGTCCATCTGCCAATGCAGGGGACACGGGTTCGATCCCTGCTCCAGGATGATCCCACATGCCACAGAGCAGCTAGGCCCATGCGCCACAACTGTTGAGCCCGTGTGCCACAACTGCTGAAGCCCACGCACCTAGAACCTGTGCTCAGCAACAAGAGAAGCCACCGCAACAACGAGGAGCCCACACACCACAATGAAGAGTAGCCCCTGATCTCTACAACTAGAGAAAGCCCCTGTGCAACAACGAAGACCCAATGTAGCCAATAAATAAATAAATTTATTAAAAAAACATACAAACAAAACTTCTTTGGGCATCCGTCTTTGAAATCCCACAGGAATGCAATCTCAATAATACTCAAGTTTCGGCCTGTCCCCAGCATTCCCATCCCCTGTTGATACAGCCATGCTCACAGCATCCTGTCCCAGCTTGCCAGGGGTGTCTACGTGAGGCACATCTGCCTCCTCCTGAGCTTTATCCAGCACCATTCTGCATTCTTCTAAAGTGAGAAGGGTATTTAATGAATGTTGAACATCTGCCCAAGTCAGGTTTGCAGTTCCAAAAACAAGAAAAAAAAAAATCGATGAGAAAAGATTTTTCCATTTTCTTGGGGTCATCTCTATAAGTTGGCATAGTGTTCTTACAGTTATCTGAAGCTGAACACAGGCGTGGACCCAGATCAGTCCCACCAGCTGCCTGACCTCAGCTTCACACCCTGGTGGGGCCTCGCCTTGATGGGTATTGCCCCACCTGAGTTTGGGTAGCTCCCTTGCCAAACTGAGTGGTAGGTCTGAGAAGGGGGAGATACTCCTATTTCTTGACCCTCAGAGACCAGAGAGGCCCAAGCCAGAGGCTATGGTTCAGACAGTGGAAATGAAAGAGCAGCAGCCCCATCACATAGGGGTCACAGCAAGTCGTCCTCCTTTTCATTAGGATTAAGCAAAACAGGTTTCTTTGCCTTCCCTTCCTGTTGGGCCATAACCTTACATCTTTGCATAGGTTTATTCTGATACAATCATTGTACCTAAAGGCACTTCATCCCATGTTTCTTCTCAATAAATTTAGTTGCAGAATTGTATTGTAAATTCAGTATCCATTTACAGCCCATTTTGCTTAGGAGACTAAAGGATGTTGTCGCCATGCAGTGTTACCAAAAAATACCATCACTTTCTTTTCCATGGATTCATAACTGAAAGTCTCCCAGTTTTGGAAAATACAGCCTAGAGGGCTGCAAGGAGAAAGTGAATTAACATTTCCCATTTTGAAGGGGCTTTGTTTCCAGGTGGTCACAATAATGACGTCTTTCTAAGGGTCCTTGCTATGACCACCAAGCTCAGTCCCCAACAGTCCATTCTTAACAATTGAAGCAATCAGATCTGGACACAGACAAGACCAACAACCAAAACCCTGGACCTCTAACCCACGCACGAAGTACCTCAGCGGCTGAAACCTTTTCTATTGGCTGCCACGATCCCTCCAGGAAGGCAGGCCCCCCAACCCACAATTTGGTCAGGATTATTGGACAGTTTAAGCACAGTTGGATTAAGGTTACTCACCCATAAGACGTCTTCCAAACCCAAACCGTCTGCTGGGAAATGAAACCTCGGTGGCGCCCGGCAGAGGAAATTCGGAGATGGTCCTGGAACAAACGGACCCGGCAGCTGCTTGGGCTCGTCCACAGGCTCTCAGTACCAGCAACTGGCCAACAAGCCCCGAGCAAAAGGTCCATCTGGACTTCCCCTCCTGCCTGGCTCGCCAAACTTGTTACCGAACCAGGTTCTTCGCACAGCTAGCCAAACGTTGAGACGCCAAGGTTTGGGGCAGAGTGGGTTTATTCCGGCGGAGAGACGAGACGGAAGAACCGATCTCAGATCTCGAATCTGCCTCCCAGAATGGGAGGAGCTCAGGGTATTTATAGGATGACAAATAAAGCTGCAGGGCGCATGAAGGGTGGGGCACGTAGGAAAGGTGACTGGGAAAAGGTGCAGGAATCATCCTTCTGCGCAGGCGTAACTAAGCTACAGGGCTTCTGCACATGTGAAAGGTCACGGGGCGCACACCTGCGCATGCCCAGCTGGAGGATGGGTGGGCCTATCCCACCTTAACCGGCTCAGCTGAGACTCCAAGTTCCTGGAAAGTAACTTGGGCAAACATCTTATTGTTCAGACTACGTGCTGCTCTGAGGACATGCAAGTGTTAAAACGACCTTGATTAGTGGAGGCAGGTGGAATGGATTTGACTAATCATCACGCACCATTTCAAAACCATTGCATCCTGTGTCTGTAGAGAGCAAGGCAAACTTTTCTCACGTCTGTGGCCCAGTTGGGTCGTGCTCCCATTTGGGAACCACCCAATGTGGTCAGGGTTGCAGACATCCCTAATTGGCTTAAGCCTGGGCTTCTGAACCAAACACTGGCCAGGGGGCTGGGACTGCATGGCCAGCACAATTGGCTTAGATGTGTCAGGTGCCTTACAAGTTGGCCCTGCTCACCCCCACCCCCAAACTGGGGTCACTGCCAGACCACATGGCTGCAGGAGGTTGGAGCAGATAAGAGAAAACCCCAATATCCCCAATGATTCCTTTGCCTGAACAGACACCTTAGTGCCGGCAGCCAGACTGCGTGCTGGGAATGGACCTTGTTCTCTGCATCCTCCCATGAACCTGGCACAGAAACACAACTGGTGTTCAACGTGTGGAGTGAATTATTGACATGCTGCCTCCTTTCAGACATACATTGACCCACATGATCTCATGTGATTTGCGCATCACTGTGGTACTGGCAGGAGCAGTATCCCATCCCACCCATGCTACGGAGGAAGCTGAGCGAAGCCAAGTGACTTATCAAGGTCATGACAAAGTCTCCTGACATCTTTTTGCTCCTGAGCCTGAGGCTCTTCCTGGCATAACATTGTGACAGGTGTGTCCTGGGCTGGGAGAGGCAAGGGACCAACAGAAATGTCCCAAGAGGGAACAAAGAAGGCCCACATGAACTGTATCATTTCTAAAACCTTTTTATAAAGTCTCATTTTGCTTGTATACTACCTCTAAAGCTGAGAATAACAGAGGAAAAGCCCGTATTTATCCAAATTGGGATATACGAGTTACATGTTTTAGCTCCCTGAATTTCTTTTTATTTTTTAGAAAGTTTGGTGCAAATTACTTGAAATCAATGTTAAAATCCATCAGGTGGTGAAATGTGAATCGCAAATGTTTACATTGTAAAATATATATATATAACTGAATCACTTTGCTGTACAGCAGAAATTAACACATTTTAACTATACTTCAACAACAATTTTTTTAATGTTTATATTGAATCTAAGCCTAATTCCAGTTTACAGGAAATGAGACACATACAGGATATCTGTCACTCTACATGACAGCTGACCTGGTCTCTTCAAAAAGTCAATGTTACAGAAAAGAAGTTCCAGACAACCCATAATAGTACTTAAACCCTGATTAAATCTTTGTTTAAATTAGTTGAGAAACTAGGGAACTCGGAGCACAGATTGAATGTGAACTTAACTTTATTAGGTGTAATGGTGGAATTGCAATTATGTAGAAGAATGTCCTTATTTCTAGGACATGCATACTGAAGTCTTTAGGAGTGAGGTGTCTTGGTGTCTGCAACTCATTTTCAAACGGTTCGACAGTTTTGAATATACTGACAGAGTAAATGTGGCAAAATGTTAATGGTTGTTAGATCCGGGTAGAGAGCATGTGGATGTTTGTCATGTCATTTTTTTCAACTCTGTAGTTTGAAAATTTTCACAAAGTTGGGGGATATCTTAGATTTTCCATTTACATCATCACTTTAAAGATGCTCTGTCCTGGTGGGCTTATGGGTCTTTTAGGCAGAGTTCTCTGGACCATCAGTATGAGAATCACAGAAGAAAATACATGAATGGCCACGAGCATATGAAAAAGTCAACATCAGTTGTCAAGAAAGTGCAAATGAAAACCACACTGAGATACCACTACACATTCACTAGAATGTCTAAATGTGAAAAGGCTGGCAACACCAAACGCTGATGAAAATGTGGAGCAACTGGAACTCTGGTACATTGCTGGCGGAACTGTGAAGTGGTACAGCTACTTTGGAAAACAGTTTGGCGGTTTCTTACAAATTGAACACATCCTTACCATACAATTCAGCAATCCTACTCTCAGGTATTCAAGAAAATTGGCAGCCTATGTCCACACACAGACTTGTATTCGAATGTCCAATGGCATTGTATTCATAATGGCCCCAAACTGGAGACAATAAACAGAGAAGATAAACAGATTGTGATCTTTCCCTACAAAGAAAGGAACTACTACCAATACATGCGGCAACCTGAACAATCCTTAAAACCTTGTGCTAAGCTAAAGAAGCAGACACAAAAGAGTATGTAATTACTATTCTTTTATTCAAAATCCTAGAACAAGCTAAACTTAATCTATAAACACCGAACACAGATTAGCCTGGGGCTGGAGGTCAGGGAGAAGAGAGCACTGACCACAAAGGCAAGCGAAGGAACTTTCTTGAGTGCTGGAACTACTCCACATCTTGATTGGCAATAGTTACATGGGTGCCTCTATAGTTGTCAAAAGATATTCTTGAGATGGGTGTGTTTTCTTCTGTGCAAATTATATACCTCAATGAAGTTGACAAAATATATATACATTTTTTTTTTCCTGGTAGCAATATGGGCTCTTTTAGACAGTGTTTCTCAAAATGTGGTTTCTGGACCATCTGTATCAGAAGCATCAGGAAAGCGGGTAAAAACCTGACACCCCACCCCCACCCACAAATCTCAGCATGAGTCATGTGTGCTCCACACAGGAGACTCTTTCACAAACGAGGTGTCCACACCAGCACCTCGGAGGCTGCTGTGAGCTGCTGGGCCAGCCTATGTCAGAGGCTGTTCTCCAAAGCTCCATGAAACAAGCCCGTGCTGGTGGCAATGTTATTAGTGTGGATTTCAAACAATAGCAGTTGGCAGTGCCTGGTGGGAAAAGAGACTAGAAAAATTACTCAGAGGAATTCCATGCAGACCAACCTGCTGTGTAACTTTTCCAGCTTCCATTTAGGAGAAAGGGAAAGACACACTCTGAAGGTAAGGTGAGGCTGAAACTTGTGAAAATGTACCTCAGTGAAAGAAGTAATTACAGGCTGTAAGAAAAGGCGGTCACAGGAATGCTTTCTGAAGCTACTAGTTCTCAAGCCAGGCTTTTAAAAAATATAATTTCTCTTTTTATCGAAGTAGTATTGATACATGAATACAGGTTTTTCAAAAAAGTGAATATGGTTTTACATTAATAGTACTAAAGGATGTATATGTTAAAAGAAAAAGAAAAACATCAGTTCCCCTGTAGCCTCACTCCTGTTCCTTGGAGACAGGCATTTAAGTTTTTTAACCTTAGGTGTACAGCTTGAATTTTTACATATGTACCCAACCCCACCCAGGTCAAAACCTAGAGCATCCCAGCACCCCTGAATACTCCCTGGTACGCCTGCGCAGTTAATACTGCGCCCACCCCATCACGATAACTACTGTCCTGACTTCTGTCACCATCAATTAGTTTTAAGGCAGCCACTTTGATTGATTTTTGCCATTTCTTCTAGTATTTATCTCCATATTTCTAAATAATAAGTGCACACTGCTATTTCTTGGTTTGCCAACTTTGGACAGTAACTAGGAGCTTCCTACTTTGGTAGATCAAAGGTCACTCTCTCACTCCCCTTCCTCACCAACCGAAACTGAAAAACCCTCACATTTCCAGGCCCCAGCATCACACCACCCACCCTGAACACCTGGATCGTTTAAGCTCCACAGGTGATTCTAAATGGCACTGAACCCAGAGGGCCCCAAGCCAGTGGCCCTGATGCTGACGTTACACCAGCCTGACACACCAGACACAGGCGTTCACTGAGACGGGCTTTGAAGTGAGTTAAACTTGGGCATGTCATCAAGCTCTGGGGCTTTGTAGCTAGAATGAGAAGAAAGCCATGAGAAACAGCAGAGTTTCTAAGATTTTTATTGCTTGTCAGGTGTGCTCTTGGGGCGTTCCATCCCTTTCTCCCAGGCAGCCATATACTCCGTGCAAGCTGTCGGTTAGTTTCAATGGCCCAGCACAGGTTTTTCTGAGGAGTCTGGACACCCGGTCGGCCTTTGAAGAGCAAAGCTCGTTTGCACATGGTTGGCAACACGAGCAGGGGCAGGTTCAGTCTGTCCCTTGGAGAAGTCTCTCCAGGCTGCAGGCTAAACCCGTCCCCGCGCCTCGCTGCCACTGCCTCCACCCCGAAGGCCCTTCGCTGGTCCTCAGCACGGAGGCATTTCAGGCTGCCGTCCCCACGGCGGGGGGAGGAGGAGCTGCCTCACTCCTCCCCACATTCCTGACTTCTTTGCTCACTTGGACCCCAAGCTTTGCGGTGGCTCCACTGGCCAAGAAGGGGTGCCCCCTTGACTCCTCCTGCCCCCGGTGACTCTGTCCTCTCTGCATCTTCCCAGCCTTGGGCATCAGCTGGTCAGGGCCCTGCCAGCCGCACACGCCAGTCTCCACAAAGAACCTTACTCTCTGCCAACTCCCGAGGCAGGGACAGGACCCTCCTTCCTCTCTCCTCTGGGGCGGCTGCTTCTCGTGCGCTGCCCTCCAGATGGGAAATGGCCTTTCTAGCAATGATGTCATTGCTGCCAAATCCCACGAGATGGGAGACACTTCATGGACTCAGTGAGAACCCAGGCTGGGATCACCTGTGACCGTGAAGACTTTCTGTTCCTCTAGGCTTGAAAGAGTGCACACCTGTGACTAAGCAGGTAAGTGAGAGAATGGGAAATGGCCAAGGGAGAAACTGAGGCACAGAGGCAAACAAACAAACAAACAAACCTACAAGATCACAGAGCAAATCCACCTCAGCAGCTGGAGACTCAAGTGGGAGCTTAGCCTCAGGGCTGCAGAAGGTCTCCTTTCGCTCAGGCAGGACCATTGACCACAGAGTGCGGAGACCTGGAGGACTGGGTCCAGGGAGGAGGCTGTCCCAGCTCTCAACCTGGCCTCCCGCAGGGGCCGAGTGCCCCCAACAGGCTCAGGGCAGGCAGAATCCAAGTCACTTGGTCCCCTTGGCGCAGACCCAGGGTCTGGGGGAGGCACCGTCTGAAGCCACAAGCTTGCCTCCCTCCAGGCTCCCGCAGTCGAGATCCGGCTCATCCTGGTCTTCCTTGGGGAGTCTGGGGAAGGGGGAGAGGAAGGGGAGGTGCTCAGGAGGACGGGCCCTCTCGGCCTGTGTGCCCACTGCCTGGGTACTGCTGGGATCACTGCATGGAGCCCGGGGTCCTGGGAAGAGCTCTGGGGCAGAAGCCACGAGGATGCGCCCCGCGCCTGCCCCAGGCTGTCAGCTGTGTGGCCCTGGGCAAACCACCAAACCTCTCTGAGCAGCACAGCCCTTATCCATAGAACACAGTGACAGTCCTTCTTGGGCAAATGCATGGGGGACCCAAACAAGGGAGGGGGTGATGGGGACTAAATGAAACCAAGAGACATCCTAGTGGGGGAGGAGCAGGGGGGTGACCCTGGGGACAGGTGGAGGGGAAGGCCCCCAGCCCCTCTGGCACCTGCTGTGACGCCACGCTGGTCACACTGGGGGACCCAATGCTAGCATGTTGGGGACAGACAGGCCGCCCACCTAGGCCCACGGTCACTCACAGCTGGGGCGGCAAGGGGGTCCCGTCGATCCAGTGCCAGCCCTGGGGGCCTCGTCGGGCCCCCACCCAGGAGTACTTGGTGACCGGGTATCTGCTCAGGAAATCCTGAGGGAGAAAAGCAGCTGGTCATTCTTCTTGGGCCACTGGTACGGCTCACCTGGGGCTTCTGTCCCCCCGCGCCAGGCTTCTGCAAGTTCCCAGCTCGCCAAGCCAGAAAAGGGACTCATCTCTCCCAATCAGCAGGAATTGGGAGGCTGTATTGGATGCTTGCTGGTTGACAGGAACTGTGCTCAGGACTGGGGACCAGAAATGGGGGCGATCCCATCTCAGTTCTCAAGGAGAGGAGGATGTGACCACCAATCCCCATGAGCAATGCACGATGGGTGCTGAGTGGACAGAGAAGCGAGGCAGCTCAGAGAAGAGGGGGTGAAAGGCTGAGCAATGCTGGGGGCCTACGAAGCAATCCAGGTGACAGATAGCAAGGAGCCTCACTGGGCAGGAGGCGAGTGTTAGGGGTGATTAGGCTGCAGAGGTGGCCAGGGAGAAGTACAGCTGTCAGCAAGAGCATAAACTACATGGCATCCATTCAGGATGGTATTATTAAACCATTAAAAATAAGGGTGTGGACTTCCCTGGTGGCGCAGTGGTTCAGAATCTGCCTGCCAATACAGGGGACACGGGTTCGAGCCCTGGGCTGGGAAGATCCCACATGCTGTGGAGCAGCTGAGCCCGCGAGCCACAACTGTTGAGCCTGTGCTCTAGAGCCCGAGGGCCGCAACTACTGAAGCCCATGTGCCTGGAGCCCGTGGTCCACAAGAGAAGCCACCGCACTGAGAAGCCCTCACACCGCAGCAAAGAGCAGCCCCCACTCACCGCAACTAGAGAAAGCCCACGTGCAGCAACAAAGACCCAACGCAGCCAATTAATTAATTAATTAAGAAAAAAAAGATAAAATAAGGATGAGTATGAAGTCCATGGGGCAACATGGGGAGAAGTTACAATACGTGAAGGGTTATAGTGAGTGAAAAAGCTGAATTAAAGTGGTGGCATGATTACGAGAATGAAAAACCGTGTACACACATGGACACAGACACACGAGGAAAAACAAAAACCAAAACAAGTACGTTAGAGAGCTCCTGGAGATGCTTTTTTTCTTTTTAATATCTGTCTTCCGTGTCATGTTATTTTTAGCAATGAATTAAAGCAGAAAGTTGGGTTTAAAAATTTTCAACTTGGAAAAAGAGGTTTTAATATTGTAAATCCTGGTGCAGGGGACTGGGGGATAGGAGTGGGGGCAGTGGTCCACAGCAGCCCAGGCTTTGCAGAGCGTAATCTGTGCTACATAACGAGAGCGGCAGCGTGGTTCCTATCACTCAGGTGGGGAATTCTACTTCGGGGAAAAAATCCAAGCACATAAAGGGGAGAGATGAACTTTCCCCAAATCACCACAGTGCTATTTATAAAGAGAAAAAAGGACTGGGATATGTGTATAAAAACAGATGACTGAACTTGGTGTACCCCCCAAAAATATAATAAATAAATACATAAAATGGAAAAAAAAAAAAAGAGAGAGAGAAAAATGGAAACCACCCAAACACTCAGCGGTCAGGAAATAACTAGGCAAATTATGGGATATCAACATGATGGAAAATGACAGTGCTGTTAAAGAAAGATGACAAGCACACAGAAGACGCAGTTGTGGCAAGAAAACGTAAATACGAAATCATGCCAAGTGGAAAACAGCGGCAGGCCCACGGCGCTCACCACATCGCGCGGCACACATCACAGCAGTGATGAGAAGTGGCCTGGCCCAAACGTGACGTACGTTCAGTTCTTCCCTAGAAAAGTGTTTATGTTGAAACAAACCCTCTATATTTAACCCTGGGGGTTAGAAAGCAAGCACCGAGTGATGCCCTTCCCCTTGGTGACACTCCTATTTCTCCTTCAGGTCTCAGTGCAAAGGTCACTTCTTGTAGGGACACTGTTCTGCCCCCCACCCCTGGGCCGCCACAACCTTCAGTTTAGAGCATGGGGTGCGACTGGCTTGCTTCCTTGTCAATTTCCTGTATCAGACAGTGAACTTGGTGAGGACCAGGGGCCTGTCCTATTCACCACTGACCAAGAGAGCCCAGCTCAACAAGACTGCCCCGCTGCCCCTCCCCCCGCCCCCCACCATGTCATTGTCAATAACCAGCAAGGCGACACTCGGGCTGTCAGGCCAGCCCTGCACCCACAGGTGTCGTGCAGACCCCCCCCCACACCCCCCAAGGGAGCATCAGCTGGGCAACAGCTGGGAGAGGAGCCAGAAGGACCTTTCAGGCTGAAGGGTGCCAACCTTACCCCTTCTGAAATCCCAAAGATCAGACTGTATAAGGCACACACAGCCTCTCCTGGGCTGGTCATTTAGTCTCTGGCTGGACTCCACAGGCTGGGGCCCGCAGGCAGGACCAGGCGGGAGCTTTGGAGGGGAGGAGAAGGAACCTGGGCTGGCTTTGAGCTGTTTGAGTCAGAGGGCAGAGCAGCCCCAAGCATCTCTCTGCCATGGCTGCAGCAGCCTCGGGGCTCCTGTTGCCCAGCCCTGTCCTCCTGGGAGCAACGAGCTGCCTGATCGGGAAGGCACACCAGAGCTCGGAGCGTCTCCCAGGGCCAAGAAAGGGGCTATCACTGCAGAGAGTAGAGCTTTGGGGCCAGGCCACCCCATAGTCAAATTCTGGTCCCGTGACATGCACGCTAAGTGACCCTAGGCAAGTTACCTGACCTTTCAGAGCTTCAGTATGGTCCTCTGCAAATTGGCAGCGGGGAGAGGGAGATCTCTGTAACGAGGCCTGAGACCATGTGTACAAAGCCAAGGGCATGTAGTACACACTCATCAAATGAGGAATCTCCAGTCCACTAGGTGGTGTGCAAAGCTTCCTGTCTGCCCTCAACAAACGTGACCTCATTTGATGCTTGGCATTGCCAAGGTGATCCTGCCCTGCTCTCTGTCCTAGCCCCAGGCCATTTGGCTCTCCCTCTGGGCCTTCTGGTGATGTGAGCCATGGCCTGTCCCTGCCCAGCTCCACCCACTCCATTCTGTCTTTTTCTTGCAGCTCAGACCCATTAATCTGTTCGCATTGTTAGCAAAAATGATGGTGTGGGAAAAGCATTGCCTAGAGATATAAGTAAATTCTAGAAACTTCTGAGTGATTTATGGCTCAAGGGACTGCTCTGTAATGATGGCACAGACATCAGGGGCCTCCACTGACTCCACCTGGTGTGTCTCCAAATTTGCCACCAATGTGCAGGGAGTGGGAATGGGACCCTGAGCAGAATTGCCTAAAATCTCATATTTTACATCTTGAAATTCAGGTAAATTATTTTCCAAGCTTTCACACATTTCTTTTTTAAAAATTGTGGTAAAATAAACACATCATAAAATTTACCATTTCAACCATTTTTAAGTATATAGTTCAGCGGCGTTGGGTTCATTCACACTGTTGTGTGACCATCGCCCACCCCCATCTCCAGAACTTTTTCATCTTCTCCGACTGAAACTCTGTACCCATTAAACAACTCCCATTTCCCTTTCCCCCTGGCAACCACCATTCTACTTTCTGCATTCAAACATTTCTGCTTTAATATTTAAATGTTTTAAACTACTTAATTTTCGGAATCCTATGGTTTTTATTCGTGTTTTCATCTTTCTGCACTCAAGATGTGGCTTACAGTCAATGTGTACATTTCAGGAAGCTCCACCCCCCCACCCCTACCCCCCTCCCCCACAAAACAAAGCTGATCTTAAACCAATGGCTAGTGAATCTAATGACTGATGGCACAGAGGCTCTGAAACTTTCTCCTTTCCTCTGACCTCTTGGGGAGGATGAGACGTGTTTATGCTGGGGCTGTGTGTACTACTGGCACCTTGGCGTGTCCCTGGGGTCCGTGCATCCCAGCTCGTGGAGCCAGGCCTTTGCCAGCGGGCCCAGCCCCTCTGCCAGCTGCCAGCCTGCCCTCCGCTGCTCTTCCCCTCCCCTGCCTCCATGCCTCCTGCAGCTTCTGGCCCTTGTCCAGAACTTGGGAGGATTCCAGAGCTCCACAGTTATCATATTCTGGATTGTGACTGCCTGAGACCCAAATCTTCACTTTGGTCTTTTTGCAAGGGATGCCTCTTTTTGGAGAAAGCTTGTCCAAACTTTGTGATATGTTTTCTGAATATATACAAGTGCTTGATCCCGTATGCTTAGTTTTAAAAGAATTCAAACTCCATTTGCAATTTGGGCAGTTCAGGCCATCTCCCCTCTTTGAGGATCCCCAGCCACAGGGAGATCATTTGTTCAGCTGATGTCTGAGGTCATTGTGGACTGAACCTGTCTGATGAGAGGCCGGAGGGCAGGGACCTTATATTTCACCAGTTTTCTGATGACAACTTGCTGTACTCAGTGGGTCTGTCTCAGGAGATGGGCTGCTAAGTCCCTGACCAGCTCACCGCCTCATCAGCTCCAGACAGTCTCTAGGGACCCACCAAGTTCCCACTGGCCTTTATTTTGCAGATACAACTGGGCTGGGTGGGGCAGAAACCATTATATTCTGATCTCTTGCCTTGGTGGGCTACCATTCCTCTAGCATTTCCCCCTAATCCTAGCACATAGTATTTGTAGAATATTCAGACAATTTTAAAAAGCTTTAAAGAAGAAAATTAATCACTCATGATCTTGACTCCAGTGATAACCACTATTAATATATTTTCTTTCAGTATCTTTTCTTTGCATATATATTTATCATATTGGGATCACACATGATTTTTTTCAATCTATGTGGTATCTTTTTCATTTCCCCATGTTTTTTGAAAAATAAGTGTTATTCCTGGTAAAAAATAATCCATGTTCACTGCAAAACAGTTTCTCTAGCAGATTTTTATATCCATCTCATAAGAACTCTCCCAGAGAAAAGAAAAAGACAGAAATTGCCTTCCCTGCTATGTGGGGTGGAATACCCTTGATTTCAGGATGGGGCAGGAAATAAGATTTTATACATGTGAAAATCTTTTTTTTTTTTTTTTTGGCACAGGGGCTTAGTTGCTCCGCGGCATGTGGGGTCTTCCTGGAGCTGGGACCGAACCCGTGACCTCGTGACCTCTGCATTGGCAGGCGGATTCTTAACCACTGCGCCACCTAGGAAGCCCATGTGAAAATCTTAAGTAAAATTATCAACTCAAATACAGAAGTATTTTGGGAAGAAAAAAATCTTGGCTAAATAAACTTTATCACAAGAGCCCAGGAATTAAAAAAAAAAAGTAATTCACCACAAGATTAAAGGAGGAAACATAAAAGATATTACCATCTCAATGTAGGCAAAAAAAAGTATCCAATGAAATTAGGCTCATTCATGTTTACAACTCAATAAAACAGGAATAGGAGGGAACTTCCTTACATGATTAGAGAAGGGGGAGAAAAAGGACATAAGAAAGGGAGGAGATAACAGCAGATGAGAAATGTCAACAAAATTTTGGAAGCTGGACAACTTTGATTGGCTTAGCAGACCCAAGAAAGCTTAGTGGTTTTTCAAGGAAAGGATGGAGCAAGAGGAAGCTGAGAAACATGCTAATTTGTATTGAGAAGTCCCAAAGTGCTCCAATATTAGAGGCAACGTATAGGAAAATGCCAAGGCACAGAATAAAAGGCACTTGCATAAAAATAGAGATAATGCAGGAAGCAGAAGAAAATTTCTAAAACACTATAATATTTACAATGAGATAAGAGAAGATGTTTCATCCTTGAAACAGGAACAGGACACCATAAAAAAGGAACATTTGAAGAACCAAAAAGAGTTTCTAAAATTACAAATAAGGCAGCAGAAATAAAAATGAAGAAAAAGACCCACAAAAGAATATTATTGTTAAATTTCAGAACACTGAGTAAGAACAAAGGTGAAGACTCTGAAATTTTCCAGAGTTTGGGACAGAGGGGCTGGTAAGAGTCACATACAAAGGACTGGGAATCAGAGTGAATGAGACTTATTAATGGTTGGACTAAAAGTTGGAAGGCAATGGAGCAAAATCTGCACAATTCTGGAGGAAAACTATTTCCAACTTAGAAATCTATAGTCAGCCAAGCTACCAATCAAATGAGAGGTTAGAATAAAAGTATTTTTAGGGACTTCCCTGGTGGCACAGTGGTGAAGAATCTACCTGCCAATGCAAGCGACATGGGTTCCATCCCTGGTCTGGGAAGATCCCACATGCCTCGGAGCAACTAAGCCCCAGAGCCACGAGTACTGAGACCACGTGCTGCAACTACTGAAGCCCGCAGCCTAGAGCCTGTGCTCCACAGCAAGAGAAGCCACTGCACTGAGAAGCCCAAGTGCTGTGACAAAGAGTAGCCTCCGCTCGCGTGCAACAACGAAGACCCAATGCAGCCAAAAAAAAAAAAGTATTTTTAGACATGAAAGATCTTAAGAAATTTTTTCCAGCAACTTTACAGAGTGTGCTTTACCAAGAAAAGACATGGAATCTAGGAAACGGGATCTCACATAGGAAAGAGGCAAAGGTATACTGAGGATGAAGATAAAAAGAAATTCTAAGACAACAGCTGTGTAGCAGGCCTACTGAGCAGCCAGTCCAGACTGAAGTAGAAAGCAGAGGACTCCAGGAGGCTGTCTGGCCATCTGCTGACCTTTTATTAGTTTCTGGGTTTTTTTTTTCTGGTCCATGCTGCCTTGCCTACCTTGACCTTCAATCACATCCTCCTGTCGTATATACTCAGAGCACTCTACACCTTCCCTTCACAGCACAGATCAATATAGTAATTAAACATTTATTTCTATAGTTTCTTGATGACTGTCGGGCTCACTGCTCTTAGTCATGTGAAGGTAGAGGCTGTGCTCTTCTGGCTCTTCATTGAATCCCCAATATCAAACGCAGTGTAGATGCTCAATAACTGTTTATTAAGGCACTGACTGAAGGAATGCTGCTTTTTCATGCATGTTAGAACAGCTAATATAAATTCTTGGCACCTACCCTAAGTTAAATAAAATTAAACCAAGGGCTGGATCCAGTTTATAGGTCCTTTGTTATTGTTGGGTTTTTTTTGGCCACACGGCATGCGGGATCTTAGTTCCCCCACCAGGGTTCAAACCCACACCCCCTGCATTGGAAGTGCAGCCTGTTAACCACTGGACCGCGAGGCAAGTCTCTACAGGTCCTTTTTTGTAGCCACATTGAAACCCACAGACTGGATTATTATTCAGCAAATATTCACTCCTCCCCCTCCACCCCTGGGTGGGGGATGGAGTATACGACCCTGTCCCTTTGATGTTGGGCTTGGCCATGTTATTTGCTTTGGCCAATGGAACATTAGCAGATGTGACAAGAGAAGTTCTCGGTTCTTGCCTTCCTGCCATTTTTCTTATGAAGAGTTTCTCTCAGGAAGAAGGATGAGAGATTCATAGAGCAAACACAAACCGACCCACAGGCTCGAGTCAAGCACAGCCAATCTGCGTCCCGAAGCTGAGCTGTCCTGCCAAAGGCAGCCCAGATCAGCCCATCAGCAGTCCTCCCACAGACCAAGGAGCAAGAAAGAAATGCTTATTGTCTTAAGTCACTGAATTTGGGGTGATTTGTTACCCAGCATTATTACAGCAAAACCTAACGAGTATACCCACTAAATGTAATTTGTTTTCCAGACTATCCCCCAGAGAGTACACGTGTCTCCCCCACAGACTGGGCAGCAGACTGGTTCCTGAGTTCACTGTTAAGTGCTTGGCAGGTTGGATGGGAGCATCTCCGCTTCAGCCTTCCCAGCTCCACCTCTGCCTCTTAGAATTAAGAGCAAATTGAAGACCTTGGAGACCTGACATCTGGTCCCTCTGTGTGTCACATCTCTCCAGGCCATGGTGACTTTTTCTATAAGTTGGACTAGGTCTTTAAGGTTCCTTCTAGTGCTGAGAATCTAATCTGTAATGATAACCATGGCCCTCTCCCACCCACCTCTGCCCCTTCTCACCTGGGTGTGTCTCAGCAGGGGGAGGGTAGCATGGTGGGCTGAGCAGAAAGCCTGGCTGGCCTCCCAGGCCTCAGCTTCGGCAGAGAGGTAGTAGCAGTGCTCCTCGGACCACATCCAGCCCTGGGGGCACGGCCGGCACCTGGCCCCTGCAGCACAGAGACCACCAGTGAGTGCAGGGTAAACTGTACAGAGCTGACTGTATGGGTGTTCACAAATCAGGGGGCAAATATGGAGGCATGGAACTGGCAAGCCTTGAAGAACGGAGCAGGGTGCGTGGGCCCCGGGAAGGCTGCGAGGCTTGTGCACAAGGCCTCTCTGAGCGCAGGCTGTGTCCACGGAAAGAAGCGGCTCTTCTCCCTTATGTCTGCTCACCGAGCCCTGTGTCTTCATGCTGCATCTGCTCAGGGGATGTCTTTTTTCAATTTTCACAAAGGAACTGGAAGGACTAGACACCCTGCTGGTGGAGCAGGGAGAGAGGACCTGGGGGGGGGCGGGGAGAGGAGGGAGACTCCATACCTGCTTTCGAGGCCAGGGCCACAATGGCCACCGCAGACACTGCCAGGAGCACGGCCATGACTGCCAGGGCCCAGCGCAGGGACCTCATATACATGGGCAGCCCTGCGGGAGAGGAGGGGACAACCGGGAGACACAGGTTAGCAGGCTATCCCGACCCAGGACCACGCTGACTCCTACACCAGCACCATGCCCACCTCAGCACCCACCCCTTGGCCCAAGACACCAGGATAGACCACTCAGTTTAGGCCTGAAGTTCATACTTGGGGGAAAACTGCTAGAAGATATTCCACTTCTTCAATAACTACAAGACGTAAGATTCTCTTCAAGAAAGAAAGGGGCTGATGGCCATTTGTTGAGCACCTGACGTGCATCAGATGCAGGGCACCCATAGCGCCAAGGATGGGGCAAGGGCTCTGCACTCTGGGAGCTAACGGGACGGGCAGAGGTGCCAGGAGCACAACCTCCACACACGAGGGGAGCCAGGGCTAGATTCAGGTTCAAGTCCTGACTCCGTGGGCCCCTCAAGTGTTCTTGGTGGCTTTCCATTTTAACACTGGAATCACATCTGCCTCTTCTCTCTCTGCAGGTCACTGGAGGCCACTAATGAAGCACTGTGCAGAGAGCGCTTTGCAGGCTGCCGAGCACTAGACAGATGGGAGCTGTCAGCTGCTCGAGGACCCAGGGGACCAGATGGCTATAATGGGGCTGCAGAGGGGAAAGGAAGACAGGAGGACACTCCAAGTGGGAGGAAGGGTACAAAAGCTTGGGCATAGAACATATTCAGGGAATTCCTTGGTTGTCCAGTGGTTAGGGCTGTGCTTCCACTGCTGGGGGCCTGGGTTCGACCCTGGTCAGGGAACTGAGATTCTGCAAGCTGCGCCATGTGGCTGGGGCAGAAAGAGAAAGAAAGGGAAAAAAAAAGGAACATTTCAGATGCCACGTCCTGTCCTGTAGATGGAGTAACTTGCGGAGGTCAGAGGGGAAAACGTGGAGAGTCAAACATAGTAAATGTTAATCACAGCCAGAATTATAAGCAACTTTCCACCTGGAAAGACACACTCATGGGAAGTAACTGAGCACTCAGCATTTGACTTCTGCCACGACTCAGGTATGAAATCAATCCAAGCAAACCTTGCCGCAAGGGGCCCAGGACCCACCCGAATCTTGGGGATGAGGGTCAGGAATGCCACAGTCGGCGTGAGGGTCCTAAGAACTCAACCATCGCACTTCCCAAAGCCTGAAACAGCAGAGGTTAGTCTGTGGCAAATACTTCATTAGTTTGAAAAGACTAATTCCATTTAAAAAACCATGGACATTATATATACCCACCACCTGATTTCCTTTCTGTATCTGGGACTGACATCTCCGATGTCACACCCTCTGCTGCTTTTCTTCACTGCTCACCCCATCGCCACCATCTACATTCCAGCTACCTTTCCTATCCCACGAGTGAAACACCCCCTGCTTCCTCCTAGTCAAATCCCATGGCCGGGTGGAGCCAGGTTTTGCGGGACTTAGAGTGTATTCAATTGGGGCGGCAGGGGGATATCTTAAAAAATATAATACAGACTTCCAAATACAAAGTTCCAAATACAAAGTTCAGCACAGGGGCTCAGAGGGCTCCTGCCAGTGAGAGGCCTGCTTGTGTCACCGCCTTCAGGTCAATCCACTTCGGCTGGTGGCCTCCGCGCCTCGGGCTGCGCCTGACCACGTTGGACATCGCCTCTCCCAGCCCCACTTCCTCCCGGCACTGAGAGCGTTCTTCCTCTGAAGGGCCCCCTCCTCGCGCCATCCCGGACTGCCAGGCGTTTTTGTTTTCTCCTGCCCAGACTGAGGACTGCGGGAGGCAGGGTCAGGACGGCCGTTTCCTTCCATCCTCCACACCTGATGTGCTGAGCACAGTGCGACCGGCACCCGCGCGCTGGACAAGCACTGAGATCCGACTGCGGCTCCCCTTCCCCAGGCAGCGCTGGGGACTGAGCATTTCTGACGTGTGCTTACACTGAGGCCAGTGCTATGCGCTGAGGAATGATTTACAGAGCACTGAAGTGCCAGGTGCTGAAGAGTCAGTAAAAGTCTAGACTGTCACCCGCTGTGCCCCTCGGGGCTCAGAATCCAGGGGAGGATACCTACAAGAGGGACGCTGGGGCTGGGTGGCACGGGCGCCCCTGGGCTATGGCATAGGGACGCCTAATCCAGCACCAGGCACCAGGGGAGGTGACCCTAAACCAGCACCTGAGGGGGAAGGTTCTCCATCCGAGGATCCAGTTCTCCCCCCAGTTTTAGGCTCTCTGAAAAAGCCTATTTCTCCTCTGGGCTGAGTGCTGCCAAGCAGAACACTCCCCGAGTCTTTGATTCTTCAGTTTCCACCTGGACAGCACCCCCAGGACACCTGCCCCAAGAAGCAAGGAAAGAGACAAAGCCGTGATGTCCCCAACCCCTCTCCACAGTGGCCTCCTCCCTCTCGGGTTCACGAGGAGGGGACATGACACAGCTAGGTGGCAGCATTCCTGCTCTGGCCTGGGCCAGTCCCCGAGCCTGTGCCCTGGTGTGCCCTCTTGTTGAGGTAACCAGCGTACCCCCAGGCGGTAAAGGTCACCACACGCAGAAACCACAATGCAGAGCTCCTCCTCCGAGCAGCCTCCCTCAGACCAAGCCTCAGCCAGGCGCTGAGAACCTCACAGTTCTTTAATCCCATCTCTCTCAGAGAGCAAGCCCAAAGCACCAGGTGTCTATAGGCACTCTGCAGTATTTTCTGTCTGGCCTCCCCCTCCCCCACCGCAGTCTTCTCCACACCCGCGGGCTACCTGCCTGAGGCCCAGAGCACTGTTTCCACGTGGCAGCACTCCCGAACCATCCAGTCCCAAAGTCCGCCTCTCCCGTGCACGCTGGACACGGCTGACCACGTCTTCCAGAAACTCTCTCCTTTTCTGCTTCTTTGCGCCCTGATTCTTTTCCTACCACCTACATCTCCCTTTCCCAGTCTTGCCCGCCTCCTCTTCCTGTTATTATTATTATTATTCTTTGGTCACGTGTGGGGTGGGGCCGCTTGGAGTCTTAACCACTAGACCACCAGCAAAGTCTGGTTCCTCTTCCTTTAAATGACATCACTACCTGGAACTCCCAAATGCACTTGCTTCTTTCTCCCACACCTCTTCTCCCATTCTCCATTCTGGAAGGATGACCCAACCAATCCATCATTCAGCTAAACAACTCGGGAGTCATCTCCACTCCTCCTGTTAGCGATCTTCATCCGCGCAGGGGCCCTGCTCACTAATTCTACCTCTTGAACCCTCCCTCCCACCTCTGCCATAGATCAAGCCTTCATCACCTCTTGTGGAACTACTGCTATCACCTCCTAAGGTCTCCCTTCCTTCAATCTCTTGCCTGTCCCGACCTTCCTCCACAGTGCTGTCAGAGCTCACTTTCTAGAATAAAAACCCAACCATGTCACCTCCCCACGACTCCTCACTTCCTTATCATCCCACCCTTCTAGTCACAGACTTTCCTATTATTAATCTGATAAAAAGCTACAGGCTCATTATGGTAGACAGAAAAACGTTCCCCTAAAGATGTCCACATCTTAATCCCTGGAACCTGTGAATATGTTAGGTTACAAGGCATGGGGGGATTAAGGCTGCCCGATGGAATTAAGGTTGTTATCTGCTGATCTTGAGATGGGGAGACTATCCTGGATTTCTGGGTAGGTCCAATGTCATCACAGGGGTCCTTATTAATGGAAGAGGGAGGCAGAAGGACAAGAGAGTCACAGAGATGGCAGTGGCAGGGTTCAGCTTGACGTTGCCTGGTTTTGAATATACAGAGGACCACGAGCTAAGGAACTTGATCGCCCTTAGAAGCTAGAAAAGGCCAGGAAACAATCATCTCCTAGAGCCCCCAGAAGGGATCACAGCCCTACCAACAACTGGACTTTAGACCATTGAGCCCACATCAGACTTCAGACTTATAGAACTACAAGATAATAAATCAGTGTCATTTGAAGTCTCTAAGTTTGTGCCAATTTGTTACAGCAGCACCAGAAAACGAATACACCTCTCATACAGAAAATGTGCTTACACCCAACTCTGCAAAAATTCCTGAGGGATCCAAGTCCCTGAACTCTACCATGTCTAACAAGCCCTGGCATAGAGGCCCTGGGATTTGCAGCCTGTCTAGCTGACTGGTCCTTCCTCTCAACTAGCCAAGCTTTTAGCAGTCTGTCTGTCTGCTGGGGAGGCCTCCAGCCCCTCGGAGTCCCTGTTCCGCCTGGTTCTCCAGCTAGAAGGGGTGCTACCACCCCCAACTCCTATTCAGCTTTCAGGGCTCAGCTGCAGGAAGCTTTCCCATGCCCTCAAGTTCACCAACCACTCCCTTCGGGTTCCTTGTCCAGGATTTTTATACTTTTCAGGCTCTTTCTTCTTACCTGCAAATCGTCACCCCTCCCACCCCCCACCCCCAACAACAACAAAACCCCCCCCACACACCCTGCACAGTCTGGGGCCGTGTTGCCCACGCAGTAGCTGCTGAATGGGTGAGAGCTAGGGGTCAAGTGGTCCCCGATATGCGGAGGGAAAGAGGGAGTCTGGGCCTGCCAGAGGTCGGCCAGCGGGGCCAGGAGTCGGGAGAGGGCCATCCAGCCGGGGGCCACCACCGTCACGTGATCCTGAAAGACGTCCCCCCTCGCCTGGAAGTCCTTCCGCCTCTACTGCTCAGAGGTGCTGCGCATTCTGAGAGCGAACGCGAAAGTTCCTGGAGGGTCGGGGAGGGAGAACAGTGGTTTTATTCTTTTACTGCCAACAAGTTGAATTAGAATTACGTAGACCGTAAAGTTATTGACTCTAAGCCAGAGAGGCCAGGTGGGGTCCCTCCGCCGCAGGGGCCAACGCTGGCTGGGGGTGGGGGGGCCTCAGGCCCGTGGACCCCCACCCGGCAGCGCGGCTCCCGGCGCCTGCGCGCGCTTACCTATGAGCTTTACCACCCGGGGCAGCCTCTCGTCGCCGTCCATCTCGGCGTGGGGCAGCAGCGCGGCGTCCTCCTTGCAGCGGCAGCGCCACGTGGGGGAGCACGGCGACTCCGCGCGCCCCTCGGCGGGACCGGCCCAGCCCTCGGCGTCGAGGCCGCGCTCCGCCCGGGCTGCGGCCAGCGGCGTGCCACAGCCCCACGTGCCTCCCGGGGACGGGGTCCGCCGCAGCAGCGGATGCGCGGGGGAGGGGTGGCGGGAGAAGGCCGGGGACTCGGGCACCGGGACGGTGAGGAAGCGCGTGGAGGGCGCCGGTGAGGGCGCGCGGCTGCCGCCGGCCGCGCCCACGGGCTTCACGCGCACGTCCACCTGCAGTTCCACTGGGGCCCAGGCGCCCGGAGCCGGCTCTCCCGACGCGGCCCTTGGCGTCAGCTCGGCCCCCGGCGTCTCGCCGTCCCGGGGCTGCTCGGCCGCGGCGGGGCCCGGCGACGGCGGCTCCGGGCCGGTCGATGCCTGGCGGCGGAAGGCGCCGTAGCCCAGGCTGGGTGGCAGCAGCCGCAGGGGAGCGGGGCGAGGGGAGGGCAGCTTCCTCCCGCCCGACATGTCCTGGCTCGCGCCCGCCGCCTCCTTCACGGCGGGAGCCAGACTCGGGCTGCTCTCGGGACTGTCGGGAGGTCTTTCCTCCGCGGGGTCCTGCGGTTGCTCCAGCTCCGGGACCTGACTTCCCAGTGGCTCCATTGGGAACTCGACCCCGGCTTGGTCTCCCCCAGACGCCGCCCGGGCCCCCTCCATTCTATGCGCAGAGAAGCCGAGAGATGCCGAGCGAGGAGCACCTGGGCCTAGGTAGGGACGTTAGCTTCGCCTCCCGAGTCGGGATTGGTCCAGAAAGGTCGCCGAATTTGTCAAGCCACGCCCCTCTCCAGCGCCACACCCACTTCCTCCTCCCAACTAAGGACCCCGCTGGGACTGGCTGTGGCTCGGGTTCTGTTGACCACGCCCCCTTAGGCCCCCCGCCTCGCCCTCACTCGGCACAAGGAAAGGAGGGCGGCAGAAAGGCCTGGCTGAGGGGTGACCCAGGAAGACAGAGCTGGGAGCAGGCGCGTGAGGGGGAGCCCACAGCCCAGACTCTGCCCTCTTCCTTGTCCCTGGCCCCACCCATTTCCCCCTCCAGTCCTCTGCCATCGTGCTGAGTTTCGAGAGTTAGAGCTTGGGTGGAGAGCCGTTGGCCAAGCCTGTAGAAATCCTGGGACCTCGGAAAAATCAGCGGGTCCAAAGGAAATTGGGGCTGCTTGCGGAAAAGTAGCAGAGCCGGTTGTCCTGACAAGGTGGGGGGGGGGGGGGGAGGAGCGGGGCACCTAAGACGACTCCCCCAAGGCATAAGTGCCAGAGACATCTACTCTGGAGGCCTGACTCTTACTGGGATAACTCAGGAAAGAATGAGAAATGAATAAGCTTGAAAATGTGTATTTTCATGGGGGAGAGAAGCCCCGTCTCCGGCCAGCCTGGTGTGGAGGACAGGGTTCCCTGCCCTGGCCAGTAATCTGAATACCATTTTAAAAATACAGATTCCTGGCAGACTCCACCCAGACCTACTGAACCTCATAAGGGGAAAAGGCCAATTTTTAACAAGTGTCCCAGGGGAGGACTGGCAGATAAAATACAGACCACTCAGTCAAATCTGAATTTCAGATAAATAAAAGATAGGGTTTTAAAGGATAAGTACATCCCAAGTGCTCTGTGGGATATACTTACATTTAAAAAGTATTCGTTGCCTGAAATTAAAATTTAACCTGCCTCCTATATTTTTATTTGCCAAATTAGGCAACCCTACCCCAGGGACTTCCACTGGAGTGGTCTTGAGAGCAGCATTTGGAAAGACAACAGACCTGTTACTCCTGGGGGAAGGGAAGGAAGGAGGATGTTGGAGGTGAAGGATCTTAGGAGGGGAGTTAAACTGCTGGAAAGGATGCTCCCTGAAGACAGGTAACTGAGAGAAAAAGGCCAGCGGAAAGAAAGCACTATATGAAAACACTTTGTTTAATCTCTTCCAAACCCAGGCTATACATTTAATGTGGGGACATATATATTTATGAAAATACATTTTAAAAGATGTGGAAAGATACATACCAAAGTGATAATACTAGGGGATTTTGCTGTAGATTGTTTGCGGGGTGGGCAGAGGGGGACATCTAGGAGACTCAACTTTTTTTTTTTTTTTTTTTTTTTTTTTTTTTTTTTTTTTTTAGGAGACTCAACTTTATCTACAATGTCTCCACTTTCTAGAAAGAGAAGGTATTTATGTATATTCTTACATAAAAATTCAAGTTTTAAGGAAATGGCATATAGTAAATTTTTTTAGGGCTAATAAAGATTGCTGTAAAAATGAAAATAGTTCAAAAAGAATATAAAATATAAAGGAAAGGTCTCTTCTGTCCCTCTCTTTCATCTCTCAGAGGCAGCTGCTGTCCCTGCTGAAATGTGCTGCTTGTCCATTTTTAGTGTGGACTGGAGCTGAGAGAGGAGCATCCTGATTTGCTTTCCTGCTTAAATTTCTTCGCCTGGGATGATGAGCATCACATACATAGTTTATAAAATCAAAGACTAATTATCTTCCAGGTGTTTTGGCTCAGAGGGAGTCTGTGAGGAAAACATGATGTGCGTCACTCTGACACGGTCCCTAAGAGGGAGATGCGAAGGCCTGGCTCCCCTGGCCACAGCCTACCACCCTGGCCTGGGCTCCGGATTCAGAGGCACCCAGGGGAATCTAAATTCCACCTTGCATTTGACCTGTAGACCACACTGCCTGCGGGAAGTTGGTGGCGGGCATGGGTGCTGAGGGGTCAGGAGTGGAGAGACCAAGGGCCCCAAGAGGAGCGGGCAGCAGAACATGGCCCTGGCCCATCCCCTCACCCTGCTTTCTGGATTCCGTCCCCTCCTGTCTGCAGTCATACTTTCACTTCACCAGTACTGATAGAGTACCTACTGTGTGCCTGGCATGTGGGTAACAGCCAGGGTGCCCTCTTGGGAGCCTGCACCACAATGACCTCATTTCTCTTTAATCTCTCCCTCTTCAACTGGTCCTTTCCCATCATCATTAAACATGAGCAAGCTTTACTTGCCTCCTTGGACCCTATCCCCCTCCAGCCAACACCTTATCTATTTCTTCCTTATCATGACCAGCCTTCTTTAACAAGAGAATTATCCCCACTCTCCATTTCATCACATCCCAAGCACTCCTAAACCACTATGGTCTGTTTCAGCCCCCGCCAGTCTGCCAAAATCTTCTTTGCCAAGGACGTAATACATCACCAGATCCAGCAGACGTCCTTAAGTGCTTCCTTACCTCTTGGAAGCTTTTGTCATTGCCATTCATTGCCTCCTCCTCAAGCCCCTGTGGCTTTCCTCACCCCACACTCTGCTGGGTTTCCTTTACCTCCCTGCTGCTCCTCCTTGAGTCTGCTCCCAGGGCTTCCTACTCACCAGCACTCTCTCCAGCCCAGATCTTTCTCTTGACCTTGACTGTAACAGCTATGCTATGGGTTGGGTTTTGTTCCCCCAGCCTGCCTTGCTCTGAATTCATATGTTGAAGTCCTAACCCCTAGAGCCTCAGAATATGACCTTATCTGCAACTAGGTAATCAGTTAAGATGAAGCCACACTGTAGTAGGGTGGGCCCCTAATCCAATATGACTGGTGTCCTTATGAAAAGGGGAGATTTGAATACAGACACGCATGCTGAGAGAACGCCTTGTGAACATGAAGGCAGAAATCCGGGTGATGTGTCTACAGGCCAAGGGAGGCCAAAGATTGCCGGCAAACCACCAGAGCTGGGGGAGAGGCCTGGAACAGGTTCTCGTCACATCCTCAGAAGGATCCAACCCTGACTATGCCATGATCTTGGACTTCCAGCCTCCAGAACTGTGAGACAATAAGTTTCTATTGTTTAAGCCACTTGGTTTGTGGTACTTTGTTATGGCAGCCCTGTTAAAGCAATACAAGTGTCACCAGTCCAGGTGGCTGCCTGCCCTGGGGACAGCCTACCCTGACCCTTCACTGTTGCTGACTCAGCTGAGCCAGTCAGATTGTCTCTCACAGGAATTTGGCACTTGATCTGAGAGACCCGGAGCTGGGAGTTGTCACAACTCCCAGTCGGGCAACTCTAGAAGAAGACCCACAGACCCCTCCTCAGGTCTCCGGAGTTTCTCTGGCTTCAGTCCTTCCTAAAGCGTGCTTGTTCAAATTCTGTGGATTTCAGGGGCCCCGGAGCATCATTCCCTACATCCCCTTTTTTTGCCTTAAGTTAGCACATCATTTACCACTCTGATTGCAAGTGGCAGAAAACCCAAGTCCCACCACTGGTTGCCTCGGGCTCCCTAGGACCAGAATTTGGCAAAATCTCCATGCTGCCTTCCACAGCAGGGCCACATGGCCCTAGGCTCAGAAGGCCACTTACAACGTCTATGGTGGGAGACCCTAAGGCAGGTGTATTACCCAAATGTTTCAAGGGAGGGTTCAGATCCTGGCTGGCCAAAAAGAACAAATGTCCACTGCAATTCTTCCTTCCATCTACTTTAAAATCCTTCTTTTTCTGCTTACCACAGTAATTCATGCTTGTGATACAAAATTTAAATATTACAGAAATATACACTGTAGAAAGTGAAAGTCCCCAGGATTTCATGCCCCGGAGACCTCTGTTATTAACATTTCAATATACAGTCCTCTGGATGTTTTTTCTATGCATATACTAACCTGTATTGTTATTATACCTACATATATTTTGTTTCCAAAACTCCACTCGTATTAATGCATATCTATACATGGTTTATTTAAGCTATCTCTTCCTGGTGGACATTTGGGTTGTTTCCTTTTGGGTGACATAATTCCTGCAGTGCTGCCAATGCTGCTACAGTTATAATTCAATGACCATCCTTCTACATTGTTTTAAAAATTCACTTCTTTGGTGATATCTTCAGAATAGACTCATTAAAATAGAGCCAAAAGATGGTCACAATTTCAAATTTGATAGACAGTGCCCAAATGACCCAGATTACCTGTAAGAGGCTGAACAAATGAAGGATGAGAGACAGTTGTACCCACAGCCTCACCAGGACTTGATATTTTCAATCTCCTTAGTCTTCACTAATCCGATGGGTGAAATTTCAACTTGCATTTCTTGAGTTATGAATGAGGTTGAACATACCCTGTTAATTGTATTACTGAGAAGTGTCTTTGCCAGCCTCAGGGTTGGTGAAGAGGGCCACGGAGATTCCCTCTAAGGCCAGTTCCAGGTCATGGGTTGATTCCAGGAAGTGGCCCAGCAGGCACCTCATCACGCCCTCCTGCCCCCACACCATGGGGTTCACTGCTCCAGGAGGCTGATGGTACCTGGCCTGTTTGAACAGACTGAGGAGCTATAAGAGCATAAACTAAACCATGGCTGGTTGCTTCTACAGAGGAAGCAACACGCCCAGCCCTGGCTCTTGACTGATGTCACCCTCTGTGTATCCTGAGCCCTTCTAGGGCCCCTGGATGCACAGGGGGTGGGGAGAGGGTTCTGCACGGCCAACTCCTTGGCACTGTCCATCCTCAGCTCACATTCCACCTGCTCAGAGGCTCGGGGGCACCCAAGCCAGTGTGGCTCTCCCACCCCAGGGTCCCCGGTCCCTCACCTGTTTTCATAGCACTCAGCACTGTCTTCGGCCTATGTGTTCACATATTTGTTTTGTTGTTTAACATTTGTCTCTGGCCCTCTAGCAACCATTGCTGTATCCCCAGAACGGTACCTGGCAGGCCCATCCCCAGTTCTTGGCCAGTGTCACCTTGGTGACATATTATGAATATTTATGAAATAAACATCGCCTAATGGGGCGCTGTGAGGGATGCTTGACATACCTTGTCTCATTTATTCTTTTTCTCCCCCAATATTTATTGGCAAATTTTCTTTCTCTTTCTTTCTCTCCCCTTCCTTCCTTCCTTCCTTCCTTCCTTCCTTCCTTCCTTCCTTCCTTCCTTCCACCCTTATTGGCTGTGTTGGGTCTTCACTGCTACAAGCGGGCTTTCTGTAGTTGTGGAGAGCAGGGGCTACTCTTCGTTGTGGTGCAGGCTTCTCACTGTGGTGGCTTCTCTTGTTGTGGAGCACGGGCTCTAGGTGCATGGGCTTCAGTAGTTGTGGCTCATGGGCTCTAGAGTGCAGGTTTAGTAGTTGTGGCACATGGGCTTAGTTGCTGCATGACATGTGGGATCTTCCTGGCCCAAGGATTGAACCTGTGTCCCCTGCATTGGCAGGTGGATTCTTAACCACTGCACCACCAGGGAAGTCCCTCTATTTGGCAAATTTTAAGCATTAGGAAAAATGGAAGGAATTCCCTGGTGGTCCAGTGGTTAGGACTCTGAGCTTCCACTGCAGGGGGCACGGGTTCAATCCCTGATCAGGGAACTAAGATCCCACAAGCTGTGCCATGGTTCGGCCAAGAAAAAAAAAAGAAAGAAAAATGGAAAGCACACACAGCAAACACTTCAAGACCCTCTGCCTAGACTCCACAGTCAGCATTTCATCACAGTTGCTGGGTCTTTCTCTCCTGCTAATGTACTTTTTGTTGTTGTTGAACCATTTGAATGCACTTCAGACCTCGCAAAACTTGTGCCTTAAATACACCAGCATGTATCGCCCACAAATATAGTATTCCGCAGAAGTCCACACCATCCTCACACCAAGAAATGAGCAAGTATCCATACTAGATGATATTAAATACAGAGACCATATTTAAATTCTCCCAATTTTTTTCAAACTAGGATCCAATCAAGTTTTATACAGTGCATTCGGCTGTTATATCTATTTACTCTTCACGATAACTCTGTGAGGAAGACACTAAAATTCCTACTTTACAGAAAACTGAGAGTGAGAGAGGTTGAGGAACTTGCCAGGGTCACAGGACTCCTAAGTGGGAGACTCACGATGCCATCATACATCTCTGACTCCCAAACATGTCTTTTCTCTCCATTTCCTACATCTTGCTCCCCTCATCCGCTGGGCTCTTGGAGGTGTCTTTCCCAGCCCCTGGAGGCTCTGGTCCATGCAAGTCACGGGCTGGGGCCACGGTGGAGGAGTTGACCCAGTTACTCAACAGATGGGGTCTTGCTTTTGAGTTTCTCCAGCCACCTCCTCACCCCAATCTTATATCTGTTGTGCTCTGAGACATTAGCTGTCGGCTGGGAGCGACAAGGCATCCTGTTTCTGCCTCAGTTATTTGGTGGAGGATCCACTTGCAGCTAGAGGAGAGACAAACGTGCATCCAGTGGAAAACAAATGGTGGCCTTCAGTCAGGTGTGCAGGTAAAGGTAAGGCTGCAACGGGGATGAGAAAACATTCCATCTGGATGCATGCAAACTCATCCAAGGAGACTTAGAAGTCATAAAAGGACAGGAAAACAGCTCCCTGAGTCATCGGCTGCTTGCTCCCAGCATGTCAAAACAAAGATCCTCCCTTGCTAGGAGCTCCACTCCTAGAATCTGTTCCTCTACAACCAGTGCACGGAATGCAGTGCACTCGGGCTTGTAAGTGACCCGTGTGAACAGACAGCCCTGATGAACAGACAATAGCATGTGGGGCAGGCCCAGCTCTCCTATGGATTAGTGTCTCCTCCTCTGCTGATCTCTCTGGGCCTGGGGCTCGACACCTGGAAAGACCTGGATGGGGGCAGGTACAGGGAACAGGAGACCAGGGGCAGAAACAGACAAGGAGGGGCAAAAGGACATGAGACCAGGAGAAGCAGCACCCACCACCTCACATCACTGGTATGGAAATGACTCTTCATCAGGCCGGGTGGGACCCCCATAGCCACAGTCTAAGAGCAGCAAAGGGAGAAGATACCAGCGCCCAGGAGCATCTCAGTGCGGAGGAGCCGCATGCGGAGGTAAAGTTACCTTCCTCCTCTCCGAGCCAAGTTATCCCCACTGTAAAGGAGATTTGCTAGTGGGTCCTCAGGCACCGGGTGTCTCCCAAGTCAACGCAGGCCTTGTGAAATCTAAATAAAGGCCTAGAGTACGTAACTAGGAAGCCTGACTAAATGTGGAAAACCACAGTCTAATCTAAGATACAGCTGCAGAATGTGTGTTTCAAGACAAAGGCAGTAACTAATTATATAATCAGAAAAAAAAAGCCATTTTCAGAGAAAAACAGAACATAAGAAAATGTCTCCCAAATATAAGAATTTGGCAAGTTTTTCCAGCATGGCTTGATATAGAGACACACCAGACATTCCTGTCCCTTGAGATTTGGGGTCCCCCTGCCTGCCCCATGCTACTTGCTGCCAATGGGGGTGAGAACCTATCACTGCTAGCCCCCCACCCCCAAACTGAGGCCTGGAATCAAGGTGGGGAGGCCCAGCTGGGAAGCATAAGGGGTCCCTCAACACTACTGTGCAGGCGGCTGGTAAGTCCGGGGCATGTCTCTCATTAGCCTCCCTGTCTGACCCCTGAGGACAGGGCTCTTCTGCACCCCTGGCCTTCTGCTCTGTTTCCCACTGAGACCCTTCTGAGGCCCTCAGCCTCACTCTCAAGCTTGGCCCAGCTGTCAGTGCCTCGATGGGACCTGTCCACCCACCCCCCTTATGGACTCAGACAGCTGAGCCCTTTAGCCTGTGATGAGAACTCACCATTGAAAACCATCTTGGGACTTCCCTGGTGGTCTAGTGGTTAAGCCTCCATGCTCCCAATGCAGGGGGCCTGGATTTGATCCCTGGTCAGGGAACTAGATCCCGCATGCATGCCACAACTGAAAGATCTTGCACACGGCAACAAAGATCCTCCGTGTCACAACTAAGACCCAGCACAGCCAAAAAAAAAATAAAGAAATAAACAAACAAATAAATAAATAATAAAGGACCTTATTAAAAAAGAAAAAGAAAACCATCTCACCCCCACTTAGATTGGATCCTGCCTGGTCTAGAGTTTACCATTCCCTTGTGGTCTGAGTGGCCCCATCACTAGGGCTCCATCATCCATCGGATGGCCCCAGCTCCTATTCTGCCTGTTCCTGGCTTCCTCCCTTCAAGGAGGTAGGAGGGGGGAGCCATGTCCACAGTACCTCCCTCACCGTGTGTGAACAGTCTTGAATTCTGGTATATGTGTGATTTGGTGATCGTCCGCCTGTTTTTTTCAGATGAGAGCTCAGAGAGCTCCAGGTTCGACCACTGTGTCTGGGGAAACACCATCTGTGATATTGCATTTTTTAAGAAATATATATTTGGTCTGTGTTCCCATTTCTAGCACATAGTTCCTAAAACCCTTGGAATTTCTTAAGTGATGAGAATGATAAAGGTGTCTTCCGTTACGTTTATAAGGTGACTTTTGGACCATACCAAAGGATGGGTCTGGTTGCCAGGAGAACCAACCTCATGATTGGGAGGCTGAAACTTTTTTTAAAGAATTTCAATTTTAAAAAAATTAATTAATTAATTAATTGGCTGCATTGGGTCTTCATTGCTGCATAAGCTTTCTCTACTTGCAGAGAGCAGGGGCTACTCTTTGTTGCAGTGCACAGGCTTCTCTTTGCAGTGACTTCTCTTGTTGCAGAGCACAGGCTCTAGGTGTGTGGGCTTCAGTAGTTGTGGCCCATGGGCTCAGCAGTTGTGGCCCACGGGCTCAGTAGTTGTGGCACATGGGCTTAGTTGCTCCATGGCATGTGGGATCTTCCCGGACCAGGGCTCAAACCCGTGTCCCTTGCGTTGGCAGGTGGATTCTCAACCACTGCGCCACCAGGGAAGTCCAGTATTTATTTATTTATGCTGCTCCAGGTCTTAGTTGCGGCATGAGGGTTCTTAGGTGTGGCATGCATGCAGAATCTAGTTCCCTGACCAGGGATCGAATCCAGGCCTCATGCATTGGGAGCGTAGAGTCTTACCCACTGCACCACCAGGGAAGTCCCCAGGGCTGAAATTCTCAGTCCCACCCTGACCTCTAGGGACGGGAAAAGAGCAGGAGGTTAAATGAGTCACGAATGGACAATGGTTTAATGAACCATGCCTGTGTAATGAAGCCTCCATCAAAACCCAAAAGGATAGAGCCTGGAGGACTTCTGGGCTGGTGAACACGTGGAGATGCAAGGAGAGTGGTGCCCTTGGAGAGAGGGGGCATGGAAGCTCTGAGTCCCTGCCCACATATCTTGCCCCGTGCATCTCTCCCACCTGGCTGTTCCTGAGTTATATCCTTTATAATAAACTGGTAATCTAGTAAGTAAACTGGTTTCTTGAGTCCTGTGAGCTGCTCCAGCAAATTAATTCAACACGAGGAGGGAGTCATGGGAACCTCTGATCTACAGCCAGTTTATTAGAAGCACAGGTGACAACCTGAACTTTCAATTGACACCTGAAGTGGTGGCAGTCTGGTGGGACTGAATCCTTAATCTGTGGGATCTATCTCCACGTAGACAGTGTCAGAATTGAGCTGAATTGTAGAATAGCTAGCTGGTATCTGAGGATTGCTTGGTTATGTGGGAAAACCCTCCCACATGGGAACTGATGACCAGAATCCTTACCATCCTTGACCTCTGTCTCATGTTCTATAAAATTCAACCCCTCACCTTAGGTAATAGCTGCAGAGATTAACTATTTGCTAGTTGAATTCTATCAACTTCCTTTCTTATTTCTGCATCATTTAAAAAATTTTTTATTTATTGGCTGTGTTGGGTCTTCATTGCTGCATGCGGGCTTTCTGTAGTTGTGGAGAGTGGGGGCTACTCTTCGTTGTGGTGCACAGGCTTCTCATTGAGGTGGCTTCTCTTGTTGTGGAGCACGGGCTCTAGGCGTGTGGGCTTCAGTAGTTCTAGCACGTGGGCTCAATAGTTGTGGCTCACGGGCTCTAGAGCACGAGCTCTATAGTTGTGACACACAGGCTTAGTAGCTCCGCGGCATGTGGGATCTTCCCGGACCAGGGCTTGAACCCACGTCCCCTGCATTGGCAGGCAGATTCTTAACCCCCATGCCACCTGGGAAGCCCTGCATCATTTTTTAAAAATTAATTAATTAATTAACTTATTGGCTGCGTTGGGTCTTCGTTGTTGCACGCGGGCTTTCTCCAGTTGCGGTGAGCGGAGGTTACTCTCTGTTGTGGTGCATGGGCTTCTCATTGCCGTGGCTTCTCTTGTTGTGGAGCACGGGCTCTAGGCACATGGGCTTCAGTAGTTGCCGCACATGGGCTCAGTAGCCGTGGAGCATGGGCTTAGTTGCTCCGTGGCATGTGGGATCTTCCTGGCCCAGGGCTTGAACCCATGTCCCTTGCATTGGCAGGTGGATTCTTAACCACTGCTCCACCAGGGAAGTCCCTGCATCACTGTTGTGATGGACAGGGCTCCTAAAAGTTCATAACGGGTAGTAATTGTGCTTCTCAACATTCAAGTACAAGAAATGTCACCTTTCTTTATTTTCCTAAGTTGCACTATATCCAATTCAAGCTGTCACTTATGAGGATACATGAGAACTTCACTATGAGTCAATTTCCAGGGCCTCCTCTCTCAAACAGATTAAAAAAGGACCCCAGGATTTATTGGTGCCTTGAAAGAGAAAGCCCATTCTTAGGTTTTGGGGCCTGATTGTAGCCTCCAGGTGCTGGTCTTCATCAGGCTTAACCCCACCCTTCTTTACAAGTGGGTGCAGGCAGCTGGGACACGGGTTTTCTCCTGCCCTCAGACTGGAACTACACCATCAGCTCTCATAAGTCTCCAGCCTGCCGACTACAGATCATGAGATTGCTTGGCCTCTATAATGGGGTGAGCCAGCTGCTAATTACACACATATGAAATACACACACACACACACACACACACATATCCTTGTTGGTTCTGTTTCTCTAAAGAACCCTGACAAATCCAGCCTTTGTGTTACAGATCCCCTCCTCCCTGACCGTCCATCCAGAGCTGCACCTCTCAGAGGCAGCCTCCACACACGTCTACTCATGCCTTCCCTGGGCTGAGGTCCTGCCCCCTTCTGGTCCCAGGGCAGGTCTCAGGCACTGTGAGCACACCTGTCCCTACCCAGTCTCTTCCATCCTTGACCTGTTCTTTGGACTCAGTCCACAGAGTCTTCCTCTATCCAAAACCTCCTGTGTTATGATTATTTTATGAGTCTAGGCTTTTAAAGACGAAAGCACTCAACTCTCCCCTGGGGCCAAGAACATTTCAGTTTCCAGGACAAAAAGTCCAACAGTCCTCTGAAGGGAAAGAAGCAGAAAATACCTCTCTTCTTGGGTAATGAGTCTATAGGAAACTGAGATGGCTAACTTCAAATCAGGCGATTCCTATGCATCAGCTGTGTCTCTTTACTGCCGTCAGGAGCAGAGGTGATGAGATGCACAACTCCAGGGATGCTCAACCTGCACTCACTTCAGAGTCCAGGGGAGGGGGACCCTGGGCTAAGCAGTTCACAGTCTGTGCTGTTGCATGCACATCCTGGCCAAGAGACCCTCTGTTAGACCCTGTGCCCAGGCCCCAGTGGGTGACTGACCATAGAGGAAGATGTGGGGTCTCTCCTCAGGACTCCAGCTACCCTCTCTAGGCCTGGCACTGCAGACTTCAGTGAGGTCAAAGAGCTTGCTCTTCCCAGGAAGGTGGTATTGGAGCCAGCAGGCAGCCCAAGGCTGCTCAGGACAAAAGGTCAGATGCAAAGACCCAGCAACCCCACAGCCCACTAGGGATCCCCTGGCAGTCTTTCAGGCCCTGGACTTGGCTCTATCAGGATTGCACTGACCTGGTGGATCGCCTGTCTGAGGCATGGAATCATCTGCCCTCCCAGGCCCTGGCTCATCTCAATTCTGTTCTCTGTGATGCTTCCCTCTCACCTGCCTCCACCTGTCCCCCGAGCTCCTTCAGCCACCTCGGGACAGGTGGGCCTGCTTCCTGAGACCTGTCTCAGATATTGGAAGGGCCCCAGACACTCAAGGACTTTCCATGTGAGAAAGAGGAGGGGTCTCACACAAACACTGAGATTCCCCCAAGGATACCCACCCCCATCAAGAGGGAGAATCCAGGGATTCTCCAAACGCTGCCCCCAGGCCCTGGCCATGCCTCCTCCCTGCCAGTCTGATGCCAGCGCACCTCATGGCCACAGAAGCAGGAGTTGTGAGGCTCTTCCTTGGCCCAGGTTAGTAACACTGCTAATGACCATGGCCTTTAAGGGAGACTAGGAGCACACGACACTGTGACACACTAGCACTAACACCTGTGCATGAGGCTGGGCTGGGGAGGCGGGTTTCATCAGGCTTCCCTCTCGATGACGTCGTACAGATGCTTTCCAAACAGTGAGCATATCTGTGCAGACCCTATCCAGTCCTGCACGGTAACGAGTGTAACATGACTGCCAGCCTGTCAAATACTAGGAGAAGGATGGGCAGAGAGTGATGGTCACAGCTCAGAGCAAGGTGGAGATATTCCCAGGTGCTGTCCATGTGCATCAAAACACCCCAGCTTTCTAGAAGACGTTAAAGCAAAAATGCAAGCAAGTAGAGAAAAAGAGGCTTCTTTCCCCCAAATAAAAGCTGAATTCATCAGTTGGTGAAGAATTGATGTCTGATGGGGAGGCTACTGAAGATCTCTAGCTGTGAAGGAAATCTATTTAAGAAAATAGTTTACATAGTTTGCTAAAATTTCTTTTAAAAATTTATTTATTTATTTATTTATTGGCTGTATTGGGTCTTCGTTGCTGCACACAGGCTTTGTCTAGTTGTGGCGAGCCAGGGCTACTCTTCTTTGCGGTGCGCGGGCTCCTCATTGCTGTGGCTTCTCTTGTTGCAGAGCACTGGCTCTACGTGCATGGGCTTCAATAGCTGAAGCACACAGGCTTAGTTGCTTTGCAGCATGTGGGATCTTCCTGGAGCTGCGCTTGAACCCATATACCCTCCACTGGCAGGTGGATTCTTAACCACTGCGCCACCTAGGAAGCCCTAAAATTTCTTGTTTTGTTTCTGTAAAAGTTGATATCTGGCTGTCCCTTTTGTAATAAAGCAGACTGAGAACTTTCCCTACCGTGTACCGTGAATGTACATGTATCTATCTAACATCTATCTGTCACCTCTCTATTTATCAGAGTAGAGTGGTGGACGCAGGTCAGACAAATGAGACAGAGAGTTGGACCAACTTCCATCTTAAATACAAACATCGTGAGTCCTTTGGTCAAGTAGGAGTTGTCTGCCACTCAGCTCTGGTTGATGTGAACAAAAACCCTCTAGAGAGGCTAACTTCTGAGGGAAGGGGTCTTACATCCCTAACAACATTGGGGCCAAGTTCATGGACTCCATCAAGGTCCACCCTTCTCCATAAAGGAATAGACACTTCTATTACTGGGGGCCCATCAGAGAGCCCAGGCCACAGGGGGCCACATTTTATGCCACTCTGTGACCACAGAACCTAGCCTGTACATTCCAAATTATAGATCCACATGCATAACCTTGGCGGGAACTTCAAGGTCCAGACTGGGAGATAACCATTGTCAAGTGTAAAGGTCTTGCTCCCATCGTTAACAATTCCAAATTTCATGATGAGCTTCTATGCTTTAGAGGAAAATCAAATTTACTCATTTACCATAAAGATGTGTGAGGGGATGGGAGTTTTTAGGACAGTACTTCTTAATTGGTTTATATAGAGATTCCTTTGAATCTCCAATGAATGCTGGGAACCCTCTCCCTAGTGAAATACATACATTTTACAGTTTTCAGCGTTAGTGGGTCACAGATTCCCTGGAGCCCACCCATGAGCAGCAATGTAAGGACCTCTGGTCTAGTCTACGGGCTGAAGCTCTAACCGGCTGGCTTACTGATTCCACTGCATTTTTGCCCATGAAGCTTTCACAGGCCATTGGAAGGCTGTTTTCCACCTGTCTCATCAGAGCCCCCAACTGGGATTATGTGGCTTTTATATGCGGCAGATTTAAATGCCATGATTCAGACAGCAAGAGAGCCAGTGGCCATGGTGCTTAAGAATTAGACGCTGTGATTTTGAGCCAGAACTATGCCATTTCTGCAAGCAAAATACAACAACTAAAACAGGCCTTTAAGCTGTTTTTAATTCTGAGGAGACCTTCACAGTGATGATTAAGACAATGTATAATTTCAAAAGGCTAAGGGGGAACTTCCCTGGTGGTGCAGTGGTTAAGAATCTGCCTGCCAATGCACGGGACACGGGTTTGATCCCTAGTCTGGGAGGATCCCACATGCCTCGGAGCAACTAAGCCTGTGCACCACAACTACTGAGACCACGTGCTCTAGGGCTTGCGAGCCGCAACTACTGAGCCCGTGTGCTACAACTACTGAAGCCTACACATCTAGAGACCGTGCTCCACAAGAGAAGCCACCGCAATGAAGAGTAGCCCCGTCTCGCCACAACTAGAGAAAGCCCATGCGCAGCAATGAAGACCCAACGCAGCCAAAAATTAAAAAAAAATTAAAAAAAAAAAAAGCCTAAGAGGCAGCTTCCTGCAAGGACGATGATGGCTCTGGCTGAGCAGGCCAGCCTTCCACAGACCTGCATTTCTCTGGCCGCTGAGACAGCTCAAGGTCTGTTTGGGCTACCAAAACTTCCCTCTCCTTTGTGGTCTGGAGATGCATAAATATGAGACCTTCTGGCTTGTCTTAGAGATTTTATCGGTTACCTGGGGATCAGACCAGCTCCTGATCCCCACCTGACAGAGATAGAAAAGCTTTCTTGTAGCTTTTCTGAGCTAAATTTCCCTGTCCCTCCAGGCTCCCCTCCTCCCATCACCACGGCAATGAGTAGAAGATGAGGGGTTTAGTGCTATCTTTCGGGAGGAATCTCAATGTCATCCATTGAATTGTGTCCTCCCAAATTCATATGTTGAATTCCTAACCCCCAGGACCTCAGAATGTGACTATGCAGAGATAAGGTCCTTGCAGATGAAATTAGTTAAGGTGAGGTCATTAGGGTGGGCCCTAATCCACTATAGAATGGGGAGATTTGGACACAGACACACATGCACGGAGAACGCCATGTGAACATGAAAGCAGACTGGGGTGATGTGTCTACAAGCCAAGGAACACCAAAAGTGGCCAGCAAACCACCAGAAGCTAGAAGAGAGGCAAGGTTCCCCCTGTAAGTCCTCAGAAGGAACCAACCCTGCCCGACGCCTTGATCTTAGACTTCTAAACTCCAGAACTGTGAGATAGTACATTTCTGTTTATGGTACTTTGTTACAGCAGCCCTAGGAAACAAACACACGGACCGGGGCCTTTGATAGGCCACAAGGAAATGCCTCACTGCCCCATTTCGAACATCAAAAAGTGCTAAACTACCCAGGTTTTATAGACCAGGTGGTAGAAGCATAAACCCACCCTTGGGCCCACCTAAATCTCTGTCCACTGGAACTGTAATGACCCTTCTGTCTATAGAGGTGTGTCTGTATCTGAGATGCTCTGGGAACAAGAGAAATGAAAGTGAGCCATTCACAGCTTGGCTTGAGGAACTAGGCTAGACTCAGCAGAACGATGTTTTCTGCCTGAAAAGCCTGTAATCAAATACCAAGCTTCTGCAAGAGTAGTACTGACCTTCCTCCCCAGCAGCGTCCCCTGATGGAGACCACAAGCACCAGTAAAGGTTTGCCACTCCAGCTAATACACTGAGCACCTCAGGGAGAATGTCTATCTGTAGGAGAACAGAGGTGAGTTGGGGCGCACAGAAGTCAAGGAGTCCTGGGGTGGGGCTCCATGTAGGAGCCTTGTGTCCAAAGAGAGTCCCCTAACTCCCCAAAAGCTGCAGCTGGCCCCTATCTGTAAGAATTAGGAAAACGGGCCCCTGTGGGCAGGTTCACCAAGGGCAGGGGAATTTGAAAAGTGCAACCCTTTCTCCAGGTGGCATGGCTTTGTTATGAGGTAACAGCTCAATTCCAGATTCTAATGGCCTTCCCAAGGCCAGGCACTATTGTGCAGTGTGCAACTTGCACAAATGTACATGGCAGCCTATGCACAGGGCTTGAGTGGTGCCTATCAAGAACTTTCCTTTCCCCTCTCCCCATCTCCCTCAATATAGGACAAGGAGGGAAACAGGTCAGCAGCCTTTGGGAGCATAGTGCTTGTGGAGAGAGGCTATTCTCTTAAAGAATGGTGGTTGGGGGGTGCTTTCCCTCCATGAAGCCAAGTTGGCAGCTACAAGAAAATCCCTAGTAAAGATAAGGGGGTGTTTAATAAAAGGAGACTGGAGTCTCTTTCCACCTGAATGTTTGCTGAGCTGCAGAAGGCACTTGCCCCCTGGGTCTGTGCTGGAGCAAGTGGGCACGGTAGCGGTGAGGTAGCTCAGAGCCAGACTGTTCCAGGAACCTAGGAGGTCGGCCCTCTCCCCTCCCCCATCTTCAGAGTCTCTAACTGGAGGTGCACGCAGGGAGGAGGGCATGAGGCAGGCCTCACTTGGCTGCATTCTCTCTGGTACCCTTGTCTCCCTGAACACCCTTTCCAGTGCTGAAAAATAGGCGGGTATCCTAGGCCAGAATTCTTCCAGACAGGTCTTATGCCGAGTGTGGCTCTCAGAGCCCGTGGGGCCACCCGCCTCCCCTTTTTGAAGAACAAGGCATTGTCAACACGAGGCCTGACAACGTTTGGAGCAGACCTGCTTCCCTCTGCGGAGACGGCCCCAGACCGCGTGTTGCAGGGCAGGGCAGGGCAGAGCGATCCCTCATCTCACCCCCCCACCCCCAACAAGGCCTGGAACTGGCTCCAGTCCCCACCACAGAACTTTCCCACACTCACCAGAACGTTCCACAGCTGTAGCATTAGCCATCCGAAGTCAGAACGTGGCAGTGTATCCTTGTTGTCACTAGATGGCGACGCTGTGTAAAGGGAAAGCAAAATGCCACTGGAAGCTGCTCCCCGCCGGGATGCCTCTTTCTGCCGAGGCGGGGTCCCTGGAAGGAAACAAGACAGCAGAGGCTGAGCATGGAAGGTGCTTGCTTTCGGGTCCGCCCAGGGGCTCGAGAGACGTGGCTCCAGAGGGCAACTCCTCCCCCAGCCCCGGGGATGGGGGTGGGGGTGGGGGAGGGAAGGGGGGTGGGGGGGTCCTTCCCCAGTAGGGGACCCAGGGGCCACCCCAGCTCCCCGGCGCTCCGGGAGCCGTGCGCGGACGCGAAGTGGCTCCTCGTTTCCGGGTTGGAACCTGCTTTGCCCCCTAAATGCTGTTTTCAGGTGAAGCGCTATCTCAGGGCGAGGACGTGAGCCCTGCGAGAGGGGGCGAGAACACGCAGCTGCTGAGCGGGGGCCTCCGAGACACCGACTCCGGGCTCCAGGCCACGGCGGAGGCGGCGCCCGCGCGCACGAGCAGCGCTCCAGCTGCAAGATCAGACCCCGGGCCGTTTCCTCGAGAAACCAGAGTGGGTCTGTGTGCTCGCAGCTGTACAATTTAAATAACAACAACAACAGTAAAAGCTCTGCAGTATGCTTAGAAGCTTGTGAAGTTGCTCCACAGTCACGCAGATCACGGCACCGAAATCACAGGGTTCGAGCATCCTTGAGTTTGTTAAGGCAGAAGAAACGGCCGTTGGGGGCGAATTTTCTGTGCGCGGATTAGACCTCACGATCGATGCGAATTCACTCAGCTCTGAGGAAATGCCGAAAATGCCGGGCTCAGGCGTTCTAGCACATGCCTGCCCAGGGCTTCAGGCTCGAGGCTCCGCGGGGCCAGCGATGTTCCCTGTGGGTAACAAATAAAACGAACGCGGGAGGGGGCGAGGCTTCAGAGAAACGTTCACTCGTCGTTTCCAAAGCCAAACCAGGGAACATAAAAATGTCTCAAAGGCTGTATTCTTACCGCGTTCCAAATGAAAAGTTTTAGTCTATAGGAAACAGGGTTTATTCTCACAACTTTGAATCCCTACTTAAGTGAATCGTAATATGTTTGTGAGAAGAAAGAAATGTACCTAACTTTTTTAGCCCCTAAAATGTACACTAATGTCTGGGCATAGTTGAAAAGTCACAACTGGAGGCCACTTTCTAATCTTCACCCTTTACATTAATTCACAATACTATATGCTATGTGTATGTTTCATTTCAGTCCTGAAACAGCTGCAGCAGGGAGATGGGGAACTGAGGCTTACAGCAAGGAGGTGATTGGCCCAAGCCCAGTAGTAAATTAACAGCCCAGCTAGGGCTGAAATTGGCCTGTGCCATCTTGTAAGAAGCATCTGCCAAGACTGCTTGTGTGCCAGGCACTGTGTAAGATTCAGGGAATCCAGGGCTAAGTGAGATGCTTGGTCCCTCACTTCTCTCAGGTTGAAAGTTATTCAGAGAGATGTTGGGCCCCCACCACCCCATCTAAAACAGCGCCCCCTACCTGCCAACAGTCATTACCTCTCTCCTTATGCCTCCTCATAGCAAACTACCCTACCTGATAAGGTTTATTGTCTATCTCCCTCCTGGCACTATAGCATCCATTCCAGGAGCACCTGTGCAATTAACACTTGGCAAGCACAGGAAGATGCCTACAATTCTCCAACCTGCCACCTCACCTGGGCTTTCTCGCTCAGCTCTCTCTGGGAGGGCAGGCCCAGAACTTCCAGTTTTCTAGAGGTGTTCCCTGCCACCACATGCTGTTGCTTCAGAAACCAAATTATGGGTTTCTTGTTTGGGGGTCTTCCAGCCCCCAGAAGACACTCCCCTTTCTTTTTTTTTTTTAAAGATTTATTTTATTATTTATTTATTTTATCTTTGGCTGCATTGGGTCTTCGTTGCTGCCCATGGGCTTTCTCTAGTTGTGGTGAGCAGGGGCTACTCTTCCTTTTGGTGTGCGGGCTTCTCATTGTGGTGGCTTCTCTTGTTGCAGAGTACTGGCTTTAGGGGCGTGGGCTTCAGTAGTTGCAGCTCGTGGGCTCAGTAGTTGTGGCTTGTGGGCTCTAGAGTGCAGGCTCAGTAGTTGTGGCACACAGGTTTAGTTGCTCTGTGGCATGTGGCATCTTCCCGGCACAGGGCTCAAACCCATGTCCCCTGCATTGGCAGGCGGATTCTTAACTACTGCGCCACCAGGGAAGGCCCACTTCCCTTTCTTGTTGACTACTCACTGTGCCGCATGGTGGCCGACTTCTGGCTTTGGTCTGGATGAGGGAAAACATCTCATAATAACTACCAAAAGTCCAAAGCAGTTCCCGTGGTTGGGGGCAGAGTTCACAGCAGCTGCTTAGTCTCGAAGAGAGATATTTACCAAGAGCTCCTTAAATCTTGAAGTGTTCAAACAAACATTAAATAAATTGGGAGTATGGGATTAACAGATACACACTACTATAAATAAAATAAACAACAAGCATTTACTGTATAACACAGGGAACAATAGTCAATGTCTTATAATAACCTATGATGGAAAATAATCTGAAAAAAAAATATATAATTGAATCACTTTGCTGTACACCTGAAACTAACACGATATTGTAAACCAGCTATACTTCAAAGAAAAACATTTCAATCCAGAGTGTTCTTGTGCTTATTCTCACACTACAAGTGAACCACTTGTTAACTTGTCTACTTGTTACTAATTTCTTTCTCACCTTGTGACCTTTTTTCAAATGATCATGCCAGTTCGTGTCACTAAATGTTCAGTGATGTAGGGACAACAGCAAAACTGCAGTGAGAGCTGGATGCTGGCTAGCCGGTGAGGCCCCCTTACTAGATAATAGTCTACACTTTTGTCTGAAGAACCAAACATGACTACGTATCACGGGCCTTTGGTCACACAAAATGAGAACACTAATACTTATTCAGACTCACTACAACTTACCCAGAGTTTTATTATGTTATATGGTATTAATTTCCTTTTTTTTTTTTTTTTGAGGGAGGTACTTTTTTTTTTTTTTAACAGACAATAAACAGAATATATTTAGAGTGTACAATTTGGTATCCCAATTCCCCCCCAACCCTCCCCGCTTTCCTCACTTGGTGTCCCTGTGTTTGTTCTCTACACCTGTGTCTCTATTCCTGCCTTGCATTTCCTCTTTCATAGTTGTTAGCATTTGCCTTATGTATGGAGGTGTTCCTATACTGGGTGCATATATATTTACAATTGTTATCTCCTTTTCTTGGATGGATCCCTTGATCTTTATGTAATGTCCGTTCTTGTCTCTTGTAATATTTTTCATTTTAAAGTCTATTTTATCTGATATGACTATTGCTACTCCAGCTTTCTTTTGATTTTCATTTGCATGGAATATCTTTTTCCATCCCCTCACCTTCTGCCTGTATGTGTGCCTAGGTCTGAAGTGGGTCTCTTGTAGACAGCATATATATGGGTCTTGTATTTGTATCCATTCAGCCAGTCTGTGTCTTTCAGTTGGTGCATTTTGTCCATTTACATTCAAGGTAATTATCGATATGTATGTTCCTATTACCATTTTCTTAATTGTTTTGTTTTTGTTTTTGTAGATCCTTTTCTTCTCTTATATTTCCCGCTTAGAGAAGTTCCTTTAGCATTTGTTGTAGGGCTGGTTTGGTGGTGCTGAATTCTCTTAGCTGTTGCTTGTCTGTAAAGCTTTTGATTTCTCCGTTGAATCTGAATGAGATCCTTGCTGGGTAGAGTATTCTTGGTTGTAGATTCTTCCCTTTCATCACTTGAAATATATCATGCCACTCCCTTCTGGCTTGCAGAGTTTCTGCTGAGAAATCAGCTGTTAACCTTACGGGAGTTCCCTTGTATGTTATTTGTCATTTTTCCCTTGTTGCTTTTAATAAGATTTCTCTGTCTTCAATTTTTGTCAATTAGACTACTATATGTCTTAGCGTGTTTCTCCGTGGTTTTATCCTGCCTGGGACTCTCTGTGCTTCCTGGACTTAGGGAGCTATTTCCTTTCCCATGTTAGGGAAATTTTCAACTATAATCTCTTCCAGTATTTTCTCTGGTCCTTTCTCTCTCGTCTCCTTCTGGGACCCCTATAATGCGAATGTTGGTGCGTTTAACGTTGTCCCAGAGGTCTCTTAGGCTGTCTTCAGTTCTTTTCATTCTTTTTTCTTTATTCTTTTCCACATCAGTGATTTTCACCATTCTGGCTTCCAGGTCACTTATTCGCCCTTCTGCCTCAGTTAATCTACTATTGGTTCCTTCTAGTGTGTTTTTCATTTCCGTTATTGTGTTGCATATCTCTGTTTGTTTGCTCTTTAACTCTTCTAGGTCTTTGGTAAACTTTTCGATCTTTGCATCCAGTCTTTTTTCAAAGTCCTGGATCATCTTCACCATCATTATTCTGAATTCTTTTCCTGGAAGGGTGCCTATCTCCTCTTCATTTAGTTGTTTTTCTGGGGTTTTATCCTATCCCTTCATCTGGTACAAAGTCCTCTGCTTTTTCATTTTCTCTATCTTTCCATGGCTGTGGTTTTCATTTCCACAAAACGAAATACTGCTGATACTGCTTGATACTGCTGTCTGCCCTCTTGTGGAGGAAGCTATCTAGGAGGCTCAGTGGGTGCTTCCTGATGGGAGGGACTGATGGTGGGTAGGGCTGGGTGGGCGAAGCTCAGTAAGGCTTTAATCTGATTTGGTGGGTGGAGCTCAGTGAAACTTTAATCTGCTTGTCTGCTAATGGGTGGGGCTGTGTTCACACCTTGTTGGTTGTTTGGCCTGAGGCCACCTAGCACTGGAGCCCACAGGCTCTTTGGTGGGGCTAATGGCGGACTCTGCGAGGGCTCACACCAATGAACACTTCCCAGAACCCCTGCTGCCAGAGCCCCTGTCTCCTTGGTGAGCCACAGCTGCCCCCCACCTCTGCAGGCAACCCTCCAACACCAGCAGGTAGGTCTGGTTCAGTCTCCTGTCGGGTCACTGCTCCTTCCCCCTGAGTCGTGGTGAGCACATTTTTTTGTGTGCCCTCCAAGAGTGGAGTCTCTGTTTCCCCCAGTCCTGTGGAGGTCCTGCAATCAAATCCCACTGGCTTTCAGAGTCTGATTCTCTGGGGATTCCTCCTCCCATTGCTGGACTCCCAGGTTGGGAAGCCTGACATGGGGCTCAGAACCCTCACTTTAGTGGGTGGACTTCTGCAGTATAACTGTTCTCCAGTTTGTGAGTCACCCACCCAGCATTTATGGGATTTGATTTTACCGCGATTGCGCCCCTCCTACCGTCTCATTGTGGCTTCTCCTTTGTCTCTGGATGTGGGGTGTCTTTTTTGGTGAGTTCCAGTGTCTTTCTGTCGATGATCGTTCAGCAGTTCGTTGTAATTCCGGTGTTCTTGCAAGAGGGAGTGAGCGCACGTCCTCCTACTTCGCCATCTTAATCCTATCTCCGGTATTAATTTTCTTTAAGAAGAGGTTTAGACAGCAAGTATTTACTGGGTGAGTTTAGAGTAAGTGAGAAACTGACTGGGGGCTTACTGTCTAAGCAGGAAGAGGACCAGCCCCGCTGTGTGAGGACAGGTGCTGACACCCAAACGCCTCTTGGCGGCGCTGTTTTCTCTTCAGAACAACACCTAGGAGTCTGAGGGCTCTCACGCTCACGTGTGATCCATTCCTGTGTGTGATTAACTGCTGTGTTCAGTCCAGGGATGATTCTGCTGCTGCCATCAAAACCCTTCCCACGTTCCTGTCAGGGGATCAGGGAGACCCTGGCTCAGGACTCCTGCTCTGCTCATTTTCTGTCCTCATGAGGAAACTGGAACATTTCTGACCGGGCTGCCCAAAGGCACAAAGTATATACCCTTTGGCACATTTCAAATTTCACTCTGAATAATTCATCTTGTGCAGTATTTTATAACTCTCTGCTCTGCAGAATGTTTACTTACACAGTGTTCTCCCCTCAAACTCGAGCTGAATCACTTCAGAGAACTTTTGACCTAGTAATAGAAACATTTGTACAGTATTTCTGTACAAGTGCTAGAATATTCATTGCAACTTTGCTTGTACTATTAAAAAATTAGAATCAATTTAAGTGTCCATCTACAGGAGAATAATAAAGTAATAATAATTATGGTATCTCCATACTGTGGAATTCTATGTAAGTGTTAAAAAGAAATGCAGTAGAGCTATATGATGTGATATGAGGCAGAATGTATTAACTTTTGTAAAAAATAATTATAAATATTTACTTTATATATATTAAAAAGTGCTTCAAAGCACATGTAGTATACCAAACTCAAGCGAAAGCTTAAAATTTAAACATTTATATATTGTTTGCTTGAAAACAGCTTATGTATTAGCTTTATAATTTTTTATTTTTTTTGGCCGCTCAGCTCTGCGTGCAGGATCTTAGTTCCCCAACCAGGGATCAAATTTGTGCTCCCTTCAGTAGAAGCACGGAGTCTTAACCACTGAACCATCAGTGAAGTCTCTAGCTTTATAATTTAAAAAATGTGGATGGTGGTTTCATCCTCAGCTGGTGTGAGTGTTTTGTGTCACTTGTGTGTTCCTGTTACCCTCCAGGAAGAGGGTTAGTGCATGAGACAGTGGTTTGGGGCTGGATTATTATTGAAGACATCATTCTCATCATAAAGTCAATCTCTTGGCCAGGAACAGCTTTTCTAGACTGCAGAGGTTGTCTCTATCTGGAAATGCTGAGCATAGTTGCCCTCTCACTCTCAGAGCTGGTACCCAGGGTGCTCACCAGCTGGCCCAGCTTCCGTCCACCGGTGAGGCCCTCATCATGAAGCTCCGAGGGCGGGACTGGGTGTGTCCTTGGCCTCTACATTCCCAGCACCTAGCAGTGTGCTCGGTGTGTATTTGATGCTCAATAAAAGAATTTGTTGGACTTCCCTGGTGGTCCAGTGGCTAAGACTCCGTGCTCCCAATGCAGGGGGCTGGGGTTTGATCCTTGGTCAGGGAACTAAATCCCGCATGCTGCAGCTGAGAGTTCACATGCCGCAGCTAAGAGTTCACATGCCACAGCTAAGAGTTTGCATGCCACAACTAAAAGATCCCGCATGTGCAACGAATATCCCACATGTGGCAACGAAGACCCTGTGTGCCACAACTAAGACCCAGCGCTGCCAAATAAATAAATAAATATTAGAAAAAAAAAGAATTTGTTGAAGGAAGAATTCTTGATCCCTGTCAGCTTGATTTTCAGGTCCTGGGGAAGTGGGATGTCTGTGAAGGTGGCTGGCAGTTCCTGGGTCACGGGTCTCGGGGTGTCTCCTGGGCTTCTGATTTTGTAAAGCTGTAAGCAGATGGCCCAGCCACCTGAGCAGCACCTGATGAAGTCAACATGCAGGAGCCGATGCTGTCCCTGGTCTCAGAAACATACTGCAGGGTTGATTCGACATGTTTTAGCAATTTGCAGAATGTTTCTGCCACACAATATCTAGATGTAAATGGTAATCACCTTTTATAAATAATGGTTTAAGTGGGTTCATGGCCAAAGCAAAATCAAGCACTTCTGGGGCATCTTTGGGGTCATGGTGCCAAAGAGGGGCCTAAGTGGACTTGTAGCTGCTCTGAGATCTTCCAAAGATGCTTTGGATCCCAAATCCAGGCCCACCCAGATGCTAGCGCTCTCTCTGTTTCTGAAAAAGGAAGACAGTCCTTAGCAGAGAGCTCTCAGAGCTGAGCCCCAAGCTCCCCTGTCCCTCTGAAGGGCTCCCCAGCCTCTGCCCTGACATAGAAAACATAACAGGTGGCTCTGCTTTGCCCAGCTCCTGGCCCAGGGCCCGGGGGCCTTGCTATCCCAGGCCCATTTCCTCTCAGTCAAAATCTCAGCCAGGCCACAGATTCCACACACCCAGTGATCTTGCCCAGTCTCTGTGAGGTAATAATTCTAACACAGATGCTCTGAATACAACTTAAAGGTGGGGCCTGGTAAGTTGATATTTACATGTATTCAGCTAAATATTCAGGACAGAAAACAAAAAATGAGTCTCCTTTCCCCCCCATGCCCCCCAGTTCCGCTGTACAGAGATGAATACCCATTAACGGTTTCTTGTGTGTTCTCACAAAAATCTTCATGCCTGAACAAGCACACATACACACACCCTCATACATGAACATACACACATCTTTTGGGGGCCAGAGATGGACATATACTCTGCTACTCTTCTGTACCTCGCTTTCTTCTAACTTAGCTTGGAGATTGTTCCAAATCAACAAATACAGATTTACCTTATGCTTTACAAAGGGTTTTACTATTCCACTGTCTATATGGCAAATATTTGCTGTTTTTTCCTGTCCAGCAGCCTGTCCCCTTTCTTCCTGTGACAGTAGCAGTTTCTTTGTCTCTTCCCCACTCTCAGTCCTGTGATTTGGGTGAGGATGACCCCAACCTTGGCTGTAGGCTTGGACATGCAACTCAGACCTTACCACAGAGATTGGTTCGGGGGTGGACACATGACCTGAGTGCAGGCGAGGTCAGTCAGGGCCAGGACTTTATCTGAATTATTAAGGGAAGAGAAGCTCTCTTTTTCCTGCTGACCTTGCATCTGGGAAGATGTAGTTCTGGAGCACTTTCCATTGTGTGGCGTCTGAGAATGAAGCCAATATAGAGGAGAATGGAGCCAAAACATGGAGCTGCTTGCCTTGATGACATCGTTTAAGAGTCTGGTTCAGGTTTACCTGGAGCCTTCCCTCTCCACCCTGAACTTTCAGTTACATGTGCCAAAGGATTTCTTTTTTGCCTAAGCCAGTTGGGCAGGGCTTTCTGTAGCTCACAGATGCTATAAGCTTTCTTGATGCTATAGAAACTGGCATCAAGAATAGGGGATGGGGACTTCCCTGGTGGCGCAGTGGTTAAGAATCCTCCTGCAGGGGACGTGGCTTCCATCCCTGGTCTGGGAAGATCCCACATGTCGTTGAGCAACTAAGCCCATACACCACAACTACTGTAGCCTGTGCACCCTAAAGGCTGCAAGCCACAGCTACTGAGCCCGCATGCTGCAACTACTGAAGCCCATGTGCCTAGAGCCCATGCTCCACAACAAGAGCAGCCACCACACTGAGAAGCTTGCACACCACAACGAAGAGTAGCCCCCGCTCACCACAACTAGAGGAAGCCTGTGCGCCACAATGAAGAACCAATGCAGAAGGAAAAAAAAAAAAAAAAAGACTGTGGGATGGCAAGCGACCCTGCGATATCTGACTGAGTCAAGGAAGGTGGAGATCCTTCTCTTTTTGGCAGCAAGTTGGCTGCTGTCATTACCCAGTAATGAAGCAACTAATTCCATTGTGGCCACTCAGACTAGGTGTGCTATTCTACTTATATGAGGTACCTAGGCTAGCCAAACTCATAGGGAGAGAGAGTAGAGCAGTGGTTGCCAGGGGCTGGGAGGAGATGGAAACAGAGAATTGTTTAGTAGGTACTGAGTTTCAGTTTTGCAGGATGAAAGGAGTTCAGGAGACGGGTGGTGGTGATAGTTGCACAAAATGAACATACTGAATGCCACTGAAAAATGGTTAAGACGGTAAATTTTACATTGTGTGTATTTTACTAGAGTTAAAACATATACAGAAGGAAGAAGATACAGCTTCATTATGAGAGGCCCTTTCTGCCTGTGACCCGCAATCTGATATGGCTGAGAGTCTGGTCAAGCTCTACTGGAAAAGCTGAATTTTCTGCAACAACCTGAGGGCACTGGGAGCACAGGCTGAGAGGCAGAAAACAGCAAGAGAGAAGGTCAGGACTTAGGAGGCTGATAACGTGACCTGACATTTAGGTGTCTCTTGGAATTGTTCGCATATATGAACTCATTACTCATAAGAACCCCCGGGGTAGGTGCTGATTTTCAGAGGAGGAAAATAAAGGAAGGAGGAAATTAAACAAATAGACCCCGACGAAGGAAGGGACAGAGTCAGGACTGCGACCTGGGCAGTCAGTGGCTCTGTTCCTACTTCACAGCACTGGGAAACAAATAGCCTGGAAGCCCCCTGAAATCCCAAGCAGATCATGTCAGAGAAACCCGCACTGGCTCACGAAGCCTTGGTCCCAGGGCCATCTCCAGGCCCCGCTGCACCAGCACAGTGCCTCTGACCCTGGGTGCAGAAAAGCCCAAGTGACGCCGCAGGGATTTCACAGCTGCCGCCTTGGCCACCGTCCCTTCACTTTCACGTGCTTTAACTTCTGTGGACTCTCCTCCTTCCCACGAACAATCTGTGGAGCAGCTTTGGGAATCCACTGGCCGTACAAAATTATTCGGTGCCTCTCAGATTTACTCACCACAATCCTCTTTTGATGTGCACATGTCCAGGAACTGACGCTCATTTCCTGGGCCACAGTACCACTGTTCAGAGTGTCTCACAGTTGGCTCTGGGATTGGAAAATCTCTTGGCCAAAGTCTTTTGACTCCCCTCACTACTTCTGCTTGAACAATCTATTTGTGTGCACCACTTGGGGTCGCACCCATAGGCTGTGTACTAGGGTGAGGTTGAGGATGCGACAGAGTCAGAGTCATCATCTGGCCTGACAGAAGCCAGCAGAGGACCTGGGAATCCCCTGGCAGGCCGGTGGTTAGGACTCTGCGTTTCCACTGCTGAGGGCATGGGTTCAATCCCTGGTCAGGGAACTAAGATCCTGCAAGCTGCACAGTGCAGCCAAAACAAAACAAAAGCCAGCAGAGGACAAATCACATCACTGGGGGCTTGTGACAAAGAAGGACAGGACAGGGGAGTGGAGATTTATTTCAGCAAGATGAGCCACGCTCCAGAGAGAAACAAAGGTCAATGTGACAGAGGGGAGGCTCTGCCCCAGTAGAGAGAAACTTCCTCAACAGAAGGATGTCTCCTCTGTACCACAAAAAGGACAGTGTCTTTCTGAACCCAAGGAAGAAGGACCTTGAAGACCCTGTGGCTCCAAGCAGCGTAGTGAGTCATATGGCAATACTCATACAGACTTGGCAATGAGAATGTGATTGTTGACAGCCAAGAATAGACTTTGTGAAGGAGACTATGCCAGAATACAGCCATGTAACAAAATATCTGCTACTACCAGGACTTAATTTGTCTTCTCCTTGCGTTAGTTTCACAATTTTTTCACTTTATTAACTTACAGACAGTAAAGTGAATTATTTATGTTTGTCATTATAAATGACCTGTTCCTACTCCTCTTACTGCCAAGAGCGAAAGACCTTCCTGGTGTCCCACAATAATATGTAGTCTGGTGGCAGACCTCAGGTCATTTCACTGACTTATGGGGAGAAGGCAGTGTGATTTCTCAAGCCCAGTCCAAAGGAATAAGCAGAAAAACCTATAACCAGTACATAGGTTCAGCCCTCATCCACATGGAAATACCTCTCCTAATATCCTCCCAGTTCAGCACCTGCTCGTAACCATAGGACTCACACCCTATCCTCACATAATAAGCAGTGAGGAAGTTTCCTTCCAGGTCGGGGAGACAGGCCAGCAAATGAGGCCCTTGCCTAATTAGAAGATACTTGTCTTTAGGGGTCTCATCCAGTGACCATTTTTCCTAAGGGTTTGTGATGTCTTTTGCTATATGGGGTCCCTGACATCAAGCGTATCCTTAAATCAGAGACCGTTAACTGGTAGCCCAGAGGCTGAATCAATCCTATAGATGTGTGTGTGTGTGTGTGGGGGGGGGGTGGTTGTTATTTTTTGGCTTATATGAGTTTCCTATTAAAATAGGAATTATATGCCAGAACTAAAAATTATGAATTTTCATATAACTACTCATATTTCCAAGCTCTTTGGAAAAATGCCAAAATGCTGGGAAGCACTGGTAACAGTAGAGCAGAATTCCCCCTTGGCAATGACCCACTGACCTGAGTGAGGGGGTCCTCCACAGCCCCCACTGGTAGGACTGACTTCTTCCTTCCTTCAAATGTCTGTCCCTGGACATTTGGGTTCACAACTCTGTGCCCTCCTGGTCTAGTAAACACCAACCTCAGAACTGCTCAGTGCACGTGGGGATGCAGGACAACCATCACACTCCGGCAGGTAGCAGGATAACCTCTTCTACTGAAATGTTTGTTTGGCTCTCTACATAGTTCCTAATTGTAAGCAGTTCGCCAAGCTTTTTATGTCCTTGCCTTAAGAACTGTGGTAGGGCAGAGAGCAAAGCAGCCTGGAAATGAAGCTGATCTGTACTGAAAACCTAAGGCCGCTGAAGGGATGAGGGAGTATCCTGGAGGGGGGTGGGCCTTGGAGAAGTGGTGAGGTGGGGAGGGCGGGCCTCTGCCCGGGAAGAGCAGAGAGGTCTGGGGGCTCCCCCAAGGCAGCAGGGCCACTACCACTCCATGAGAGCCTCTGGAGCCACATGGCGGGGTGGCCAGGAGAGGCAGCTCTGGCTCCAGAGTCCCAGCACCAGCAAAGAGTCTATATCCCAAGAAAGCCAGGAAGCAGGACCTGCTCAGCTTGGAGGACAGGTGTCAGCGAGGATTTCTCTCATAAGCCTTGGGGACTCTGATATAACCTTGGAAGGACAGCAGCCCTCAAAGCAGACTGAGATGAAAAGGAATGAAGGACTGATACACGCTAGAACATGGATGTCCCTCGAAAACATGCTAAGTGAGAGAAGCCACGCATGAAAGGCCACACAGTGTATGATTCCAGTGACATGAAACATCCACAATAGGCAAATTCATAGAGACAGAAAGCAGATTAGTGGTTGACAGGGACTGGGGGAGGGCGATGAGGACTGACTGCTTGATGGGTACCAGGTTTCTGTTTAGGGTGGTGAAAATGTTCTTGGAATTAGTGATGATGGTTGCATAATGTTGTGAATATATTGTGAATATACTAAAAGACACTGAATTGTAGACTTTAAACTGGTTAAGATGGTGAATTTTATATCAATTTAAAAAATGAGCTAGGGACTTCCCTGGTGGTGCATTGGTTAAGAATTCGCCTGCCAATGCAGGGCACATGGGTTCGATTCTTGGGCTGGGAAGATCCCACATGCCACGGAGCAACTAAGCCTGTGTGCCACGACTACTGAGCCTGTGCTGTAGAACCCATGAGCCACAACTATTGAGCCCACATGCCATAACTACTGAAGCCCACATGCCTGGAGCCCGTGCTCCACAACACGAGAAGCCATTGCAATGAGAGGCCCGTGCACCACAACGAAGAGTAGCTCTTGCTCGCTGCAACTGGAGAAAGCCTGTGCGCAGCAATGAAAACCCAATGCAGCCAAATAAAAAAGTAAATTTATAAAAAAATTAAAAATAAATGAGCTGGAATGTTCTACCTGGTGCTGAGACAGGGGCTGGATTGGAGGGCAAGAGTTGAGGGAGACCATAGGAGGCTGGGGCTGTGGTCAGACAAGAGATGAAATGGCCTTGTACTTGGCAAGTGGCTGAAGGAAGGGAGAAGAGTGGACAGACTGAGCCTCTGAAAGGGAGAATTCGTAGGAGTTGGTACCTGATTGGATGTGGTAGGGGGAGAGAGCAGGAAGGTTGAGGATGAGGAATCATGGACTGAGATAGGAAACAGACGTGGGATTGGGACTGGAGAAGGAAATGCAGGCCTGGGCGTGGAGTCTAAGGTGACCAGTCTTGGAAAGAGTACTGGAGTGAAGACCATGGAGGGGGCCGTGGCCTGGGAGTCAGAAAAGCGGCCAACAGCGGGCTTGCATGGTGCCGCCTTCAGCAATGCCCTTGACCTCTCTAATTCCAGCTCTCAACCTAAACTGGGGATGTTGTCAGTTACGGTTTGTGAAAACCCCTGGCATCCCCTGGGGATGCTCAGTCAACGTCAACTGAATCTTAAATGCTGCTCCACGCGTCCCCTTGGCCCTTTGCTCCCTCATGCTCACCGATTCTGTCCTTTCATCTGCCAAGAGTCTGGGCCGAGACATAGCCCTCACCCCTCTGCTGTGGCTCCAGGGTAGCCCAGAGGAAAGCCCCTCATCTTCCTTGAGCCTCACTGCGTCGTGTACGTGAACCTATTTCCAGTTTTAACAGAGGACAAGCAGGAGGCTGGCAGGTGGACCTGGATTAGAAGCCAGGTCTCCCGGCTCCAGGATCCGCGCTCCGCGCTCCGCAGCATCTGGACGCTTGCCGAGGGGGCGGGAGGCCGGCGGGCCAGGGTTGTGGGGCCGTCTGCGCGCCCGGCGCCTGCTCCATCCCTGCCCCCGCCCTGCCCCGGCTCCCGCGCCTCCCCGCGCTCCTCCCCCGCGCCCCGGCTCTGCACGGAGGCTGCGGCTCGGCCGGGCAGGCGCGGCGCGCGGGCACCCAGGTGGCGGCGGCCACCGGGCTCAGCGGGTCCGGCGCGGGGAGCCGGGCTCAGCCCCGGCCTGCGCGAGCCCCGGCCCTCGCCCGCCCGAGGCCGGCCTGGGGGGCCCGCAGGGCGCGCGGAGCGCCGAGTGCGCGTCGGGCTGGGCCGCGCATCCCGGCACAGGAGCGCGGGCGCGGCGCGGCGGAGCGCCGGGCATGGAGCCGGCCCGGGAGCCCCCCGCGCGAACCCGGCCGCCGCCGCCCCCCGCCGCCCGCCCCGCGCCCGCCCCCGCCGCGCCCAGGCCGCGCTCGCCCGCCGAGGCGGAGGGCCGCGGTCCCGAGGGGCTGCTGCGGCGATCCGGGTCGGGCTACGAGGGCAGCACCAGCTGGAAAGCGGCCTTGGAGGGTAAGCGCCGCGCGGCTCTCCATCCCCCGGCCCGGGAACCCGGGAGGCGGGACGGAGTCACCTTGGCCGGTCTCCCGGTGGGGAGAGCCGGGAGTACGACTCTGGAACCCGGAGGACTGATGTCAGGGCATCAGATGCCACGTTGTGGGGCAGTGGGGAAGAGGTAACTGGGGACCACCTATAGTACAGCCTTGACCCTATCTCTGCAGTAACTCACGCTTTGACCTTGGGAGCAGGTTTCAAGCTCTGAGCCTCAGTTTCATTGAGTGAAGGAGGACAGTTACTGTCCATCACTCACCTCATAGGCATATTGAGAGGATGGCTTGACTCTATAGCAGTGAAAATGCTTCGGGCAAAGTGACAAACTCTCTAGACCCCGGACATGGTGCTAATGCCCTGTGAGAAGCGGGGTGGGTGCCTGGTGGTGATGGGAGGGAGAAACTACCCCAGAGCCTTCCTTGCAAATCAGGGGTCCCGCCTACCTCTTCCAGTCAGAGGGGCTCAGGGCCTGACCCCTGACTGGCCAAGGGGGTGGTAACCAAAGTGGAAAATAGATTTCAAGCTCCTGAGTTCTTTCAGTCAACTGTGTGGCCACTGGTGGTGTGTGGTGTGGGAGGTGCTGGAGTTGGCCAGAGGGCTGGTCCTCTGAAGGTTTCTCGGTACTCTTGACACCCAGAGTCCAAAGGCCAAGGACCTGGACAGCATCAACTAGGGAAGCCCAGAACCTGGATCACCCAACCATTAGGGAAGGAGTGTCAGAACAGGAGGGCTTCCTGGAGTAGGTGACCTCTTAGGAGGTGTGGAAAGAGAAGGATGGGTGCACCAGGCTCGAGGAGTGACATGTTCAGGGATCAAGTGGCGAAAGCCAACCTGTCCCTTGTGGGGAACTGACCTCCAGAATACCAGGGTCAGGGAGGGGGTGAGAAGAGAGGAATCTGGAGGACCCAGACCGTGAATGGCCACCCAAGCCTTGCCAAAGAGTTTGGACTTTGTCTGAAGCAGCTGTTGAGAGATTGGAAGCATAGAATGAGACAGTGGGTGGTCCTTGGAAAAGTGGTGGTGGCCCAGAGGGGTCAGACCAAGGCCAGGTCAGTGAGGAAGGCGGGGCTGTCGTCAGGGGAGAGACATAACCAGCGCCAGCCAGGGCAGGTGCCTGGCCGAGGAGGGAGAGGTGGGGACAGTCGTGTCAGCTTTTGGCCCAAAGGCTGGTGGGCAGGGGACACGGATGGCCTGAGGAGGGGCTGTGCAGACTCTGAGGGGAAAGCTGGACACCTGGGTGATGATTTGGGACAAAGGAGGCAAAGATGTTGGAACTCAGAGTAGAAGAGCCGCTGCAGAGGAGCTTCGGGCTGAGAAGAGCCGAGCTGAATCAAGGTGGATAAAACCCTCTCTTTGACCCCCTGCTTCCCTCCCGCCCAAGTTATTTCTTGAAGTTGCTCATGCCTTTTGCCTGCATTTCTTCACTCATTCATTTGTAAGCATTTCTCCAGGAGCTGCCCTAAGCTCACTCTAACCCCCAGTGCTTAGGGCCACTTCAGGGGTGGTGCGGCCTCTTTCAGTGCCCCCGGCTTGCTGGCTCCTGTCTTACCTTCCATCCTGACCTTGGCCCCTTCTGCTTCCTACTCCCAACCCTGGCTGGGCTGACCCCCTGCAAGTTAGGCTGAAGAACAAGCCACACACCCGGCAGGAAATGGCCCGGGGGTCTCTCAGGACACTGGGTCTTCCAGGCCCTGTGGAGTCCAGCCCACTCTGCGCTCAGTGCCTACCTGTGGCCCAGCCTCGTCTCTCCTGTCTGGGCATGGCTTTCTGCCTGGCCTGGCTCTGTGTCCTGTGGCACCTCTGGCTCATGCCCTCATTCCCGTGGTCCACCAGGAGCAGCCTCACCCTGATGCCTGTGGACCTTGGAGGCTTAGCATCTGGGTCCTGTGGGTCTTTTCCCAAAGGAGTTTTAGGATGTGGGGTCTGTGTCCCTGCCAGGGGCCTCCTCTCCACTGGTCCCCTGAACATCTCCTGAGTGTTCCCTGGGTGCCGCGACTCCTGGGGGAGAGGACAGCTCTCAGACCGGGATGGTGCTCTCCAGGGTCCTGCCATGTGCTGGTCCTCCACATTCACTCATTCTTCCTCACCTCCCACAAACACTCCTGGAGGGCCCACTGTCCCAGCTTAGCTCTAGGTACTGGCAACATCCCTATCCTTGCAGAAATCACAGGACAGGGGCTGAAGCAGCCTGCTGAGGTGCAAAGAGCACGGATTCTGGAGTCAGGTAAGCCAGAGGCAGATCCTTTCACTGCCAGTGGGATGGCAGGTTTTTACACTTGTCTGAGCCTCAGTTTCCTCATCTGCTAAGCTAGATAAGGATTTCTGCCTCTCAGGGCTACACAGACAAAGGTGCTTGGGTGTAGGCTGTGTGCAGGTGATCCCTTTCCCCAGTCCCTAGAGCCCTGCATTCCTGATGGGGGAACCCAGGGAAAATGTGTGACGAACTACTTGATTGAAATACTTTGACTGCTGGTCTGCCTCCTGTGAGTCCACTCCCTGCCCTAAACTGAAGTCCACATAGCGAGCCCAGTCCACAGACCCTGAGAAACACCCGGGATGGGATGAAGGGTCTGCCAGGTCTGGGGACCAAGGGGTTTTGCAGCCCTTGCTTAGCTAAGCATCTGTCCTGAGACTTCTTGATTTGACCAAGTGGAGCCCTCAGGGAGCCTGTGCTCCTTCACTACCATGTGCTGAATATTTATCAAGCGCCTACTGTGTACCAGCCCTGTGCCGGGGCTTCCACACTAGCCATCTTGTGTAACCCTCACATCTACCCTTGCAGGGGCTTGGTGAGTGTTGTATCTAGTTTATACATGAGGAAACAGACTCAGAGAGGCTAAGTGTCTTGCTCAAGGGCACACGTTGCTCTCTCACACGTGAAACCCCATCGGGTTTGCCACGAGGCCTTCTGACGTGAAAGTTCTTACTCTGTCCTGAGCTGACCAAGGACATGGGGCTTGGTGAGGCTAATTGGGGAGAATCAAATTGTGCCTCTGACACAGGTAGCTCTCCTCCCTGTGCTCCTCAGACAACCCTGCCACCTCCAGCAGATATTTTTTCCTCTTCGCAGGTTAAGTGACGTGGAAAACATCTTAAATCTAAAGCTGGGATTAGAGCCCAGGTCTTTAAGACTTTCCTTCGATGAACAGTCAGCTTTATAAATAGGAAGCCAAACAGAAATTCTCCTAATCGAGTCCTCTCCCCGTGGATATTAACCTTTCCTTCCACCCTCAGCCTTGGGAGACAGGCTGGAAAAGTGATCTGAGCTCCCACCTGGGTTCTGGAAAGACTGGAGGTGACTGGAGATGGGAATATTTCAGGCACTGGGGGTGGGGGGGGGAGGGGAGGAAGAGCAGCCCGGGGGTACAGGAAGGGGGACAGTGATTCTGCAAATCTCAGGCTATGGATTTTTCAGGGCTCACCAATTCTGAATTTTTAATGTTGAGAGTTTCTTGATTAGGCATAAACCCACAACTTCCTGCTGAAAACCACACACACGCATTTAGCAAAGCCTCTTAAAAATTTAAAAATGACCGAACTCTACATTTGATAGTTTTTGACAGTCCAGAGTTTGCTTGCCAGGCTGTGGTCCTGGCATCTTAGAGACGTCAGCTATGAGTCTCTTTTGCTCTGTGGGTATGAGGGTGTTGGGAGATTTGTCTGGGCTTGAGAACCAGGTTTCTTTCCGTTGTTCCTTCTAACATTAGGCTAAGTCATATACATTTATAACATACATAAACTTCACCCTCAAACTCTATCTAATAAGGGCCATTGCACCGATGGAAGGATTGCTGAGTTAGACATTTTTATGGCTTGAATTGTAGCCCCCCAAAGAGATGTGTTGAAGTCCTAACTCCCCAGGACCTCAGACTATGCCCTTATTTGGAAATATGGTCACTGCAGATGTAATTAGTTCAGATGGGGGCATACTGGAGCAGGTGGGCTCCTAACCCAATATGACTGGTGTCCTTATAAGACGTGGTCACGTGAAGACAGAGACACACAGGGAGAAAGATGTGGCGAGGAAGGCAGGGACTGGCATGAGGCAGCTGCAAGCCAAGTAGTGCCTAAGACCCGCAGCCAACCAGCAGATGTGAGGACAAAGCAAGGAAGGACTTCCCTCAGGTCTCAGAGGGAGCACGGCCCTGCTGACACCTTGACTGTGGACTTCTGGCCTCCAGAACCGTGAGACAACACATTGCTGGTGTTTTAAGCCACCTAGTTTGTGGCGCTTTGTCACGTCAACCTAGGAAACTAACACAACATTGTTTTGGGTTGTCCAGCCCCACAGCCATCTTCAAGGGTGAACAAGGAGTTGGACTCTGCACTGTGTCCTCTCTCTGTCCACAGTGCAGCCCCCAGGGCAGTTATCTCCAAGAAACTATGAAGAGACTCCTCGGTTCTATGATGCTGGAGATGCAGGCACAATCTCCCCTTTCCCTGAGAGCAGGTGTATGCCCACGTGGCCAAGGGCATGGTCATTCAGGGGAGCTAGAGTCCGTTTGTGCTTTTAGTACCAGTGGGTGCTCTGTAACATGCAAGGCAATGTCTGAGCCCTGTTATAGGGAACCCAAAGGTGAGTAAAGCACAGCCCTTACCCTAAAGGAGCCCGTGGGCCCATAACCATCATGATGGCAATTGCTGACATTGAAGGAGAGCTTGCCATTCCAGGCACTGCTCTAAGCCCTATGCATTGAATTCTCATACAATTCTAAGAGGGAGACACTATAATGACTTCATTTGAAAGACAAGGAAAATGAAATAAAACAGAAGCTAAGTAACTTTGCCACTAGAAAGTGGCAGGGATGGGATTTGAACCCGGGTGAAGTGGTTTACGATGCTATACTCTTATTACGGTGCCAGGGTTATAGAAGTGGATTGAGAGACGTTCAAAGCAGGGAAAGGAGGGACTTACCTGGTGGTCCAGCAGTTAAGACACTGCATTCCCAATGCAGGGGGCCTGGGTTCGATCTCTGGTCGGGGAACTAAGATCTCACATGCTGCAACTAAGCCCACAAGCCGCAATTAGAGAGCCCACACACCACAATGAAGACCCAGCCCAGCCAAAATAAAAAAAGAAGGGAAAGGAAGGATTCATACAGTGTGCTTGCCACAGGCGGCCACCATGCAGCTCAAGGGGACCAGCCTTATAGCAAGCTGCCCCTGAGGACAGCAGAGCAGATACAGAAGGAGCCCAGCCCTCGAGGGCAGGTGTGAGCCTCTCTTCTTACCATGCCCAGAGCCACCTGCCTCTGGACTGCTGGTCGCTTGCCAGTAGAGACCGTGCTCAGAAGAAGGACTCCTGAATGTTTGTTGGACTTGCAAGTAAAGATAGCAGACTGATACATGCATTTATTTTCTTTCCCTTCTAAAACTCATTAATACAACAGTAAAGGGATTTTTAAAGGGCCACAAGGATAACAAGAACAGGAGACAACACAATAGCAACAAAATTGGGAGCTAGGGATCAATGATGATGTAACTGACACTGAATCCACTGGCCTGAGAAAGTTCGGGAAGCAGAGGAGCAACCTGAGTCACAAACAGGACCCCCACAGTGCAGAGACGGGGCACCAGTCAGCACGGCCGTGAGTGAAGAGAGAGCTGAAATCAGGAGGGCTGAAGGAACACGTGTTAGGAAGACTTCAGATCTCCAGATCCTCTTCCCGCTCTGTGAGCCTCTCCCCAGCCCTCTGCCCTGGGGAGAGAGGGCCTCCAGATACCAACACATTTGAGAGCAAGCAGTTAAAGCAACATTTACATATTGCGGGCTGAGGTTAACCTCCTAGCTTCTTCTCCAGGCCAAGCCTACACCCTTCAGGGGGGAAAACAGAAGAGCAGTCTCCAGGGATGCTGACCCAAGAGGAAAAACCCAAGGAAGTCACATCTTTGAGGACCAGCCCAGCCAGGTCACTCTGCCAAGCCCCCTTTATGGTCTCAGAGGCACCAATGAAGTCTTATTCCTCCTGCCTTAATCATGAACAAATAACCAAGGAGCTCCAGACATCTGAGGAGGTCTCTGACATGGAAGCCAGAGATCAAAACAAATGAACAGGAAAAAAAAAGCAGTTTGGAGAAAACATAGATTATACAGACTAAACTTTCTGCCCACCTCCCCGCTCCCCCCACCAAAAAAAAAAAAAACCCCACAACTAAAAAACTATCAGTAATATCCTCAGAGAGAAGAGAAAATTTCACATGGTTAAAATAAGAACAGGATGCTTTAAGAGGAAGTATTCAGGGAACAGCAAGCAACAAACCCAAAAAAACCTTAGCAGTTAAAAATAATTGTAGAAATGAAAGATTCAGTAGAGAGTGGGAAGACAAAGTTGAAAAAAATCCTCAGGAAACAGAGCAAAAAGGCAAAGAGATAGTGGATATGAGAGCTTCCTCTCTCCGCTCTGGTATCTCTTCCTCTCCTTATAAGGGCACTAATCCCATCATGGGGGCCCTCACCAAGAATGAATCTGCTGGTACCTTGATCTTGGACTTTCCAGCCTCCACAACTGTGAGAGAGAAGTGCCTGTTGTTTCAGCCACCCGGTCTATGGTTTTTGTTAGAGCAGCCTATGCAGACTGAGTCAGAGGTGAAGTAGGATTCCTGATTTTGCCTCATCAGCTTAAAGGAGTTTTAGAGTTGAAATAATGATGGGCACACAGAAGTGTAAGCAAAGGAAAAGGATTAATTATGGGAAATAAGAAGTTGTGTAGAAATAAAGATCATAGTACATTGTATAGCTTTGCTGGGAGCAGGATCTACATTGCTATAAGAAAAGAACACCAGATTATCAGTCTAACCAAACTATGATGTTGAGAGGGCAGGTAGTGTGTGACTGGTTGGGGCGGGGGGTACAGTGATGCAGAGAAGACTTCCTCGTAATTAAGGGAAGTTAATAAGTAATATCTTAAATAAAAAAGCCAAGAAGTATTGACGTACACAAAGCTTTTAGAGATTTGGAGGTAAAAATCAAAAGAATTAGCTAAGAGAGTTGGAAGTGCTTCCTCTGTGGAAGGGGCGATGTTCTTTGTTTTGTTGTTAGTTTGTTTAGTCAATCCTGGTAGAATTTCTTGACTTTAGATCTGTTGCTTTTCAGATCCTTGATAAGGGACCAGATTTCTTTTCCCAATCTGTGGTAAAGTATAATACAGATGAATTACCAGAAACAGTACCAGACATTGGGATGTCACAGCAATGCTGAATTGCTATAAAAGTTTCTAGATACTTCCTCTCGATTCTGGTACCTTAGCTCAGCATGGGTGAGTAAGGGTGGACAGCCCAGCACTGGGCTGTGGAGGTGCTTCTTTCATCTATGCACATATATAACTTTTAAAAGGTTTTAAAAAAGAACTTAAAAATAAAAAGGGAGTTCTCATCTACTAGGATGGCTATAACAAATAAAAATGGAAGCTAACAAGTGTTGGTGAGGAGATGGAGAAATTAGAATACTTGTGCATTGGCATTGCTGGTAGGATGCAAAATGGTGCAGCAGCAGTGGAGAACAGTTTCGTGATTCCTCAAGAAGTTAAATGTAGAACTACCATATGATCCAGCAATTCCACTTCTAGATAAATACCCAAAAGAATTGAAAACAGGCACTCGGATATTTGTTTGCCAATGTTCATAGCAGCATAATTCATAATAACCAAAAGATGGAAGCAGCTCAAGTGTCCATCAGTGGATGGATGGATAAACAAAATGTATATAATCATACAATGGAATATTATTCAGCCGTAAAAAGGAATGAAATTCTGATATGTGCTAGAACAGGGATGAAGCTTGAAAGCATTATGTGAAGCAAAAGAAGTCAGACCCGAGAGGACAGGTATTGTATAATTCCACTAACATGAGGTTCCTAGAACAGGCGAATTTATAGAGACAGAAAGTAGAATCGAGGTTCCCAGGGTCTAGAGGGAGGTAGGAATGAGGAATTAATGCTTAAATGGTATAGAATTTATGTTCGGGGTGATGGAAACGTTTTGCAAATAGACAGTGGGGATGGGTGCACACCATTGTGAATATAACGCCACAAATTGGAATTGCACGCTTGACCGTGGTTAAAATGGCAACTTTTATGTTATGTATATTTTATCACAATTAAAAAAGCTTTCAAAGACCCTATGTCTAAAGTCTAAAAGAGTTCTTTCGTTACATATCAAATTAAATGCCATTTGCAGCAACATGGATGGAGCTAGAGCTTGTTACACTGAGTGAAGTAAGTCAGACAGAGAAGGAGAAATTTCACATGATATCGCTTATATGTGGAATCTAAAAAAAAAGAGAGATATGAATGAACTCATTTACAAAACAGAAACAGACTCACAGACTTAGAGAACAAACATGGTTACTGGGGGGAAGAGGGGGAAGGGATAGTTAGGGAGTTTGGGATTGACATGTACGCACTGCTATATTTAAAATGGATAACCAACAAGGACCCACTGTATAGCACATGGAACTCTGTTCAATATTATGTAACAACCTAAATGCGGAAAAAAATTTGAAAAAGAATAGATACATATATATGTTTAACTGAATCACTTTGCTGTATACCTGAAACGGACACAATCTTGTTAATCAACTATACACAATATAAAATAAAAAGTTAAAAAGACTGCCATGTAGAATTCCATTGAATGAACGCCCAACCTTTTATCCATTCTCTGTTTGATGGACATTTGGCTTGTTTCCATTTTGGCATCATTATGAATAAACCTGCTATAAACATTAAAAAAAATCAAATTAAAATTTTAGAGAAGAATAATAAATAAATAAAAATTTAAAGGGAGAAGCCAGAGGACTGATGAAGCGGATGGAGGGTGTGGGGCAGGATTTCAAGAGGCAGCAGTGGAGGAGAAGAACTTTGGGAGCAAAGACCCAGCCGCAGGAGTGTGAGGGTGGACTGGGGTATTTCAAGAAGTCCGTCTGGCTCAAACCAGGGCTGAGGTAGAGAAGCAGCAGGAGATGAAAGAATGGAAAGCGCCGACAGCCACAGGAGTTCAAGTGCATAGCCCCGGAGGGAGGGTTTTTAAGCAGGGGACTTGCAGAGTCAGACAGAGGTGTGCTGTAGAATGATGCCTCAGACTTCGGCATCAGAATCCCTGGGAAGGGCTTGTTCAAACACAGCCCCAGGGGTTCTCACGAACGGGACTTGGGGCTGGCGGCGGGGATGGGCTGGGAATCAACCCCTTTCTCTCTCCTCAGACACCACCACGCGTCTCCTGCTGGGGTCCATCGCAGTGCTTCTGTTCGCCATCCTGGTGGTCATGAGCATCTTGGGTGAGTATGGATGTCAGAGCATTTATGCAATTCAGTTCCTACACACCATGTCAAAAGCATATCTAATTAGGTAAAGAAAGGTTCCAGACATACCACCAATTCTGTGGGGGTCAAAATAAATAGGAAATAGAGTGTTGGTTCTAGATGGCATTTTAGCCTAAAGTAATATATTCACACATCGACTGTACCCGTCCCCTTTACGAAGCCAGGCAGCAAAAGTGGAGATGTTACTTAGGTATGAATACAAAGATGCTTTGAGAATGCAGAGCAAACTTGGTGTGTGTTAGATTTCCTGAAGGAGATGATTTGGGGTTAAGGGGCTGAAAGATCTCATTCACTCACTCAGCCAAACATTTATTGAGCCCAGCTGTGTGTTAGGCCCTGGGCTAAGTGCTGGAGATTTTTTTTTTAAAGTTTTGTATGATATCAACTCCCCTGTCCAGTGATAGAGGTGTTACTGCCTGTGGGCTTCCTAGAGGGGGAACACATGTACTAAACCCTAAAGAATGAATAGTTTCCTAGTGACCAGGGGGTAGAGGGACCAGAACATTCCAAGGGGGAGAGGCCTGAAAAACACAGAGGGGCAGGTAGGACTGAAAGGGTTGAAGGAGGAATAAAAAAAGAGGAAACTGCTACTAAGTAAGGCAGGCGAGGCTATATGACCCAGGGATTTGCTACTTTTAATGGATTCAAGTTAAAGCACATCATGGGTTCTGAAGAGTTTGCAAAGTGTTTTCAGAACCTCTGTTTTTAATCTTTGAAAAGTGCCCTAAGACCTCAAAATGGGAGGAAAATCCACTGATAATATCAATTCCTACCAAACCCTCACTTGTAGGGCATTCAGGCTAAGCAGGGCATTGTGAGTGCTTAGAAAAGAATATGGTGACCACTGGGGTCAGCTTGGATTCACCTAGACTAATTGTTACTAATTAAATTGTTATTTTGCTAGGCTGGGAGGGCAGGGCAGTGTGTAAACATAGCCTGTTGTGATTACAGTAAAGCACAACAGAGTCTCTGGAGATCCTCGTGGGAAAGCATGGCCTGTACTTCTAAGTGGGTCTGCAGCGCATTGAGCAGGAATGCCAGAGTGCCCATTAATTAATTGGTGTTGGCGTGGCGGTCGCTCCCTTGGGGGCTTGAGTACCATGGGCCGTTCTTGGCTCTGTCCTGGTCTACATTTTAATCAATCTCTTGCATGAGAACAAACAAAAAATATGCTTTGGATTGTAGGTGGTACAATCCAAAGAGGGATGCTCAGTATGGCAGATGAAAAAGAAGTCAAGATTAAAATTTATCTTCAAAAACGCAAATGAACCAAGGTGAATGAGATGATTGTGGAAGAAATAAAACAGAAGATCCTGCATTTGGATTTAAATGTGATTTATACACGTTCTGGACAGGGGAGACCTGGCTTGGAAAGAGATCATAGGAAAATAGTTGAAGAGTATGGCTGAATTCCTTTTGGCAAGGAGGCCCTTAGAGAATCTCATGGAAGCTCCAGGCTTCCTTCCTTCCCAGAAGCATGCACGTAGACATATACCCGCAGATTCTTCTCATTGGAGCGTGTGCAGACTGGACAGCCCACGGCAGCTGGAAGGGGTATGGAAGTCACTGCTGGTGGTGGACCACAGAGGACATGTCCCAGTCTGTTCTGGTGGCAGCATTTTAGTAGCAATGTGGGCACACCACAGTGAGCCAGGCAGGATGGAGAAGGGTCTGGAGGGCACCCCCTGCAAGGGACTGTGGAAGAGGGGCAGCAGGGGTCCTTCTTCAAGTAGGCGATGGAAGACAGACCAGCTCTGCTCCTGGTCCCTCCAGAGGCAGATCCTGGACCTGCAGGCGGGCTGGGACTCAAAACTGAAAAGGAACTTTCTAGCCGTTCAGCCGCGTTAGCTGATGAGGATGTGGTCGAGGAGAGCGGGGCCATGCAGCCTGCTGGTGGTTCCCACCCTGGCTGGAGAGAGAGGCTGCGTGGCCCCCAGGTCCTTTCCAAGTCCCAGTTTCTCGGGTTCCACGCCTCGGGGAGTTCAGGGAGAGAGAGAGGAGAGCCTAACCCCAGGGCTAACCTGCTGTCACGTCCCTCTTGGTGCTGTCCCTGCCAGCCTCCCAGATTCCTTTCCCTTATTCATTTAGTCACCAGCCTTTTACCTGCCAGGCACTGTGACAGGCGCTCCCCCAAGGCGTGTGGCTGATGGGCACCAAAGTCGAGGCAGGTGGAGGGAATGGAGGGCGCTGCATGGGATTCTTGGGGGGCTGGGCAGAGGCCCACTGGGCTGGTGGACACTGAGCCCCTTGTCTTCCCTGCAGCTTCCAAGGGCTGCATCAAGTGTGAAGCGCCCTGCCCGGAGGACTGGCTGCTCTATGGAAGGAAATGCTACTTCTTTTCTGAGGAACCGAGAGACTGGAACACGGGCAGGCAGTACTGCCAAAGCCATGAGGCGGCGCTGGCTGTAATCCAGAGCCAGAAGGAGCTGGTACGTGCTGGGGGCGGGGGGGGGGGGGGGGGTGACCTCAGGGAGAGCCATGTCCCAAGGACCTGGTGTCCCCTGTGACCTGTTTCTGGGGCACAGCTCGGGGTGGGGTATGCAGGTAGGCTCCACGGGGTCTGAGTAGGTCCACGAGGGGCTCTTGTTTCCACTGCTATTGTCAAGGTCAACTATGTCCATCCAAGGCTGGTTTGCTGAGCTCAACTCAGTATTGGAATGTGAGCGTTACAAATTATACCCGTACTTTTGAAATGTAAGAAGATGCATGGGCATCTTCTACCAGCCCAAATCAGGGTCTGATCTCTTATTAAACACTCCATAGAAATGTGAAACACAGTTAATGGGTCTTTTGGCCATTTTGGATTTTGAAGTCAACAGTTCATGCAATCCAAAATAGCAGAAAATCTAAAAGTCACTTCTGTTTGTCTCTGATATGCGGTGCGATAGCTCCTTGCTGCAGAGGAAGGCCCAGCAATCCGTGGGTAGAAGGACATCCAGCCTGAGCTTTGAGATGTGTCCCAGGTAGTCCATCGAGTAGGCAACTCCAGGCTTCCTGAAAATCAGGAACACTGGCATGCTGGGCCACTGAGCTAGGAGATGAACCCTGTTCCAGGCGTCCTGACCCATTGGCACGCTCCCAGAGCCCGCGTCCCTTGGAGGTCATTGCGGGCAGCTCTGTGTGAATGCAGGGCTTCTATAACCCCAGCTCCTCACTCTTGGGATGCAGTGAAGGGTCCTTCTCTCCATGTCTACACATCTTGGGAGCCAGTCTTCCAAGCTGAGGTTAGTCTGGGAATGTGTGAGCAGTCAGGAGACCACACCTGACTCTGAGGTTTCCCTCTTTCCTTGGTGCAGGAATTCATGTTCAAGTTCACACGGAGGGAGCCCTGGATTGGCCTGCGCAGAGTGGGGGACGAATTCCACTGGGTCAATGGGGACCCGTTTGACCCGGACACGTGAGCTGAGGCTTCATCTTCTGGCCACCAAGCTTAGACCGGGGAAGCCCTAGCCTCCCAGAAGCACCTCCTGAGGGAGAACCTGGTTTTGTGCTAGCTAGAGCCACTCACCTCTAGGGTCAGGGGTGTGGGACAGCGACCCAGTCATGATAATGGCTTTCCTACGCTCTCCCCTGTACAGTCCAGCCTGGTTTGGTGGCCCCGCTCCATGTAGGCATCAGAGTCTCCTGCTGCTGGAAGGGGCCCGGGCTCTTTCCATCTTGTGACTCCCCAGTCCATGTGCACAGCTCAGTGTGGCTCAGAGGAAGGGAGGACGTGCCCTGCACATGCCTCTGCGTTGGCTGGAACTTAGCCGCACGACCACACCTGACTGCAAGGGAGGGTAGGAGGTGGGCCTCTGTTCTGGGCGGCTGTGGGCCACCTAAACACTGTTACTACGGGAGAAAGGGGAGCTGAGCCCTGAGCACCAGGATGGTTCTTAGAGAAAACACCTCTCGAGGGTGTTGGTGGCGTGTGGTGGTGGTATTATTTGTGTGGCCCACATGGTGTGGCAGTGAGTGTGTGATGGGGTGGCGGGCGTGCAAAGCCAGGACTGGTGTGTGGGGTGATGGTGGCAGCAGTCATGGGGGTGAGGGGCAGCTCATGCTTAGGGAGATGCAGAGCCGCCCACACAGCGGGATAAGAACCTCAGCAACTGATCTAGACTCTAAGGCAGTGAGGACGTCAGTGAGGACGAGGCCCGGGGAGCCAGGCAGGGGCACAGCTGCTGACCTGATGGGAACCTTGACCTGTGACAATGCCTTCCCTGTTCCTGCTTCTCCCTGCCTCCTGCACCTGTCTTTGTCCTCACTGCCTCTTCCTTTTTGCCCCATCCCTTGACCTGCCCTCGTCCCAGATCTGTTCTTAGAGCTGCTGAGAAAGTCTTGCCCTTGCTGCCCCTGCCTCTCCCCTTCTGGAAGTTTCCTGCTCCCGGAACCCAGGGAGCCCTGGAGGCTGGGGTCTCCAGAGTGCTGACCACCTGGCAACCAGTGGGTGTTGGGGCCACGCTTCTCTGACACTGAGGTGGTCCTGGCCCCCCTACTCCCTCTTGGGGTCCTTCTGATATCCTCACTTATGAGACCCGCATCTCCAGCCTCAGCAGGGGGCTCAGCTCAGGGTGACCAAACGAAGTTAAGAAGAAACGTGGAGATTCAAAAGGGATGATTTTAGGCAGGGAGAACCCCGCCCCCCGCCACACTGTGCTAGATACAGGAGGTGCAGGCAGGGGGCTGCGGGGAGGGTGGTCCTAGACAGGGCCCTGTGCTCCTGGGATGAGTGAGCTGAGCCCGGCAGGATGGGGAAGCCAGATGGGGGAGTGCAGGGTGTGTCCAGGAAAGATCTGTGGGCATCACCGGGGCGGCTGGAGCCGTGATGCAGTCGGGAGACAGTGGGAGCCACACTAGCAAGGTCTGTGGGGGCCGGCTGTCCTGGAAGGCAGCTCCAGAGGAAAGGACAAGTCACAGGGCCTCTGGGATTGCTCAGTGTCTGCCAGGTTGTGAATGCCTGGTCTCTTCTCTCCTGGCCACAGATTCCCCATCTCAGGCCCAGGGGAGTGTGTCTTCGTGGAGCCCACTAGGCTGGTTTCGACAGAGTGTCTGATGACCCGGCCCTGGGTGTGCAGCAAGATGGCCTACACGTGAGGTGGGTCGGGCCAGAGGTGGCCCTCCAGCCAGGCTGCAAGACCTGCCAGCCCCGGGCTCCTCTCCAAGGCAAAGCAGTGAGGAGGTGCCCTCTGCCCCTGGTCACTCTCTCAGGCTCCAGAGTCCTGGTCCTTGGTCTCCTTGGCCCCAGGCAGGTCCTGTGGCTCAGCAGTCAAACCCCATGAGCTAGTAGAATGGTAGGCACCTGTCCGCTGACGAACTCACACATGCACACGTGTGCTCACGGCCCCTGCTCAAGTTCAGAGCCCACCCGTACTTACCCCATCAAGTCCCTCCCTGGCCGCACCTGGAACTTTCCTTCCTCTGGAGGCCCTGGTGCTCTGAGGAAGGCTGGGGCCTGACAGGCTGTGGTACTGTCTGCACAGACAGGCTCCCTTCCCCAGGCATCTCTCTCCTGGCTGCTGGAGAGGCAGGAAGGGGAGCCCCGCCCCCCTCCCCTGGGCCCTGCATCCACCCGCCTTGCCTTGCCTGGGGTCTCAGGCAGGCCCCTGCTGTGTCCGTGGTACTGCTGTGTTGGTCACTGATGGAATAAAGAGATGACTGGTGTCCAGAGAAGTCGGCTGCCATTTGTTCTAGGATCATGGCTCAGGGGAGGGGCACGTCTCTGGGTGCCCGTCTGTGGAGGGACACCGACAAGGGGCACCCGGGAGGTAGGCGGCATGGGGAGGAACCAAGGCCAAAAACACACTCTGTGGCCTCAGGGCACCGTTTAGTGTTGCCAGGCCCCTGAGTTATTCTTAGATGCTTGAGGGGCGTGCTCCATCTGCCTCCTTCATTACTATTCACTCAACATGACAAACATTTATTCACACCTACCATGTGCCAGACACCACAGCAGGCGTGGGGATTAACAGCTTTATCCCCCAAGGAGCACACAGGGAGCAGAAGAAACTGCTTGGAAAGCACCAGAACATTCTGGAACCACAGTTGAGAGATGCTTATTTGGCCTGAGGGGAGGATGGGGTGAAGAAGGCGGGAGGATGAACCAAGGGGAAGAGATGGTGTCCACGGCGGGCTGGTTAAGAGTCTGTGCAGGCGCTAGGGCCCCTTCCCGTCCCCCTCGGCGTGCCTGGAGAGGAAGCGGGGGCGGAGGCTGGCAGTTCCCCTGGGCCTGCGGGGGCTGCGTGTGCCACCCTCGCCAGCGCACGCACACATGTGGAGCCCAGAGCAAGCTGCGGCGGGGCCGAGGCCTCCCCAGCCCCAGGCCGGGTGAGATACAGGCGGCCTGCCTGGGAGCGGCGTGTGTGCATCTGGGTCCTGGCCCATTTTTGGAAAGTAGCTCAGAGGAAAGCAGGGCCTACTCTGCTCTGCTCAGTCCTTTTACTGTCCGTTTTCAGACAGCACTGTCAGCTTGGTTTTGTTGACCTTTTGAAAGCTTTCCAGGTATTTACTGGTTTCATATTTTACCTTTATGGGGAAGCCAGTGTGGAACCTGAGTGTGCAATGAAGACGTTAAGGGAGTTCAGTGTGGCCTGTGGGGGTGGCGGAAGCCCACCGCCTTCCCAGCCCCTGCGGGAAGTGTGTAGGGGGGCTGAGGGTTGAGGACGTGGTCCACCGCCGCTGCTGCTCCTTGGGTAGGGCAGGGGTGGGGGGCGGGTCTCTCACACCGGCCGTGGTTCTCACCAGTATCCTCCCCGCAAAGATGGTCTGGTTGCTTTCCACGTGGCACCTCATTTAATTCTCTCAGAAAGACCCTGAAGCGGTTAATGCTGCCACAGGTGACAAAACTGGACCTGGGCAGGGGGGCAGGGGGAAGTGGGGCACGCTCTCATCCTGTCCTGTGGGTTGAGGTGGGGAGAAGGGAGCCACGAGGGCGGCCGGGAGGAAGCGCTGAGGGAGGGCAGGGAGCGAGGAGCCCGTGCCATCGGGAGCTTATTTCTCCGTCAACTATCCACAGCCTGCCACCTCAAAGCACACTGGCAGAGGAGCTCTCTGACCTTGGGTTTGCCCTCGGACGGTACAACAATTCTAAGTCAGTTCAGTAAAGCTAAAGGAACTCTGACCCAAGGTCATGTGATGCTTGAAGAGCTTTCGCATCTGTTCCTACCGAGGAAGGAACACAAGACCAAAACAAAACACTGGCACGCCAGACTTCAGAAGTGTTGAAAACCCTTTCAAAGGTTATCACATCAACCAGGCACCCACGTCTCCCACGCAGGCGGAGCCAGGCTGGGTGGGCGGAGCCAGGCTGGGTGGGCGGGGCCGCGGCACCGGGTGCAGTTGCTCCCTGCGGCTACAGGTGGCAGCACGGAGGCCGGACGCTCTGCTGGTCCCTGAGCTATGAGCTCAGAGCTGTGTCTCCCTCGGTGTGGGGGCGGGAGGAGGTGTGTGTGTTGGGGGGAGGTCCAAGGGACCGTTCTTCCTCCAGCCCCACTCCTCAGCCCTTTTCCAAGATTTTCCCTTCGGAGGCGACTCTCCTGGAGTTGAGAATGCGTTTAGCTAGGAGTCTAGGCGGCTGCGCCCCGGGTGGATTTGAACCCACACCGCAGCCCTGTCCTCTGCGTAGCCCCTGGAGCGGGCAGGATGTGGGTAGAAGGCTGGAGCACGCACACTAGGTCACCCTCAGACATCCTTTGTGAAGATGGACGGACGGGGGATTTTTTAAGGGGGGGCTCATTGGGAGGTAGCGTTTGTTGCTGTGCTGGTGGGTTTCACCAGTGTTTGCTTAGTAAATTCTCCTAACCTTGCAGATGAGGAAGCCATTTGAGGGAGGTTAAGGGATTTGCTCTATTGCTCTACATCACATGTCTAGAAGGTGGTGGAAGGGGTGGCGGGGAGGAAGGGGCCACCTTGGGAGAGGACGTGGGGTGTCCACAGGCGATTTTTCTCCTGTGTGCTTTGATCATCGTCATACGGTTTTCAGGTGAATCTCCCATAGAGAGAGTTACTGACTTCTGTCCTCTCCCTTCAAGGCCCAGCTCGAGCTTCCTGGGACTCCTTCCAGGATGGCAGTAGCCCCCAGTGACCACTCCCTCTCCCAACACCTCCAGCACTTAAGACTGAGCCTCTCACATGGCCCGAGTCTGTGGGAGCTTTTCATCTGTGACTCATCTCTTTAGTCATCTGACTGCTCTTGGCATCTGATTATAAGCCCCTGGATAGCAGGGATTATGTACCGTTGGCCTCTTTGTGCCACATAGCATGTGCTCAAAAAAAAAATCGTATAGGACAGTAAGATTGCCCCTAGATGTCATCTCTGAACTCTTTGCCACAGTGGGAGACAGCAGTGGCCGGCCATCAGAGGCTTGTCTTTTTGGCTTTGGTGGGTGTGGCATGACTTTAGAGGCCCGGCCAAGATGAGCTCTTTAATTTGTTTTGCTTCAGCTAAGCGAGCTCACTCACATTCCCTAAGCATATATACACTGGGCGGGCTGGGGGGGTGGGGGTGGCTTGGAGCACACGGGCCATGAGGGAGAGCTGCCTCTGCCTCCACAACACCCTTTGCATCACACACAGAGCCCAGCTGATGAGGGCGAGGAGATGGCTGGGTGGAAACCAGGCCCAGGGAGGGTTTCCATCAGTGACTGGGGTTGGCGGCTGAAGATTCCGGTGATCACTAGGATAATTATGTTAATATCACTGTGCTGTCTGTGCAAGACGACCTGGTTTTCAGAACTGCCCACTGTCTGCTGTGTACTTACACCAGAAAGGGGTGGAAGTGGAGGATGTAATTGCCTCTTTCCTTGGTCTGTAAAGAACTCCAAACTGGGAGCAAGTATGCGATTCAAACAGGGGCATCCAGAAAACCTCCTGCCACGCCCATCAGAGATCCCACCTCTCAGCCTGGAGTGGATACACACTCGGCCTGGCTCTGAAGACCTGCCTGAGTCTAGTCTGGGGCCAGCTCTACCAACAAGCAGGTGTGTAGCTCAGGCAGCTGTGCTCAACCTCCCTGACCCCAGGCTTCACCTCTAATAAAGTAGAAATCGTGCCTGCACTGCCTACCTCACAGGGTTTTGGGAACTGTAGATGTTAGAATTTCAGGGATTAGGAATTATCGACCCCATTCACACTATTCATGAGGCCCAAAGAGGTTAAGTAACACGTCCAAGGTCACACATCTAGTGGCAGAGCTAGACCTCAGGTCTTGTGGCTCCCGTGTTCCTTGTTGATCCTCTTATTATTGCATGTATCATGCTTTATTTGTTTACTTGCCCATCATCCACCCAGAAGTGTAAGCCCCTAGAGGGCAGGGATCCACGCTCACTCCTTTGTTTCTCTAGCGCCTGGTACATACTGAAGGTGCTCAATAAATGTGTGTTGACCTAAACTGACCTTGACTCCTAGTTCAAGTGCTTCTTCTTCTACACGATGTTGTCTCTGATCTCAGAAATCTGCACTGCCAGTCCAGCTGCCCACAAAAAGTATGAAAACTTGGAGATGTCTTAGAGAAAAAGATAAGATGCTCAACCGTCTTGCAATGTGCATTAGGGTCCTATAGTCTAGAGCACAGAATCCGTTTGAATAAAGACATACACATCTACGACAAAACTGAATAGCAATGAACACTAATTAAGAGCTTGTTAGGGCCAGCCATTGTGCTAAGCATTTCACATACAAAGTGCCTGGCCTATAGTAAGTGCTTAAAAATTATTATCTTGTTTCACTATGATGTAAGTTGAATAGGGTATTAGAGTATGCTAGCTTCTGTAATACCCGCATTTCAGAGGCTTACCCAAGTAAAGATCCCTTTCTGGCTCACACCACAGACTAATGCAGGTCAGTGACAGGGAAAAAAAAAAAATCGTTGCTCCATCCGGGGCCTTTGAACATAGAGGCTCACACAGGATGTGTTTTAGGGTATGTGGTAGATGCGGCTGTCATGCACTGAGAATTTTCCTTTCCTTCTGAGTACATGGTAGGATTGTATTTCCTGGTCTGTTTGAAGGTAGGTGTCAAGTGACACCAGAGCTTTAACTGTGGAAAAGTGACAGATGTCATTTCCAGGCGGAAACATTTAAGAATCAGGGCACACTTCTCCATATTCTCCCTCCCCCCAGTCATGATGTTTTGATTTGGAGGCTTCATAAGACTGAAGCATCTTGGGATGCTGAGTCAGTGTGTGGGGGACAAGTTTCCCAGAGAGAATGTCTGAATCTGCAGCAGACTGTGTAAGTGAGAAACAAAGCCTCTGAGATTTTGGGTTTGTTGTGATCATAGTATATCTTACCCTAGACTAGACAGGGGCTAGGCCTGGAGGTGGCACATATCCCATCCACAGTCCATTGGCCAGGATGGAAGGCTGAGAAATATCTTCCAGCTGTATGCTTGGATGCATGAGATTCTTGATTCTAAAAGTTGAGGATTTTCATCAATTTTGGAAGATTCATCACTTTTTTCTCTAAATATTTCACCTGCCTGACTCTTTTCTCTCCTTCCAGGACTCCAATTAAGGCTGTTTGAGATTGTCACACAGGTCTCTAATGCTCAAGTTTTTTTGTCTTTTGATCAATTTTACAAATCAATTTAATGAACTATGTGTTTTTAGCAATTTGACTCTTCCAACCAATGTCTGAGGTAGATCTCTCCATTTAATTTTTTAAAAATTTCAGCAACATTTTATGTTTTAAGGGTAGAGTTTTGCATATATTTTGTTAAATATTTTTATTTTTATGCTACAATAGATGAATTTTTAAAAAATTTCATAGTTTGTTGCTTAGTAAAAGAATATTGTTAAAATGACCACACTACCCAAGGCAATCTACAGATTCAGTGAAATCACTATCAAAATACCAATGGTATTTTTCACAGAACTAGAACAAATAACTTCAAAATTTATATGGAAACACAAAAGATCCCAAATAGCCAAAACAATTTTGAGGAAAAAGAACAGAGCCGGGGGAATCACACTACCTGACTTCAGACTATACTACAAAGGTACAGTAATCAAAGCAGTGTGGTACTGGCACAAAAACAGACATAAATCAATGGAACAGGATAGAGAACCCAGAAATAAACCTTTGCACTTATGGTCATATGGTCAAATAATCTACGACAAGAGAGGCAAGAATATACAATGGAGAAAAGACAGTCTCTTCAATAAGTGGTGCTGGGAAAACTGGACAGTTACATGTAAAAGTATGAAATTAGAACATTCTCTAACACCATGTACAAAAATAAACTCCAAATGGATTAAAGACCTAAATGTAAGATGGGATACTGTAAAACTCCTAGAGGAAAAACATTGGCAGAACACTCTTTGACATAAATAGCAGCGATATTTTTGGGATATAAAGTAAAGGAAATAAAAAATAAACAAACGGGGCCTAATTAAATTTAAAAGCTTTTGCACAGCATAGGAAACCATCAACCAAACAAAAAGACAACCCACCGAATGGGAGAAAATATGAAATGATATGACCAATAAGAGATTAATATCCAACATATATAAATAGCTCATAAATATCCAACATATATAAACAGTTCATAAGAAACAGCAACATCAAAAAAACCAAACAACCTGACTGAAAAAATGGGCAGAATAACTGAATAGACATTTCTCCGAAGAGTAAATGCGGATGATCAACAAGCACAGGAAAAGGTGCTTAACATTATTAGTCATCAGGGAAATGCAAATCAAAACTACAATAAGATATCACCTCACACCTGTCAGAATGGTTATCATCAAAAAAGAACAAAAACAACAAATGTTGGCAAGGAAGTGGTGAAAAGGGAACCGTCCTCATACACTGTTGTTGGGAATGTAAATTGGTGCAGCCGCTGTGCAAAACAGTATGGAGGTTCCTTAAACTAAAATAGAGCTACTATATGATCCAGCAATCCCACTCCTGGGTATGTATCCAACAAAAACAAAAACACTAATTCGAAAAGATAAGTGCACCCCAGTGTTAATAGCGGCACTATTTACAATAGCCAAGACATGGAAGCAACCTAAATGTCCATCAACAGATGAATGGGTAAAGAAGATGTGGTATATATATACAATGGAATAGTACACGGCCATAAAAAAAGAACGAAATTTTGCCATTTGCTGCCACGTGGATGGACTTGGAGGGCATTACGCTAAGCAAAGTAAGTCAGATAGAGAAATAAATACTGTATGATACTGTTTATATGTGGAATCTAAATACAACAAACTAGTGAATATAACAAAAAAGCAGCAGACTCACAGACAGACAACAAACTAATGGCTACCAGTGGGGAGAGGAGGGGGAGGGGCACCCTAGGGGTAGGGAAGTGGGAGGTACAAACTACTGGGTGTAAGATAGGCTACAGGGATGTATTTTAGGACATGGGGAATATAGCCAATATTTTGTAATAACTATAAATGGAATGTAACCTTTAAAAATTGTATTAAAGGAAACGATCAATTTTTGTACAATGATCTTTTATCCTGTAATCTTACAGATTGACTTGTTAGTTGCAGCTTTTTGTAGACTTAACAGGGATTTTAATTGCATGTGTATCCAATGTTTTTATTAAAGCATAACATGGGCCACCATGATTCCAGCTCCTGAAATCAATTTCCTTATTTCTCTGTCCAGCTGCTAAGCCAATGCCACGTATTTTATTCTAGCTGTTTACTACAACAGTACCTCACTTTCAGGAACCAAGGTCTATATTAGTCAGGATAGGCTAATTGCTGTGATAAACAATCCTAAAATTTCAGTGGCTTAAATATAATAAAAAGATTTCTTTCTTACTTTTTGTGGTTTTGTCCAATGTGGTTTTATTAGGAGGCCATAAAATCATTCAGTGACCTGGGCTCCTTCCATATGGTGGCCTCACGGTTCTCTAAGCCTTCAGAGTCCTTCATCAGCTCTCTCACACCTGGGCAGAAACTGAGGGGAAAGAGTGTGGATCAGGTCTGGCTCTATCTGCAAAGAAAGCTAGGAAATATAATCTAGCTCTGCGCTCAGCCAGAACAGGAAATGGCTTTGGGAAACATCCAGGCAGTCTTTGCAACATGTGGCAGTATTCCCATTTTACAGATAAGAAAACTGAGGCTTGAGAGGTTAAGTGATCTCCCAGCTTTTTACAGTCATAAACAACAAAGACTCAAATTGAACCCAATATGGCTGTCTCCAAAGCCATGCTCTGAATTGCTCTGCTATGGACAATGCCTTCTCTCCTACTGCCTCACTGGACTGTGCTATCTTAAGACCTGTAGCAATTTTTCCCCTTTAGAGGGGCTTCTTCCAAGGTTCAGGTTCTGACTTTTATTAATGGGTAATTTGTTCTCTTATAAGCATCCTGGTCCAAGGGCTTAGTCAGCAGCAGATAAACAGTCTGAGAGCCACTACAGTAAGACATAAGAAGACACCCAAACAGAATACAAAAAGACATAGAGGCAGATAACAAGCAGTTTATTGACAGGGTACCTGCCCTCCAGTGTTTTACAAGTGCTGTCAAATGCAAAGTGTCTCAGTAGAAGGGACCGGATCTATGCATCAGCGCGGGTAAAGAGAACAGTTGCAAACAGGAATTAGATGGTCTTCTTACCCAACCAACCTTGTCTTGCTGACTGATGCACAGTGAGCCAAAACTCTGAGATGTGGAAGCTCACAGCAGAGGCTTTTTCACAAGGCCGCCAAGCAGAGAACATGGGAGAAGAGTCTCAAATCTCAAACCTGCCTCAGGGAAGACGAGGGGCTTGGGATATTTTTGGGATGGCGAATAAAGAAGCACGGAGGTATGAGGCGTGGGTGCGTGGGGTTAGGTGATGGGGAAAAGGCGCAGGGCATCAGCATTCTGCGCAGGCGTAACTAAACTACAGGCCTCTGCAGGTGCCCAGCTGGAGCGTCCCTGGTCCTATCCAGTTTTAACCCGCTAAGTTGAACAAGACGCAGCTGCAGCTCTAAGTTCCTAGAAAACAACACTGACAAAAATCTTGCCGTTTAGGCTACGGATTGCTTGGAAGACATGCAAGCATTAAACGACCTTGATTAGGGAAGGCAGGTGGAATGGATTTGACTAATCATGGACGGTTTCAGTCTCACAAAACTGGAGGACTATCTGTCTCCTGGCTGTTTCTTTCCTGCAGGATGAGGATTAGGGTTGTTGCTGAACAGTGGGTTTTTTTTCCCCATCCTCAAGCAGTACCAGGCAGTGTAAGGAAAATGATCCTCTAAGGAAGAACTGTTAAAGGACGTTTGCATGCACCAACTTGGACATAAAGCGTGCCAGGTGGGGAGGGGGGGTCCAAGGCTCCTTCCTTAAAGCTGAGTACTGGCAGAAGGGAGGGACCGAACACCGTGAAGAGGTCATGAGGACACGCGCCCCCACCAGTGTTAACGTTTACACTTTGCTCTTAGTGTATTCTCTGCTTTTATACTTATTTGATATTTGCTTAAGCTTGGCTATTCCAGGGAAGAGTTAGAAAACATGTAAGTCAGACTCTCACAAAAAGTGTAGTACACCTGACTATTTGGAACAGGCTCTTGGGCACCATCCACTACCCAGCAACACGCCCCCAAAGCAAGGGGAGCTTGGTGACGTGGGAGTGCAATGGAGCAGGACTCTGTGGTCCTTGGCCCCCACCCCTGCCGTGTCCTCAGCCTGCCTTTCATCTGTGGGAAAACTTTAGCCAAAGAATACGTTTAATCAGAGAAATGAGAAAATGCAGAAACAAGGAAAACAATCAAAGGAGACCAAATAATCATAGTTTAGTCACTAAGCAGACTCAAGGACCTCTAGTTCCTCCTCAAGGGCTATAGATAATATTCTGAGCCACGTCCTGTGAGCTGTCTCATAGAGACCGAAACCCCCACCAGGTGGAAGACGTTAACCACATGATGACCAGGCTGTAGCCATGGCATAACCTGCCACAATTCCAAGGACTGGCCTCAGATAAATGGAAACAAACTGACCCCGGAGCTGAAGATTAACTGTACCTAAAACAATCAAGAGGAGGCTGGTCAGAGCACTGATGACCAATTTCAAGATGACCGTCAGAGCTGACTGTGCTGTTTCTGCATGCAGCCCCCTCCCTCTGTCTCTAAAAACCCTTGCCCCCTGATTGTCCAGGGGTGGGGTGGGGAGGTGGCCTTTGGACAGGCATGCCCCCCTCCGCCCCCTGCCCAACACACACACCAGTTGCTGGCATCCAAAATAAAGCAAACTTTCCTTTCCTCCAACCTGGCCTCTTTCATGGCTTGTGAGCTGCAAGCAGCCAGACCCCCCCCAACCTTTGGTTATAGGAGCCCCTCCCCCCAAAGCCGAAGCCCCCGTGCGCAGAGTCCTGAGCTGGCTGCGGGGGGAGAACACCATCTCTCTGTTGGCGTGGCCCTCCTCTAGGGGCTCTGCTGGGGAATAGTACTTGTTATGGGCGTCTGGAATTCGGCTTCCTGTTCATTATCAGTTCAAGCAAAGAAATTGTTTTTTTATTTCCCCAGTATTGAATATGCTTGGAGGAACATATTGACAGCAGTAAGTTTGTCTTTTCACTTTAGATTTAAATAACTTTCCAGAGACACTGGTGGTGAGATCCTTAAACATAGCTGCACTGCATTCCCCTGTTGACATGCTCTTGTCTTACTTGGAATATAGGGTCCACTTCTCCCTCCAATTCCATGGACTGGGATCCCTGGCAGTGAATTTCTAACTTAAAAAAAAAAAAGTATGTTGGAAGAGTTCTGAAGTTCTGTCAAAATCTTTTGCATGGATTTTTATGGAACTTGAATTTTGGCCGAGTTGCGTTTAACCTTGGCTGCATTTAGCGATTCTTACCTGAATTCTGGGAGACATGGAATTTGGAGGACGAGAAGGTCGGCTGATTGGATAATGAACACAGGCTGGTAGTTTGTTCATTTATCCAAATATTTCTTGACGTCTTACTCTGCCTGGCAGGGTAACAGATGCCCTAGACATAGAGATGAAAGACACATCCTTACCTGCAAGGATTTTATGGTTCCACGGGGAAGAAAAATCAGGAGAGAAAGGTTGACAGTATGGCACAGTGAGAATTACGCACAAGGGTTTGGGAACCTTGTGCCCAACCCTCCTGGGCAAGGGACAGATAACTCAGGCTGGTTCTTGGGGGCACAGGTGTGAGAAAAGCAGGAGGATCCCAAGTAGGGAGCGGATGCTTGACAAGAGGGAGCTCTGGATACAGGAAGGGGTGGGGTGGGTGGGCGCACGGCCCTACTTCCTCTGGGGCTGAAGGAAGAAAGATGTGCGAGGCACAGGTTTGTGGGAGGGGGTGGGGTTGAGGGAGCCTTGCGGTGACCTGGATTTCTCTAGGTTACTCTGGAGGGTAGGGGTTGGGGGTGGAGAGAGTGGTGCGTTTCCAATGAGCCACAGATGGAGCCGATGAGCACAGATGCTGGCCGGAGGCCCCTGCAGTTCTGGGAGTCTGGGTGGAGGAGCAGAGCCGTAGATGGTTGAAGTGGGTGCAGTAGGGAGCTGAGGGTACGGGTGAGAAGGTGGGTGGAGTTTAGGCTAGTTGGGGACCTTCTGAACCAGGAGGCACAGAAAATGGGGGCTCAGGAGCCTGGCAGTGCTCAGGCCCAGGCACACTGGCCATAGAAGCCAGGATAAGAGTGCAGGGTGAGGAAACTGGAGTTGCTGGGAGTGTAAAAGGGTGCAGCCGCTGTGGAAGAGTTTGGCAGGTCCTCAAAAAGTTAAGAATCAGCGTAGAATCCAGCAATTCCACTTTCAGGTGTATATCTTAAAGATTCAAAGCTGGGACATGGATGCTTACACACCAGTGTTCACAGCAGCATGACTCACAGAAGCCAAAAGGTGGAAACCACGGGCATATTCATCAACAGACGAATGGATAAACAAAATGTGGTATCTACATACCGTGGAATGTTATCAGTCTTAAAAAGGAACAAAATTCTGACACATGCTATAAAATAAATCGATGAACCTTGAAAACACTGTTGAGTAAAATAAGCCAGACATAAAAGGGTAAATAGTGTATGATTCTATTTACATGAGGTAGCTAGAAAAGGCAAATTCAGAGACAGAAAGTAGAAGGGGGGTTGCCAAGTAGAAGGGGAAATGCAGAGTTATGGTTTAATGGGTACAGAGTTTCTGTTTGGGGTGATGAGATTTCTAGAAAGAGCTAGTGGTGATGTTTTCACAATATTGTGAATCTAATTAATGCCACTAATGGTACACTTTAAGACATTTAAAAAATATTTATCTTTTTATTGAGGTATAGTTGATTTATTCATTTATTTGGCCATATAGTTGATTTATTCAATAATTTTTATTGAAGTATAGTTGATTTATTCACTTATTTGGCTTGTGGGATCTTAGTTCCCTGACCAGGCATTGAACCCATGTCTGGTGCATTGGGACTCAGAGCCTCAACCACTGGACTGCCAGGGAAGTCCCTCTAATGGTATACTTTGAAGTGGTTAAAGTGGTAAATCTTATGTACATTTTACCACAATATAAAAACTATTTTAAAAAATGATTGCTGGAAGGGTGAGGCCAGTGGGATGCGGAGTTCCTCATGGTGATGAAACTTCAGTGGGCAGTCCTGGGGAGGCCCTGGTGGGGAGGCTGGTGAGTGAGGGGCTGCCTCGCACTGAAGTCTGGGGAGAGGGCTGGGCCTGGGCGCAGAGGATGGTGACTCCACACCCAGGTCCGGGATGAACTTGGGACGCTCTTAGGATGGCAGGATGACAGCAACGCCTTAGGCCTCAGGGATGGAGTTGGGAAGCAGTGAGAGTTGGAACAGCTCAGAAGAGTCAGTGGAAGTGACTCCCCCCGGCCTTGGCCCAGCTGCCTGGGAGCAGGCAGTGAAATGACCTCAAGGCCGTCCCTCTATAGCCACACACAGTCACGTTGGCAAGTTTTAAATGTAGTGGTGGGTTGTGAATGTGTTCAGAGGTATTAAATACTTTCCGGAGGGCTAAATAACTCACAAGTGACCTGTAACAATGGCCTCTGTAACGATAACCAGCAACAGACCAGGGCTTCCATAGGGTGAGTGAGCTGAGATGACCCGGCAGAGAAAGATCTGGGTGAGAGGGCCCTGGGGAGGAGCCATGGTCCTTGGACCAGTGACTGAGCCTCACTGGGTCTTAGAACTTGTCTGGTTCTAGAATAAATAAGCGTGCCAGGCTGAGTGTACAGTGATTCCAAACAGTTTAATGTAATTCCAAGACAAAGTGTGATTACATTTCTACACATATACAATATGCATATGTGAGTTTACAAATTTTAATTAATAACTCGTTTCACCTCAGAGACCGAAAAAATGATCAAAAAGAAACTGTGAGTAACAAGCTATAACATAGTTCACCACAACGGGACCCCCCTTTCTCACCCTACAGTTAGTAATATTACAATTAAAATAACTATATTCTTCTATATTTTTTTCTGTTAAAATCATCTCATAAATTTACAATGCTATTATTAGTTTCCAAGACTAATATAAATTCACTCCATTTTTCTACAACGAAAATGATCATTAATGTAGAAGCACACGACGTCATGATGAAAACACAAGCATTTTAGTAGCAAGGACTTGATCAGTTAAGAATTATTTTTCTTGTAAAACATTCTAAAGCCAAGTAAAATATCCATTCTTATAACATACCTATAATATGAGACTAAGGAATAGGTTACATATAGGCCTACAACACATTGGTTTGTCTTTAAAAAAAGTAGACATTTATAAATAAAAAAGAAAAGAGGGACAATTCACATAGGAAAAAGAGGTACACGAGAAAATACTGTTGCACGCAATAATTTTCACAAAGATTAACATGGATTAACACTTTTTATTACAGAAACCGTACAGTGAAGGAACACAACAGACCAGGGCTTCCATAGGGTCATTGAGCTGAGATGACCTGGCAGAGAAAGATCTGGGTGAGACGGCCCTGGGGAGGGCCACGTTCCTTGGACCAGTGACCGAGCCTCACCAGGTCTCCTCTTCCCTGCTCTCGTTCTGGGGAGTGAGTCTTTCTATCCAGAGTGTCCTGAATTTGTGGGCAGTTGAAAGGTAAACATTTCTACAGATCCATTCTCTTTCCATCCTAATGGATACCATTTTTGGAAACGTGATATAATATCAGAGGCTGCAGCTCAATACATGTGGTCAAAGCAAAACGGGATGGAAAATTCCAGTCATTCTGATGTGTTGTCCCCCCTCACTCATCTATGCCCTTGTCTCTGGGGACCCAGAGAGAGCAGCGGCACCCTTCAGGGCCACCTGCCTCCACTGTGGCAGGGTGGTGCCCGGGGCCCGGCACCCTGCTCAGGCCCGCGTGCGAAGGTGCAGCCTGGGCTCTCCCCGGCTCCTCCGATACACCAACCAATGCTGACTCTGACTTCCAAAAGCTCCTCTCCCTCCTCATCCGTAAAGCTATACTTTTCCTATCAGAAATTTGGTTTGATATATATATACACAAACATATATATCAACATCTATATCTATACAGTGATTCTACTAGACTAGAAATTCTGCTGCCCCAAAATATGACGTCCTGGTCTACTTCATTTGGTTAAAGAAATGCACACAAAGAGGATGAGGAGATGCTTTGGGGGCCAGAAATGATTGTGCCCTGGAAAAGCCACGGAAGAAAGCTTTAAATGAGCAGTAACACAACAGTGAAAGGGTGAAAAGTGACGGGGAGAGTGAGACGGTGGGGAGAAACCATGCGCCGTGGACGCGGCCAACAAGAGTATCTGCAGGAAGGGAGGAGGGGGGATGGGGTGGCGGACGCTTTAGGTTCCATTCAGAAGTCCCAGAAAGCTACGAAAGATGGGCATGGTCAAGTCTCTTTCCATTTCCCAAGTTCTTCCTTATAACCTGAGCCAAACTATCAAAACAACAACAACAACAACAGTAATAATAAATCCATTGCCCCTTCAACCAAGCAGGCGAACATCTTAACAGGGAGGCAAGACCACCGCTCATGAGGCTAAGTGGGTCCTTCTTCCTGGCTCTTGAGAGCTTCCTGGGAGTCCTGGGTGCCTGGGCTGGGGCTGTGGTGACAGCAGGGTGGAGGCCAAGGTGGCCAAGGGGACAGTGACCCAACACAAGAAGGGGGAGGGGGCATCAGGAGGCTCGTGTGGAGGCTGGCTGAAGGGAAACTAGAGAGCAAAGGCAGAGCCCTTTTCAGATACAGCATATTTACTTTAAAAAAAAAAAGACAATTTCTATACCTCTATTTTTCAAAAATATGATGAAGCCCCAAAGACAATGACATAAAATTCATTTGGTTAATTAACGCAAAGGGAAAAAAACCAAACAGAGGAAAGCAGGGGTATAATTAGGAGGGGTAAGATGAAAAATATTTTACAATGACATTTCTAACCAAAAACTATGATAAGAACATACTGTCGACAGAGTTCACAGGGAAAAAGCAAATGCAATTCAAACCACCACCAGTTCCCTGGTCCCACGTGTTTTGCAGTTTTCAAGGTGTTATCTGCTAAAGGAATGCCCTTCAGATCACAGCAGCTTCTCTGTGCTAAGGTTGTGGCACGAAAGAAAAGAAGAAATGAACCAAAACTCTTAGGGAAACTGGCACCTTCCAGGCTGCTCCTGCATGATGATGGGCACTCTCAATTATGACCTCTACTTGGACACATCTCACTGTGTCCCCCCAACCTCTGCCCCCGGCTGCCCCTCAGTCCCCAGCCCCTCCTCCCGCTCAGCAGCACGTACAATCTCTAGAAAAAAATCTAGATCCCACCTCCTCATGACCTAGGGTTCAAAACGAAGTTTGACAAAGAGTAAAAAAGTAAACACATCCTTTTACACTGTCTTTGTTTTAAAGGAGAAAAGGAATAAATGACAGCAGATATACGGAAAATCCAACCAATAAATATGGGCACGGGGTGTATGACTCTCCCCTGCAAAACACCAATCAGAATATCGCTGGGGGCCCAGAAATAGCAGCTGTACCTTCGGGGCCACCTGAATCCCAGTGTCTTCTACTGCCTGGCGACTGGAATTCAGTGGACCGATTAATAAATTAAACATTCAAATCAAGACAAAATCAATGAACCAGGTATCTGTTCTCTCTGCCTCTTCCCAGATGTCAAAGAGAAGGCCTTGACAACCAGTGTGGATACAACATGGCACGAGATCTTCGCATCTGGCCCAGGCTGTGGACTCACCCTCTTCCCACTTGACCTGGAAATCCTTTCACATGCTCTTGCGTTCCCATGGAAACCAGTAATATGGAGGGCTACACAACAGTGTGGGTAGAATACACCTGCCTTGGGGGAACGTGACCTCCAACTAAAGGGGCAAAATTGCTGGGGTCTGAAGATGTCAGTTATAAACAGAAACTTTCTTTAAAAAGTACCAGTTTAAATGTAAACTATAAAACACTTTAACTATAAAATGTAGCCAGAAATATGCTTAAGTATCCACAGTCAATTATTTTAGTTTATGCATTTTAAAATGTGACTCTCTTGAAGTCATATCTTAGAAGGCTAACAGCATTTTACAGTAGCTAAAAACATATATAATTAACATGTGCATTTGAAAATCACATTTGATTACAAAATACAAAGAATAATCTCATCCTTGGTTTAATTTTTGTTGTAAAGATTACCTGTTTTCAGAGTTCACTTAAGTAACAAGGACCAGGGTGTGCACTAATTGCTATTTTCAGCCCACACAGAATTCATAGTCTTTTAACTCCCAAGATCAAGCTGGCTACATGATTTCAAAAAAGGCTAAAACCAGGATGAATGCCCACATTTGAGGTAATTATTGCCATCAGGTCACAGTTTGTGTAAGATAATGTATCTAAAACCTTCTAAAAAAAAAAATCTTCAGGTGTTCTGTCAGAATTCCAGAATACCTATTGAAACCAACCAGGATCTCAAATTCTGATTAGTTGGGTTTGCTTGCAATGGAATTAAAGTTCTAGAAGATTCTAGAACTTGTGTAAACTACCTAAGAATTTAGGCAAACATGCCTGGAGCCAGTCAATAAAGTCTTTTTAAAGTAAAAAAGAAACGAAAACCCCACCCCAAACAACCGAGGAGATGTTTCATAACAAATGGTAATAGTTTTCTAAAAAATTAAAAATCTAGTCCTAAAGCATTCCTAAATTCTTGCCACCTTTCAACCGAAGTCAAAATCTTCTGCGATACTAATTAATCTCATACCTTGGCAAGAGACTCTCCTTCCTTATATCCTGAAGGTTGGCTAGTTTTTCTCAGTTTACACAACTGTTGCTTTCCACTTCTTTGAGATGACTATCTCGAAAGAAAACTTTGTCCCTCTTTCTAAAAGTCATCTTGTCTTTCTCCTTCTTTTTTTTTTTTTTTTTATTTTTAGAGAAATTTTTAAACACAAAGAAAACAGTTCCTGGACACCAGACCCACACACGGTATTTACAAATTTGGTGTGAATCCCGCATCTGGTTCTACCCAGAGCTGAAGAGTGGATCAACTACAGAGACCAGAGATGTCATGATGTTTACCAGTGCAGTAAAAAATAGCATTTTGAAAAAAATATATACCTTTAGTATTGCCTTTCTAGAATTAACTATAAGCAAGAAAAAAAATTATTTTTTTTAAAAAGAAAACACTTTTTTTTTCTTCACTCTTATAAGAGTTTGTTGTAGCAGCAGCACTACTAAAGCTAGTTGGTACACTGGAAAGGAATTGAAAATGAACTCTACTATGATTCAAAAGAAACTCCTCTAAGATTTTCTCTAAAAGTCAAACTAATTCTACCCCTGCTGCTTGGGTCCAATTCAGGATTCCCTCCACACACAGACCTTCTGCAGAGTTCCACGCACGGGGCAGGGGTGGCGCAGGGCGACGCTCCTTCGAGGACTTTCTTCGCATGTACACCCAGGAGACAGCTGAGGCTGGTGTCTGTGAGCTTGACTCTGGAGCCAGGCAGGCCCAGGTTTAAGGCCGGGCTCCCCTGCTAGCTGTGTGACCCTGGTCTGGTTACCAGCTCGCCGAGCCAGCTGCCTCACGGGTAAAGGGACTAGTACTGCCGATTTCACAGGGTTGTTATGAAGGTGGAATGGAACAGGATGAAGATGAGCGACCTTCAACACATTGGCGCAGTCAATGGGAGCATCATTAGATGGTTCATCAGAAACGTGAGGCCACTCCCTGATGCTAATTTAGGAAGTGAAACAAATTCAAATTTTAATAAAGGTCTGATTAACAAAAAACTTCACTAGAACCTTGGGGATTTCGGGTCACCACTGTATTTTCTTTCCTTTAACACATGCTACTTTCTTAGGGGGTCAGCTGTCTCATCACCTCCCTCCTCTGTAAACTGGGGGGAGGGCAGGGGGGAGGATGTTGTAAATGGGATGGATCTGAGGGCGCCTGAGGTCATGCTCACAGAGGGCTTGGGATGAGCCTGGCGTGCTGAAAGCATGCGACAAATACTGGCTCTTACTCGAGGGACACGGCAAGTTTTAACAAAGAAGGGACAGTCGACGTGAGGTTCTAATGCAAGGGGTCTGCAATTAGGGGCTCTCAGAGGCTCGCGACAGTCAAGCTGGGGCATCGGGATGCTCCCTTCTGGTAGAGGTACCCTGAGCAAGCGTGCCCTGCAGGAGGGTCGCCTCTCTGTAAATTCTCACTGTGTCTTAAGGGAAAAAGTGGTTTGGAACTGGCTCTCCTGGACTTCTGGAAGCTGCAAGAAGGATGTGTGAAGCCTCTCCTAGGATGCGTCGCTCTAGTGAGCGAGGGCGCCAAAAGCCTTCAAAAGGTTTCTACTGTGTTTAAATGTCATTTTGCCACCTCCAATTCTCCACTGAGTCCAGTCTGTGGAGATCAGAAGTGAGGGTCCTAAGGCATCAAAGCAGAAAAGTACCGACACCCCGAGCCCAGCCCCAGTGTGCACCTTAGCCCGACGCAGCCACACCCCTGGCATGTCTGCTTTGGCCAATATCCGAGGTAACAGGAGGCTCGTTAAGCCCACAGAACCGTGCGGTGCCTCCAGTCTCCCAACAGCAGCAGCATTTAGGGTTACGAACCTCCACGCCTCTTACAAGATGAGCACAGTTTTAAAATAAATGAAAAAAAAAAAAAATCCAAGTCAGGATAGAGGGGAAGGAGAAAGACAAATGGGATCGCATCTCTGACAAGTCGTTATTGCCGGGAGAGGAAGGAGAGGAATGCCATTCTGTCTGTATCTGGGGGTGCCTTTGAGAAGGGTTCTTTGGCTAAAGAAAGGAACACTTTCACTTTCCTTTCCAATTTGGTTCGGACAGCTCTGACCTGCTCAACTCTGAGGCTTCCGCATCTGAAATCTTTAAGACACACCAGAAAGAAAAGACAGAGACAGGGAGAGAAGCAGGTGCGGTCCCTGGGCCTGGAATATTTCATGGCAGAATCGCTCAGGCTGGCGTTCAGCAGAGCCCGGAGAGACCTGCGACCTGCGGGAGGAGTCCCCGCCTCTCTGCTGCGTCCTCTCCGCTGCGTGAGGGCACCTTGCTTTTCTCTTCTGCTTTCTGTCTCAGCAGCTACTGAACAGGCCAGCGAGGGTCCCGCATCCCACCCCGCCCCCAGCTTCAGAGAACCCGGGATGGAAGCTGGGGCTAGCCCGTCCCCGCACCGCGTCTCATCAACCACAGCCCATCAGCAATAGCGCCTTAAGCCTCCTCTCCTTCCTCCAGTTTCCAAGAAAGTCTGCTCCACTCACTCACACACACTCACACGACCCAAATCCTCCACTGCAAGCTTGTTCAAAAATGAGTGTTTGCAATTCCAAAGATCTGGTCAAGGGAAATCCGCCTGTTAGCAGCTGGGCCGATCTCACCTTCCCTTCCTTACATCTGACAATCTGGTGTTCAGGCAGCTTGAGTCTTCCAGGGTGAAGAGGACAGAGCCAGCTGGCTCCCACAGCCCGCCAGCCACTCACTGCCAGTAAGGCCAGAATGCAAATGCAGTCCAGGACACAACCGCCAGTTTGCCCCAACTCTTCTTTTCCCTCTGAACTCGATCACCCACATGCTCCACTTCACAGTATTAGCTGGCACCAAGCCTCAGACTCTCTCACCCATCAGCCTGCTCACCCCTTGCCTTGGAAACCACCGAAACATCACGAAAGAGGCACTAAGCGCAGAGATACAGGTGCAGACACCCAGGTGGGTCTGCAAGATCCACCGAGCAGAAGCAAATCCACCTGCGGGTCCTAAGGCTCCAGGTATGAGGTTCTCCTTGACCTGTCCTTTCAATCTTCCTGTCTTAGCCTTAACCACGTTTCTTCAGTAAAGGAGGATGGAACTAATTCCAGAGCAGAGGATGTTCTAGCTTATTTGTGGTCTAAGTAAGTACTAGGTTGGCATCCCTCTACTTGAGAGCTGAGTCTTAGGGACGGGCAGCCTTTATTTCTCCTATTTGCCAGGGCGGCTCAAAGTTGGAGGGCGGGGTGGGAATTCAGAAAGGCTCTACGGAGCCCATGCAGGAGCTGGCCTCTCCCACTGCGGTCTTCTGCTAGGGCTTCCAACCCACAGCTCTTGTGCTTGGCTGGAAGAGGAAGGCAGGTGGGGACTCGGGGAGGGCGCTCACGTTTGCTGAGCGGCTCTGGGCTGGGCATGGCCTGGCATCTCCTTTCATTAGCTTCAGTGAAGCCTGTCATGCCAGACCTTCCTTCACCTGTCCGGGGCCCAGTAGTTTCTGGGTTTGGTGGGCAGTGTGTGGGTACCTCAAGCTGATTAAAAAAGGCCATGGCACATGGCACTGTGCCCTGAGGGGCACAGTCGGAACCCAGTGGGGCTGGCTGCAAGGTCCAACTGTGCCCCTCCGTTGGCCAACAAATTTCAGGGGGGCAGTAGCTGGCAACCTCCGAGGAGCTGCTGGACTTGGCGTTCCTCTGGCCTCCTACTATCCCTCCATCTTTTTTTTTTTTTTTTTGGCTCCACAGTTTGTCCCTAGAACTGTGTGCTGAGAAGATGTACTGGGGGCGGGGGGAGATGGGGGACTGAAGAGGTGGGCAGTGCGGTTAGTGAGGGGAAGGGATGCTGACATTTCCCAGGGGAAGGTACCACCTGCCTAGCACCTTCCATCAACTCATTACCTCCAGTGGCTTCTAGGAGGGGACAATTATCTCTGCACCGAAGGATGTAAGCCACACTCCTGGTGTGCTGATGGGAAAGGGGGGAGGCATTTGGGAAAGGGGCTGAGTCAGCTCTGGGAAGAGGGGTTTTTGTTTTTGTTTTTCGCTTGACAGTTCAGTATCAGATGCGAGATAAGGCCAGGATCTCTGTAGCAGGTTTCAGAAGCGCAGGGAAGGTGGGAGAGGACCACGGCTAAGGGTTTAGCCCATGAGATGCCTCCTCAGATCTCCTCCCAGGCCACTAAGAATCTAGAAAATGCAGTAATGATGGTGATCATGGACCATGCTGTCCAAAGCCCAATTTGGCCTGTACAGAGATAAAGGCTTTGATTCTTCTTCAAACTTTTGTTCTGTGGTGGATCTTTCTCGACAGGTTTTTCCTAATTCCTGGATCCTTCTTTCCTTTCTTTTTTTTTTGTTTTTTTTGGTCTGACAAAACTGGACATCTGGATGTCCCTCCTGTCTACTCAGATACTCACAGATATAATAAAATAAATTTAAATATTAAAGAGAAAACACAAAGATACTGGGAATAAATGTGCATTCTAAAACCCCAACTAAAATATCAAAATGATGATTAGGATAATAATTACACTGGTAATAACCAAAATAATTAGTACAATAATATTATCTTTATGAGCAGCATGAAACTTTCATTCCTGATCTGGAAGAAAAGGGAAGAAAATGTCAGGTGAAAGAGCAATTTCTAACGTAAGTAGACAAAGTAATTTCCTTACAATGGAAGGCTATGTTGTCTTTTCCTGTAAAAGAGCAGATCTAGAAAGGGCTGGAAGTGAATTGTACAGGGGGTCCAGGATGCTACCCAATAAGGCAAAAATGCTGGCTTGTCTGCCGTCAAGAATTCTGTAACTGGGCACGGGAAGATGGCACGGGGCACTGCTGCCCTCTGGGTGCCGACAGTCCAGAGCAGAGCTGGTTCTCCAGGCTGGCGCGGCTCTGGGAGCCCTCCGGCTCACGAGGCCTCCAAAAACCTTCCTCCCCCCACCCTCTCTGGATGGGCCATTTTCCTGTTTTCTCAGGACGACGGTACTTCCCCACGGCCGGATAAAGATGTATTGATCGTGGCACCACGAGGACAGCATCTTGTCCTGCTGGACACGGCTCCCCGGTGGGCCCATTGGGTACCTGGGGCTCTGCCCAAGGCTGCCCCGCCTCGAATGGGACACGGTGTCCTTTCCTCCTTCCGGCCTAAGGCCGGGACTAGGCTGGCTCCAACCTGGGGACTGATTTCTTTGTAGGATAAGTAGAATTTACGCTTGGAGGGCGGAAACTTCCAGAGTGATTTCACATTTCACAGCTAAGAGCTAAGGTAAGGGCTTGGCTTCGTTACTGAATTAGGTTGGGTATCACAATAAAGACGCCTTTCACAGTAGATCTTTAAGGGAAACCGTAGAGAGAGGGAAGAAAGTGAGGGAGGATGAGGACGGACTGCTGTCCGAAACTGGGAACGATCTCTCTGCACCTTGGAAACTTGGCTTTGGGGTCAGTTAAGGACGCAGCATCAAGAATCAAACAATTAGGACCACCCTTTCAAGTTCCATCTATGACCGGAGAGCGTCTCCCAACATTCACGTGTTTAAGAGTAATTTGCTCTGGGTGGACACCCCTCCACCCCCACCCCCATCAGTGTTCAAAGCCTGAGAAAATTTCCAGAATGTATCAAAGGTGCAAAGAGGGCAAAGGGCAAATTTCCTTGGAAACTTAACTGCCCATGGGAGCATTTTCCAAAGTGCCGTATAAGATCACCTGGTTACCCTCACGGGTGTCCCTCCAGCCTTCTGCCCACCAGACCCCTCAAAAACCAAAACCGAAGGTGTGCCTTGGGTAGGCCTGGGTAACGCGAGGAAAGATTCAGCAGCAAACAACGGCCGATGGTTGTCTCCAGAGGGAAGGACCTGGCAAAACCGTCAGAGCAAAATACAGCTGGTGGGGCCAGAGGAGAGGGCGCAGGGCTATGAGAGTGAATCGTGGGGTGAGTCTGAGAACACGGGGCTGGGCCGGGCGCCTGGCCTCCTCTCCACCCCACGGACGGCGACAGGAAGGCTGTGCCAGGCCTGGGGGCTGAGGGCGGCTCCTCTCCTTTGCTCCTTCCACATCAGGAAGGAGGCGGCGGCTGCCCGGCAAGGCCGACGCTCCTAAAACAGAGATGGGGCCTCTGGTCCCAATAAATGGCAGAGCTGGTCCCCCCAGGGGCAGGGCTGGGTGAGGGTGCAGGATGGGGAGTCTGTCCTGCTCTGTCTCCAAAGGAAAAGTCATCCGAAGCCATCACCACCGTCAGATGCACCCACCACCATCCGTCTCCCACACGTCTCTCCAGACCCGCGGGCACTCCCAGCCCCTGCCAGCTCCCTGGCACCCACCCCTCTGCTAGCAAACAGCCCAAGAAAGACAACAGGTATTAACATAACATAGAAATTAAAAAAAAAAAAAAAAGAGGAAAGACCAGAGCAAAATGTTGCAACGGCACAGAGGAAGGGCTGAGATGACGTGACCCGCCTCGGCCGGCTTCTTGGAGTACCGTGGAAGGAAACCCTCAACCGCGTCCCCGGTCGCTAAGGCACTAGGAGGGAAGGATGTAAAACCAAGTCTGCGAGAGCCGGTGGCGCTGCTGGGGACAGGAGGGCGGCACCACTGGCACCGCGCGTGCACCTGGACCACCGCGCGGGGGACGTGCCTACGTGAGATCACTTTTCTTGTGCAATTACGTTGAGGAAGAGTCTATTGGCATCGTTGGGGGTGAACACTAAGTAGCACAGACGGGTGCAGACTGCTACATCCACCAGGGTGTCGGCGACGCCGTGAGCGCTACGCTATGTGAGGAGGGGTGGGCTCAAAGAGAAAAGAGGTCTTCAGAAAAGAAAAAAAGCTAGCGTTTGCAACACACATCATGAATGACGTCTGAGGAATATCACTGCCTAGGGATTTATCCAGAGGGCTCAGAAAGAGAAGACACGCCCTCTCCCAGGGGTCCTCCTTCAGCCCGGCCGCCCCCATCAGTCCCGGCAAGCGGGCCAGAACCAGGCTTCGCCAACCCCGGACCCACCCCCAGAGACCTGCCTCCTCCGGCCACGGCCTGACCTTTCTAGAGGGCTGCTGACCCTTTAGAGTTCTGGAAAAGTCC